>NC_138301.1:79915512-80618637 GCF_965601325.2 Salmo salar | reverse complement strand
TGCCCAAAAACCCCGGAATACATAAATCAAATACCCTTCTACAAAACCACCACCCCGAACCACATAAAACAAATACCCTCTGCCACGTCCTGACCAAACTACAATAACAAATAACCCTTATACTGGTCAGGACGTGACAGTACCCCCCCCCCCCCCCCCCTAAAGGTGGAGACCGCGGATGCACCTCATAAATAAACAAACCCAAAACAACAACAACAACAAAAATCCCCCTAAACTAAAGGGAGGGAAGGGAGGGTGGCTGCCGTCACCGACGGCACTTGTGCTACACCCCCCCTCCCCAACCCACCTATACAGGTGGTGGTTCAGGCTCCGGCCTACTGTCCTCCAGAATGCAGACAGACTTAATCAGTTTCGGGCCGTAGGCAGACTCCCCTCGTTCCGGATCGTAGGCAGACCTCTTCCATTCCACACTGTAGGCAGACTCATTTGAAACACAGTTACTTATATTTAGTTCTGGATCATCAATAGACTTACTCAGTTCCGGGTTGCTGATAGACTCCCTTGGTTCCAGGTCATAGGCAGACTCACCCGGTTCTGGGTCGCACCCCGACCCCCTCGGTCCCGGGTCACAGGTAGATTCCCTCGGTCCCGGGTCGCACGCCGACCCCCTCGGTTCTGGGTCGCAGGCAGACTCCCTCGGTTCCGGGTCGCAGGCAGACCCCCTCGGTTCCGGGTCGCAGGCAGACCCCCTCGGTTCCGGGTCGCAGGCAGACTCCCTCGGTTCCGGGTCGCAGGCAGACTCCCTCGGTTCCGGGTCGCAGGCAGACTCCCTCGGTTCCGGGTCGCAGGCAGACTCCCTCGGTTCCGGGTCGCAGGCAGACTCCCTCGGTTCCGGGTCGCAGGCAGACTCCCTCGGTTCCGGGTCGCAGGCAGACTCCCTCGGTTCCGGGTCGCAGGCAGACTCCCTCGGTTCCGGGTCGCAGGCAGTCTCCCTCGGTTCCGGATCGCAGGCAGTCTCCCTCGGTTCCAGACTAAACACTGCTGCCGGATACTCTGGACCGCACACTGTTGCCGGATACTCTGGACCGCACACTGTTGCCGGATACTCTGGACCGCACACTGTTGCCGGATACTCTGGACCGCACACTGTTGCCGGATACTCTGGACCGCACACTGTTGCCGGATACTCTGGACCGCACACTGTTGCCGGATACACTGGACCGTATACTGTTGCCGGATACTCTGGACTGCATACTGTTGCCGGATACTCTGGACTGCACACTATTGCCGAACTCTCGAGGCTGGGCTGACGCACTGGAAGCCTGATGCGTGGAACTGGTACTGGATGTGCCAGTCTTGGGACACGCACCTCAGGGCTAGTGCGGGAACAGGCCGAGTCGGACTGGGTTGACGCACTGGAAGCCTGGTGCGTGGTGCTGGTACTGGACGTGCCAGACTGGGGTTTCGCACTTCCGGGTCCGCACAAGAGACAGGAACTGGAAACACCGGGCCATGGAGGCGCACAGGCGGTCTTGATCTCACCTCCTGCACAACCTGTCCTGGCTGGATGGAACTAGTAGCCCTGTACGAGCGGGGTGCTAGCACAGGGCGAACTGGGCTGTGCAGGGGCCTGCTGGTTGCCGTGCGTAGAGTAGCCTGGTCCTAGGAGGCGCACCGGTGACCAGATGCGCTGCGCAGGCATCCTCCTACCAGGCTGGATGCCCACTCTAGCATGGCATCTGCGAGGGGCTGGAATAACTCGCACTGGACTGTGCGTGCATCTGGGCGAGATTGTGTGCACTTCAGCAAAACACGGCGCCCTCCACTCCATACGGTCCTCCATATAAACACGGGTAGCTGGCTTATGGCTCATCCTTGGCCCAGCCAAACTACCTGTGTGCCCCCCCCAAAAAAATATTGGGGGTGCCTCTCGTGCTTCTCCCTCAGCGCGTACAAGGCCTCGTACCTCCGCCTCTCTGCCTTTGCTGTCTCGATTTCCTCCTTTGGGCGACGGTATTCCCCAGCCTGGTGCCAAGGTCCAGCCCCGTCCAGAATTTCTTCCCAGGTCCATCTCTCCCGCCAGTCCATCTCGAAATCCCTTTGCTCCTTACTCTGCTGCTTGGTCCATTTGTGGTGGGAGATTCTGTCACGGTTGTCGTCTGGAATGGAGGACAGAAACGCAGCAGGAATGTGGATGCTCATCTTGATTTATTTTCAAAATAAAGTGAACACCAAAATAACAAACAACGAAGAACTAACGATCAACACAACAGTCTTGTCAGGCTTACACACGCAAAACAAGAAACAATCTCCCACAAACACTAAACCAAACACATACCCATATATAGGACTCTCAATCAGAGGCAACGAGAAAGCACCTGCCTCCAATTGAGAGTCCAACCCCCCATTAACCTAAACATAGAAATACAACTAACTAGACTAAACATAGAAATACATTAACATAGAACAGTGCCCAAAAACCCCGGAATACATAAATCAAATACCCTTCTACAAAACCACCACCCCGAACCACATAAAACAAATACCCTCTGCCACGTCCTGACCCAACTACAATAACAAATAACCCCTATTACTGGTCAGGACGTGACAGACCCCCTCTCAATCAGAAAGATTTCTGGCTCCCAGGTGTCTTTTATACAGGTAACGAGCTGAGATTAGGAGCACACTCTTAAAGGGAGTGCTCCTAATCTCAGCTTGTTACCTGTATAAAAGACACCTGTCCACAGAAGCAATCAATCAATCAGATTCCAAACTCTCCACCATGGCCAAGACCAAAGAGCTCTCCAAGGATGTCAAGGACAAGATTGTAGACCTACACAAGGCTGGAATGGGCTACAAGACCATCGCCAAGCAGCTTGGTGAGAAGGTGACAACAGTTGGTGCGATTATTCGCAAATGGAAGAAACACAAAAGAACTGTCAATCTCCCTCAGCCTGGGGCTCCATGCAAGATCTCACCTCGTGGAGTTGCAATGATCATGAGAACGGTGAGGAATCAGCCCAGAACTACACAGGAGGATCTTGTCAATGATCTCAAGGCAGCTGGGACCATAGTCACCAAGAAAACAATTGGTAACCCACTACGCCGTGAAGGACTGAAATCCTGCAGCGCCCGCAAGGTCCCCCTGCTCAAGAAAGCACATATACATGCCCATCTGAAGTTTGCCAATGAACATCTGAATAATTCAGAGGACAACTGGGTGAAAGTGTTGTGGTCAGATGAGACCAAAATAGAGCTCTTTGGCATCAACTCAACTCGCCGTGTTTGGAGGAGGAGGAATGCTGCCTATGACCCCAAGACACCATCCCCACCGTCAAACGTGGAGGTGGAAACATTATGCTTTGGGGGTGTTTTTCTGCTAAGGGGACAGGACAACTTCACCGCATCAAAGGGACGATGGATGGGGCCACGTACCGTAAAATCTTGGGTGAGAACCTCCTTCCCTCAGCCAGGGCATTGAAAATGGGTCGTGGATGGGTATTCCAGCATGACAATGACCCAAAACACACGGCCAAGGCAACAAAGGAGTGGCTGAAGAAGAAGGACATTAAGGTCCTGGAGTGGCCTAGCCAGTCTCCAGACCTTAATCCCATAGAAAAGCTGTGGAGGGAGCTGAAGGTTCGAGTTGCCAACGTCAGCCTCGAAACCTTAATGACTTGGAGAAGATCAGCAAAGAGGAGTAGGACAAAATCCCTCCTGAGATGTGTGCAAACCTGGTGGCCAACTACAAGAAACGTCTGACCTCTGATTGCCAACAAGCGTTTTGCCACCAAGTACTAAGTCATGTTTTGCAGAGGGGTCAAATACTTATTTCCCTCATTAAAATGCAATTCATTTTATAACATTGTTATACTGTCTCTCACTGTTCAAATACACCTACCATTAAAATTATAGACTGATAATTTCTTTGTCAGTGGGCAAACGTACAAAATCAGCAAGGGATCAAATACTTTTTTCCCTCACTGTAGGGGAGGAAACAACAGGTGATAAGTGAGTCCAGGTGAGTCCAATAACGCTGATGCGAGTGATGAGGGAAGGCAGGTGTGTGTGATGGATGGCAGGAGCATGTGATGCAGGGTAATCTGGTGCCCTCAAGTGCCGGAAGAGCGGGAGCAGACGTGACAACTATGTCATTAGAGACTCTCTTTTCGTAGACAACATAGAACTACTGACCTTGTCGCTTTGGCCATTCAATCTTCGCAGAGAGTTTGGTAAAATCTTCATCATAGTGGTGTACATCCATCCTAATGCTCATTTTTATAAAGTTGTTAAACTGACAATGTTGCCAAACTGGACAGTGTATCACTTGACATTCCTAAATTTATACTGGGCGAATAATTTCCACCAATATGTGAACTGTCCGACAAGAAATGATAAGACACTGGAACTTTGTAACGGAAATATCACAAACGGTTGTAAAGCCTAGTCTGGAACTAACAGGACTCTGAACTGCTTCTACCCCCAAGCCAAAAGACTGCTAAATAGTTAACCAAATACCTAACCGGACTATCTGCATTGACCCTTTTTGCACAAACTTTTTTGACTCATCACGTACGCTGCTGCTACTGTTTATTATCTCACTTTATTCCTAGTTATATGTACATACTGTATCTATCTCAATTACCTTGATACATTTTTCATTTGGAAGAGTCAGCTTTTTAAACCAACATGGCTCAGCTTTTAATTGTTTTTACATTGTAGTAAAACAAAATCTCATTTAATATTCGCTTTGACAAAATTACTACATTCTGTAGCAATGAATGTTTTTTCCCATTAAAATGTGATTTGATTAAAGTTAATGCCTTCAACTGCAGGTGATGCAAATTGATGGCCGAACCATAAAAAAAAAATATCTGTTACCCTGTGTATACCCTGTGTATATAGCCAAGTTATCATTTTGGTTACAGGATACAACAGGTGTAAATCAGCACAGTGAAATTCTTACCTTGAGAGCTCTTTCCCAACAATGAATTGATCATATTAATAATAATATAGATACTCATAGAAAAAATATACACAAGTAAATGTAAGACTAAAAACCACACAATATATTTTTATTGAAGATGCGCATACTCATCCCCAGAATCCTTTCACGTGTCTATTTTCAAAGGATAAAGCTAATAAAACTACCTTAAAACACACCCTTAGAAAATAATCCTTGGATAGCTTTTCAGATTTCACCGATAAATTGGCCCACATGGAAAACTAAAAGCATAGAAACCGTAAATTACGTGGTAATAGGAAATACAATTATTTCCATGAGATAATTAAAAAGCAATTTTGAACTGACCAATGTAGACATTTTCGAATATATGCAACTTAAAAGTTTTATATCACGAAATTTTGACCTGAAAGCTTTTGGACATCAGAGCAATTTTGAGGGAATCCTATTTGAGTCAGAAAAAGATACTCATATGATAGGTAAGATATACAAAACCTTGCAGAGAGCCTATACAACTGACAATCTCTTAGAAAAATGTAAACTATTGGAACCAAGACTTAAAAAGTACTGATATTGGCACAAGATGAAGGGAGTGTTGGAACATAACGAACAAAATTATAGTTAACGAAAATGTACTGTATTGCTTAGTCCAGTATAAACTAATGTATAGAATTTATTATACAAGAGACACAATTCACTAATTCTACAGCACAATGGCAGAGTAATGTCTTAAGTGTAAATCTAAAAATTACTCAATAATTCATGCCTTCTGGGAGTGCTATAAAGTCCACAAGTTATGGGCACAGTTAGAAAGCTGACTATCAGATGTTTTACAATGTAAGTTTCCTTTAAATCCATCTAGCTGCATATTTCAAGACCTGGCATATAAGGGCGTGGTGATATACCCAACGGGTTGGACAATATTATTTTAATCTCTTATATTGAAGAAGCTGTTACTTAAATACTGGAAGTGAAATTATACTCCAGCTTTAAGAGAATGGAAGAATCAAATGCTTTATTATTTAAATATTGAAATAAATCTGGCTACAGACAGAAACAACATTACACAATTTGAAGTCATATGGAGCAGAGTCTTACAAGCATTAGAAACAGGGTGGGGATATGGTGGGAACATGTGGGTCTGAGCAAGTGTGATGTCATAAATGTTTGTTGAAATGTATGTATGCAAATGTTAAGTTGTCTATTGCTTTTGTCTATGTATGTTTGTGTTTATTGTAAACAATAAATAAATATTAAAACAACAAAAAAAACACAAGAACTACAATCACAGCTAAAGAAACAGGAGAATTAAAGTATATAAAGGTCAGTGGCAGTACCTGTTTCAGTGTGCAGGTGTACTGGAGTATGGAAGCATTTAGCCACCGAAATGCAAATAGGCAAATGATAAATCAATATCATGTTTACAATTCCTTTCCCTAAATGGGTATATGCATTTTTTTGTGACACAATTCAAATTGAAATGCAATAACAATATTGCATTATTGTTCATGATTGAGTATGCATAATGTCTGCCAATTTGAAAAATAAATATCAAAATGTGTTTGATATTTCATTTCCATGGTACTATCAAGAACACCACTGACACATTTAAAAAAACTTAATGTAAATGCATAAATGACAAATAATTTCTCATCTTTGCCATTTAATTTCCTTTTTTTGTGATAGCATGAATTGTGACAAAAAGACAGTGGTGGAAAAACTACTCAAATGTCATACTTGAGTAAAAGTAAAGATAACTTTTTTTGTATTTTTTTGTTGTTGGTATTTTACCCTCTTTTTCATGATATCCAATTGCGATCTTGTTTCATCGTTGCAACTCCCCAATGGGCAAAAAAAAAAAAGGCTAGGCATCCCGCTAGCGGGACAACTTCCGGTGAAACTGGAGGGCGTGCAATTCAAATAAATAATCATAAAATTAAGGATATTAAACATTTAGGAACATTTATATTGGTTAAAAGCTTAAATTCTTGTTAATCTAACTGCACTGTCCGATTTACAATAGGCTTAACAGTGAAAGCATGCCATGCGATTGTTTGAGGACAGCGCCCCACATCAAAATATTTTTCCACCAGCACAGGTTTCATACATTCACAAATAGCGATTAAATATTCACTTACTTTAAAAAAATATTCCTCTGATTTGTCATCCAAAGGGTCCCAGCTACAACATGTAGTGTCGTTTTGTTAGATAAAATCCTTCTTTATATCCCAAAAAGTTGGCGTTTAGTTGGCGCCATCGATTTTAGTAATCCACTCGTTCAACATGCAGAGAAAGGAATCTAAAAATCTACCCCTAAACTTTGTTAAAACAAGTCAAAATACATTTCTATTTAATCCTCAGGTACCCTAAATGTAATTAAACTATAATATTTCATACGGAAAGAAGTATGTTCCATAGGAAAACGATATTAGCAGGTGCGCATCCTCTTCGTTGCGTGCGCATAGACTGATTTCCAAGTCTGTATCCCAGTACTAAAACTCATAATTATTCCTCGTTTGGGAAGAAACAAGCCTGAAACCTTGAACAAAGACTACTGACATCCAGTGGAATCCATAGGAATTGCATACTGGGAGCTAGATTACATTTTATTCCCCTATACGTTCTAATGGAAGAGCTCTCAAAAAAGATCTCTGGTTGGTTTTTCTTTGGCTTTTCTCCAACCATATCTATTGTGTTATAGTCTCCTACAGTATTTTAACATTTCAGAGTGTTTTCTTTCCAATGGTACCAATTATATGCATATCCTGGCTTCAGGGCCTGAGCAACAGGCAGTTTACTTTGGGCACGTCAGTCAGGCGGAAATGGAGAAAAGGTCGAATCATGCGTTCTCCAAAAAATGACCCGCCAAGCCGAGCTTCTGAACACCCGCCCGCTTAAGCCGGAAGCCAGCTACACCAATGTGTCGGAGGAAACACCGTTCAACTGACAACCAAAGTCAGCCTGCAGGCGCCCGGCCTGCCACAAGAAGTAGCTAGAGCGCGATGAGCCAAGTAAAGCCCCCCAGGCCAAACCCTCCGCTAACCCGGACGACGCGGGGCCAATTATGAGCCCCGCTATGGGACTCCCGGTCACGGTTGTAACACAGCCTGGGATCAAACCTGGGTTTGTAGTGATGCCTCAAGCACTGCAATGCAGTGCCTTAGACTGCTGTGCCACTCAGCAGAGTAAAGTAAAGACAACTTAATAGAAAATGACTATTAAGTAAAAGGCACCCAGTAAAATATTACTTGAGTAAAAGTCTAAAAGTATCTGGTTTTAAATGTACTTAAGTACAGTGGTGGAAAAAGTACTCAATTGTCATACTTGAGAAAGTAAAAAGTAAAAGTAAATACTATACATCAAATTCCTTATATTAAGCAAACCAGACGGCACAATATTATTTTTATTTTTTTACAGACAGACAGTGGCACACTCCAACACGCAGT
Source organism: Salmo salar (assembly GCF_965601325.2). Taxonomy (NCBI): domain Eukaryota; kingdom Metazoa; phylum Chordata; class Actinopteri; order Salmoniformes; family Salmonidae; genus Salmo; species Salmo salar. The sequence continues at coordinate 80,610,267 of NC_138301.1, read as the reverse complement.
ATTTGCGTACAGTGAGTCCGCCAGATCAGTGGAAGTAGGGATGGCAACGCGTTATATTGATAAGTGTGTAAATTTGAACATTTCTGTCCTGCTAAGCATTCAAAATGTAATGAGTACTTTTGGGTGTCAGGGAAAATGTAAAAACATAATTTTCTTCAGGAATGTAGTGAAGTAAAAGTAAAAGTTGACAAAAATATAAATAGTAAAGTAAAGTACAGATACCCCAAAAAACGACTTAAGTAGTACTTTAAAGTATTTTTACATTAGTACTTTACACCACTGGTTTTTGGTAACATGAAGTAACAGGGTCAGTGCTATCCGGAATCCTTGGGAAGTCCATTACCTAAACCCTAACCTTAACCCTTACCTAACCCTAACCATTTTAAATTACAACTTCAAAGGGGTAGGGACATCCCAAGAATCCCGGATAGCAAGTAAACTGGCAACAGTCACTTTAGGTCATAGCTGTATCGATGTGGCCTGTTTTTAGGCTGTCCCGGCAACAGCCAGTGTGAAACCTCCCAGAAGAATAAGAAGAACATCAGCCAGTGTGTGTGTGAGGAGTTTGCGGGAGGGGACTATAAATCCAAAGATTTTTATAACTAACCTAAAGATAGACCAGAGCCTGTCGATTCCAATGGTAGCAAATTAATAATAATGGACAGCACAAACAAGGAGGTGGGCAGAGCCAAGCATGAGCTAGCGAGATCCTATTGGCTCGTTCTAGCATTTATTTGCATATTTCTGTTAGGGAACACCTATTCAGTGAAGTACGCGTGTGCAATAACTCAATTTGCCTTTCACTCCTTATAAACAATGCAATTTTTTAAAACATTAGCAATGAGAAAGGGTAGCACTCTGTATTCTACATCAAATGTTTCAATCAATGAGAAAATTTGCAGAATGTCAGCCAAAATCCATCGCTCCATCTTCTCCACTGGCGGCCTCTGGGCTTCCTCACATCACCATATTTGGTAGTGAGTGGAAACTCCAACTGGATGCTTCACAGTTATACATCCGTTGAAATATCTGTCTCATTGTTCTATCTGTGATAAAGCTCAGTGGAAGGGACACGAGGAGCTATTATTAGTAGGTAGGCTAGATTGCTAGTAACTAGCTAGCTATGAAGAGGCACAACTGACTAGCACTACTGGCTAACATTAGCTAGCTAGCCCACTGGTATCTAGCTACTGTCACAACAAGATATTGTGGAACATCTTTAGGTACTGTAAGTGGCTTTGTCTTATAATTTCTCATTTGAAAGGCACATTGAAACAATTAGCTGGATAACTAGCATGGTTATTTATTTTCTACCACTGATAGCTAGAAACCTATAATAGAAGAAATCGGACCTCTCTGAAATGAAAATGAATAGCCCTCCCTTCAGCAAAATATATTTGACCTAAACCCTCCCTGAATGCTTAAAAAAAAAACAAGTGACCCTACCCATAGTTCGCCACAATGGACTCGTCATAATACCCATAAAAACTTGGAAATGGTTCCAATGAGTTTTTCCACCATTTATTTTTTACATTGTGAATTTTACAAACACTTCGAATTAAGTGTGTGTTTGGTGTAGGCTTACCTGTTTTGATTACCGTGTAATTGTCTCTCCGGCAAGGTTGACTTTTATCAATATATTCAGGTTAATTTACTCTCAGAAATCTGAAATGCTAATTAGCAACAGAAAAGACCTCAAAGACTACAAATTCCTGAAGGAAGCTCCTGCACATCATCTCTAGCCAACACTGTCAGCTACCGTTCACCACTGGGATCAGAGACTTCTGCCCAATCCATGATGAACCCATGTGCTGTATTGAAATTCATTCAAGAAGTGTTGAACTTCTTCCATCCCCTTTCTCTGTCTTAGCTAGCTATTGACTACACTTTAGCTAGCTAGTTAGCAGAGCAGTAGGTCAAAAAAGTATTTTGTTTTACTTAGCCTAGATAATAATTGTTTGTACAGTATGTCAACTTTGGTGTCTATTTCAGACCTTATGTCATTTTTCAAGGATGAGCATAAGAGTATTAAAAGGGGACCACCATAACAGGTAAAAATATACCTTATGGACCAACGGGGACTGTGAAGAGACACACACAAAGGTACAGAGACATGCATACATTGTGATATTGTTGTATGGAGGTATTAAACATTTTGTATTGTAGATATGTACTGGTGTAATAATATGATGTACTGTTTTATATTTTGTTTTATATGTAATGTAAGTGCTTTAATATGTTTGGATCCCAGAGAGAGTAGCTACTGCCTTGGCAGCAGCTAATGGGGATCCCTAATAAATACAAATATAAAATATGTCTGGACATGTGGAAAAGTGCAGCTATAGTGAGGGGAAACTTTACCGGTTTCGTCAGGGCCAGCATGAGAGACAAAGTTTATCCTGTGTCGGTGAGTGTAGCTAGTAAATTAAGTTTGAGTGTCTTAACAATAAAAAGGTGTTCTATACACCTGTCAACATTCTACAAGGAAAGAGCAACTCAATCAATTATATAATCATTAACCAGATTACCCTGGAAACCAGACTTTAATGAGTGATAACTCAGTTCTAGAATGTTGTCATTGATAAGCATGAATCAAAAATCTATTGACTTTCAGAATTGACTTTGTTTAGTCATCCAGCCTGTATTTTAGTTTCATGACCAGAGACAAATCTTCAACGACACAGTATTGATTTATTGGGAATGGTACATGCATTCACACAGTCTTGATTTATAGGATCCTTCCCACTGTATGATCGATTTGTGAAGTGATAAAATCCCAAGTTAACAATTCAAAGTTTATGGAAAAACTGCACTTGTCTTCATGTGAAAATGACAGTTTATTACATATTCTACAGCTGTAATGTCAATCAAATCAAACTATTTACAATTCCACATTTTTACAATTAATGCATTTCAAGGTGTTCAAAGTCATGCATTTAAAGGCATCTGGCACTTGACATTCTTCCTTTTGGCAAGTCTCTATAGGCGACCAAGGGATTCTCTCTACCACATGTGAATGCCTCCGTGGAGCCATGCAGCCTATTTTGACGGTTCGCAATATCGGCCGTGCGGATCTGGAATGCGAGTGGAGGAAGCCAGCCGTGCCCAACCAGGTGCATTCAGTGGAGGACCTGTACCCGGCTGAAGACTACAACCCTTTGTCCCAAGAGCCCACAGAGCAGGATCTTCAGTGTCTAAGGAACCGTCTCTGGGGCAGGTTCAGTGGAATGGCATGTCTCCTTGAACAACCGCTACCCTCCCTGTCATCCCTGTCTGTTCTGGACATTAAAAAAAAACAAGGGCTCCTGGGGTATGCAGGCATCCTGGCTGGTATGGCGCTGTTGGTGGAGCAGCAGAAGGCTATACAGCAGGCAACAGTTGGACAGCGCACCAACCCCAACTGGCACACCATGAGGAGAGGGAGGTTGACAGCCAGTGATTTTGTAGCAGTGGTTAGGGTCAAGCACGTTACTCCGTTGCTGCTAAAAAGGGTCACAGTCATTGGATGGGGTGTTGTCTATAAACTGGGGCACATAACGAAGAGGTGGGCATCAAGGCATCCAAAATGGCTACAGGGATGGATGTGCAGGAGTCAGGGCTTTCGGTCATGGGGTCTGGGATCCTGGGTGCCTCATCGGGCGGTCTTGTGACCACCACAGCAGTGGTTGAGGTCAAGTGTCCCTATGGTGCAAGTAGGAATGTATTGAGTAAGGAAGAGCAATTACATGTGGCAGGCACTGATAAGGGTGGAGAGATGTGGTTTAGTGAGGAAGGGGGTTGAGATCAGGTCAGGTCACCTTAAGGGAGAAGAAACAGTTTATAGCCCACATCACTTAATTTCCTGACTTGCAATAAGGATGTAATGTTTAGAGAGGAGGAGACTACAGTCATGGCCAAAAGTTTTGAGAATGACACAAATATTAATTTTCACAAAGTTTGCTGCTTCAGTGTCTTTAGATATTTTTGTCAGATATTACTATGGAATACTGAAGTATAATTACAAGCATTTCATAAGTGTGTGTTAACGAGAGAATCACTGACATGATGTCAGCTGGTCCTTTTGTGGCAGGGCTGAAATGCAGTGGAAATGTTTTTTGGGGGATTCAGTTCATTTACATTTACATTACATTTAAGTCATTTAGCAGACGCTCTTATCCAGAGCGACTTACAAAATGGTGCATTCACCTTATGATATCCAGTGGAACAACCACTTTACAATAGTGCATCTAAATCTTTTAAGGGGGGGGGGGTTAGAAGGATTACTTTATCCTATTCCTTAAAGAGGTGGGGTTTCAGGTGTCTCCGGAAGGTGGTGATTGACTCCGCTGTCCTGGCGTCGTGAGGGAGCTTGTTCCACCATTGGGGTGCCAGAGCAGCGAACAGTTTTGACTGGGCTGAGCGGGAACTGTGCTTCCTCAGAGGTAGGGGGGCCAGCAGGCCAGAGGTGGATGAACGCAGTGCCCTTGTTTGGGTGTAGGGCCTGATCAGAGCCTGAAGGTATGGAGGTGCCGTTCCCTTCACAGCTCCGTAGGCAATCACCATGGTCTTGTAGCGGATGCGAGCTTCAACTGGAAGCCAGTGGAGAGAGCGGAGGAGCGGGGTGACGTGAGAAAACTTGGGAAGGTTGAACACCAGACGGGCTGCGGCGTTCTGGATGAGTTGTAGGGGTTTAATGGCACAGGCAGGGAGCCCAGCCAACAGCGAGTTGCAGTAATCCAGACGGGAGATGACAAGTGCCTGGATTAGGACCTGCGCCGCTTCCTGTGTGAGGCAGGGTCGTACTCTGCGAATGTTGTAGAGCATGAACCTACAGGATCGGGTCACCGCCTTGATGTTAGTGGAGAACGACAGGGTGTTGTCCAGGATCACGCCAAGGTTCTTAGCACTCTGGGAGGAGGACACAAGGGAGTTGTCAACCGTGATGGCGAGATCATGGAACGGGCAGTCCTTCCCCGGGAGGAAGAGCAGCTCCGTCTTGCCGAGGTTCAGCTTGAGCTGGTGATCCGTCATCCACACTGATATGTCTGACAGACATGCAGAGATGCGATTCGCCGCCTGGTTATCAGAAGGGGGAAAGGAGAAGATTAATTGTGTGTCGTCTGCATAGCAATGATAGGAGAGACCATGTGAGGATATGACAGAGCCAAGTGACTTGGTGTATAGCGAGAATAGGAGAGGGCCTAGAACAGAGCCCTGGGGGACACCAGTGGTGAGAGCGCATGGTGCGGAGACAGATTCTCGCCACGCCACCTGGTAGGAGCGACCTGTCAGGTAGGACGCAATCCAAGCGTGGGCCGCGCCGGAGATGCCCAACTCGGAGAGGGTGGTGCATGGCAAAGAGGAACTTGCAACTCATCTGATCACTCTTCATAACATTCTGGAGTATATGCAAATTGCCATCAAACAAACTGAGGCAGCAGACTTTGTGAAAATTAATATTCATGTCATTCTCAAAACTTTTGACCACGACTGTACACCCAGATTGGGGTATATAGTATAGTACCATTGGTGGAAATATGTATTTGTCTTATGCAGCTGTATGACCCAATTGGTGAATAAACGTGTTTTAAGCTTTAGTAATCGTCCGTGAGTTTTACAAGGTTAATTTAGAACCTAACACTGACCTGTCCGTCCACACGCTCGATGTGCTGTAGTCTCCACAACTGGATCACACTGGCACCGGATGTCCCTCCACCGGATGGTCTGAGGGAGACACTCTTGTTGGACTGGAAAACAAAGAGACATTTGGTCAGTGGTGGGTCTTTTTCAACACTTTATCACCATCTTTATCTGAACAGAAAATACATTGTTTATCATAACACAAACACACCTTGGACAACGTTACAAGTGTTCTGTCAACACCCATTCTTAAGTAATGAGAACCATACACAAACATGACAAACATACTGCGCATATTGTCAAATTCAATATTGTATCACATTTGATGAGTTACTGACCTGTCCGTCCACAGGCTCGATCTGCTGTAGTCTACAACTGGACGCTTGCACTCAGATCACACTGGCACAGGATGCCATCACATTGAAACAGGATATCCATGCACCGGAAGGTCTGAGGGATACAGTCCTGTTGGACTGGAAAAGAAAGAGACATTTGGTCAGTGGTAGGTATTTTTCAATGCTGTATCATCATATTTATCTGGACAGAAAATGCATTGTTTAACATAACAGAAACACACTTTGGAAATTGTAACAAGTGGTCCCTCAACACCCAATCCTCATGCCTGATTGTTTGTTCTTGTTTCAACAGTCTGGATCTTCCTCTTCTGCCATGGTGGACCTTTCTGGTAAATACAGGACCATTTCTCTTTCCACCAGAAAATGGCAGCTGCAGACCCGAGTGTCCAGTCCGCCCATCTAAAAGACAAAAAAAGTAACTTTTACTAAAATGGTAACATCTAATGTTCCCTTTAAGCTCCCCATGGACTGGTGCACATAATAAAGCCCGCTCAGAGAAACACAAGTTTCAACCTCACTCAACATTCAGGAGTTTTCCCTGTTAGTTAACACCACCAATGTTTTTCTTTACTGTGAGAATTGTGATCGAATCAATGTAATATTAGCCACGTTTAGTGCAACATACCGAAACAAAAACAAACTATGCAAGACGAAGTATGCAAAACGAACTATGCAAGCGATTTTGTTGTAGGCAGAAAGCATCAGAGTAGGATTCTATTGCATTGACAGGCACGGCTCAGGCCCATACTCTATACAGACCCGCGCGCCATAAGCAATCAGAGCTGCAGTAGGCCTATAAGCAAATAGACTAATAGACCATTGCAAAATAAACCTGTGCCATTCACTTTGAACTGGACTGTGTTTACAGAATGAGCGGTCATGAGTAGATGCGCTTGTTTTGAGATCAAAGCGAGCCACTTGTGCACATTTGTGCTAGTTAGTGAGTTATTAGCCCAGTTAAAGACAATTTGTAGTCCACAACAGCCTACTTGACCACTGTTAATACTGTAACTTAAAACGCGCACAACCTCTGTGTTCACAGTAAACGTGCTGGAAGTTGCACAAAATATTCACAACATTTAAATTTGCGCTTAGCAGGCCTGAAATTTGCTCATTGCTGGAAAAAAATTGAGGGAACATTGGTAACATCTATATTAAAATACCATAACCCACATACTTGACTATAGTAATGCTAAAATAGACTAGGCTTTGGTCTATCTGCACATCTAAAATCATACTATATGGATGGGACATTTCTGCCGGGATGGGGGAATTATCTGGAATGCTCAACTAGATGATCAGGACAGTCTAGGGTAATATTTGCCCGAAGAGGTGAAGTATTGCAATAAGCTATACGACTGTACTTCTGATTTGAATTCTCAAGAGGAAAGTTAAAGCCCTCGGCCTGAAGAAACTGTGGAGGAGCAACAGTTATAGGGGGATTGTCTGAAAGGGACTGACATGCAGGGATGGAACGGGCTAGGCGTCCCGCTAGCAGGGCAACTTCCGGTGAAACTGGAGGGCGCGTAATTCAAATAAATAATCATACAAATTATGGATATTAAACATTCAGGTACATATAAGTGTCTTATATTGGTTGAAATCTTAAATTCTTGTTAATCTAACTGCGCTGTCTGATTTACAGTAGCTATTACAGCGAAAACATGCCATGCGATTGTTTGAGGACAGCGCCACATCAAAATATTTTTCCACCTGCACAGGTTTCATAAATTCACAAATAGCGATTAAATATTCACTTACTTTTTGAAAATCTTCCTCTGATTTGTCATCCAAAGTGTCCCAGCTATAACATGTAGTGTCGTTTTGTTAGATAAAATCCCTCTTTATATCCCAAAAAGTCAGTTTAGTTGGCGCCATCGATTTGAGTAACCCACTCGTTCAACATGTAGAGAAAGGAATCCGAAAATCTAAACTTTGTTTCAACAAGTCAAAATACGTTTCTATTTACTCCTCAGATACCCTAAAATGTAATATTTCTTACAGAAGGAAGTATGTTCAATAGCAATCCGATTTTAGCAGGTGCGTCCTGTCTTCGAGGCGCCCGCAAACACGAATTTCCAAGACTGTGTCCTACTACTAAAACTGTTATTTCTTATTCATTTTTGAAGTTACACGCCTGAAACCTTGAACATAGACTGCTGACACCCTGTGGAAGCCATAGGAATTGCATCCAGGGAGCTAATCTTATAAGAGGATGGTCTCTCAAAAAAATTATTTCCAGAAGGTTTTCTTAGAATTTTCTCCTACCATATCTATTGTGTTATATTCGCCTGCGTTATTTTAACATTTCTACAAACTTCAAAGTGTTTTCTTTCCAATGGTACCAATTATATGCATATCCTGGCTTCAGGGCCTGAGCAACAGGCAGTTTACTCTGGGCGCGTCATTCAGGCGGAAATTGAGAAAAAAGGTGCCTAGCCCTAAGAAGATAAGGATTTAGCCAGCAGACCACGATTTCTACTAGCCTGGGTAAGATTCAGGTCCTAAATCAAGTCAAATCAAATTGTATTTGTCACGTGCACTGAATACAACAGGTGTAGACCTCACAGTGAAATGCTTACTTACAAGCACTTAACCAACAATGTAGATTTAAGGAAAATAAGTGTAAAGTAAAAAATAGATAATGCAAAAAATTAAGTAACAAACAATTAGAGAGGGGGTACCAGTACAGAGTCAATGTGCGGGGGCACCGGTTAGTTGAGGTAATTGATGATATGTACATGTTGGTAGGGTTAACCTCTCTAGGATAGGTGGCACCAAATCGTCCCACCTACGTAACAGCCAGTGTAATCCCGTGGCGCGTTATTCAAAAACCTCAAAAATGCAAAAACTTCAATTTTTCAAACATATGACTATTTTACACCATTTTAAAGACAAGACTCTCGTTAATCTAACCACACTGTCCGATTTCAAAAAGGCTTTACAATGAAAGCAAAACATTAGATTATGTCAGCAGAGTACCCAGCCAGAAATAATCAGACACCCATTTTTCAAGCTAGCATATAATGTCACATAAACCCAAACCACAGCTAAATGCAGCACTAACCTTTGATCTTCATCAGATGACTAGGACATTATGTTATACAATACATGCATGTTTTGTTCAATCAAGTTCATATTTATATCAAAAAACAGCTTTTTACATTAGCATGTGACTAGCATGTGACTAGCATTCCCACCGAACACTGCCGGTGAATTTACTAAATTACTCACGATAAACGTTCACAAAAAGCATAACAATTATTTTAAGAATTATAGATACAGAACTCCTCTATGCACTCGATATGTCCGATTTTAAAATAGCTTTTCGGTGAAAGCACATTTTGCAATATTCTCAGTAGATAGCCCGGCGTCACAGGGCTAGCTATTTAGACACCCAGCAAGTTTAGCACTCAGAAAAGTCACATTTACTATAAGAAAAATTGTATTACCTTTGCTGTCTTCATCAGAATGCACTCCCAGGACTTCTACTTCAATAACAAATGTTGGTTTGGTTCAAAATAATCCATAGTTATATCCAAACAGCGGCGTTTTGTTCGTGCGTTCAAGACACTATCCGAAAGGGTAAATAAGGGTGACGAGCATGGCGCAATTCGTGACAAAAAAAATCTAAATATTCCATTACCGTACTTCGAAGCATGTCAACCGCTGTTTAAAATCCATTTTTATGCCATTTTTCTCGTAAAAAAACGATAATATTCCGACCGGGAATCTGCATTTAGGTAAACAGATGAAAGAAAATAAAGCATTCGGTCGACTCGGGCACGCGCCTAAGCCCACAGTACTCTGAGCGGCCACTTGCCAAACGCGATAATGTGTTTCAGCCAGAGCCTGCCTCGATATCCTTCAGCTTTTTCCCGGGCTCTGAGAGCCTATGGGAGCCGTAGGAAGTGTCACGTTATTGCAAAGATCCTAAGTCTTCAATAAAAAGAGCCCAGATGAAACACAACTTGTCAGACATGCCACTTCCTGCATGGAATCTTCTCAGGTTTTGGCCTGCCATATGAGTTCTGTTATACTCACAGACACCATTCAAACAGTTTTAGAAACTTTAGGGTGTTTTCTATCCAAAGCCAATAATTATATGCATATTCTAGTTACTGGGCAGGAGTAGTAACCAGATTAAATCGGGTACGTTTTTTTATCCAGCCGTGTCAATACTGCCCCCTAGCCCTAACAGGTTATTATAAAAATTGAAGTGATAGCATATCTAAGGTATTTGAATAACGCGCCACAGGATTCAACTGGCTGTTTTTGGTAATAAGAGACAGTGGCAGAAACATTATGTACAAAATAAGTTGCAAATTTTGCGAAAAAACACAATAGCGCAATTGGTTAGGGGACCGTAAAACAGCAGGATATTATTTCACTGTAATAGCTACTGTAAATTGGACAGTGCAGTTAGATTAACAAGAATTTAAGCTTTCTGCCAATATCAGACATGTCTATGTCCTGGGAACTGTTCTTGTTACTTACAACCTCATGCTAATCGCATTAGCCTACGTTAGCTCAACCGTCCCATGGTTGAGAGGTTAATGCGTTTGAGCCAATCAGTTGCGGGGGTATACAGAAGATGGTCTTTTACCAAATAGGACTATGTCCATATTATGGCATAAACAGCTCAAATAAGCAAAAATAAATGACAGTCCATCATTACTTTAAGACATGAAGGTTAGTCAATATGGAAAATGTCAATAACTTGGATAGTTTCTTCAAATGCAGTCGCAAAAACCATCAAGCACTGTGATGAAACTGGCTGTCATGAGGACTGCCACAGGAATGGAAGTCCCAGAGTTACCTCTGTTGCAGAGGATAAATTAATTCGAGTTACCAGCCTCAGAAATTGCAGCCCAAATAAGTGCTTCAGAGTTCAAGTAACAGACACATCTCAACATCAACTGTTCAGAGGAGCCTGTGTGAATCAGGCCTTCATAGTTGAATGCTGCAAAGAAACCACTTCTAAAGGACACCAATAAGAAGAAGAGACTTGCTTGGGCCAAGAAACACGAGCAATGGACATAAGACCGGTGGACATTTTTTCTTTGGTCTGGAGTCGAAATTGGCCCCGAGAGTAATGTTGGGGTCCAGAATGTCGACCACTGGAACCCAACAGTGCTCCTCTTGGCCATAACCCTCCCAGTCCAACAGGTGCTGGAGCTGACCCCCACGACCCAGCTCCTGGTTGGTCCTCTCCACCTACCCGTTGGACTTGGCCAGTACCCTGTGTAAGGGAAAGCAGGTCTTCCAGCATCCTGGTACCAAGGCAGTGATTTTATGACGTTGGAGCCACGGGACACCCAGGATGATTTTGTGAATGGGTGCAGTGATGATGAGGAAGGGAAGGCATTCTTGGTGCAAGGGTCCCACAGTGAGGGTGAGTGGTGCTGTGATGTGTGTGATAGTGTCGGATCCCAATGGTCGATTATCCAGGGCTTGGACCAGAAAAGGAGAGGAGAGCAGGTCTGAGGTGATGTTCAGGGAGGAGACGAGGGTCTGATCGATGAAATTCCATTTCCACAACAGCTGTAGAGACAACACCAGCCAGTAAAATGGAAACCAGGAAGGATTGGCAGAAAACGATGAAGAAGGAATACTTACGCCTACCCTGGGAGACAGATGATCAAGGGGCATTCCATCCAGCGGACGGAATGAAGCGGCGCTCCGTACACTACTCCGAAGGGGGCTGCGCGAGGAGGTCCAAATGGAACTGACATGTCAGGACGACGATCTCTCCTTGGACGCACTCATCGTGATGGCCATCCGGTTGGATAATCTACTTCAGGAGCGTCGGTATCCACATCACTTCTCTCCCTCCCTCAGTGAACAATCTGTAGCAGAGCCTGGACTTATGGAGGCTTCAGCAGTGTCCAATACATCCCAACTCAGGATCCACGAGAGCAGTGGGACGGTCACGTGATCTTCCATCTCCAGGGGCAGGTGTGAGTATCCCATCCTTATCAGTTTCTGCTAAAATCTTTTTAGTGTCGATCACACTAGCTGGCTGTTCTTCATACGCCCAGAATTCATTACGTCACTCCTCCACCGGGCTTACTCTCTTACAGTGTGTCCTGGGTTATCAGCCGGCCCTGGCTCCGTGGACTCTGAGCCAGACCGAGGCCCCTGGGGTGTACGAATGGTTCCGGCACTCAGAAGAGGTTTGGAGTGATGCTCATGTGAGGCTCCAGCGTGCCGTCCATCGCCAGATGGAGCTGTCCAGAGGTTTGACATCGCTGGTTTTTACTAACCATCGGTCCTGGCATTCATCATTACGCGCACCTGGCATTCATCATTTCACTGATTACTTCCCCAATATCTGTCACTCCCGTAGTTCTATTCCCCATGCAGTATTGACTATGTGTTCCATATTTGTACGCTACTCGTGTTTCTTGTATTGTTCCATTTATTATTAAACTCACCCCTGCACTTGCTTACCAACTCCCAGCATCTACGTTACAGCACCACTATGGAAGTTACTCGAATCTGGCTTATTGTGAGGTCAATAACTCTGGTAAATACATCATGGCAAGAAACATATTGTTTTTAATCAAATCAATTGTAGTACTAGCAAGCTATCAAATTTCTCATCTTCGCACTCTCCTTCTTAAATTGAACAGAACATAGGCTATAGGCTAGTCCATGTTCTGGACTAGGCCTAATCAAAACCTATTTTTGGAAGAAACCTTTGACTGCCACGTAGACCTACACAGGTTAGGCAGCACACAAAAAAGTTTTTGATCAGCAAGAGCAGAGCAAGCCTGGCCTCAGGGTTGGAATATCCATTGCAGTGTGCAATGCAGCCTAGTTTTATTTAGACAATCCCAGCAGCTATCTTAGAAGTATAACTTTGCTTTGTGCTTCTCCGAGCATGCACTTCGTAGCCTATAGGCTATGGATCATTTGACTGAGACCACAATAAATAACCTATACTGTAGGCGCACTTTATTGTGGCCCAGCAGAAAATCAGAGATGAGGGGCGGTATCGGACACACATCGATATATAGCCTAATAAGTAACTGACTGAAATTGAAAAAGCATGACCCTCACCCATTTGCCTCCAGGTAACCATTCGGTAAATTTTGATCTGCCTAACGGTATGTGGCTATTCAAAAACAAGGGAATTATCTGAAAGCATGTCTTCAGACTAGTGTCATGTCACATGTACAATAGAACATTTTGTTTAGCTTTTGTTAATTTTTTTGGCCGAGCTCTCACACCGTGCATGTCTCTCTTGCTCTCTGTCTCTGTCTGTCTGTGTCAGTCTTTCTTTTAGGAGTTGTGACTGCAGGAGAGTAGTGGCGGACAACACTGGAGGGTATCTTCACTGAGCAATGAGCACATGTAGGACATGTACAAGTACTACTTGGATAGATAGGAGGCAGAGGTTGCAAGCATAGAGGTAGATACTGTGTACTGTGCCTTGCAAAAGTATTCATCCCCCTTGACGTTTTTCCTATTTTGTTGCATTACAACCTGGAATTTAAATTGACTTTTATTTGGATTTCATGTAATGGACATACAAAAAATAGTCCAAAACGGTGAAGTGAAATGAAAAAAATAACTCTACAAAATAAAAAACAGAAAAGTGGTGCGTGCATATGTATTCACCCCCTTTGCTATAAAGCCCCTAAATAAGATCTGGTGTAACCAATTACCTTCAGAAGTCACATAATTAGTTAAATAAAGTCCACCTGTGTGCAATCTAAGTGTCACATGATCTGTCACATGAGCTCAGTATATATGCACACCTGTTCTAAAAGGCCTCAGAGTCTGCAACACCACTAAGCAAGGGGCACCACCAAGCAAGCGGAGAAGACCAAGGAGCTAACTATATTGCATATTAAGTTGTTCCATGTCGACTGAAAAATGAGAGCATGCATAATTAACCATCACAAATGATTTTATTAAGGATATACTTTACTGTACTCTTGGTGACCTTTGATAGAGTTATTGTCCTACAGGTAACAGTTATTCTTGTTCTTAGAATCACTTGTGGTCATCAAACAGGTTACTATCTACACAAAGTGATCATCTACTGTAGGTTGACAGAACCTCATTGAAGAGCAAGAACATTTCTGCATTGTTTTTGCAGAACACCAAGAAGACCAAGGAGCTCTCCAAACAGATCAGGGACAAAGTTGTGGAGAAGTACAGATCAGGGTTGGGTTGTAAAAAAAAATCTGAAACTTTGAACATCCCACGGAGCACCATTAAATCCATAATTAAAAAAATTGAAACAATATGGCACCACAGCAAACCTGCCAAGAGAGGGCCGCCCACCAAAACTCACTGACCAAGCAAGGAGGACATTAATCAGAGAGGCAACAAAGAGATTGATAGGCCACGGCGAATTTGGGACAAAACAAAGTGACGTACTGTACGTCAAGAACGTGGAGTAATGACTTAGGATTCAGCGTTCACATGGAAAGTGTTTGCGCTTGGTAAAAAAATGAATATGTACTTTATCTGCTATCCCAAGTAAAACGAGTAAAATTCTAACATGCATGTATTTTCAATAAAGTATATGTTTCTGAACAATGAACCATGCTGTCTTGTTAACAATGTGATTTGGCAGTGCAGATTACTGTTTGATTTAAGCCGGGTGCTCCTACCTCACCGCTTTCGCCCATTCATGTCATAGCCTGTTGCATCCCGTTCCAGCTTAATTAAACTCCCTCAATATAAGGTTTACTCTATGGCATGGGAGTGTCCACAGTATAATAAAAATCTAATTGTATTTATATTGTAGTCCCATGATCCTCCCCCAATGAGTTCTTGTATGTGACATTTTGTTTATTGGAAGTCAAGCTTTTGTTTGCATGCAAGTGAAAATTGTCCACGCTACAACATTTAATCATTATATCCCGCAGGGAACAGTACCAGAGCCTTTGTAAGGAGGCAGATGCTCTATGAAATGGACTGGAATCAGTCTGATGAGCTCCTGTTGTCTGATTTGAAGGCTACAATGGAATTGTACAATTGGTTATTCTAGTTCAGTGTTCCTCTTTGTTGCCTAATGGGCAACATAGTAAAGCTTGTCATTCATATCTGTGCTATAACACCTCATTGAACTACTCAGTAAGACCACAATTGGGTAAATTGAGTGACGGAATGATTGGTTATGACATGCACTAAACTGGAGCATACAGTTAATGTGAACAATAAAAAAGCAGTAGGATATGTTAATGGTTTTATGACTAGTGCACTTATTATGAGTTGTACATTTATCATCTGTGTTGTAGGTTTCCATCCATTCTAACCTTTTTGGATAATTTGTGCTCCCTTTTCACAGGCGGTTCTGGCTGATGACCTGTCTCTATAGCTGGTAGAAACCCAGAAGGAATATCATCCCCAATGATACTGCTAATATTTCAAATGTATGAGGAAGAAGGCTTATCCATTGTCCATGAACTGCTTGATGTGTTCAGTCAAAATTACAGTGCCACTTTGTTAACAATAGTCACATGTTCTGCAAAAACAATGCAGAAATGTTCTTGCTCTTCAATGAGGTTCTGCCAACCTACAGTAGATGATCACTTTGTGTAGATAGTAACCTGTTTGTTGACCACAAGTGATTCTAAGAACAAGAATAACTGTTACCTGTAGGACAATAACTCTATCAAAGGTCACCAAGAGTACAGTAAAGTATATCCTTAATAAAATCATTTGTGATGGTTAATTATGCATGCTCTCATTTTTCAGTCGACATGGAACAACTTAATATGCAATATAGTTATTTACACCTAAGGCTTAAATTCCAAGAGTGTGCAAAGTTGTCATCAAGGCAAAGGGCGGCTACTTTGAAGAATCTCAAATCTCAAACACTTTTTGGGTTATTACATGATTCCATATGTGCTATTTCATAAATTTGGTGTCTTCACTATTATTCTACAATTTAGAAAAAAGTAAAAATAAAGAAAAACCCTTGAATGAGTAGGTGTGTCCAAACTTTTGACCGGTAATGTAGTGGAAAACGGTAGTGCGTTTTTAATGAGAGTTGGGGTAGTTGGAAGAGTACTTTTTGTCATTACTCTTTAGTTTTTTTTATTTTTCCACTTTTCCAATTTTGTATTACAAAGTATAATGGGTTTATATTATGGTCCAGTTGGGGGCGGTAATGTAACATTTTGGATGCCAACAGTCACTAAACCCAGAAGAAGTACAGTTGAAGTAGGAAGTTTACATACACCTTAGCCAAATACATTTAAACTCAGTTTTTCACATTTCCTGACATTTCATCCTAGTAAAAATTCCCTGTCTTAGGTCAGTTAGGATCACCACTTTATTTTAAGAATGTCAAATGTCAGAATAATAGTATAGAGTATGATTAATTTCAACTTTTATTTCTTTCATCACATTCCCAGTGGGTCAGAAGTTTACATGCACTCAATTAGTATTTGGTAGCATTGCCTTTCAATTGTTTAACCTGGGTCAAACATTTCGGGTAGTCTTCCACAAGCTTCCCACAATAAGTTGGGTGAATTTTGGCCCATTCCTCCTGACAGAGCTGGTGTAACTGAGTCAGGTTTGTAGGCCTCCTTGCTCGCACACACTTTTTCAGTTCTGCCCACACATTTTCTATGGGATTGAGGTCAGGGATTTGTGATTGCCACTCCAAAACCTTGACTTTGTTTTCCTTAAGCCATTTTGCCACAACTTTGGAAGTATGCTTGGGGTCATTGTTCATTTGGAAGACCCATTTGCGACCAAGCTTTAACTTCCTGACTGATATCTGGAGATGTTACTTCAATATATCCACATAATTTCAATTCTTCATGATGCCATTTATTTTGTGAAGTGCACCAGTCCCTCCTGCAGCAAAGCACCCCCACAACATGATGCTGCCACCCCGGTGCTTCATGGTTGGGATGGTGTTCTTCGGCTTGCAAGCCTCCCTCTTTTTCCTTCAAACATAACAATGGTCATTATGGCCAAACAGTTCTATTTTTGTTTCATCAGACAGAGGACATTTCTCCAAAAAGTACGATCTTTGTCCCCATGTGCAGTTGCGGTTTTGGAGCAGTGGCTTCTTCCTTGCTGAGCGGACTTTCAGGTTATGGTTTTACTGTGGATATAGATACTTTTGTACCTGTTTCCTCCAGCATCTTCACAAGGTCCTTTGCTGTTGTTCTGGGATTGATTTGCACTTTTCGTACCAAAGTACGTTCATCTCTAGGAGACAGAACGCGTCTCCTTCCTGAGCGGTATGACGGCTGTGTGGTCCCATGGTGTTTATACTTGCGTACTATTGTTTGTACAGATGAACATGGTACCTTCAGGCATTTGGAAATTGATCCCAAGGATGAACCAGACTTGTGTGGGAGTCTACAATTTTTTTTCTGAGGTCTTGGCTGATTTCTTCTGATTTTCCCATGATGTCAAGCAAAGAGGCACTGAGTTTGAAGGTAGGCCTTGAAATACATCCACAGGTACACCTCCAATTGACTCAAATAATGTAAATTAGCCAATCAGAAGCTTCTAAAGCCATGACATAATTTTCTGGAATTTTCCAAGCTGTTTAACTCCTTCAGGGTGGGGTCCTTTTTTCCGAATTTCTGCCTGACTGACATGCCCAAAGTAAACTACCTGTTACTCAGGACCAGAAGCCAGGATATGCATATAATTGGTAGCATTGGATAGAAACCCTTTGAAGTTTCTACAACAATTAAAATAATTTCTGAGACTAACAGAATTGATATGGCAGGCAAAAATCCAAAGAAAATCCGACCAGAATTTTTTTTTTTAGCTCCCAGGCTCTTATAATGTGTTCCTATTGTTTCTATGTAAATCCATCTCCCAGATTGCAATTCCTATGGCTTCCACTAGATGTCAATTCTTTATTCAAGGTTTCATGCTTGTTTTTTGAAAAACGAACAAGTACAGTGGGGAAAAAAAGTATTTAGTCAGCCACCAATTGTGCAAGTTCTCCCACTTAAAAAGATGAGGCCTGTAATTTTCATCATAGGTACACGTCAACTATGACAGACAAAATGAGAAAAAAAATCCAGAAAATCACATTGTAGGATTTTTAATGAATTTATTTGCAAATTATGGTGGAAAATAAGTATTTGGTCACCTACAAACAAGCAAGATTTCTGGCTCTCACAGACCTGTAACTTCTTCTTTAAGAGGCTCCTCTGTCCTCCACTCGTTACCTGTATTAATGGCACCTGTTTGAACTTGTTATCAGTATAAAAGACACCTGTCCACAACCTCAAACAGTCACACTCCAAACTCCACTATGGCCAGGACCAAAGAGCTGTCAAAGGACACCAGAAACAAAATTGTAGACCTGCACCAGGCTGGGAAGACTGAATCTGCAATAGGTAAGCAGCTTGGTTTGAAGAAATCAACTGTGGGAGCTATTATTAGGAAATGGAAGACATACAAGACCACTGATAATCTCCCTCGATCTGGGGCTCCACGCAAGATCTCACCCCGTGGGGTCAAAATGATCACAAGAACGGTGAGCAAAAATCCCAGAAGCACACGGGGGGACCTAGTGAATGACCTGCAGAGAGCTGTGACCAAAGTAACAAAGCCTACCATCAGTAAAACACTACGCCGCCAGGGACTCAAATCCTGCAGTGCCAGACGTGTCCCCCTGCTTAAGCCAGTACATGTCCAGGCCCGTCTGAAGTTTGCTAGAGAGCATTGGATGATCCAGAAGAGGATTGGGAGAATGTCATATGGTCAGACGAAACCAAAATATAACTTTTTGGTAAAAACTCAACTCGTCGTGTTTGGAGGACAAAGAATGCTGAGTTGCATCCAAAGAACACCATACCTACTGTGAAGCATGGGGGTGGAAACATCATGCTTTGGGGCTGTTTTTCTGCAAAGGGACCAGGACGACTGATCCGTGTAAAGGAAAGAATGAATGGGGCCATGATTCGTGAGATTTTGAGTGAAAACCTCCTTCCATCTGCAAGGGCATTGAAGATGAAATGTGGCTGGGTCTTTCAGCATGACAATGATCCCAAACACACCGCCCGGGCAACGAAGGTGTGGCTTCGTAAGAAGCATTTCAAGGTCCTGGAGTGGCCTAGCCAGTCTCCAGATCTCAACCCCATAGAAAATCTTTGGAGGGAGTTGAAAGTCCGTGTTGCCCAGCGACAGCCCCAAAACATCACTGCTCTAGAGGAGATCTGCATGGAGGAATGGGCCAAAATACCAGCAACAGTGTGTGAAAACCTTGTGAAGACTTACAGAAAATGTTTGACCTGTGTCATTGCCAACAAAGGGTATATAACAAAGTATTGAGATAAACTTTTGTTATTGTCCAAATACTTATTTTCCACCATAATTTGCAAATAAATTCATAAAAAATTCTACAATGTGATTTTCTGGATTTTTTTTCTCATTTTGTCTGTCATTGTTGACGTGTACCTATGATGAAAATTACAGGCCTCTCTCATCTTTTTAAGTGGGAGAACTTGCACAATTGGTGGCTGACTAAATACTTTTTTCCCCCACTGTACATAACGGTGTGCTGCGTTAGAAACGACAACACAATATACATAAACTATAATGATAACATAATAAGGCACTTACTTTGATAGGAACTCACACATGTCCAAAGGTATTATTAGTAAGGAAAACAAAAATGAAGGCAATGCGGGCACCAGCCGGAAAATGTACCATGGGGAAATACTTTGTGCAAGGCCTGTTCTGACTGGAGATGTGCAAACTCTGCATACTTGATCTGGGGAAAACTGGGGAAGTGCTTGGGCTCTGGTTTGTCTGGATCAGTAAAGCCTCAAACATAAATTGTCCGCCAACAGTGAAATTGGCTACTTCTATGTGAATTCATTAGGAGGCGGAACACACCTCAATTCAAACTGTTGTTCGAAAATAATTTTAAATTGACAAGTTGAAACATAACCTATAGATAATTAGCAGGCAATGTGCCTTGGTTTGAGTGCAGCGCGGATTAACTGTCACGCGCATAAAACAAACTCACGCTGGGGCGACAGTTACAGATATTTTGAACTCATGCATGAAAAGATAAAAGCCCCATGGCCAAAGCCCCAAGAAGAAGTGGTGCTGAGGGTGCTGCAGCACCACCTGATAAATCAAAAGTATGCCCATGTTCCATGAAGCCTCCAAACTTTCTTGACGTAGGAATGTCAGAGTTAACATTCAGTGATGGTTCCTTTGGGCCAGGTATCAATCAAACTACAGTTATGTTTTCATCTTTGAAGTGCTCTTCTCAAGGAAAGTAAAAAAAAATAAAAAAATTGTACCCGGCGAATATTCACTGTATTTATTAGGTTGATACCAGTCAATGTTCATCATGAGGGCAAAATTATTGGGTGCTGCAAGAAATGGTATGCAATCTTGAAATTGAAAGTCTTTCCACACACCCATCAAACACATCTCCCATAATAGAGCCAGGAAAGTCACTCCCTCTCCATTCCTCATCTCTGGAGAATTCCTGGGTGAAAAATCTGACTGGAGAGACTGGACTATGCTCTTATAACAGTAAGACTGTATGAAGTAAAAAAATGCTTCTCTATTTGGATTCTTTACTTTTTCATATAACTGGTGCCACATTTCTTTGAGATGTGTCTGTTACTTGAACTCTTTGAAGCATTTATTTGGGCTGCAATCTGAGGTATAGTTAACTCTAATGAACTTATCCTCTGTAGCATAGGTAACTCTGGGTCTTCCTTTCCTGTGGCGGTCCTCATGAGAGCCAGTTTCATCATAGGGCTTGATGGTTTATGCAACTGCACTTGAAGGAACTTTCAAAGTTCTGGAAATTTTGCGGATTGACTGACCTTCTTATCTTAAAGTAATGATGAACTGTCATTTCTCTTTGCTTATTTGAGCTGTTCTTGCCATAATATGGACTTGGTCTTTTACCAAATAGGGCTATATTCTGTATACCACCCCTACTTTGTTCCAACACAACTGATTGGCTCAAACGCCATAAGAAGGAAAGAAATTCCACCAATTAACTTTTAACAAGGCACACCTGTTAAATGTATTCCAGCTGACTACCTCATGAAGCTGGTTGAGAGAATGCCAAGAGTGTGCAAAGCTGTCATCAAGGTAAAGGATGGCTACTTTGAAGAATATCAAATACATAATATGTGTTGATTTGTTTTACACCTTTATGGTTACTAGAAGATTCCATATGTGCTAGTTCAAAGTTTTGATGTCTTCACTATTATTCTAAAATAAAGAAAACCCCTGAATGAGTAGGTGTGTCCAAACTTATGACTGGTACCGTATTTCAAATACATGTAACAGAAATACTGCCCATCTCTGTCCCAACGCTTCTTTATTCCAAGTCCCTCACGTGGACTCACTTCTCCGATGGCTACCGTCCAAATGTTGATACCGATGTAGCCATCACGCCTGTTCCCGCTCCCCCTCTCTGGGGCTCGAGGGTGCCAGGCTGCCCTTCATTACGCACACCTGTCCAAGGCCAGGTCGGAGCTGTTTTCATCAAAACTCTGTGGAGCAGTGGTAAGTCATTGGCATTAGTAGCCTATAATCCGTTGGAATACCAACAAGGTTTGCATCTTACATCATACTTCCCTTTCTTGCCTTCAAGTTGACTATTTTTCCAAAAATGGAATATATGGCAATATTTAGGATGAATAAGACCAACGCACGCTTATAATGCCTTCGGAAAGTATTCAGATCCCATGACTTTTTCCACATTTTGTTACGTTACATCCTTATTCTAAAATTGATTGAACCCAAAAAATTATGACAAAGCGAAAACTGTTTACAAACTAATTTATTAAAAATAGAAAAACATGAATACCTTATTTACATAAGTACTCAGACCCTTTGCTATGAGACTCAATCTCAGGTTCATCCTGTTTCAATTGATTATCCTTCAGCTGTTTCTTCAACTTGATTGGAGTCCACCTGTGTTGAATTGTAAAAACATTTGAATTAATTGGGCATCATTCGAAAAGGCACACACCTGTCTATGTAAGGTCCCACAGTTGATAGTGCATGTCAGAACAAAAACCAAGCCTGAGGTTGAAGGAATTGTCCATAATGCGCCGAGACAGGATTGTTTCGAGGTGGCAGCCCGGCCAAACTGAGCAAACGGGGGAGAAGGGCCTTGGTCAATGAGGTGACCAAGAACCCGATGGTCACTCTGACAAAGCTCTAGAGTTCCTCTGTGGAGATGGGAAAACCTTCCAGATGGACAACCATCCCTGCAGGACTCCACCAATCAGGCCTTCATGGTAGAGTGGCCTAAGAGAAGCCATTCCTCAGTAAAAGGCACATGACAGCCTGCTTGGAGTTTTACAAAAGGCACATAAATACTCTCAGACCATGAGAAACAAGATTCTTTCGTCTGATGAAACCAAGATTAAACTCTTTGGCCTGAATGCCAAGCGTCACGTTTGGAGGAAACCTGGCACCATCCCTACGGTGAAGCATGGGTGGCAGCATCATGCTGTGGGGATTTTTATCAGTGGCATGGACTGGGAGACTAGTCAGGATTGAGGCATTGATTAACAGAGCAAAGTACAGCGAGATCCTTGATGAAAACCTGCTTCAGAGCGCTCCGGACCTCAAACTGGAGCGAAGGTTTACCTTCCAACAGGACAATGACCCTAACCACACAGCCAAGACAACACAGAAGTGGCTTCAAATCTCTGAATGTCCTTGAGTGGCCCAGCCAGAGCCCAGAATTGAACCCGATCGAACATCTCTGGATAGACCTGAAAATAGCTGTGCAGTGATGCTCCCCATCCAACCTGACAGAGCTTGAGAGGATCTGCAGACAAAGAATTGGGAGGAACTCCTCAAATACAGGTGTGCCAAGCTTGTAGCGTCATACCCAAGAGGACTCAAGGCTGTAATCGCTGCCAAAAGTGCACATCACATTATGTAAATGTTTTTTATTAGTAAAAAATTAACAAACATGAAAAAAAAAGGTTTTTGCTTTGTCATTATGGGGTATTGTGTGTAGATTGATGA
This sequence comes from Salmo salar, assembly GCF_965601325.2. Classification (NCBI taxonomy): domain Eukaryota; kingdom Metazoa; phylum Chordata; class Actinopteri; order Salmoniformes; family Salmonidae; genus Salmo; species Salmo salar. The sequence goes on along the minus strand of NC_138301.1, from coordinate 80,587,315 downwards.
GGGGGAAAAAACTATCAATATTTGAATAAGACTAACATAACAAAATGTGGAAAAAGCCAAGGGGTAAGGAATACTTTCCGAAGGAACTGTATACTATACTAAATTTGATAAATTAGTTGAATAACAGTGCCTTAAAGTGTGGCTCATGTAAACAATTTTTCTACATAGTGTGCCTTAAACAGGATTTGACCCGTTCATACCTGGGACAAGATGTTTGGGGTGCTGCATCTTTTGTTGCATACGCTATATTGGTCCGCTAATGCAGAACTAAAGGCCCAGTGCACTACTTTTTTTGAATAGCCACTAATACAGCACTAATAAAGGCCCAGTGCATTAATTTTGTAATTTTTTTAATGTTTTTATATATATATGCAGTAACAGTCAAAAGTTGACACACCTGCTCATTCCAGGGTTTTTCTTTATTTTTACTATTTTGTAGAATAATATTGAAGACATCAAAACTATGAAATAACACATATGGAATCATGCAGTAACCAAAAAAAGTTAAACAAATGAAAATATATTTTATATTTGAGATTCTTCAAAGTATGCCCTTTGCCTTGATGACAGCTTTGCACACTCTTGGCATTCTCTCAAACAGCTTCACCTTTTCCAACAGTCTTGAAGGAGTTCACACATACTATGCTGAGCACCTGTTGGCTGCTTTTCCTTCACATCTCAATTGGGTTGAGGTCGGGTGATTGTGGAGGCCAGGTCATCTGATGCAGCTGTCGTGGAAATGTACCACCATGTCGTAGAAATTACCACCAGAGACACTCGAAGTCAATCTTAAATGAATCATCCTTTATTATCAGCGCACCGGACAGGTTCCAACCAACTCAACGCACCAAAGTACACATGTCAATAAGGAGCTCTCCTGGGAACAGGCTGTGGCTCGGGTGGTTGTTGTCCTTGATGATCTTTTTGGCCTTCCTGTGACATCGGGTGGTGTAGGTGTCCTGGAGGGCAGATAGATTATTTTCCAGGCACCACACTCCCAGAGCCCTCACCTCCTCCCTGTAGGCTGTCTCATCATTGTTGGTAATCAGGCCTAATACTGCTGTGTCGCCGGCAAACTTGATGATTGAGTTTGAGGCGTGCTTGGCTACACAGTCATGGGTGAACAGGTAGTACAGGAGGGGGCTGAGCACGCACCTTTGTGGGGCCCCAGTGTTGAGGATAAGCGAAGTGGAGTTGTTTTTTCCTACTTTCACTCCCTTCCAGGATGTTCAGGACCCAATTGCACAGGGCGAGGTGAGGACCCAGGGCCTCTAGCTTAATGACGAGCTTGGAGGGTACTAGGGTGTTTAATGCTGAGCTATAGTCAATAAACAGCATTCTTACATAGACATTCCTCTTGTCCAGATGCGATAGGACAGTGTACAGTGTGATGGCGATTGCATCGTCTGTGGACCTATTGGGGCGGTAAGCAAATTGAAGTGGGTCTAGGGTGACAGGTAAGATGGAGGTGATATGATCCTTGACTAGTCTCTCAAAACACTTCATGATGACAGAGGTGAGTGCTATGGGATGATAGTCATTTAGTTCAATTACCTTTGCATTCTTGGGTACAGGAACAATGGTGGCCATCTTGTAGCATGTGGGGACAGCAGACTGGGATAGGGAGAGATTGAATTTGTCCATAAACACACCAGCCAGCTGGTCTGCGCATGCTCTGAGGACGCAGTTAGGGATGCCGTCTGGGCCGGCAGCCTTGCGAGGGTTAACACGTTTATATGTCTTACTCAAGTTGGCCACGGAGAAGGCCCACAGTCCTTGGTAGCGGGCCGCGTCGGTGGCGCTGTGTTATCCTCAAAGTAGGACAAAGAACGTGTTATGCTTGTCCGAAAGCAAGACGTCGTGTCCGCGACTTGGCTGGTTTTCCTTTCGTAGTCCGTGATTGTCTGTAGACCCTGCCACATACATCTCGTGTCTGAACCGTTGAATTGCGATTCGACTTTGTCTCTATACTGACATTTTGCCTGTTTGATTGTCTTGCAGAGGGAATGACTACTCTGTTTGTATTCTGCCATATTCCCAGTCACCTTGCCATTTTTAAATGTGGTGGTTCGCTCTTTCAGTTTTGTGTGAATGCTGCCATTTATCCACGGTTTCTGGTTAGGGTAGGTTTTAATAGTCACAGTGGGTGCAACATCTCCTATACACTTCCTGATTCGTCAATATTATTCTCGGAAGCTACCCGGAACATATCCCAGTCCGCGTGATCAAAACAATCTTGAAGCGTGGATTCCGATTGGTCAGCCCAGCATTGAATAGTCCTTAGGGGTAGCTCCTGTTTGAGTTACTGCCTATAGGAAGGGAGGAGCAAAATGGAGTTGTGGTCAGATTTGCCTAAAGTAGGGCGAGGGAGGGCCTTGTATGCATCCTGGAAGTTGGAGTAACAGTGGTCGAGTGTTTTAGCAGTGCGAGTACTACAGTTGATATGCTGATAGAATTTAGACAGATAATTATCTTGGGAGGTAATGTGGTCGGCATTTGATTGTGAGGTATTCTAGGTCGGGTGAACAAAAGGACTTGAGTTCCTGTATGTTATCACAATTACACCATGAGCCGTGACTCATCAAACATACACCCCCGTCCTTCTTCTTCACGGAGAGATGTTTATTCCTGTCGGCGCGATGAACTGAGAATCCAGATGGCTGGACCGACTGACAGTATATCCCAAGAGAGCCATGTTTTTAGTAAAACAGAGTATTACAATCCCTGATGTCTCTCTGGAAAGAAACCCTTTCCCTGATCTCGTCAACTTTGTTATCCAGGGACTGAACATTAGTGAGTAATATGCTTGGAAGTGGTGGGTGGTGTGCGCGCCTCCTAAGTCGGACTAAGTCGGACCTTTTTTCCCAGCGTTGTTTTGGGTTGGCCTCTGGAATCAGTTAAATTTCCCTGGGTGGTGCAAACAAAGGATCCACTTCGGGAAAGTCGTATTCCTTGATGTAATTCTGGTAGTGCTGGTGAGTTACTCTGATATCCAATAGTTCTTCCCGGCTGTATGTAATAACACATAACATTTTCTGGGCTAACAATGTAAGAAATAATACATAAAAAAAATAAAAAATGCTGCAATGTTTCTAAAGAACTAGAAGCGAGGCAGCCCTCTCTGTCGGCGCCAGTAAGTCAAGGGGTATGAATACTTTCTGGAGATACAGGCTGATATATGTTCAGCCTGTATCTGCAAGCCCTCATGGATAAACAACGTAGAGGGACTTGTGGGATGTGATTGCAAAGGTCACAGATCATGTTAAGTATTAACATATGCATCATCATAATTTTCTGTAATTGAACAAGCATACATAATTCAGTGGAGAAGGTGAGTTGTATTATTTGTCTACATACAAACAGCCTACACATATTTAGCAACTCTCATGGTTAATAAACCTAAAGGGATTTATGTTTATTAATATCATTCATTACGTTACTGTTTACATCATTGTCATAGCCTATGGTTCTTTAACAGTAACTGTAGATCTTTTTAATATGTCACGCCCTGACCATAGAGAGCCTTTTTATTCTCTATTTTGGTTAGGTCGGGGTGTGACTAGGGTGGGTAATCTAGGTTGTTTTATTTCTATGTTGGCCTGGTATGGTTCCCAATCAGAGGCAGCTGTTTAGCGTTGTCTCTGATTGGGGATCATATTTAGGGAGCCATTTCCCCACTGTGTTTTGTGGGATCTTGTTTGTGTATAGTTGCATTGAGCTTCACGGTCGTTTTGTTCTTTATTGTTTTGTTTTTTGCCGGTTCACGTAATAAAGATGATGAACCCAAACCACGCTGCATTTTGGTCCGAATGTTCCTGCGACGAGCGTGACATAATCATTTAATATGGTGATTGAATTTGATGAACATCAGGGTCTCAAAGGATTTGTCACTCATTGAGCATCGGTCATGCCTGAATGTTTTTCCAGTGATGCTGAAACAAACATAATTTCCTTATTCCTGCATTAAAATGCATCTGTCCAATGCCATCAGTAATGTAGGTTCAAGTATATCCCTCATTCCCAAATGAATGGAAAAGATAGGCACAGAATGAAACCAGGGAATTATATCATATTTATCATTCCATTTAGCATTGAGGCATACTGTAGACAAAATAGAATATAAAGCATTAAGAACACCTAATCTTTCCACGACATAGACTGAACAGGTGAATCTAGGTGAAAGGCTTGATCCCTTATTGATGTCACTTGTTAAATCCACTTAACTCAGTGTAGATGAAGGGGAGGAGACATATTAAAGAGAAGTCTAAGGCACTGCATGTCAGTGCAAGAGGCGTCACTACAGACACCCTGGTTCAAATCCAGACTGTATCACAACCGGCCGGGATTGGGAGTCCCATAGCGCGGCGCACAATTGGCCCAGCGTCGTCCGGATTTGGCCGGTGTAGGCCCTCATTGTAAATAAGAATTTGCTCTTAACTAACTTGCCTAGTTAAATAAAGGTTTAAAAAAAATGATTTTTAAGCCTGAGACAATTGAGACATGAATTGTGTATGTGTGCCATTCAGAGGGTGAGTGAGCAAGACAAAATGTTTAAGTGTCTTTGAATGGGGTATGGTAGTAGGTGCCAGGCACACTGGTTTTAAGAACTACAATGCTGCTCGGCTTTCCACACTCAACAGTTTCCCGAAGGACATCCAGCTAATTTGACTGTGTGTAGTATTGGAGTATTCGGGGTATGTTTGGTATACTCAGTCTACACAATAAATGGCCTGGGACATGGACTTATGATGACACGGTTTTGTGTTAAATGAACACTGAACGTGTTGACTCGGTGAACCCATATAGACACAGGAAAGGTGTTAAATTAACACACGGCTTCGTGTAAAGCCTTATTCAAATATTTCCCAGTGTCTTTCGAGTAAATTGTAGAGTTACCACCCATGATTGTATTTTGTATTTGTTATTGACAGAAACATGGTTGCTGCATTCATCCATTTTTGATTCTATGGACTTCACCACGTAAGCATAGCCACGGGAAGTTGGGGTGCTGAGGGCGCTGCAACATCCCCGGAAAAATATGAATAAAAGAAAAATATGAATAAACATTTATTTTTGTTTTTTCTTCACAAAAGTAGTGTTCTGGGCATTTACTAGTCCTGTATTAGTGGACCAATGTAGCAGTCTTTTTTTATGATATCATATTCACTTGGTAAACCATAGGACTAAAAATGGATGAATGCAACCAGCATGTGTCTGTCCTTACCAAAACAGTCATAGGTGGTAACTTTACAATTTACTTGAAAGGCAAGACACACTGGGAAATATTTTAATAAGGCTTTACACTAAGCAGTGTCTTAATTTAAAACTTTACGGTGTCTATATGGGTCCACAGACTCAACACTTTCATGTTGATTTAACACTGTCAGTGTTAATACTTTTTTTAAATAACATTGGGGAATTTGCTGTGTAGTATTGTGTCACATCTTATTTATACTTATCTGTACATAATATCATTGATTTATTTGTTTGACTTGATTATCTACACCTGGGGCCTGTTCAGGAGAATGGAAATTATTTAGATCAAATCTACTGTCAGATAGATGTAAATATTATAGGTGTAACGGCTGTCTGTAAGAGGGAACCAAGGTGCAGCAGAGGATGTGTTCATCATTAGAATTTTAATTCAAAACAACAAGAGAACACTACAAAATGAACAAAAACGACAGCAAACAGTCCTGTTAGGAAAATACTCTAAACAGAAACAATTACCCACAAAACCCAAAGGAAAAACATGCTCCTTATGTGTGACTCCCAATCAGCAGCAACGAGCTTCAGCTGTGCCTGATTGGGAGCCACACACATGGCCCAAAACAAAGAAATACCAAAACATAGAAAAAGGAACATAGAACGCCCACCCAATGTAACACCCTGGCCTAACCAAAATAAAGAACAAAAAACCCCTCTCTATGGCCAGGGCGTTACAATAGGACATTGTGTGTGCTCTATTCATTATATCTCTATCTGCAACATGCAGCTCCAGTTGCAGCCCCGACAGTAGATGAAGGCAGCAAATCCAATAGTTTGTGAAAAGTAGTCACTTCCTGAGATCTGTATTGAAATAATTTTCAAAAGTAGTCATTTTATGAGGTCTGTATTCAAATATTAAAAAAGAGTAGTTGCTTTCTCAGATCTGTATTCAAATAATTCTAAAAAGTAGTCATTTTTTCGGCTCTGTATTCCGATAGTTGAAGTCACCTCCAATGTAACTATTTGTTCTGCCCCAAAAATAGTTACTTTCCACAAAGCATATTTAAAACTATACTTATCCCAGGTCTGGTCCACACACACCAACACAGTAGTGAAGAAGGCACGACAATGCCTCTTCCCCTCAGGATGCTGAAAAGATTTGGCATGGGCCTTCAGATCATCAAAAATTTCTACAGCTGCACCACTGAGAGCATCTTGACTGGCTACGTCACTGCTTGGTTTGGCAACTGCTTGGCTTCCGACTGCAAGCCTCTACAGAGGTTAATGCATACGGCCCAGTACATCACTGGGGCAGAGGGCTCTGCCATCCAGGACTTCTATACCAGGCGGTGTCAAAGGAAGGTCCTAAAAATTGTTAAAGACTCCAGTCATAGACTGTTCTCTCTGCTGCCGCACGGCAAGCAATACCGATGCACCAAGTCTGGAACCAACAGAACCCTGAAAAGCGTATACCTCCAAGCCATAAAACTGCTCCATAGTTAACCAAATAGCTACCTGGACTATCTGCATTGGCCCCCCTTTGCACTAACTCTTTTGACTCATCATATACGCTGCTGCTACTGCTTACTATCTATCCTGTTACCTAGTCACTTTACACTTACTCATATGTGCATATGTGACACACCACCTGGATTTGGTCTTATTGGGGTTTTTACATTGGTAAAAAGTAGAGATATAAAATGGTATATCATACACTGCATTTTTGAGGAACAGTGGGAAAGTAATTCTGCTTTGAAAGTTGATACACTTTTGAGAAAAGGGCATTTTAGTGTTTCGGTGAGAGAGCTCTTCTTTGTCTACACCCATTCAGCATCGTTCACACCCTCTTAAACTTTAGCCCCACCCATCTCCTTGCGTTCAGAGCACACAATTGACGCTCTGGCCGATGATTTGTTTACCTCTGGATAACATGAAAACAGTCTAACCAGCTCTGCTGGCAACAATTTCATTATGCTTTTTTGCCGACGTTTACTGACACAGGCCATATTCAACGTGTTGTACACTTTAGCTTAAGACATGTAGCTAGCTACAATTAACCTAGCTAGGTAAACAACATGTAAGATCACACGCATCACGTCACGCCACCTAACGTTACCTAGGGAGCCAGCCAGCTAACACTAGCTAACAGTACACTTTAGCTTGACATGAAACAACTTTCTGTCAAAATTAGAAATGTGTAATATCTGAAAATGTAGCTAGCTAGACTATCTTACCCGTATACAGCATCATGCATGGTGGACGTGTCTCCCAGTCACGGATCCATGCCACAAATGCCCTTAGTTTGAAGACGTAATCCAGAAACAGGTGTTTTCCCATCTCTTTAGCTATCATACTCTAATTCCACTGATTTCAAAACTCGATCCTCCAGAAAGTGGAGAGCAACACTTATACCTCAATTACCTCTTATCCCTGTATATCGATTCAGTACTGGTACCCCGTGTACATAGCCACGGGATTGTTACTCGTTGTGTATTTATTCCTTGTGTTATTTTTTTCCCATTCATTTTCTATTTTTCTCTCTGCATTGTTGGGAAGGGCCCTTTAGTTTCACTGTTAGTCTACATCTGTTGTCTCCGAAGCATGTGGCAAATAAAATTTGACTTTGGAACCGAAAGGTTGCTAGATCGAATCCCTGAGCTGACAAGGTAGAAATCTGTTGTTCTGCTCCTGAACAAGGCAGTTAACCCACTGTTCCTAGGCTGTCGTTGAAAATAAGAATGGGATCTCTCTGGGATTTGTGGGACGCTAGCGTCCCACCTCGCCAACAGCCAGTGAAATTGCAGGGCGCCAAATTCAATCAACAGAAATCTCATAATTAAAATTCATCAAACATACAAGTGTTATACACCATTTTAAAGATAAACTTCTTGTTAACTTCTATGGGCTAGGCGGGACGTAATCGTCCCATCTACGTAACAGCCAGTGTAATCCAGTGGCGCGATTTTCAAATACCTTAAAAATCCCATTACTTCAATTTCTCAAACATATGACTATTTTACAGCTATTTAAAGACAAGACTCTCGTTAATCTAACCACACTGTCCGATTTCAAAAAGGCTTTACAACGAAAGCAAAACATTAGATTATGTCAGCAGAGTACCCAGCCAGAAATAATCAGACACCCATATTTCAAGCTAGCATATAATGTCACAAAAACCCAGAAGACAGCTAAATGCAGCACTAACCTTTGATGATCTTCATCAGATGACAACCCTAGGACATTATGTTATACGATACATGCATGTTTTGTTCAATCAAGTTCATATTTATATCAAAAAACAGCTTTTTACATTAGCATGTGACGTTCAGAACTAGCATACCCCCCGCAAACTTCCGGGGAATTTACTAACAATTTACTAAATTACTCACGATAAACGTTCACAAAAAGCATAACAATTATTTTAAGAATTATAGATACAGAATTCCTCTATGCACTCGATATGTCTGATTTTAAAATAGCTTTTTGGTGAAAGCACATTTTGCAATATTCTAAGTACATAGCCCAGCCATCACGGGCTAGCTATTTAGACACCCGGCAAGTTTAGCCTTCACCAAAATCAGATTTACTATTATAAAAGTTTGATTAACTTTTGTTGTCTTCGTCAGAATGCACTCTCAGGACTGCTACTTCAATAACAAATGTTGGTTTGGTCCAAAATAATCTATCGTTATATCCGAATAGCGGCGTTTTGTTCGTGCGTCCCAGACACTATCCGAAATGGTAAATCAGGGTTGCGCGCATGGCGCAATTCGTGACAAAAAAATTCTAAATATTCCATTACCGTACTTCGAAGCATGTCAACCGCTGTTTAAAATCAATTTTTATGCAATTTATCTCGTAAAAAAGCGATAATATTCCGACCGGGAATCTCCTTTTCGGCAAACAGAGGAAAAAACACAAAGACGGGGGCGACCAGTGCACGCGCCTAAGCCCACAGTCCCTTGATCGGCCACTTGACAAAGGCGATAATGTGTTTCAGCCTGGGGCTGAAATGACGACATTCAGGTTTTTCCCGGGCTCTGAGAGCCTATTGGAGCCGTGGGAAGTGTCACGTTACCGCAGAGATCCTTTGTAATTGAATGAGATGTCAAAGAAAGACAATAAATGGTCAGACAGGCCACTTCCTGTAAAGGAATCTCTCAGGTTTTGACCTGTCATTTGAGTTCTGTTATACTCACAGACACCATTCAAACAGTTTTAGAAACTTTGGGGTGTTTTCTATCCAAAGCCAATAATTATATGCATATTCTAGTTACTGGGCAGGAGTAGTAACCAGATTAAATCGGGTACGTTTTTTATCCAGCCGTGTCAATACTGCCCCCTAGCCCTAACAGGTTAATCCAACCACAGTGTCCGATTTCAAAAAGGCTTTACAGCGAAAGCACACCATGCGATTATGTTAGGACAGCGCCTAGCGACAGAAAACCATACAGACATTTTCCAGCCAAGGAGAGGACTCACAAAAGTCAGAAATAGCGATTAAATTAATCACTAACCTTTGATGATCTTCATCTGGTGGCACTCCCAGGACTCCATGTTACACAATAAATGTTCGTTTTGTTCAATAAAGTCCCTCTTTATGTCCAAAAACCTCAGTTTAAATTGGCGCGTTATGTTCAGTAATGCATTGTCTCAATTAACATCCGGTGAAATTGCAGAGAGCCAAATCAAATTACAGAAATACTCATCATAAACATTGATGAAAGATACAAGTGTTATACATAGGATTAAAGATAAACTTCTTGTTAATCCAGCCGCTGTGTCCAATTTCAAAAAGGCTTTACGGCAAAAGCACACCATGCGATTATGTTAGGACAGCGCCTAGCCACAGAAAACCATACAGACATTTTCCAGCCAAGGAGAGAGAGGACTCACAAAAGTCAGAAATAGCGATTAAATTAAACACTAACCTTTGATGATCTTCATCTGGTGGCACTCCCAGGACTCCATGTTACAGAATAAATGTTTGTTTTGTTCAAAAAAGTCCCTCTTTATGTCCAAATACCTCCCAACATCCAAACGAAAAGTCAAAGTTCCATTAAAGTTCGTGGAAACATGTCAAACGATGTTTATAATCAATGCTTAGGATCTTTTTATCATAAATATTCAATAATATTTCAACTGGTCAATACCGTTTTTATTAGAAAGGAAAGAGAACGAACGGCGCGCTTCACAACCACGCGCGATAAACAACTCATGGCTTTCAGCTGAGCCATTTACTCTGAGTGGTCTTATTCTCTCCCCTTTCACAATAGAAGCCTGAAACAACTTCTAAAGACTGTTGACATCTACTGGAAGCCTTAGGAAGTGCAATCTGACCCCACAGACACTGGATACTGGATAAGCATTTACTTAAAACACAACAAACCTCAAAATTCCCACTTTCTGGTTGGATTTTTCTCAGGGTTTTTGTCTGCCATATGAGTTCACAGACATTATTTTAACAGTGTTGGTAACTTTAGAGTGTTTTCTATCCAAATCTACCAATTATATGCATATCCTAGCTTCTGGGCCTGAGTAACAGGCAATTTACTCTGGGCACGCTTTTCATCCAAACTTCCCAATGCTGCCCCCTATCCCAATGAAGTGAAAATAAGAATTTGTTCATAACTGACTTGCCTAGTTAAATAAAGGTTAAATATATATATACAGTATGTACCGTATGTATACCACTTACCCACAGACTAAACAACAACTTTCTTAAACATGATAAATCCATGATATGGAGGATGTGAGGAAGAGAGAGATGGAGTTGAAATGGAGATTGGGACTGATTTCATCGAATGGTATTGAATAAAAGCACATGAATCTATTCATCCTCTCCTCCTTCTCTTCTTCAGAAGAGTGGGGGGGGTGACAATTGGACTGATAGAAGAGTGCCATCTCTTTTGATCCCAGTTCCCAATTCCCTTACCTCATACAGTGGGGCCACACTCAGACAGCACACACACATGCATAATATGCACAAACACACACTCAACACACGCACATACGCAAACACACACACACACACACTTCTTTGGTCAGCCAACCTGTGTTTTTCAGCTCTCTCCCTCTCTAATTTTTGCTGTCCTTTATAAACTCCCACTCTGTCTTATTCATTCGTTTTCTTTCATCTCATCATCCCTCTCTTCCTGTTTTTCATCTTTCATATGATTCCCTCTCCCCCCTTCCCTTTCTCCCCTGTCACTATCTCTTGTTGTTTGAAAGAGCAATCATTCTGCACGAAGAGAAAATGAAGACCAAGAGGTCATATATTATATCCCTTCTTTCATTTATTTCCTGTGAGGCTTCCCAGTCTCTGACACCTGACACATGTACTCTCTCTCTCTCTCTCGCTCTCTCGCTTTCGCTCTCTCTCTCGCTCTTTCTCTCTCTGGCAACACTGTTAATGAGCCTTTTGGAATTATTTGACAATTTCTTTGGCTTTCCTTTGACACCGCCTAGCATATAGTTCCTGGATGGTAGGAAGCTTGGCCCCAGTGATTTACAGATGCCGAGCAGTTGCCATACCAGGCGGTGATGCAACCAATCAGGATGCTCTTGATGGTGCAGCTGTAGAACTATTTGAGTATCTGGGGACCCATGCCAAATCTTTTCAGTCTCCTGAGGGGGAAAATGTGTTGTCGTGCCCTCTTCACGACTTTCTTGGTGTGTTTGGACCATGATAGTTTGTTGGTGATGTGGACACCCAGGAACTTGAAACTCTTGACCCGCTCCACTACAGCCCCGTCGATGTGAATGGCGGTAAGAAAATTGGAGTGGGTCTAAGGTTTCGGGATGATAGTGTTGATGTGAGCCATGACCAGCCTTTCAAAGCACTTCATGGCTCCCGACGCGAGTGCTACGTCATTTAGGCAGGTTTACCTTTGCTTTCATGAGCACAGGGACTATGGTGGTCTGTTTGAAACATGCAGGTATTACAGACTTGGTCCAGGGGAGATTAAAAATGTCAGTGAAGACACCTGCCAGTTGGTCCGCGCATACTCTGAGTACACATCCTGGTAATCCGTCTGGCCCCGCGGCCTTGTGAATGTTGACCTGTTTAAAGGTCTTGATCACATCGTCTACGGAGAGCGTGATCACACAGTTGTCCAGAACAGCTGGTGCTCTCATGCATGCTTCTGTGTTGCTTGCAACGAAGCGAGCATAAAAGACATTTAGCCTGTCTGGTAGGCTCGCATCACTGGGCAGCTAGCGGCTAGGTATCCCTTTGTAGTCCATAATAGTTTGCAAGCCTGCCAAATCTGATGAGTGCCAGAGCTGGTGTAGTAGGATTCAATCTTAGTCCTGTATTTATACTTTGCCTGTTTGATGGTTCGTCTGAGGGCATAGCAGGATTTTATATAAGCGTCCGGATTAGTGTCCTTGAAAGCAGCAGCTCTAGCCTTTAGCTTGGTGTAGATGTTGCCTGTAGTCCATGGCTTCTGGTTGGGAAATGTACGTACGGTCAGTGTGGAGACGACATCGTAGATGCATTTATTGATGAAGCCGGTGACTGAGGTGGTATATTCCTCAATGCCATTGGATGAATCCCGGAACATAGTCCAGTCTGTGCTAGCAAAACAGTCCTGTAGCATAGCATCCGTGTCATCTGACCACTCTGTATGGAGCGAGTCACTGGTATTTCCTGCTTTAGTTTTTGCTTGTAAGCAGGAATCAGGAGGATAGAATTAAGGTCAGATTTTCTAAATGGAGGGCAAGGGAGAGCTTTGTACACATCATTGTGTGTGGAGTAAAGATGGTCTAGAGTTTTTTTTCCTATGGTTGCACATGTGACATGCTTGTAGAAATTAGGTAAAACGGATTTAAGTTTTCCTGCATTAAATGTCCCCGGCCACTATGAGGGCCGCTTCTGGATGAGCATTGTCTTGTTTGCTTATGGCCTTATACAGCTCGTTGAGTGCGTTCTTAGTGCCAGCAACGGTTTGTGATGGTAAATAGACGGCTACATAAAATATTGATAAACTCTCTTGGTAGAAAGTGTGGTCTACAGCTCATCATGAGGTACTCTACTTCAGGTGAGCAATACCTCAAGACTACCTTAATATTAGACATCGCACACCAGCTGTTATTGACAAATAGACGCACACCCCACAGCTGTTATTGACAAATAGACGCACACCCCACATCTTCTTACCGGACGTAGCTGTCCTGTCCTGCCGATGCACGGAAAACCCAGCCAATTGTATATTATCTGTGTCGTCATTCAGCCATGACTCAGTGAAACATAAGACATTACTGTTTTTAATGTCCTGTTGATAGGATAGTCTCGAACAGAGCTCATCCAGTTTATTCTCTAGTGATTGCACGTCGGCCAATAGAACGGATGGTAGAGGCGGGTTACCCACTCGCCAATAAATTCTCAAAAGGCAACCCGATGATACACCCTCTGTATCTCCTTTTTTCATGCAAATGACAGGGATTTGGGCCTAGTCCGGGAGCAACATTATATCCTTCGCGTCAGACCCATTAAAGAAAAATCTTTGTCCAGTTCGAGGTAAGTAATTGCTGTTCTAATATATAGAAGTGATTTTAGATCATAAGAGATGGTAGCATCGACATTATGTACAAAATAAGTTACAAACAAGGCGAAAAAACACAAAATAACACAATTGGTTAGGAGCCCATAAAATGGCAGCCATCCCCTCTGGCGCCATCTCAATCTTATAATGTGTGCCCCGCTCTCACTAGAGAGAGACAATATTCAGGTAATGCCATATTTTTCAAAATACAACCTAAAGGCTTGAATACAATGGAAGGACTTAAACCATCAAACAACATGAATGACATGAAAATTCATAGTAAAAAAATCCTACTACCAGGAGATATTGTAAAAAGAAAAAAAACGACAACATACTCCCAGGGATGTAGGCTTAACACTTAAAAGATCAATAATAACACTTTTCTATCTCACGTGAACAACTAACCAGATATTTAAACCATGGAATCAAGTTGAAACCATTGTATATATCCCTATAACCAATCACTGTAGAACAAGACTAATTACATTCAGTGCTATAATATAATATGTATATTGATCTGCAGTTATTTTCACGCAGACCAATTTGCCCTCTGCTTGGAGGCAAAGGAGACAGAAGACGTGTGCACGTTTTACATGAGGAGTGTGCACCTTCTATCTGACGATTTATTATTTGTCTACCCTGCTGTGAGGAGCAGAAGGTAACTGGCATCATTTTTTTCTCAGTGCTCCACTTTCTAGATTAAATGGACAAAAGTGGAGATGGCTTGCTCAATTAAAGCTCTGTGTGTTCGTAAGACCCTGGGATGAGCAGGAACAAGAGATCAAGAGTTACATATCTTCAGGATCAGAGTATGTACGTAGATGAATCCCCTCTTATTAAGACTAAAAACTCACCTAATAATCAATAACCTTTCTACTATCTCCCAGAGACACAAGAGGCAGGTGTTATAGAAAATCCTATCTTTTTTTGGTTGATCTTTTTTACTCCCTACAAAAACTAATTATTTTATGTAAATTCCTTATGTTCATTACTGGTGTTTTTAGATTCTAAACTGTTATAGCCCGAAGTAAAACTTCATGCTATATGTATTGTGTTTTTGTTGTTTCATTTATTTATTTAAATAGGAAGAAGATGCCCATAGGCACTGGTCCTAGCTCCAAGGCCCTAACTTACATTTGCCCTGAAGTGCTAATTCTAGGCAGTGACTTGGGGCACTTGTTTATGATATACTGGTCCCGTGTGGCTCAGTTGGTAGAGCATGGTGTTTGCAATGCCAGGGTTGTGGGTTTGATTCCCACGGGGGGCCAGTACAAAAAAACATGTATGAAATGTATGCATTCACTACTGTAAGTCGCTCTGGATAAGAGCATCTGCTAAATGACAAAAAATGTACTGGTTTTTGGGGGTGGCGTTAGTGTTGAGGGTGGTGCTTTATCACAAGCAGTAGTTACACATCATGGATAATGGCATTCTGAATGCTTCCCTAACAAATGTTTATAATGCCCCCACCCCATCCTCACTAAAGGCCTCATGAGGTCCACTTCATCAACAAACCACCGGCGCAGCGGTGGCATCAGCAAAATTACAAACTGTTATCTGTGAAAAACAAACATGAGGCCATGAACATTGGAGAGAGGGAGAGAGAGAGAGAGTGATAGGGAGAGGGGGGTAGAGCGAGAAAGAGAGGGAAAGAGGGAGAGGGGAGAGAGAAGGGGAAGAGAGATGGAGAGAGGGGGGAGGAGAGAGAATGACAGACATTGCACTCTAGTGATGATCAAAACAGATTTAGGGAGGTGAGGTGAAGGAAATATGGAAATTGTTGGGAGAGAAAGATGAGAAATCCCACAACCTGCACTGCTACGGGACAAATAACCCATAGCAGTGCAGCTACTGTGACCATCAAGTGAAGCCGTCATTTTTTTCCTTTTGGGTGAAATTTCACCCATGATTTATCACTGCAATAGTGCATGTCCAATCTCTGTTCTCACTCAAATTGTCTAACTGACCCGTATAAAATCAATCTCCAACCTCCAACACCCATTCATAACCATTACATAAACCATCTAGTAGGATAGTTAATATAGACACAAGACACAATGATGGCATAGGGCTGTTTGATGGATTTCTTCAGCTTGGGGACTATAGCGCTGCATGAATGCTCATTGTTCTTGGTTTATGTCCTGCAGTTGAATGGAGCTGCATGGTGATTGATACTGTATGCTGTGTTTCAGAGTGTCATAGAGATGGATGGAAGTCAGATGGAGCGATCTGTCCCAGACAGCAATTAAATAGCAATAAATGTGTCTCCTCAGATTGAGCAGATTGATCCTAGCGCATGTGTCAGAGAGACGTGACATCATTCATACTGGCTTCTCATCTAGCCTCTCTACTCTCTCTCATCTTCCTGTCTCTGTCTCTCTCTTTCTCTCCCTCGCTTTCTCTCTCTTCTGTGCTCTCTCTCCCTTACTCTCTTGTTATCATCACCATCTCCCTCCATCACCAGCATCTCCTACACTTTTTCTATTCCTATACAGTGGTTGTTTCCGAAATTCCCATACTTGGGTCCTAAATAGTAGCCGTTAAAATGTAGTTTTATAGTATGTCACATTTCTAAAATCAAGTATACACATTTTGGCTTTGACAATTAGATATGAGCAGTGGTGTAAAGTAACTACTGTAAGTAAAAATACTTTGAAATTCTACTTAAGTACTTTTTGAGGTATCTGTACTTTACTATTTATATTTTTTAAATTTTTACTTTCACTCCACTACATTCCTAAAGAAAATATGTACTTTTTACTCCCATACATTTCCCCTGACACCCAAAAGTTCTCTTTACATTTCGATTGCTCAGGCAGGACAGCAACATGGTCCAATTCACGCACCTATCAATATAACGCTTTGTCATCCCTACTTTCTCTGATCTGGCGGACACACTAAACACTTACTGCATTTGTACATGATGTCTGGGTGTTGGAGTGAGCCACTGGCTGGCCTTAAATAAAAATATTAAGAAAATAATGCGATCTGCTTTGCTTATTGCAAGGAATTTGATATATAGCATTTACTTTTGCCTTTACTCAAGTATAACAGTTTAGTAATTTTTCCACCACTGTACTTAAGTACATTTTAAACCAGATACTTTTAGACTTTTTACTGGGTGTCTTTTGCTTTTACTTTTGTCATTTTCTATTAAAAGTCTAAAGAAGAGAGAGACTGTAGATTATTCTTATAACAACCTTATTATAAGATTAGCAAAAATGGAGCAATCAACCATCACTCAAATAGTTCAGAGTTGGCTTTCAGCTTTTATAGAAAGTACAACCTCTTTTGTCTACGTGATAGTTTAGCAGATGTGTGGAAACAGGGACGGAACATGGTGTGTAAACGCTGATTTAGCTTGTCTGTGCAGATTAAGATAGCTGATGTTGCCACCATTGTCTGTTCCTTATTGCAAGTTTCCACCCAGCGAAGCTCCTGTAGATTGTGAAAACAGCGGTACAGTGTTGTTCCCTGATGTACAAAAAGGTCAAAGAGGTACCTTCAGAGGTACACATAGGAAGTCACATGGTACTGGTTGGTACCGTTTAGGGTACATGAGCGGATAATCTGGTATAATGATACATTTTTCTACCCAATATAATAAATATGAAGCTGCATTCATAACCATGAGAGAGGGAGGTGGGAATTTACCAGTTGTAAAGTTGTAAATTCCAGTTGCATGCATGCACATGCTTTGAAATCGTTGGGAAATGCCAATTGGCTAATGGCCAAAAAGCTGCGTCAACCATAAACTAAAAGTACAGCTAGAATGCCGTACAAAAACCATATTAATAGATTGCTTTTTATAAATTCATGTTTTGTTGTTAGCACCTCTTTTAACTGTCAGTTCAGCAATCTTTATGAGACTTTGTGATGATCAAGAGCTGCACTGTTAAGAGATTACTGTGCATTTTCCAGTAGTGAAATGGCAGCTTTTTCACAGGAAGTTCATGTTTAGTTCTTCATTAGTTACTGTAAAATGTGCACAGACTTACTGGGGTATTGCTCAGTTCGTTGAGCATGGTGCTTGCAATGCCAAGGTTTTGGGTTTGATTCCTATGGGAAAAATGTATTAAGTTGCTCTGGATAAGAGCGTCTGCTAAAATAAAACAAATCTATCACACTCACTGACCTTATGGTCTGTTAGGAAAGTGAGTATTACAACTATATGGTGACTATCACCTTATTGTTCTTTGCTATCACATGCACTTATGTCAGCCTTTAAGACGGCTGTAGAACTGGTAGTGTACAAGCTTAATGTTTATGAACAATGCACATTAACTGGGATGACGTTCCCTCTTATGGGAGACCAAAAAGAGCTAGCTGAAAGCCTGATAGGCTGCCGCTGTTACATCATGCTGCCAATCAGCAAGTGATGTGCATGTTATCAACAGAAGAGTCAGTGAATGCACAGCAGATTACTGGCAACATTTTGCCACTAAGTTACTGTGAAGTTTACAATAATTTGCCAACAAGTAATTTCCTGTTAAGAAATTATAAATTCACAGCAACAAGTCACCTATAAGTTACTTGAAAATGCACAATAACCTATCCATAGTGCAGCTCTTTACTGACTCATTCTTTTACCAAGTTTGCAGAACAGACAGTGTCAAAGGAAGTGCTCTACTTGCATTGGCTTAACCATCAAACACTTAAACTGCTACAGCACTTCCACTGATGGTTGGCACAAATACACAAATATTTGACCACGCCCCAAGATAAGCTAATGAGCCCCACCGATACATTGAACCCACCTATCAAAGCGCAGTGATGATCGTACCTTATATGACACATTTTGGGTAGAAAAAAGGCCCATTATACCTACAAGGTACCGTATTGTATCATGTGAGATCATATATGTACCTGTGAAGTGTACCTTTGACCTTTTTGTACCCCTGGTAACAACACTGTACCCTAACCATACCCCACATTTCTTTTGCATATAGTATGAATATGTATTAACCAGGTGGCACTACAGAAACATCGATGCACTTGTCACGCCCTGACCATAGAGAGCCCTTGGTTCTCTATGGTGTAGTAGGTCAGGGCGTGACTAGGGGGTGTTCTAGTTTATATTTCTATGTTGGTGTTTTGTATGGTTCCCAATTAGAGGCAGCTGGTAATCGTTGCCTCTAATTGGGGATCATATTTAGGTAGCCGTTTTTCCCCACCTGTGTTTGTGGGATATTGTTTGTTTGAGTTGGTGCACCACGTTGTGTTGCTTGGTCATTGTTTTGGTTGAAGAAGTTTCACGTTAAATAAAGATGTGGAACTTCAATCACGCTGCGCCTTGGTCCGTCTCTCCACACGATCGTGACAGCACTACCAAACAAGAGGTGGCAAGTTCACATAATTAATGTATACACTGTCAGATGTGCTTGAGCGCTTCTAGTTGTACAACGGTAGTGATAATTGGACAATTATTTGCTTAATTCTGGGAAGCTTTTAGTAGTGCAGAAATGCAATCTTGCCAATAAGTCTATGGCCATCTCTTTCACACTAAAATATCTAGTGGTATACAGTAGCTGCACTGTAGCAGGGCATTTCAGGTTGCTCGCAACTAAGAGGTTGTGAGTTCCTAAGTGTGGTCACAGTATAAAATTATACAAGATGTATATATTTCCTTTATTTTTATTGTAGCTTAGACAAAGTGCAGAAATGTATTCAGGTAGTGAGGCCGAGTCCCAAGACAGCAGCATTCTATCCTTCAACATTAACACCTGAATTTAGCTGTAAACATACTAGTTGCAGATTCATCATATTTTCACTGGAACTAGAAAAAAAACTCCAGGGGAAGATGACACAACTTTCCCTGGAACAAACTGGGAATTAGATAAAAACCTGCAGGAGACCATGACTGTTTAAATTTAATGAATGTCAATTATGAATTTCAAAGTAAAATATTCTAAATGACATTTGACACCTGGATTTTCACGTGCTCAAATGTTGTCACATGTGTAGTGTCATGGTATCACGTCGAAATGTTGCATCACCATTTTGTCACATTAATTTCACATGCGATCATGTTCTCACATGTTGCTTCACTTGTCACATGTTGCTTGACGTTATCACATTAACTTCACAGTAAATCACATTATCACATGAGATCACACAAGATCACATTTGTTGACGCGGTTTTTCCATAAAGGCAACCACACTTTCCCATCTATTTCCTATGCTTCACCGGCACATGTAAGTGTGAAGATTTACATGTTGGAAACATGCAAGTATTCCAGAGAAATGTAATTGGTATAATACCTTTTACAGGGCTTTACATGGAGTATATTTGATGCTGAAATGTATTCTTTGGCCATTTCAGAGGCCATGATTAGGAAGTAGTTTTATATTTGGTATGTAAAGTGCATTCAGAATGTATTCAGACCCCTTGGCTTTACTTGAACCGATCGAACATCTGAGAGACCTGAAAATAGCTGAGCAGCGACACTCCCCATCCAAACTCTCCAAAAGCAGGTGTGCCAAGCTTGTAGCGTCATACCCAAGAAGACTCAAGGCTGTAATTGCTGCCAAAGGAGCTTCAACAAAGTACTGAGTCAACGGTCTGAATACTTATGTAAATATGATTTTTCCAGGGGGAGGGGTTTATACATTTAACAATTTCAAAAAAAAACTTGTTTTGCCTCATCATTGTGGAGTATTGTGTCTAGATTGATGAGGGGAAAAAAACGAATCCATTTTATATTAAGGCTGTAACATAACAAAATGTGAAAAAAGTCAAGGGGTCTGAACACTTTCTGAATGCACCGTATTTTATAGCTATTCATTTGTATAATACTCATAATAATTAATTTCATTTCTAAAGCGCTTTTCATAATCTCAGCGCATTAAAAGAAAAATACCAAGCAATACATAATCATGAGTAGCCTAGCTATAGTTGGCTAGGTCAACTAATAGAGGCCAAGTCTTTGAGTACCTGCATTCTCCAAAGATGGAGAGGAACAGTTCAGGGCTTGATCAGAGGAAGGTGGTCAATGAAGATCAAGTCTGGTGACGATCTTGTAGAGGGATAGCTACTCAGGGAATCAGCCTGAATCATGTACCCACTGGGCTTCTCCATCACGATGTATGGCACCCACTTGAGTGATACCTCTGCGGCTCTGGGCGCCAGAAAGCTCACCACACACAGTAGGTAAAGAGAGCTACAGTAGTCAGCTGCACAACTAAATGTATTCAACCCCTCTGAATCAGTTAGTGAGTTTAATGACGAAGAACATTGAACGATACAAAACAAGCGTCTAAACATGGAAACATAGACAATATTGCCTGGTGGGTGATAACAATGGAATGCTATATAAAGGTGAAGTAATCAGGCACAGGTGTGTGTAATGAAGGTTGCCAGGTGTCCGTGAGGATGGGTTGCCAGGACCGGTGGTTAGTAGACCGGCGACATTGAGCGGCAGAGAAGGGGAGCGGGAGTGGACGTGACATCCAGTCTGAACTCGTTTTGTTTGCTAGTTCCCAGTTTTCTTGAACGCATCAAAAGTAGTATGTTGTGGCCATGGCATACTGCATACTTTTTACTAAACAGTACATGCTAAATACACTGAACAAAAACATAAATGCAACATGTAACAATTTCAAGGATTTTGCTGAGTTACAGTTCATATAAAGAAATCAGTCATTTGAAATAAATGAATTAGGCCCGAATATATGGATTTCACATGACTGGGCAGGGGTGCAGCCACGGGTAGGTCAGCCCAAGGCAATCAGAATGGGTTCTTCCCACAAAGGGGCTTTATTACAGACATAAATATATAAATACTCCTGTTACGGGAATGAAGTTATCAATGTTCTTAAACCGAACTTCAATTAAACTACTCAGTCTGCCCCCCCAGACTGTGTAAGATTCTGGTTGAATGAAGCAGACGGATAGCCAGCCTGAGAGCTCTGAAAATCCTTACAATGTACAAAGACTTTTATATTAACACACACCAGTAGAGAACTCCACCCAGCTTTAGGCGGCTGTATTTTTCCACAGTACCCAGACCACCTGTCTCCTTATCTTTTACCAGCCTAGCGGTTCCCAGGCCGTTGTTTCTCTCCCTAACTTAAGGAGGCCTCTTCTCCTGTTCCTTTCCCAAGGTCGTCTTATCAACTCTGCCCTGCTCATTTTGAAGTGACCAGTGTCTTACTCACCCACAGTATTGCAATATAGTTTTTAACCCATTATTATAGCCTTATTTCGAATACATTTCAACAGGTTATAGGGTTTCTGAGTGAAATCATTTAGTCAAACCTTTAATCATATAATTTCCATTACAATCCACCCGATTTACTAAATATTTCACATACACTATAACACATCTATTTTTATTGGATTCAGAAATTTCACACGAAATCTAACTAATTCATAACATCAAAGAAAACAAATGCATATACTGTCACAAAATCAAAGTAATTCAGAATATCAAGGAAAACAAATGCATATATTGTCAACACATACTTATCGATGACTGTTCTAAGCCTATCTCCAATCATAACACTTCGGATTAGGATTTTTGTTATGACCTTTACTTAAAGAAACAGTCTTCCTAAACTCTAAAGATGGTCTTATCTAACATGGGCTCCTCATAATTGAATGAATCCTCCACCAGGCTCGGCGGTAAGTTTTTGTCGTCTCACTGATCTGAACTTGGAATCGGTCCGTATCTCACCATCTGCTCCGTTATCGATCTCTCCAGAACCCTGGAAATGAGACCTCTCGCACACGGGACCAAACAACAACCACACAACACAAACACACTCATACCGGTGAAAGCAGCCCATAATACAGTTCTTACAACACTTTCCATTTCCCAAACATGAGCTGTGTTATCAGGAATGTACGTGCAGCAATGAACCTAATCATCTACCTACACCGCCCTCTTCTGCCAATAACATATCGAGAGTCAGTCTATTTTACCAGGTCATGAGGGAGGTGGAGGATAATTGGTCAGAGAACCTCTTTACTGCATCCCCGGTTTCATTCATGAATCTCTGTTGATTATAAAAGATGTCATTAATCCAATCCACATTCTTTATTTATTGTCAACCACCAAAATAATGTAGTGTTAAAGCCTTCACATATTTGATTCATAGCTTTGTATTCATCTGGAACTTCCCTGAGGATGCCAATAGCATCCATCTAGACAAAGCTACTCCCATCCTGGTCAAAACTCCTCCTGTGCCTACTTTAGCCTCCTATAACTGGCCTCTGTTACGAACCGGCTCAGAGTTCGCAACAAAAGGGAGACAACGTGGAGACAAGGAGTATCAAAATATATATTTATTAAATAAAGTAACTAAGTAATTAACAATGGTGTGTGTAATCAGTAGTGTAAGTGAGTGTTTTGCATACCTGAATGTAATAATGCAGGGTGTTGAAAAGTGCCAAAGCAAATAACCAAAAAGCCACAAAACTACACAACCAAAATCAACAAAGTGTCTGCGTGGAGAGAGTCTTCTCAATGACTGTGGAAGAGGTGCCTTTATCCTGGGACACACCCGAGCCCAGGTGTTTCCCATTTAGCTGACGACCCTTCCAACTCCGCCCACCGGCATCCTAATAAAGAAACAAGAACAAAGAGAGAGAATACGGCAGACAGAGTGGGAGGGTCGTCCCACCTCTGATGACTAACTTGAACTGGTTGGACCTATAACCCCAGGGCGCAAGTTCCTAACCACCCTTTGTGGTAATTTCTGTCGTTTGCGTCCTTTGCTGGTACTAGCCCACCCTACATCAGTTATAGGTGCTGTGAGGTTAAGAATTTTCTATTCATCTTTCAAACCTAAGTCAGTCACAGTTACGATTACCTTTCAGCCATTAAAATCATCTAAGTTCTCGGTGCCATTCTTGGATCTATAACACTGGTATTCATCAGGAGTTAAGGTGAACAGAGGTGGGTTGGCTAAGCACTTCTATCTGGCCAACCCCAATTCCTGTACAGTTGCCTGCTTCCCCAGGAAATTGTTTAATGTTTACCTTAAATTCTACATCTTGATCTTCTTTGATTCCTTATTCTGTATGTCACTCATCAGTGTATTATATAGTTTATCTTTTACTTCTTCTCAATGACAACGGTATCGTATGATTAGTACCGGAAGGTGGTGGATCTGAATGTATCAGAAAGGTTACAAAAACTATGATGCAGCTCAGAGTCCCTACTCTTCCCAAAAACCGGCAACCCTCTCCTGCCCTTAGTCTCTCTGCTAGGTACCACCCCATACTCACACCTCTAGGAGCACACACAGTGATGAACGGTCGGGATAGGGAATCTTCGTCAAGGAGGTAACCCCCGGACCCTGTTGGTACTCGGTTGTTCTCGTAACTCTGTGTGTGATCAGCAGTGCTCATATGTGTACATACCTTCTTGCAGTGGATAACGTGGACCCAAGTGACTCTCTCAGCTTTTCTAATGGCAAAGGCAGTGGTTTAACAGAACCTGGTATGGGCCTTCCCAACGGGGCTGCTTCCCGTCTTTTCTCCTCAGGGACTGGATCCACACCCAGTCTCCTGGTTGAATTGAGTGAATCACCTTCTCCTGTAATTCACCTGTTGGACACAAAATCTTGAACATACGGTTTGGTTAACAAACAGTCTTCTCATGTGTTCTGTTAGTATTTCTTCAACTTCTACAGTGGGGAAAAAAAGTATTTAGGCAGCCACCAATTGTGCAAGTTCTCCCACTTAAAAAGATGAGAGAGGCCTGTAATTTTCATCATAGGTACACGTCAGCTATGACAGACAAAATGAGAAGAAAAAAAATCCAGACAATCACATTGTAGGATTTTTAATGAATTTATTTGCAAATTATGGTGGAAAATAAGTATTTGGTCACCTACAAACAAGCAAGATTTCTGGCTCTCACAGACCTGTAACTTCTTCTTTAAGAGGCTCCTCTGTCCTCCACTCGTTACCTGTATTAATGGCACCTGTTTGAACTTGTTATCAGTATAAAAGACACCTGTCCACAACCTCAAACAGTCACACTCCAAACTCCACTATGGCCAAGACCAAAGAGCTGTCAAAGGACACCAGAAACAAAATTGTAGACCTGCACCAGGCTGGGAAGACTGAATCTGCAATAGGTAAGCAGCTTGGTTTGAAGAAATCAACTGTAGGAGCAATTATTAGGAAATGGAAGACATACAAGACCACTGATAATCTCCCTCGATCTGGGGCTCCACGCAAGATCTCACCCCGTGGGGTCAAAATTATCACAAGAACGGTGAGCAAAAATCCCAGAACCACACGGGGGACCTAGTGAATGACCTGCAGAGAGCTGGGACCAAAGTAACAAAGCCTACCATCAGTAACACACTACGCCGCCAGGGACTCAAATCCTGCAGTGCCAGACGTGTCCCCCTGCTTAAGCCAGTACATGTCCAGGCCCGTCTGAAGTTTGCTAGAGAGCATTTGGATGATCCAGAAGAGGATTGGGAGAATGTCATATGGTCAGATGAAACCAAAATAGAACTTTTTGGTAAAATCTCAACTCGTCGTGTTTGGAGGACAAAGAATGCTGAGTTGCATCCAAAGAACACCATACCTACTGTGAAGCATGGGAGTGGAAACATCATGCTTTGTGGCTGTTTTTCTGCAAAGGGACCAGGACGACTGATCCGTGTAAAGGAAAGAATGAATGGGGCCATGTATCGTGAGATTTTGAGTGAAAACCTACCATCAGCAAGGGCATTGAAGATGAAACATGGCTGGGTCTTTCCGCATGACAATGATCCCAAACACACCACCCGGGCAACAAAGGAGTGGCTTCGTAAGAAGCATTTCAAGGTCCTGGAGTGGCCTAGCCAGTCTCCAGATCTCAACCCCATAGAAAATCTTTGGAGGGAGTTGAAAGTCAGTGTTGCCCAGCGACAGCCCCAAAACATCATTGCTCTAGAGGAGATCTGCATGGCGGAATGGGCCAAAATACCAGCAACAGTGTGTGAAAACCTTGTGAAGACTTACAGAAAACGTTTGACCTGTGTCATTGCCAACAAAGGGTATATAACAAAGTATTGAGATAGACTTTTGTTATTGACCAAATACTTATTTTCCACCATAATTTGCAAATAAATTCATTAATCCTACAATGTGATTTTCTGGATTTTTTTTTTCTCATTTTGTCTGTCATCGTTGAAGTGTACCTATGATGAAAATTATAGGCCTCTCTCATCTTTTTAAGTGGGAGAACTTGCACAATTGGTGGCTGACTAAATACTTTTTTCCCCCACTGTATGTCTACCTGTTCTGGTATCTCTAACTCTGGCATTCTATTTGTTCAACCCGATTAGCTAAAATGTCATCCATCATTTAAAAAGATGGATCCTAGTAAACCAACTCTAGGGATAATATCTTGACTTAATATTTTAGCTACAATAATCATGTCCACCAAGTAAGTTGGTAACGCTTCTACCCATTTGCTATACTTATCTATTATTGTTAAACACCCCTTCTTCCCCTCAATTTGGAATAGTTCAATAAGTCCATTTCCAAATGTTGGAATGGATATTCTACAATTTTTTTTGTTTTTTTTGTTTAAGTAATTATCCTATCGCCTGCTCTACTATACTCCCCCTATTTATACATGGCTCAGACCATGTATCAATATTGCTGCATTTCTAAATGTCTTTGGTAAGATTAGTAAATTATCCTTATGTCAGACCTTCTCTTGTAGGATTGCCCCCCTTTCATTTTCCACATGTCAAATTATCCCTGGGGCCTTCATCCTTGGCTATCCTGTAACAATTCTCTGTCAAGTGTCTTATCGTCTTTAAGATTTAACAACTACTTTCAACAAAATTATCATATCTTTTCCTAGCGAATTTACCAAACATAACTTAAAATCAAAACTAAAATACATGCCAATGGAGCCGATAGTCTCTCCATGAATTAATATCCTAAAGCTAAGCGAACCAAACTAAATTCTCTTCCTATCTTCTATTCTTATTATGTATTTTCTGTCTGTCCCAGTTATTTCTTTCCTCACCTGTTTATAATTTAACTATGCTGGTCTCCACTCACTAACTGTTATCTAATCCTTCTGTGTCCCTTTTATCTTCTCTTCCTTGCTTATGCTCTCCTCCTGCTACTTCCAAACCCATCAAGGTCTCAGCAGTGCAGGGGAGGACTTCTCTGTCTGTCCTTCTGTCTATCTGTCTTTCGCTCTTTCTCATTACAGTCAGTATCAAATATGGGTGTTTCCAAATATTGACTAAATGTCTCACGGTCTCCCTTGTTGCACTCCTGAATTTTTGGAAAAATCAACCTGTCTAGATATTGCATATCTACTTAAAACCTCTTGGGGCTATGTGGGACGCTAGCGTGCCACCCGTGGTGCACCCTATCAACAGCAGGTGCATTTCAAGAGCGGCAAATTTGAAACCAAATAAATGTCAAAATTCAAATTTTTCAAACATACAACTATCTTACACCCTTTGAAAGATAAACATCTCCTTAATCTAACCACGTTGTCCGATTTCAAAAAGGTTTTACGGCGAAAGCATATGTTAGGAGAGTACATTGACAATAGCTGTGTGTAATGTTTTGTCAATTCAAAGACAGGGTCACCAAAACCATAAAACCAGCTAAAATGATGGACTAACCTTTTACAATCTCCATCAGATGACACTCCTAGGACATTATGTTAGACAATGCATGCATTTTTAGTTCTATCAAGTTCATATTTATATCCAAAAACAGCGTTTTACTATGGCATTGATGTTGAGGAAATCGTTTCCCTCCAATAACCGGCAGTCAAGTCAGCACCACAAATTAAATAATTAAAATTAGAAAACATTGGTAAAATATTATATTGTCATTTAAAGAATTATAGATTTACATCTCTTGAACGCAATCAACTTGCCAGATTTAAAAATAACCTTACTGGGAAATCACACTTTGCAATAATCTGAGCACTGCGCCCAGAAAAATATGCTTTGCTATACAGACAAACGGCCATGTTGGAGAGATCTAAAATCGAAAATACTATGTAAATAATCCATTACCTTTGATTCTCTTCATCAGATGTCACTTCCCGGAATCCCAGGTCCATAACGAATGTAGTTTTGTTCAAAAAAGCTCATCATTTATATCCAAAAAGATCCGTGTTGTTAGCACATGATCTAAGCCAGCCGGACTTCTCGTCATGAACGAGGGGAAAAAATATATTTACGTTCGTTCAAACATGTCAAATGTTGTATAGCATAAATCATTAGGGCCTTTTTTAACCAGAACATGAATAATATTCAAGGTGGACGAATGCATTCTCTTTTAAAACGTTTTGGAACGAGGGTACCCAACATGACCTCGCGCGCCAGAGTCTAATCGGCCATCACAGTTCCAAGGCTCTTGTTCGGTCAGATCTCATAGTAGAAGATTCAAAACACTTTGTAAAGGCTGGTGACATCTAGTGGAAGCAATAGGAAGTGCCAAAACATTAATCAGCCCCTGTGTGTTTCAATGGCATAGGCTTAAAGGTAATTCAACACATCAGGTATCCACTTCCTGTCAGAAAATGTCTCAGGGTTTTGCCTGCCAAATGAGTTCTGTTATACTCACAGACACCATTCAAACAGTTTTAGAAACTTTAGGGTGTTTTCTATCCATATATAATAAGTATATGCATATTCTAGTTACTGGGTAGGATTAGTAACCAGATTAAATCGGGTAAGTTTTTTTATCCAGCCGTGAAAATACTGCCCCCTAGCCCCAACAGGTTTTATCTCGATACCCTCAATGATCCTGGATCACCTACAGATGTCATATATCCCTGTCCTGTTGACATAAGTCTACCATTATTAAACTTATTCACAACAAAATATAATAATACTATTTGTGGCAAACCTCTTCAAAGCTAGGAGCGTTTGTCACAAATTAAGTGGGAAACTGTCACCAAAGTCAGCCCAGAATTAAAGTTATTTCGAACATGACAGTACCTGTATGTTTGTTTCTCTGTCCTGGTCTACCCAGGCTGCAGGTAAGGTCAAGGATAGCAGGGTTCGGTACACAAATCTGGTTCTCGGTAGGTCCAGGTCTAAACGCCAACAGGTAAGTCCAAAACAGTCCAGCTCGTACACGGTAAATCCAGCCAATGTAGATTGTCTCTTTCTCTATGGTTCATAGATCCTTCCCGCTGCTGGAACCACTGAATGCTCCTGTTCCTCAGATGCTGTTTCCTGTGGGATTTCAACTTGTATACTACCACCCACAGCTGTTTCGTCTGAAAACATGGTCTTGTCTTTGTCATAGCGCAGGCGGAGATGGTCCTGGTGTCTGCGCATGACTCGCCCATCAGTCAGTTTGACCACAAAGGAGACGGGACCACTCTGAGTCAGAATGACACATGGCAACCAGCGTTGGCTGCTTGTGAAGTTGCGGATGTAGACAGTGTCATTGGGTTTTAACTGTCTCTCCCTTGCGTGGTGGTCATGTCTCTCTTTTTGTTTCTCCTGCTTCCGTTCCACTCGTGCTCTGATGTTCGGACGCAGTAGATCCAGGTGAGCTTTTGGCTTTCTGCCCATTAACATCACCGCTGGAGCCTGTCCTGTTGTTGTTTGTGGCGTGATGCGGTACTGGAACAAGAACCGAGAGAGCTTAGTTGTGATGGTTCCCCCAGTCATCCTTTTGAGCCCCTCTTTCAGTGTCTGCACAGCCCGTTCCGCTAAGCCATTTGAGGCCGGGGGAAACGGGGCGCTGCGGACATGGCGGATCCCGTTTCTCCGCATGAATTCTTGGAACAAGTCACCGGTAAACGTTGTTGCGTTGTCGGACACCAGAGAGTCCGACAGACCATGGGTTGAAAACACCTGCCGAAGCTTTTCGATGGTTGTGGTCGCTGTGATGTTGCTCATGATGTGCGCCTCCAGCCACTTGGAGTGTACGTCCACCATGACAAGGAACATGTGACCCATGAAAGTGCCTGCAAAATCTATATGCAGCCTGGACCATGGGCGGTCAGGCCACTCCCACAGATGTAGTGGCGCGGGCGGCGCCATCTTCTGGTTGATCTGGCACTCAGAACATGATTTAACTTTGTCTTCTACCTCCTGATCCATGTTAGGCCACCAGATGTAAGATCTGGCTAAACTTTTCATCCGGGAGGCACCCGGGTGAGCCTCATGGACCTCATCCATGACTTGTGCACGGCCAGGGGGTGGAACAACCACTCTGGACCCCCAGAGCATGCAGCCATCCTGCACACTCAGCTCAGTTTTGCGCTTTGCATAAGGTCTTAGTCCATCATCCTCTATGACAGGAGGCCAACCCTGCATCAGAAATCCTTTCACTTGGGACAGGATAGGATCCCAGTCTGTCCACTGTTTGATCTGTTTGGCATGCACAGGTGAGTTTGACAATCTCTCCATTAGGAAAATTGTCTCGGGAGGCACCACAGTTGTGGCAGGCATCTCTGGTAGCGGGAGACGGCTGAGCGCGTCTGCATTTGCATTGTCCTTCCCCGCTCTATACACTATCGTGTACTGGTAAGCTGACAGTGTCAGGGCCCAGCGCTGTAACCTTGCTGAAGCCATGGGCGGAATGCATCTTGCTTCACTAAAAAGGCTCATCAGTGGTTTGTGGTCAGTGCATATGGTGAAATGACGACCGTAGAGGTACTGATGGAAGCGTTTCACAGCAAAGACTATGGCCAGACCTTCCTTGTCTAACTGTGAATAACCGTTCTCAGCACTCGTCAGCGTACGTGATGTGAATCCAATGGGTCTCTCTGACCCGTCCTCCATCTGATGAGAGAGTACTGCCCCGACGCCATAGGGTGAGGCGTCACATGACAGGATGATTTCTTTGTCTTGGTCAAAATGAACCAGAAGTTGTGCTGATTGTAGTAGTGCTTTCACTTCCTTGAAAGCTTTCTCTTGTGCTGGCCCCCACTTCCATTTACAGTCTTTGTGGAGCAACTGATAAAGTGGAGCCAACACTGTTGACAGCTCCGGGAGGAACTTACCATAGTAGTTCACCATGCCCAGGAACGACCTGAGCTCTGACCCATTCTTGGGGTTTGGAGCATCCTTGATTGCCCTGACTTTGTCCTCCACAGGACACAGACCCTGCGCTGTGATCTTGTGACCTAGGTATGTCACACTCTGTGCTTGGAATGTGCACTTGCTACGCTTCAGGCGCAGCCCTGCCTCAGAGAATCTCTTTAACACCTGGTCCAGATGGTGGAGGTGCTCCTCCTCCGTCTCCCCTGTAATCAGGATGTCATCCAGGTACACTGCTACATGAGGGATCCCCTGCAGCAGATTGTCCATTGTCCTCTGGAAAATGGCTGGGCTGGACGCCACTCCGAAAACCAAGCGGTTGTACCTGAACAAGCCTTTGTGCGTGTTCACTCGTCCAGGAGGAGCTGTTGGTAGGCGTGACTCATGTCAAGCTTTGAGAACGTCTTGCCTCCTGCCAAGTCCTGAACAAGTCCTCCACCCGTGGCAGCGGGTAAGCGTCTAGCTTAGAGGCCCTGTTGATGGTGAGTTTGTAGTCCCCACATATACGCACCGTGCCGTCACTTTTCAGAATGGGAACAATAGGAGCTGCCCAGCGGGAGAACTGAACGGGAGTAATGACGTTTGCTTCCTGCAGCCGCTCCAACTCATCTTCCACATTCTTTTTCATGGCATAAGGCACTGTTCTGGGCTTGAAAAAGCGAGGCTCGGCCTGAGGATCCACAAACAGCTTAACTGCAGTGCCCTGCAGTGTGCCCAGTTCATCTTTGAAAATCTCTGGGTACTTTTGAATGACATCCTCAGTCACTCGGGTGTGTTTTATCTCACCCCAGCTCAGTTGTATTTTGTTTAGCCAGTCACGCCCTAGTAAACTAGGCCCATTCCCTTTCACCACCAGAAGCCGTGCTCTCGCTTCCTGGCTGTTGTATGCAATGTCCACCTCTAGAGCCCCCAGCAATGGTATGGTCTCCCCGGTGTACGTACGCAGTCTGATCCCTGCCGGTGTGAGGGCAGAAACCTGTCTTGAGCCCCATTTTTGTTTGTAGGTCTCCTCAATTATGACAGAGGCAGAGGCCCCCGTGTCAATCTCCATCCTCATCTGCTTTCCATCTACCTCCACTGTAGTATAGATAGGCTCTGCGTGCGGCTCCCTCACATTAAACATGTTGTAGGAACAATGCTCTTCCTCCTCCTCTGTGCTCTCTAGGTGGTGCGCTGCTGACTGAGGCTTTGGTGCTGTGAACTTGCCCAGCCCAGTCCGCCCACACTCTGGCTTGCTCCTAGGACCCCTGCATTTTTTTGCTAAATGTCCCTTTTTGTTGCAATTGTGACAGACAGTCTCCATGAACTTACAGTTGTTACCATAATGTGTCCCTCCACATCTGAAACATCCCACTGCTTTTCCCCTTTTTCCTGCCACCTCTTTTGTCACCTGATGCACTGCACAACTTTCACTGTTGGCCTTTTGAATATTTTTCACATTACTAGCGGCCATCTCCATCCCTTGAGATAGTTCCAATGCTCTCTTGAAAGTCAGTGTGGCTTCCCCCAGCAACCGGTGCTGTATGCTGTCCTCATTAATGCCACAGACTAAACTGTCACGGAGCATGTCCTCTAACATAGCCCCAAACTCACAATGTTCAGAGAGTTCACGTAATTCAGCAACAAAGTTAGCAACAGACTGACCTGTTTTCCGAAAATGGCAGTTAAACTTGAACCTCTGGACAATCACTGACGGCTTTGGATTGTGGTGAGTCTGAACGAGAGCAACTAGATCCCCAAAAGGAATTTCTCCCGGTCTCCGTGGTGTAGCCAAATTCCTCATTAGCTTGTAGGTTTTAGCCCCACACACACTCAAGAGAATAGAGCGCTGTTTAGCCTCATCTATGATTCCATTTGCCAAGAAAAAGTGTCCCAACCTTTCCACATATTCCGTCCAGTCCTCGTTCTCTTCCACAAACTCAGTGATAGTCCCAAACATTGCCATTATAACGCCAACTTGTCCTTGATCCTCGTTAGCGATTTGCACTTGCTGCTGATTGTCCCCGTCGGCATTTCCGTCCAGTGGCACCTGCTCTCCGTCGCTCATTAAGCTAGCTAGCTAACTGACTGCCTCCACTGTTCTTAGCTAGCTAGCACCTCGCCCTGTACAAGTTGATAAAGTTTTATCCTTGTCGCCAAAAAGGTGTAGTAACTTGACAAGGAATGCCCACACGCATTTCGATATTACTTTCCTTTACTTTCAACCCAAACCTAAAGGTGTATTGCCAGGTACAAACGGTACAAATATAGCAGAACTACATAGCCCACTCAACCGGTGGTAGAATCACCTTGCACAGAACTCACTCTTAGTGATGACATCATCAAAAGGGAAAGGTCACGGTCAATGCCAATAATAACCATGTCATTATTTATATAGTGTCCACACTATAACAAAAAGATATTCAAATAACATGATCAGATCAAAATGACTAATCTGAACTTATCGTCATTCTGTCTTCTCATTGGTTCAAATTATCAATTGTGTCTAAGAACTTTAACTCCATCATAATTATCAGTTCTACGAATTTCCTTAAAGTCAGTATCACAAATGACCTTAAATTCACTCTCCAAATGGTCCTCCCATGATGCTGATCAGACCACAAGGGGGCCATGGTAGAGGTCAAAAGTCATACCACCCTTTCAAAAATGTGTTTCTTACTTTATTAGACAAATTAAAGGAAAACCGTCACACATTATCCACATGTTATATCCCAGGTTCCCAGAACTTAATTAAAACTCAGAAAACAAAACTTCTAAAGTTCCATATGTGTGCATGCCCCTTTAAGACATCGTGGCCCTTCAGCAAATGGAAATCTCACCAAATCCAAAAGAAATTGCATATCCAAACATAGTATTTTAAAGACACCAACAAATGGTTATACACTATTTGTTGTGTATGGGTATTTGCTAACCCTAGTTAAAAACAAACACAACATTTCCAGGCCTTTTTCAATTTGGTATAAATATGCCTCTATCTCACTCACTCCCCAGAAAACATTCCAAAGAAAGAGACAATGAAACTCTCCTTTTTCCAGAAAATACAACCACTTGGTCAACATTTCATCATACTACACCGATTCAGAAACCCAAACGTTGACTACAAACAAAACCTAATGATACTTATAATTCCATTGTACTTCCCCCAATCATTAGTTTTAATCTACATCAATGTATGTGTATGCTTAACTGCACATGCGCTACCATTAGATATAATTATCCTGGTATCATTACTAGAGCAATGTCCAACAAATATGTGATAGCTTTTTCACCTTTGGATTGTTCCTGTTACCCCACTAAATGAAACTAAATTCTGTCGCAAATGTAGTACATTTCTCAGCATACGGAATCAGCAATATTTAATCCCAGGCATTTAATAAAAATGTTGTTTGAGACGTGTTCTCCCATGTCTCCTTTAACATACATACTTCAGTTGACTTCCTGTAACGGCTGCCGGAAGAGAGAGTAGACCAAGGCGCAGCGGAGTTAGTGTTCATCATGAGTTTAATAACAGAAGAACACTGCACAAAACAAAACGAGAAAACTGACAGCCAAACAGTCCTGTCAGGTGCAAAACACTCAACAGAAACACTTACCCACAAAACCCAAAGGAAACACATGCTCCTTATGTGTGACTCCCAATCAGCAACAACGAACTTCAGCTGTGCCTGATTGGGAGCCACACACGGCCCAAAACAAAGAAATACAAAAAACCTAGAAAACGAACATAGAACGCCCACCCAATGTAACAACCTGGCCTAACCAAAATAAAGAACAAAAAAACCCTCTCTATGGCCAGGGCATTACAGTACCCCCCCCCCCCCCCCCCCCCCCCCAAGGTGCGGACTCCGGCCGCAAAACCTGACACTGAAGGGGAGGGTCTGGGTGGGACAATTTTGGTGGTTGTGTCCTACTCGGTCACAATGTTTACAGGGAACCTTACACTCCTGGGCGAAATGTCCTGTCTTATCGCAATTAAAAGGCTTTCTATCGTCTGCTTCTATCCTTTCTCTACTCTCCCTGTTTCCCATTTTCTCTTTCTGCTTTTTCAATCTCGGTTATTATGTCCCGTTTTGTTACAATGTTTACACGGGTGCCTCACAATTCCTTGCATAATGCCCCGACTTCTGACAGTTGAAACATATAATTTCATTATTCCTATCCATTTTTTCTTCTTCTTGAACACAGTTACCCCTACAGTTACTGTTAGATGCTCTACCTCAACCGGTTCACTCTTTTTACAGTCTCTATTATTATGACCTACTTTATTGCAGTGTTTACACGGTGCTTCACAATCTCTAGCGAAATGACCCGGTTTGTTACAGTTAAAGCATCTCTCTCCCCTTTCCTTTGACTGTTTCTATCCACTTTTCTCAACTTCCTCCCTTTCTCCACCTCTATCCACTTTCTCAATAAGTTTACTAAATTCTGTTCTCCTTTCTGTGTCTCTGCCTCTCTACCTCCCTTTCTCTTGGCCCCCTCTGCTTTTTTCTAGCTTCCTCCAGCCAAACACGAGCGGTTTTGAGGCCTTATGTACGCTGCTTCTCTGTCTTATCCCCACAGACCCTATTTATTTGTTTAACCATTGATTCCAATCTTTCAACATTTAAACATTCATCAAAATCGTAGTTCTTCCTCCATTTCGGGCTAAAATAAATGTTTATTTTATCTTTTCCCAGCATAAAACGCTCATCCCAGTTAATACCGAGATCCCCTTAGAGGATTTCCTACCCATGTTCGTTAAATTACTATCGTAGTTATTCTGCTCCTTCTCACAATCTGTATCTACTTACTATTAATCTCTATGTGTATGCTGTCTACCGCTATTATCATTAACCTAGAATTTTAGAATAATTATTTGTCTTCTATGTGTATCTCTTACCTACTGGTA
This sequence comes from Salmo salar, assembly GCF_965601325.2. Classification (NCBI taxonomy): domain Eukaryota; kingdom Metazoa; phylum Chordata; class Actinopteri; order Salmoniformes; family Salmonidae; genus Salmo; species Salmo salar. Next base: position 80,551,675 of record NC_138301.1, on the reverse strand, counting down.
ATTTCCTCTAGGATCCCAGAATAATTTCTTTTATGACTTTTGATAGATCCATTAGGTCTCACATGTATATGGCTTTTGACCCTCTTATCTATCTCATACGCAATTATCCTCTTACCCCTGTGGAAATTTCCCAATGTGTCTATGTGTTGCTATGTGTCTTATTCTATGTGCGTTTTTTTTTTAAACTCTGATTCAATTACTTCTGTGTGTATCACAATCTATGTGTTACAATCCATATGTGTGTGCTCTATTTTATGTCTTCTCTTCTCTTTGACACTTTACTTCCCATTTTAACATGGTTTTGTTCTATTATGACTACTAATTTGGATCTATGATTATCTTACCTTGTTTTGTTTAATTCCAATCTGTTAATTTGGATCTATAATTAATTTACCTCGTCTTGTTTAATTTAAATCTGTAAATTTGGATCTACAATTAGTTTACCTTGTTCTGTTTAATTTAATGCTCTCGCCTCTCTCTTTCTCTCCTCCTTTTTGGACTTTATTTCGGTGTTGTCTTTTGAATCGGATCTATGGTTTATTCACTCTTGTTAAACCTGTTGGGGCTAGGGGGCAGTATTTGCACGGCCGGATAAAAAACATACCCGATTTAATCTGGTTACTACTCCTGCCCTGAAACTAGAATATGCATATAATTAGTATATTTGGATAGAAAACACTAAAGTTTCTAAAACTGTTTGAATGGTGTCTGTGAGTATAACAGAACTCATATGGCAGGCCAAAATCTGAGAAGATTCCATGCAGGAAGTGCCCTGTCTGACAATTTGTTGTCCTTCTAGGTTATCTCTATCAAAAATACAGCATCTCTGCTGTAACGTGACATTTTCTAAGGCTTCCATTGGCTCTCAGAAGGCGCCAGAAAATGGAATGAGAGCTCTGCAGTCTCTGGGCTAAGTACAGCAGCTCTGTTTCTTACTGGCCTGCCTGGGGACAGTGACACTGGAGATGCGCGTTCATGTGAATTCTCCATTTTGTTCTTTCAGTCTTTGAACGAATACAACGTCGCCCGGTTGGAATATTATCGCTATTTTACGAGAAAAATCGCATAAAAATGTATTTTAAACAGCGTTTGACATGCTTCGAAGTACGGTAATGAAATATTTTGAAATTTTTGGTCACGAAATGCGCCCGCACGTCACCCTTCGGATACTGACCTCAACGCACGAACCAAACGGAGCTATTTCAATATAACTATGGATTATTTCGAACCAAAACAACATTTGTTGTTGAAGTAGAAGTCCTGGGAGTGCATTCCGACGAAGAACAGCAAAGGTAATCCAATTTTTCATATAGTAAATCTGAGTTTGTTGAGGGCCAAACTTGGTGGGTGTCAAATTAGCTAGCCGTGATGGCTGGGCTATCTACTCAGAATATTGCAAATTGTGCTTTTGCCGAAAAGCTATTTTAAAATCTGACACCGCGATTGCATAAAGGAGTTCTGTATCTATAATTCTTAAAATAATTGTTCATTATTTTGTAAACGTTTATTGTGAGTAATTTAGTAAATTCCCTGGAAGTTTGCGGTGGGTATGCTAGTTCTGAACATCACATGCTAATGTAAAAAGCTGGTTTTTGATATAAATATTTACATTTACATTTACATTTAAGTCATTTAGCAGACACTCTTATCCAGAGCGACTTACAAAATGGTGCATTCACCTTATGATATCCAGTGGAACAACCACTTTACAATAGTGCATCTAAATATTTTAAGGGGGGGGGGGGGGGTTAGAAGGATTACTTTATCCTATCCTAGGTATTCCTTAAAGAGGTGGGGTTTCAGGTGTCTCCGGAAGGTGGTGATTGACTCCGCTGTCCTGGCGTCGTGAGGGAGCTTGTTCCACCATTGGGGTGCCAGAGCAGCGAACAGTTTTGACTGGGCTGAGCGGGAACTGTGCTTCCTCAGAGGTAGGGGGGCCAGCAGACCAGTGGTGGATGAACGCAGTGCCCTTGTTTGGGTGTAGGGCCTGATCAGAGTCTGAAGGTATGGAGGTGCCGTTCCCTTCACAGCTCCGTAGGCAATCACCATGGTCTCGTAGCGGATGCGAGCTTCAACTGGAAGCCAGTGGAGAGAGCGGAGGAGCGGGGTGACGTGAGAGAACTTGGGAAGGTTGAACACCAGACGGGCTGCGGCGTTCTGGATGAGTTGTAGGGGTTTAATGGCACAGGCAGGGAGCCCAGCCAACAGCGAGTTGCAGTAATCCAGACGGGAGATGACAAGTGCCTGGATTAGGACCTGCGCCGCTTCCTGTGTGAGGCAGGGTCGTACTCTGCGAATGTTGTGGAGCATGAACCTACAGGATCGGGTCACCGCCTTGATGTTAGTGGAGAACGACAGGGTGTTGTCCAGGATCACGCCAAGGTTCTTAGCACTCTGGGAGGAGGACACAAGGGAGTTGTCAACCGTGATGGCGAGATCATGGAACGGGCAAATAAAATATATATAAATATATAATATTAATAATAATATATAATATATAAAATAAATATGAACTTGATTGAACAAAACATGCATGTATTGTATAACATAATGTCCTAGGAGTGTCATCTGATGAAGATCATCAAAGGTTAGTGCTGCATTTAGCTGTGGTTTTGGTTTTTGTGACATATATACACGCTTTGAAAATGGCTGTGAGATTATTTTTGCAAGGGTACTCTCCTGACATAATCTAATGTTTTGCTTTCGCTGTAAAGCCTTTTTGAAATCGGACAGTATGGTTAGATTAACGAGAGTCTTGTCTTTAAAATGCTGTAAAATAGTCATATGTTTGAGAAATTGAAGTTATAGCATTTATGAGGTATTTGTATTTCGCGCCACACGATTCCACTGGCTGTTGACTAGGTGGGACGCAAGCGTCCCGCCTTGCCCAGGGAGGTTAATTGACCATTTGAGTTATCTTGTTCGCATAGAATTACCGTCCTATCTCACAAAACCTATTTTATAGCCTCTCCTCTCCTCAATTTAGGACTTTATTTAGGTATGTCTCTTGATTCGGATCTATGGTTAATTTACCACTCGTTAATTAACCATTTAAGTTATCCTATTTGCACAAAATCACCGTCCTATCTCACAGCACCTATTTAATATCCCTTAATAACCTCTCGGCCACTTCACAAAGAAAAACACTGACCTCAATTATTAAGCTAGTTTTATTTATGGTAGTGCACATGTACCTCAGGTCTTTGCGGACCTGCTCCCTTATCGATTTTGTTAATACACAAAGTAAAAACACCTTAGTGAATCTGTGTAAAATAACATTTACTGACCTTCGTCTTGTAGGCTGGGAAAAGCAATGTAGGTTGGATTCCGTCACCATCCCTGTCAACCTTAGATATTTACCGGCCTGTTATGGAACCCCAATTTCAGGGGACAGGTCTTTAATTTACGAGTCAATGACCCGCCCGTGCACGGTTTTCGGCGTGTTACCTTAGGAAGACAGGGACAGATTTTGGAATCCGGCTGAAGGACCAAATTGTTACGGGAATGAAGTTATCAATGTTCTTAAACCGAACTTGAATTAAACTACTCAGTCTGCCCCCCCCCCCCCCCCCCCCCCCAGAGTGTGTAAGATTCTGGTTGAATGAAGCAGACGGATAGCCAGCCTACAAGGGTCAAAACTTTTATTTATGAGAGCTCTGAAAATCCTTACAATGTATAAAGACTTTTATATTAACACACACACACACACACCAGTAGAGAACTCCACCCAGTTTTCCATTTCCCAAACATGAGCTGTGTTATCAGGAATGTACATGCAGCAACTCCTCAGCACCCCCCCAACTATGATCCCTCAGGCGAAGAAGCCAGATGTGTAGGTCCAGGGCTGACGTGGTTACATGTGGTCTACTGTTGTGAGGCCGTTTGAAAGTACTACCAAATTCTCAAAATCGATGTTAGAGGCAGCTTATGGTAAAGAAATACATGTTAAATTCTCTGGCAACAGCTCTGGTGAACATTCCTGCAGTCAGCATCCCAATTGCATACTCCCTCAAAACTTGAGGCATCTGTGGCATTGTCCTGTTTGACAAAACTGCACATTTTAGTGTGGCCTTTAATTGTCCCCAGCACAAGGTGCACCTGTGAAATTATCATACTGTTTAATCAGCTTCTTGATATGCCAGAATGTTCAGGTGGATGGATTCTCTTGGCAAAGGAGAAATGCTCACTAACAGCGATGTAAACTAATTTGTGCATAACATTTTAGAGAAATAAGCTTTTTGTGCATATGGAACATTTCTGGGACCTTTTATTTCAGCTCATGAAACATGGGACCAATACTTTATATGTTGTTTATATTTTTGTTCAGTGTACATTACACAAGGCAGGTCTGTCTGAAGTCTTTCTAAGAGACAGAGAGAGAGACCCACTGGACAAAAACTGGTTGAATCAACATTGTTTCCACGTCATTTAAAAAAAACCTGTGTGATGACGTTGAATCAACATGGAAAACTGATGGGATTTGCAAAAAGTCATCACCCAACGTTTATGTAAATCCAATGGCATGGTGACATTTTTTTGTTGATTTCACGTTGAATTCACATTAGTTGACAACTCAACCAAGTACAAATGAAAACTAGATGTTAAACTGACATCTGTGCCCAGTGGGGAGAGACTGTCACGCCCTGACCATAGAGAGCCTTTTTATTTCTCTATTTGGTTAGGTCAGGGTGTGATTTGGGTGGGTATTGTAGAATATGTATATCTATGTTTTTTTATTTCTATGTTGGCCTGATATGGTTCCCAATCAGAGGCAGCTGTCTTTCGTTGTCTCTGATTGGGGATCATATTTAGGCAGCCTTTTCCCACTGGGTTTTTGTGGGATCTTGTTTGTGTATAGCTGCTTTGTAGCCTGCAGAACTTTGCGGTCGTTTTTTGTATTTCGTTGTTTTGACGGTAAAGAGAACATGTTCGCCTGCCACGCTGCACCTTGGTCTCATCCTTCAGATGAACGTAACAGAGACAGAGAGTGAAGGAGAGAGAAAGAGAAATAGAAGGAGAAATGTCTTGTCCCTACCGAATAGGTGAATCAGGAGCATTGTCACACTACCATTACTGTCCCATCTGTCCTCTGGTCCGAGTGTATTGGTTCATTAGCCAATACACACGGATGTGATGGGATAGCAGGCCTCTGATATCTGGCACTTGTCTCTCCACACAAACCATCCAGGCTCTCTCCCCGCTGGGGCCTAATCACCCCTGATTACCCATGGGTGTTTAGCTCCTATCCAAGCCTGCAATGCCCAGATCTCAATATCCTTTTAAAAACACACTCCGACGGGGAACAGGGGAATGGAGCACACAGGTAATAACATTTACTTTTGGTAAACAATCCACGCTCTGCAGGGCAGTGCGGGGCCATGCGGTATTAGGAACTCATCAATTAGTTGTCTGTGAATGGAGAGATTTGTGATTAGAGGGAGAGAGGGGCAACTGGTGAGTATAGGAGGTGTGGGGGAGGGAGGGATAAGAGAGAAGGAAGGACAACATCGTGTATGCACACGGTGTCGCCTCTTCAATGAAATTCCCAGAGGTTGCTAAGAGCATCGTCTAACCATTTCCCTCTAGGTGCTTTCGATATTATGCAAAATGCCTTTGTGAAATATACAAGTCCCCCTGTCTCAATCCACAACAGCTACTTTCTCTGCTTTTGATGGACAGTAGCAGTTGCGGCAACAGGTAGGATCCATACCTGTGCACGACACAAGACATTTCAAAACATGATGGCATTGACATCCCCCTGTGTGAACTACATTGTGTGAATATAAACGAGAAGAATGCCATTAATATCAAACTGAATAGAATTCTACCTCCTTTCTCTCCACCGTTCCATTTATCTCTGTCCATATCTTTCTCTCTCCACCTCTCCTTAATGAACTGAGCGGTCCCTTTTTCAGCCGAGTGTAGGATGAGAGGAAAAGAGATAAGAGGTATTAAGTCGACATACAGTATACAGTTGAAGTCGGAAGTTTACATACACCTTAGCCAAATACATTTAAACTCAGTTTTTCACAATTCCTGACACTTAATTCAAAGTAAAAATTCACTGTCTTAGGTCAGTTAGGATCACCACTTTATTTTAAGAATGTGAAATGTCAGAATAATAGCACAAAGAATGATTTATTTCAGGTTTTATTTCTTTCAGCACATTCCAAGTGGGTCAGAAGTTTACATACACTCAATTAGTATTTGGTAGCATTGCCTTTAAATTGTTAAACTTGGGTCAAACGTTTAGGGTATCCTTCCACAAGCTTCCCACAATAAGTTGGGTGAATTTTGGCCCATTCCTCCTGACAGAGCTGGTGAAACTGAGTCAGGTTTGTAGGCCTCCTTGCTTGCACAAACTTTTTCAGTTCAGCCCACAGATTTTCTATAGGATTGAGGTCAGGGATTTGTGATGGCCACTCCAATACCTTGACTTTGTTTTCCTTAAGCCATTTTGCCACAACTTTGGAAGCATGCTTGGGGTCATTGTCCATTTGGAAGACTCATTTGCGACCCAGCTTTAACTTCCTGACTGATGTCTTGAGATGTTGCTTCAATATATCCACATAATTTTCCTACCTCATGATGCCATCTATTTTGTGAAGTACACCAGTCCCTTCTTTAGCAAAGCACCCCCACAACATGATGCTGCCAGCCCCGTGCTTCACGGTTAGGATGGTGTTCTTCGGCTTGCAAGCCTCTCCCTTTTTCCTCCAAACATAACGATGGTCATTATGGCCAAACAGTTCTTTTTTTGTTTCATCAGACCAGAGGACATTTCTCCAAAAAGTACGATCTTTGTCCCCATGTGCAGTTGCAAACCGTAGTCTGGCTTTTTTATGGCGGTTTTGGAGCAGTGGCTTCTTCCTTGCTGAGTGGTCTTTCAGATTATGTCGATATAGGACTCGTTTTACTGTGGATATTGATACTTTTGTACCTATTTTCTCCAGAATCTTCACTGGGTCCTTTGCTGTTGTTCTCGGATTGATTTGCACTTTTCGCACCAAAGTACATTCATCTCTAGGAGGCAGAACACGTCTCCTTCCAGAGCGGTATGACGGCTGCGTGTTCCCATGGTGTTTATACTTGCATACTATTGTTTGTACAGATGAATGTGGTACCTTCAGGCATTTGGAAATTGCTCCCAAGGATGAACCAGACTTGCAGAAGTCTGTTGTTTTCTGAGGTCTTGGCTGATTTCTTTTGATTTTTCCCATGATGTCAAGCAAAGAGGCACTGAGTTTGAAGGTAGGCCTTGAAATACATCCACAGATACACCTCCAATTGACTCAAATGATGTCAATTAGCCTATCAGAAGCCATGACATCATTTTCTGGAATTTTCCAAGCTGTTTAAAGGCACAGTCTACTTAGTGTATGTAAACTTCTGACCCACTGGAATTGTGATACAGTGAATTATAAGTGAAATAATCTGTCTGTAAACAATTGTTGGAAAAATTACTTGTGTCATGCACAAAGTAGATGTCCTAACCGACTTGCCAAAACTATAGTTTGTTAACAAGAAATTTGTGGAGTGGTTGAAAAACGAGTTTTAATGACTCCAACCTAAGTGTATGTAAACTTCCGACTTCAACTGTATGTGAAGGTAATGATCCTCTATTAATTCATCTTCCATAGGGAATAATTTGTAATGCATTGTGATGACACTCGCATTATGATGACACTCATAGCGGGAGGTAGAGTTCCTGTATTTTTACCATAATAGCTTGTTTATCAAAGCCAGAGAGGTGGATAGATAATCATGGTAAATAATACCTCTTAATTGCATGTCATTTCTGTGCTTATTATACAACAAGTTTTTGTTTTCGAGTGGCTCTTGGATGTTTGATCCTCTGGTCAGTCTGCCTAATGACTCTTTCATATGAAATCCCTCTCCACTCTTCACACTAACACCCCAGCTAGCACATTTGGTTCCTTGGAAGTAGTGGGGACATATGTTTTTGGTTTCCCATTGGTTCTGAGAATGAAGCCATATGTTTCCTGACCGGTAAAACATATTTTTTTTAAAACATTCTTAGAGCGGAATTAAAAATGTAGCTTCTTCTGGGAACATCTATTTTTAGGTTGCAGGGACATTCTGAAAACGTTTTACTCTGGTCCCTTGATTGTTTTCCTGTGAGGTTTTATTAACACTCTGAGAATGGAAATTATAGGTTACTTGGAGGTTTTTTAATTACTTCCTTTCACTTTCACTGAATTTTTTTATTATGACTTTTATTATCGCCACTTGCTTATTTTGTGTTCACTTCGTCTAACTCCAAGCTCAGATAGGACGGAAATGTAGTTCCTTATGCATTAATCATGCAAACACATTTATTTGTTATTGTGACAATTAGTGGGTGCGGCCAACACACCTGAAAACAGTTAACAAGATAGAGAACAGAGAGAGTGTTGTTGATGCTGAGAACGAAATGTACAGTGCCTTGCAAAAGTATTCATCCACATGGCATCTTTCCTATTTTGTTGCATTACAACCTGTTATTTAAATAGATTTTTATTTGAATTTCATGTAATGGACGTACACAAAATAGTCCGAATTGGTGAAGTGAAATGAAAAAAAGAACTTGTTTAAAAAATAAAAAATAAATTTAAAAAGAAAAGTGGTGTGTGCATATGTATTCACCCCTTTACTATGAAGCCCCTAAATAAGATCTGGTGCAACCAATTACCAGAAGTTACATAATTAGTTAAATAAAGTCCACCTGTGTGCAATCTAAGTGTCACATGATCTGTCACATGATCTCAGTATATATACACCTGTTCTGAAAGGCCCCAGAGTCTGCAACACCACTAAGCAATGGACACCACCAAGCAAGCAACACCATGAAGACCAAGCAGCTCTCCAAACAGGTCAGGGACAAAGTTGTGGAGAAGTACAGATCAGGGTTGGGTTATAAAAAAATATCTGAAACTTTGAACATCCCACAGAGCACCATTAAATCCATTATTAAAAAATGGAAAGAATATGGCACCACAACAAACCTGCCAAAAGAGGGCATAACTCACAGACGAGGCAAGGAGGGCATTAATCAGAGAAGCATCAAAGATACCAAAGATTACCCTGAAGGAGCTGCAAAGCTCCACAGCGGAGATTGGAGTATCTGTCCATAGGACCACTTTAAGCCACAGAGCTGGGCTGTACAGAAGAGTGGCCAGAAAGAGCCATTGCTTAAAGAAAAAAAAAGAGAACACGATTGGTGTTCGCCAAAAGGTATGGGGGAGACTCCCCAAACATATGGAAGAAAGTACTCTGGTCAGATGAGACTAAAATTGAGCTTTTTGACCATCAAGGAAAATGCTCACATCACCCCGAGATCATCATCCCCACAGTGAAGAATGGTGGTGGCAGCATCATGCTGTGGGGATGTTTTTCATCGGCAGTGACTGGGAAACTGGTCAGAATTGAAGCAATGATGGATGGCGCTTAATACAGGGAAATTCTTGAGGGAAACCTGTTTCAGTCTTCAGAGATTTGAGACTGGGACGGAGGTTCACCTTCCAGCAGGACAATGACCCTAAGCACACTGCTAAAGCAATACTCGAGTGGTTTAAGGAGAAACATTTAAATGTCTTGGAATATCCTATTCAAAGCCCAGACCTCAATCTACTTGAGAATCTGTGGTATGACTTAAAGATTGCTGTACACCAATGAAACCCATCCAACTTGAAGGAGCAGGAGCAGTTTTGCCTTGAAGAATGGGCAAAACTCCCAGTGGTTAGATGTGCCAGGCGTATAGAGACATACCCCAAGAGACTTGCAGCTGTAATTACTCTAAAAGGTGGCTCTAAAAAGTATTGACTTTGGGGGGGGGGGGGTGTTCGGTGAATAGTTACGCACGCTCAAGTTTGTAGTTTTTTTTTCTTATTTATTGTTTGTTTCACAATAACAAATATTTTGCATCTTCAAAGTGGTAGGCATGTTGTGTAAATCAAATGATACATACAAATGTTAATTCCGGGTTGTAAGATAATAAAATAGGATACCTGTCAAAAGTTTGGACACACCTACTCATTCCAGGGTTTTTCTTTAGTTTTGCTATTTTCTACACTGTAGAACAATAGTGAAGACATCAAAACTGTGAAAAAACACAAGGAATCATGTAGTAACCAAAAAAGTGTTAAACAAATGAAAATGTATTTTATAATAGCCACCCTTTGCCTTGATGAAAGCTTTGCACACTCTTAGTATTCTCGCAATCAGTTTCATGAGGTAGTCACCTGGAGTGCATTTCAATTAACAAGTGTGCCTTGTTAAAAGTTCATTTGTGGAATTGCTTTCCATCTTAATGCGTTTGACCCAATCATTTGTGTTGTGACAAGGTAGGCGTGGTATACAGAAGATAGCCATATTTGGTAAAAAAACAAATCCATATTATGGCAAGAACAGCTCAAATAAGCAAAGAGAAACGACAGTCCATCATTACTTTAAGACATGAAAGTCAGTCAATCCGGATTATTTCAAGAACTTTGAAAGTATCTTCAAGTGCAGCTGCATAAACCATCAAGCGCTATGATGAAACTGGCTCTTATGAGGACCGCCACAGGAAAGGAAGACCCAGAGTTACCTCTGAAATTGCAACCCAAATAAATGCTTCACAGACACATCTCAACATTAAGTGTTCAGAGGAGACAGCGTGAATCAGGTCTTCTTGGTCGAATTGCTGCAAAGAAATCACTACTAACAGGACACCAATAAAAAGAAGAGAACTGCTTGGTCCAAGAAACGAGCAATGGACATTAGACCGGTGGAAATCTGTCCTTTGGTCTGATGAGTCAAAATTTGAAATTGTTGGTAGATGAACGAATGATGTCCGCATGTGTAGTTCCCACAGTGAAATTGTTAGAAATTGCTTGTTAGATATTACTGCACTGTTGGAGCTAGAAACACAAGCATTTTGCTTCACCTGCAATAACATCTGCTTAACACAAGTATGTAACAAATAACATTTGATTTGATTTCTGTGGTTACCACCGTGAAGCATGGAGGAGGAGGTGTGATGGTGTGGGGGTGTTTTGCTGGTGACATTGTCGACGATTTATTTATAATTCAAGGCACTCTCAACCAGCATGACCACCACAGCATTCTGCAGCATATGCCATCCCATCTGGTTTGCCCTAAGTGGGACTTTCATTTATTTTTCAAAAGGACAATGATCCAACACACCTCCAGGCTGTGTAAGGGCTATTTTACCAAGAGGGAGAGGAATGGAGTGCTGTATCAAATGACCTGGCCTCCACAATCACCCGACCTCAACCCAATTGAGATGGTTTGGGATGAGTTGGACCGCAGAGTGAAGGAAAAACAGCCAACAAGTGCTCAGCATATGTGGTTACTCCTTCAAGACTGCTGGAAAAGCATTCCAGGTGAAGCTGGTTGAGAGAATGCCAAGAGTGTGCAAAGCTGTCATCAAGGCAAAAAGTGGCTACTTTGAAGAATTTAAACAATGAAATATATAGTTTGTCACGTCCTGACCAGTAAAGGGGTCTTTTGTCATTGTAGAATGGTCAGGGCGTGGCAGGGGGTGTTTGTTTTGTGGTATTTGGTCTAGGGGATTTTGGTTCTAGTTTTCATTTTCTATGTTTGTTTTCCAGGTTTGGCTGAGTGTGGTTTCCAATCAGAGGCAGGTGTCTTTCGTTGTCTCTGATTGGAAGCCATACTTAGGCAGCCTGTTTTCCTTTGGGTTTTGTGGGTGGTTGTTTTCCGTTTTGTGTAAGTACCTGACGGAACTGTCGGTTGTCGGTTTTGTTAATTTTTGTAAAAGTGTTATCTCATTAAAATTAAAGGAGATGAGCACTATACCCGCTGCGCCTTGGTCTGTCCTTTTCGACGCCTGTGACATAGTTTAATTTGTTTAGCACTTTTTTGGTTACTACATGATTCCATATGTGTTATTTCATAGTTTTGATGTCTTCACTATTATTCTACAATGTAGAAAATAGTAAAAATAAAGAAAAATGCTTCAGTGAGTAGGTGACTGAAACTTTTGACTGGTACTGTATATCAAAGAACGTGACATATATATTTTTATACATGTTCATATATTTAAAACCCATATATAAATGTGACATACATTTTGAAATATACGATAATATATTTTAATAACATATATAAATCTCACACCCCCATACAAAAAAAAAAAATAATGATATGTATTTTCATCATGAATAATTCCAGAAACAATTTTTCTTACATTCCATATACACTAACGTTCAAAGGTTTGGGGTCACCTAGAAATGTCCTTGTTTTTTAAAGAAAAGCACACTTTTTGTCCATTAAAATAACATCAAATTGATCAGACATACAGTCTAGACATTGTTAATGTTGTAAATGACTATTGTAGCTGGAAAGGGCAGATTTTTTATGGAATATCTAAATAGGCGTACAGAGGCCCATTGTCAGCAACCATCACTCCTGTGTACCAATGGTACATTGTGTTAGCTAATCCAAGATGATCATTTTAAAAGGCTAATTGATCATTAGAAAACCCTCTTGCAATTATGTTAGCACAGCTGAAAACTGTTGTTCTGATTAAAGAATCAATAAAACTGGCCTTTAGACTAGTTGAGTATCTGGAGCATCAGCATTTGTGGGTTCGATTACAGGCTCACAATAGCCAGAAAGAGACCTTTCTTCTGAAACTCGTCAGTCTTTTCTTGTGCTGAGAAATGAAGGCTATTCCATGCAAGAAATTGCCAAGAAACTGAAGATCTTGTGCAACGCTGTGCACTACTCCCTTTAAAGAACAGTGCAAACTGTCTCTAACCAGAATAAAAAGAGGAGTGGGAGGCCCCGGTGCACAACTGAGCAAGAGGACAAGTACATTAGAGTGTCTAGTTTGAGAAACAGACCCCTCACAAGTCCTCAACTGGCAACTTCATTAAATAGTACCCTCAAAAAAACAGTCTCAACGTTAACAGTGAAGAGGCGACTCTGGCCTTATAGAATGCTGGCCTTCTTGGCAGAGTTCCTCTGTCCAGTGTCTGTGCTCTTTTGCCCATCTTAATCTTTTCTTTATATTGGCCCGTCTGAAATATGGCTTTTTCTTTGCAACTCTGCCTAGAAGGCCAGCATCCCGGAGTCGCGTCTTCACTGTTGACGTTGAGACAGTTTTTTTGCGGGTACTATTTAATGAAGCTGCCAGTTGAGGACTTGTGAGAACGGCCAATAATTTCACTTTGACCTTTAAGGGTTTAAGGGTTTAAGTGTGTAGGCCAGTGACACAAAATCTCAAATTAATCCATTTTAAATGCAGGCTACAACACAACAAAATGTGGAAAAAGTCAATGGGTGTGAATACTTTCTGAAGGCACTGTAAATATAAGGCTGCATTATATTTATTGTCTGAAATAGGTAGCCTAGGACATACAGTAGTTATTGACACCCTTGATAAAGATGAGCTATAATGACTGTATAAAATAAATTATTAAAATAGTGAGCAATAGTAAAGTAAAAAATAGGGAAATTATATAATTTTTGTTCTAATGCAATTGCTCAGAGAAATATATTTTGTTTAACAAGTAATAGTTAATATTATGTCATATTTTTTTATTTCAAAAAGATAGTGGTCAAAATTGGCATGCCTAAAGATTCTTATAAATAATGTGGTCAAAAGTTTAGTATTTGGTCCCATATTCCTAGCACGCAGATTAATTTTGTGTCCCATAGAAATGAATTGTCATTTTGAAGTCACTTTTATTATAAATAAGAATATAATATGTTTCTTAACCCTTCTACATTAATGTTATTACAGATAATACTGAATGAATCGTGAATAATGATGAGTGAAAAAGTTACAGAAGGAACTTACCCCCAAGACATGCTAACCTCTCACTATTACCAATAACAGAGGAGGTTAGCATGTCTTGGGGTATGATACATCTGATAAAAACATCTTTATTATTAGGCCCACAAAGATCCTTTTAAATTAATAGGGATTCCATATGTAATTGTATGTTTAAGCACCAGTTTCTTTTCGTGCATGCGCAAGCGTGTCCACGCATAGGAGGCACTGTAGTGGGAAGAAATTAAATCTACTTTCACCCCTGCCTATAACCAAAAAAATCAAGAAACCTGCCTGCTAGACTCATATAAAGTTATTATGTAATGTTATGACATGATGTTCCAATACTGCTCTAAAAACATACTTCAAAGAAGATGGAAGTAGTTCTGAAAACATTGCTTCAATGTTCTGTTAATATTGATGTGTAGTGTAACATTATGAAGTTGCCAAACATTTAAACAAATTACATTATGATATCTTATTAGGGTTTTGTCCAAACATAGTTATAGCTTTTCTACAGAAAGGGCAAGTAGATTTGAACCTGCTATCTGCCATCTCCTAACCCTGTAGTCTACTTAGTCTGCTGTACCACCAGGACCCTAATGTTTCCATTGGATTTCCCTTTGCACTGAAATCCCTAAATTACAATTAAGTATCAATACTTATTTTTCTAGATTTAGTTCTTCTTTCTCTGCAAAGACAAAAGCCCCGACCTGGAAGTCAGAGCAAAGCTGTGAACAGTTTTATATTTGTATCAGTACCATTCCAGTGGTGCAGTGGATTAATTCCAGGGATAACACTCCAAAGCTCCCATGTTCGGTCTCCGCTAGCGACATTCAACAAAATAAAGCATTCCTCAAAGAAATCATTCAAGGAACATAGGAAGAACATTCATGGAATATTTTGTGCACCCTTATACAAACTGTCATCATTACTGGATATGTTTTGGGAACTTAAACTCAGCAACAACAAAAAAACGTAAAAAAAAAAACGTGATTTCTGGTGAGGACCTGCCTTACAACAGGCCTACAAGCCCTCAGTCCAGCCTCTCTCAGCCTATTGCAGACAGTCTGAGCACTGATGGAGGGATTGTGCGTTCCTGGTGTAACTCGGGCAGTTGTTGTTGCCATCCTGTACCTGTCCTGCAGGTGTGATGTTCGGATGTACCGATCCTGTGCAGGTGTTACACGTGGTCTGCCACTGCGAGGACGATCAGCTGTCCATCCTGTCTCCCTGTAGCGCTGTCTTAGGTGTCTCACAGTATGGACATTGCAATTTATTGCCCTGGCCACATCTGCAGTCCTCATGCCTCCTTGCAGCATGCCTAAGGCGCGCTCACGCAGATGAGCAGGGACCCTGGGTATCTTTCTTTTGGTGTTTCTCAGAGTCAGTGTCCTAAGTTTTCATAACTGTGACCTTAATTGCCTACTGTCTGTAAGCTGCTAGTGTCTTGACGACTGTTCCACAGGTGCATGTTCATTAATTGTTGATGGTTCATTGAACAAGCATGGGAAACAGTGTTTAAACCCTTTACAATGAAGATCTGTGAAGTTATTTGGATTTTTACGAATTATCTTTGAAAGACAGGGTCCTGAAAAAGGGACGTTTCTTTTTTTGCTGAGTTTATATATATGTAGTAATGTCCCCACAATCCTTATGACATGTTTGGGAACTTTTAAACAACAGAAAAAATGTGTTCTGTGAAAAACGTTGCAATATTAGGGGAATGTTTTGCCAATGTTAATACCAACATTTTATGAATGTCAGCACAACTAAACAGATTTTGTTTTCTTGGAACCTTCAGTATCTCTTGTAATGTCACCACACTGTTCTCACAATATAATGAAATGATTTGAAAATGTAAAAGAACATTAAAAAATATGTTCTATTAACATTCTTGCAACATTAGGGGAAAGTTTTTTTCACCCTTATACAAACATTGAATAATCATAAACACAACTGTACAGATTTTGTGTTCTTAGAACTTTTGTGGGGAATGTTCTTAAACCTTTCCCACCACAATGTAATGAAATGTTCTGGGAACATTCACAGAACCAGTTGTGGTTTGTTGGGAATGGACTGAAACCGACACATTGTTACATACATGTTATAAAACAGCTAATACATGTCATGTACTAGACAGTGGTGTAAATTAATTAAGTAAAAATACCTTAAAGTACCTCTTAAGTAGTTTTTTTGGTTATCTGTACTTTAATTTACTATTTATTTTTTGACAACTTTTACTTCACTACATTCCTTAAGAAAATATTGTACTTTTTACTCCATACATTTTCCTTGACACCCAAAAGTACTCGTTGCATTTTGAATGTGTCAGAACTCACTAGTAGTGATGGGGTGAAGTCAGGCGCAGGAGACCAAATATGCGTTAGTAGAGCGTTTTATTTCCTGAGTCCAAAACACCATATCCAGGCATGGAACAAGGAAAACAAACGAGACCAAAATGTCCACCTCAACAGGGTCGGAACACAGTCCAGAATAAACATCCTTCCAAAAATACACAAGAAAACAAAACAGCCCCAAAACCCCACGACAGGTAAACACAAACAATCCCACACAAACCTCAACCTAGAAAGCAGGACTAAATACCCCACTAATGAACTCAACTCAAAACAGGTGTAACACAAGACAGACAAAACCAAACGAAAAGGGAAAAGGGGATCGTGGCAGCTAGTAGGCCGGCAACGACGACCGCCGAGCGCCGCCTGAACAGGGAGAAGAGCCACCTTCAGTAGACGTCGTGACAGAATGCTTAGCAGGACAGGTCATCCCTGGTCATCCCTACTGCCTCTGATCTGGTGGACTCACTAACACACATGCTTCGTTTGTAAATTATGTCTGAATGTTGGTGTGCCCATGGCTTTCCGGAAATAAAAATAAAACAAGAAAATGGTGCCATCTGGTTTGTTTAATATAAGGAATTTAAAACTATTTTTACTTTTACTTTTGATACTTAAGTATATTTCAAACCAAATACTTTTGGACTTTATTCAAGTAGAATTCTACTGGGTGACTTTTACTTTTGCTTGAGTCATTTTCTATTAAGGTATTTTTACTTTTACTCGAGTATGACAGTTGGGTACTTTTTCCACCACTGGTGCTAGATATAATTAGCATTGCAGTTATTCAACCCAGCAGTTCCTTATATGAGAGGAAAAACATTACCTTGCTACACAATCATCTCTTTTGTGTCTATTATGCCTGAGTGAATGGTCTATCAATTTAATGGTCTGCCACAGTACAGTCGGAAGGCCACTGTGGCCTACTCAACCGTAACATTTTATAGATCAATAACTTTCATGCCTATTCATTTCCATGTGTAATTGGCTTCTTTTCAGCCTTTTTTCCTTTCTCTCTGGTCCTTCAAATGAAAGACATTGGACCACCAGTGACAACAGTTCTGAAAATATTCATTCACACTTTATTTTTATCTGAGTCCCAGACAATTTCTTCTCGCACAGTTGGCAACTTCTGAGGAGAGAGCTGTGAATGGCGAGGGACCTCGTCAAAATGACAAGTATGTCAAAATGACACAGCAGGTGGATTTTCAGCTGATGTTGGCACTCACGATGGGACTGTCAAGGTCCAAATGTTCAACTGTGTTATTTGCTCCCCTGCCAGTACACTAACACATCCGATTCTGCTAATGGTCGAGGATGATTAGTTGAATATTTGAAAAAGGTTCGTTAAAGCCTGCCTACCCAGTAGTTCTCCAGGGTAAGAGTTTGAGATCCCTGCTCTTGCATCTCCTAGACACAAAGCTAATAAACAAGACTGGGAAAAGGTGGAGGAGACAGCAGTGTTATGGTGCATTGTCTAGACCACAGGAGGTTGATGGCACCTTCATTGGGAAGAATTGGCTCGCGGAATCAGTGGAACGGTATTAAATACATCAAACACATGGTTTCCAGGTGTTTGATGTCATTCAATTTGCTCCGTTACGGAAATTATTATGAGCCGTTCTCCCCTCAGCAGCATACACTAGTCTAGACTCTCTCTCAAGGACATCAATGACTGCAGAGATTCTCTGAAGCCAGACAGACTCTAAGGTTCGTGCATCCTAGATCAATAAAATGTTGTCTTTCACTTTTTCATTTCACATTTCCAAGGTGCAGCTGTGCATTGTGTTGGAGAGCAGCAAGGCTCGCAGGTGTTTGGGTGTCCAGTTTTACTACTGGACACATCAATCATCACGATCCAGGGGTGTAATTGCGAAGTTGGCTGGATAAGTCCAAGTTTACAGTGATTTTAGCATTGTGTCCATACCCATAGGCAGACAAGAAATGGCTTTTTGGATAATATATGTCAGAGTTATTACCTCTTGAGCCACATTACCCTAGACTAGAACATGAATAAATGGTTCTGTGTGGACACAGATTGCCCAAATTCTAACCATAGAGATATTGTATTGCATAACTGTAAAAAACATTTTATTATGATTTCCATGACATTTCCATTTCAAACTGGACAAGGATTCCTCTACAGTTAATAGAATGAAGACCTTTACATTTCCTTGACAGGCCACATTTTCTTCTAGCAACTGAAGAAGTGACATTTGGACTTCAGGTGAAAGATGTAATAGGATGATACAAGGTCATTGCTGAACATAGAAAGAGAACAGAAAGTCATGTCATGATTAGATAACTCATAACAACCTTCTCCAAACCTTGGAAATGGCGTCTCTAAACTTATTCTGAGCATATTACATCCAGTCTTATTCTTTGTGAATTAAATTGGATAATACACAGACAGCTGTTACCAACAAAAAATGCAATTAGCGATTAATTAGTGAATAGCTTGTCTTGCTAATCAAATTTTGACATTGCATCGGAGCACAAATAGACTCATCAGCACACACTTAGCACATACTGAGAAAATATGCATATTTTACAACAGAGCAGTAGGTATGGTCCTCCATTCCATTGCTTATTGAGAGAGAGAGAGAGAGAGAGAGAGAGAGAGAGAGAGAGAGAGAGAGAGAGAGAGAGAGAGAGAGAGAGGGGGCACCTAGGTTGTTTTCTCTTTGTATATACGGTCTTGTTTCTGTTGGGGAAAAACAGAGCTCTTTTCCTGTGTTACCTCATGGTGGTAGAACATTAGAGCAAAGTACACACTCTCTTGGATACTTAAAGGCTACCACTACATGTTATCATTATTGTTTATGCATGTTGGGTTCTCTATTAGGGAAATCCATTAAATTGCCTCATGTTCAGTGCTTGCATGGATATTTTCCCCACTTGTGGTTTGGTATCCAAGTATAGCTACTACAGCACAACTGTCATTGTTCACTGCAGCACAAACAACACAGACAGAGACATCCACTGAGGTTATTTATAGGAACTGGGTAGAGTTCTGCAGAATAAGGTGAAATATATTCAAAGGGTGCCAATGAGTTTCCCAGTGAAAAACACTTTTAACAAGAAAACAATGTTTTAAATACCATTGACGATGGTTAACAATACGCAGCCTACTTTGGGATGGATTACCGTTTCTAGTTTGATTCAAGAGCACGCTATTCTACTTCTCTGCTGTTATTCCTTCTTCCTGTTTCCTCTGAGACAAACTAAGACCTGAGAGAGCAAGTCTGAGGTCTCTCTCTACAGCCAGTAAAGAACATTATTTAATGTGTTACTGTATAGTGTCAGTGAGACAGAGCAAACTGCAGCAGCAGAGACTCGCAGTCCCAGGGGACTGAAGTTGTGATTGTGTGGATGAGTTAAGACGAACACGATTGGACTGAATAGCTCGATTGCGCCACCTACTGGTCAAGGGAGAGGAACACACAGAGTATGGGTGTTGCATGGTGACTTCTGGTCTTAACTGGTCTCATCCAGAAACAACCCTTAGTTAGAAACATCAGCACCAACAAGCCAACTGCATCACCATCATCTTGGCATCAACTGCATCACCGTCATCTGGAATCACCATCATCGAACCATCGTTTAACTCAGTTTAGGAGCTGATCTACCGAGGCAGTCATACTCTATGGCTATGACAATGTCGTCCTGTACTTTGTTTTGTTATGTGTTATATGTGTTACCCAAACATGCCTAGTAGGTTAGGTCTACTGTGTAGCCTGGTCCCACTAGGTGGTGTGTTCATTTTTGAAACATGTATTGAAGAGGACCACAATGGAAATAATGTTTTATTATTTTAAATGCGTTATCCAAATGGGTGGTTTGTATTGTGTTTTAGATTGTCAGCTAGATAGATACATCTGTATCTATCTATCTATAATCATATATTGATTATTATATAAATTGATTATTATTGATTATTATATAAATTGCCTACATTGCCTACATTTTTTCCTTTCTAGCGATAAGTGCCTAAACCGTCTCACCCACTTGAAAAAAAAGTGTTCACCCTCTGAATGGCACACATACACATTCCATGTCTCAATTTTCTCAAGGATTAAAAATCCTTCTTTAACCTGTCTCCAACACTTCATCTAAACTGATTGAAGTGGATCGCTATTGTTATTTTACTGCTGCTCTTTAAGTATTTGGTACTTTTATTTCTTACTTTTTCTGGTATTTTTCTTAAAACGGCATTGTTGGTTAAGAGCTTGTAAGTAAGCATTTCACTGAAAGGTCCTGTTGTATTCGGCGCATGTGACAAATAACATTTGATTTGATTTGATAGCTTTCACCTGGATTCACCTCATCGGTCTATGTCATGGAAAGAGCAGGTGTTCTTAATATTTTGTATGCTCAGTGTAGACAGATGGAGCACCAATTCGCTAGCCTGGATTTTAAATCATGCAAAGAGACTAATGTTAGAGTGGATCATTCGCCAGAGACAATAGACATTGTTAGCTAGCTAGCTAGCAATTGTTTGGGTATTTCTCAAACCAACACATTTGAAAAAAAATCTATTTTTTTGTTTTCTCATCTGTTCATTCACCAAATCAAATCAAATGTTATTTGTCACATGCTTCGTAAACAACAGGTGTAGACTAATGGTGAAAAGCTTACTTATGGGCCCTTCCCAACAATGCAGAGAGGAAAATGGAAAAATAATACAAAGATAACACAAGGAGTAAATACACAATGAGTGACAATAACTTGGCTAGCGCATTCGGAAAGTATTCAGACCCCTGGACTTTTTCCACATTTTGTTATGTTACAGTCTTATTCTAAAATGGATTAAATAAAGAAATGTACTCATCAATCTACACACAATAGCTCATAATGACAAAGCAAAAAACAGTTAAAAAATATATATATATTAGAAATACCTTATTAACATAAGTATCCTTTGCTATGAGACTCAAAATTGAGTTCATGTGCATTATGTTTCCATTGATCATCGTTGAGATGTTTCAACAACTTGATTGGAATCCACCTGTGGTAAATTCAATTAGACATGATTTGGAAAGGCACACACATATAAGGTCCCACAGTTGACAGTGCATGTCAGAGCAAAAACCAAGCCATGAGGTCGATGGAATTGTAGGATTGTGTCGAGGCACAGACCTGTGGAAGGGTACCAAAAAGTTGCTGCAGCATTGGAGGTCCCCAAGAACACATTGGCCTCAAGCCTTAAATGGAAGAAGTTTGGAACCCCCAAGACTCTTCCTAGAGCTGGCTGCCCGGTCAAACTGAGCAATCGGAGGAGAAGGGTCTTGGTCAGGGAGGTGACCAAGAACCTGATGGTCACTCTGACAGAGCTCTAGAGTTCCTCTGTGGAGATGGGAGAATCTTCTAGAAGGACAACCATCTCTGTAGCACTCCACCAATCAGGCCTTTATGGTAGTGATCAGGCAGTAGACACTCCTCAGTAAAAGGCACATGAAAGCCTGCTTGGAGTTTGCCAAAAGGCACCTAAATACTCTCAGACCATGAGAAACAAAATTCTCTAGTCTGATGAAAACAACTCTTTGGCGTGAATGCCAAGCATCATGTCTGGAGGAACCCTGGCACCATCCCCACGGTGAAGCATGGTGGTGGCAGCATCATGCAGTGGGGATGTTTTTCAGCGGCAGGGACTGGGGGGGGGCGAAGGATCACCTTCCAACAGGACAATGACCCTAAGCACACAGCCAAGACAATGCAGGAGTGGCTTTGGAACAAGTCTCTGAATGTACTTGAGTGGCCCAGCCAGAGCACGGACTTGAACCCGATCAAAAATCTCTGGAGAGACCTGAAAATAGCTGTGCAGCGACACTCCCCATCCAATCTGACAGAGCTTGAGAGGATCTGCAGAGAAGAATGGGAGAAACTCCCCAAATATAGGTGTGCCAAGCTTGTAGTGTCATACCCAAGAATACTCGAGGCTGTAATCGCTGCCAAAAGGTGCTTCAACAAAGTACTGAGTAAAGGGTCTGAATACTTATGCAAATGTGATATTTCGGTTTCAATCAATTTTAGAATAAGGCTGTAACATAACAAAATTTGAAAAAGTCAAGGGGTCAGAATACTTTCCAAATGCACTGAACATGGGGTACCAGTACCGAGTCGATGTGCAGGGGTACAAGGTAATCAAGGAATATTTGTACATATGGGTTGGAGTAAAGTGACTAGGCAACAGGATAGATAGTAAACAGTAGCAGCACCGTATGTGATGAGTCAAAAGAGAGTGCAAAGGGGGTCAATGTAGCTATTATGGCTTGGGGTAGAAGGGAGTAGTACACAGCATTGTACAAGATCCTTAGTTTCTTGGCAATTTCTCGCATGGAATAGCCTTCATTTCTCAGAACAAGAAAAGACTGACAAGTTTCAGAAGAAAGGGCTTTGTTTCACGTCCTGACCAGTATAAGGGGTTATTGGTTATTGTAGTTTGGTCAGGACGTGGCAGGGGGTATTTGTTTTATGTGGTTCGGGATTTAATGGGATATGTATTTATGTAAGAGGGGTGTTTGATTTATGTGTTCCGGGGTTTTTGGGTAATGTTCTTGTTTTGTATTTCTATGGTTTTCTATGTTGTGTATTTCTTTGTTGGCCTGGTATGGCTCTCAATCAGGAACAGCTGTACATTGTTGTTTCTGATTGGGAGTCATACTTAGGTAGCCCTTTTTTCACCTGTGGTTTGTGGGAAGTTGTTGTTTGCATAGGTGTGTGTGTGTGTGTGTGTGTGTGTGTGTGTGTGTGTGTGTGTGTGTGTGTGTGTGTGTGTGTGTGTGTGTGTGTGTGTGTGTGTGTGTGTGTGTGTGTGTGTGTGTGTGTGTGTGTGTGTGTGTGTGTGTGTGTGTGTGGGGAACCTGTAATCCTGTTCGTTCGATCGTTTTCTTGTTTTGTTTCGTTTGTGTTCAATAAAAGTAATTATGAGCACTCAACCCGCTGCGCCTTGGTCCACTACATACGACGACCGTTACACTTTGTTTCTGGCCATTTCGAGCCTGTAATCGAACCAACAAATGATGATGCTCCACATACTCAATGAGTCTAAAGAAGGACAGTTTTATTGATTCTTTAATCAGAACAACAGTTTTCAGCTGTGCTAACATAATTGCAAAAGCGTTTTCTAATGATCAATTAGCCTTTTAAAATGATCAAATTGGATTAGCTAACACAATGTGCCATTGGAACACAGGAGTGATGGTTGCTGATAATGGGCCTCTGTACACCTATGTAGATGTTCCATACAAATAATCTGCTGTTTCCAGCTACAATAGTCATTTACAACATTAACAATGTCTACACTGTATTTCTGATCAATTTTATGTTATTTTAGTGGACAAAAAAGGTGACCTTTCTAGGTGACCTCAAACTTTTGAACGTTAGTGTATATATTTTCCATGTCCTTGTTTAGCCAAGATTAGAGAAACATAGGATATTACAGTTCTTCAAGTCCTGTTTATAGAATAGTCTTGAACAGAGGTCATCCAGTTTGTTCTCCAGTGACTGCACATTCGCCAATGGCAGTCTATTTGTTTGCTGATGTAATCTCGTTAGAATGCCGCCTCACCTGGCTCTTTTTCACCACCTCTTCCTCTTTCGTGTCCCGGAGATTAGGGACTGGTCCAGAGTAAGCAGAGCATCTAGAATTGCTGACTCGTTGAAGTAGAAATCTTCATCCAAATTGAGGTTAGTGATCGCTGTTCTGATGTCAAGAAGCTGTTTTCGGTCATAAGAAATGATGGTGGAGACATTATGTACAAAAAAGTTTAAAATCAGCATTAATCAAAAAACACACAGAACAGAAGAGTTTGGTCAGGTATTGTAAAACATCCGCTTTCCACCGCAGTACCATCTCTGTTCCAGATTGGAATGAAACATTTGTTTGCTCAAGTAATTAACGTTACTGCTTTCCTTCGTTAGTTAGTAGTTTTACTTGTGTAACGTTAACATCAACGAGGACAATGACACCAGCTAGCTAGCCTAACTAGTTATCGTTACTTGGCTAGCTTGCTAATGTTGGATGGCTTGCTAACGTTATTTAGCTAGCTCAATGCTGTTACGTTGGATTGCTAGTCTGCTATGTGATTGTGTCCTTGCTAGCCGAGTTACTTAGCTAGCTAGTGTGCTAACGTTAGATGGTTTGCTAATGTTAGTTAGCCAGCTAGCTAGCTAGCTAGCTACCAACATTGACTAAATGTATATGTACTGTACATTCAGGGGAGACTTTTTTTTATTTTCATGTAACTAATCTGGTTTGTCTTTCAATTAAGGCGATGGCTTGCTACTGCATTGTATTCACCACAGCATCATGTGGATGTGATAGCCTTAGCCTAGATGAGACTTTTCTTATTTGTTCTTTTTTGCACAGTAGTTACTTCATTTCAATGTAATGTTATTTTTTCAAACAGGGCCAGGAGTGAGACACTACAACAGGCCAATGGTGCCAAGTTTGGGCTGCAGACATGAAGTTAAAAATATAACTGTTACCAACTTAACTTCTTTGGGATAGGGGGCAGTATTTTGACGTCCGGATGAAAAGCGTGCCCAAAGTAAACTGCCTGCTACTCAGGCCCAGAAGCTAGGATATGCATATAAGGTGGCTCCCATTTTGGCTGTAGTGTTTCCAAGCGTGTGAATGAGAGCGCGTTCTTTGGTATTTTTCTCCGGTAAAGACAATAACGATTCTCCGTCTTAAATTTTATCGTTTATTTGCGTATTAGGGTACCTAAGGTTTGATTATAAACGTTGATTGACTTGTTTGGATAAGATTATTGGTAACGTTTGGGATTCATTTTGTATGCATTTTGAAGGAGGGAAAACAAGTGGATTATTGACTGAAGCGCGCCAGCTAAACTGAGTTTTTATGGATATAAAGAAGGAGTTTATCGAACAAAAGGACCATTTGTAATGTAACTGGGACCTTTTGGAGTGCCAACAGAAGAAGATCTTCAAAGGTAAGGCATATATTATATCGCTATTTCTGACTTTCGTGTCGCAACTCCCTGGTTGAAAATGATTTGTTAAGCATTTGTGTGCTGGGTGCTGTCCTCAGATAATCACATGGTTTGCTTTCGCATTAAAGCCTTTTTGAAATCTGACACGGCGGCTGGATTAACAACAAGTTAAGCTTTATTTGATGTTTTGCACTTGTGATTTCATGAAAGTTTAATATTTATAGTAATTTAATTTGAATTTGGCGCTCTGAAATTTCACCGGATGTTGGCCAGGTGGGACGGTAGCGTCCCACTGATCCGCAAGAAGTTAAATGTAAATACTTATTGGGAATATCTGCAATCTGTCTTAACAGACTGTCACAAAAAAATTATATAAATATAAGGGTTTGGAAATATGTTAACATAGTGTGTCATGTCTAATACTTCTCTTGCATTTTGTAGCTAAGGTTTCTGGCTGTAATGGGTGCCAAGAACCTGAAGTCAATAGTGTGGTAGATGCTACCTTGCGTTCTGTCAAACCGTCTTGCCATCACCACAACCTGAACTGGGCCAGGAGATAAGTCCTGTTTCAGGGACTTGTTTCATTAGAACAGTCTTCACAGTAAGACTTGATATTATTAAATGTGTTATACTTGTTTTCTCTACTTGTAAGTCAATTCCTAAACTCATTTGTAAGACCATTTGCAATTCAAATGTAACTCAATGTTCTGTTGTATGTAGGAGCAATTCGTAAGAATTGCTACCCGGGATGCCACAGTTACCTGAAAGGAGCCTCCGATTGTGAATGCGGAAAGTGGCGCACAGGGGAGAGTGATCCTCTGCAGTGAAGGTCAACATCAACTCTCGGACCACCTGTCTCAAAGCTAGCCTCTACACCAAAGCCACAAGACTGTTCCAACAGCTGAACCCTGGGCGGACTACTGCACCCTACCAAAACACTTAACATTTATTCATATTCTGTACAGACTGAAATCCCTTTTGTCTACCGGAATAATGCAATAGTAATGTCAGCTTACCGTACTACTAATATGTATGCTTTCATATAATTATATGCTCTACTATGCTGTACCTTATTCCACTCAGTATGCACATGGGCAAACAATGTCTATACTATATCCCTATAGGCAATTTTCTAAATTGTATTTTCATTTATATCTTATTTTACCTGCATTAGTATTAGTATGTTATATATTTACAATGTGATTTAAAAAAAAAAAAAATCTTACTTATTTGATTATTAGCTTTGCCACATTTGTTGCCATTGTATTGTGTGAGAAGCCTGCAAGTACATGAAAATAAAATAAGATTTGACTGGATTTTATTTGTCGTCGCCTGTGGATCCAGATGACCAGCATTGGCTGTAATCATTTACTGTAATCATTTACAGTACTTTTCCACAAACCTTTTTTCAATTGAACACAGCATCCAATGTACAGTATATCTTAAATAATACAAATCTATAAACACAGTGCCTTCAGAAAGTATTCATACCGCTTTTTCTCACCAATCTATACACAATACCCCATAATGACGAAGTGAAAACATGTTTCGAGAAACTTTTGCAAATGTCTTGGAAATGAAACACATACATATCTATAATACAAAAGTATTCAAACCCCGGAGTCAATACATGTTATAATCACATTTGGCAGTAATTACAGCTGTAAGTCTCTTAAGAGCTTTGTACACCTGGATTGTACAATGGTTGCCCATGGATCTTTTCAAAATTCTTCTAGCTCTGTCAAATTGGTTGCTGGTCATTGCCACACAACCATTTTCAAGTCTTGCGATAGATTTTCAAGCAGATTTAAGTCAAAACTGTAACTTGGCCAATCAGGAACATTCACTGTCTTGGTAAGCAACTCCAGTGTATATTTGGACTCGTGTTTTAGATTACTGTCCAGCTGAAAATTGAATTCATCTTCCAGTGTCTGGTGGAAAGCAGACTGAACCAGGTTTTTCCCTAGGATTTTGCCTGTGCTTAGATCATTTGCATTTATTTTTTATCCTAAAAAACTCCCCAGTCCATAACGATTACAAGCGTACCCATAACATGATGCAGCCATCACTATGCTTGAAAATATAAAGAGCGATACTCAGTAATGTGTTGTATTGGATTTACCCCAAACATAACACATTGTATTTAGGTCAACATTTTAATTGCTGGGGCCTCCCAGCAGTCTAAGGCATGGCATCACAGTGCTAGAGGCGTCACTACAGACCCGGGTTTGATCTTGGGCTGTATCACAACCGGCCGTGATCGGGATTCCTATAGGGCGGCGCACAATTGGCCCAGTGTCGTCTGGGTTAGGCAGGGGTTTGGCCGGGGGGGCTTTACTTGGCTTATCGCGCTGTAGCGACTCCTTATGGCAGGCCAGGGGCCTGCAGGCTGACTTTAGTCGTCAGTTGCACGGTGTTTCCTCCGACACATTGGTGCGGCTAGCTTCCGGATTAAGCGGGCAGGTGTTAAGAAGTGTGTTTTGGCGGGTCATGTTTCTGAGAGCGCATAATTCGACCTTCGCCTCCCAAGCCCGTTGGGGAGTTGCAATGAAGATCGAAATCATAAAATATATATAATTTTAAGTGTTTTTTTTTTTTCTAACATAAATCAGATAGATATAGGATATGGTAGAACGAGTATGTGGCCTTTGCTGTAGCCTATAGGCTGGAGATGAAATGTATGACAATGTAATGAGATAGACACTTTTTACATCATGCAGGTTTCTCAGATCACTTAGTAGGCCGTTGATCATTTTTGGGATGGAACGTTGCTGGAGCTCTGCAGAGATGCGTCTCTCCAACAGCACCCTGGAGAGTCACGCTGTGAATGGACAAGCTAAATATTGGCAGCATACAGATCAAATCAAATCAAATTTATTTATATAGCCCTTCGTACATCAGCTGATATCTCAAAGTGCTGTACAGAAACCCAGCCTAAAACCCCAAACAGCAAGCAATGCATGTGAAAGAAGCACGGTGGCTAGGAAAAACTCCCTAGGAAAAACTCCCTAGAAAGGCCAAAAACCTAGGAAGAAACCTAGAGAGGAACCAGGCTATGAGGGGTGGCCAGTCCTCTTCTGGCTGTGCAGGGTGGATATTATAACAGAACATGGTCAAGATGTTAAAATGTTCATAAATGACCAGCATGGTCAAATAATAATAATCATAGTATTTGTCGAGGGTGCAACAAGCACGTCCGGTGAACAGGTCAGGGTTCCATAGCCGCAGGCAGAACAGTTGAAACTGGAGCAGCAGCACGGCCAGGTGGACTGGGGACAGCAAGGAGTCATCATACCAGGTAGTCCTGAGGCATGGTCCTAGGGCTCAGGTCCTCCGAGAGAAAGACAGAAAGAGAGAAAGAGAGAATTAGAGAGAGCATATTTAAATTCACACAGGACACCGGATAAGACAAGAGAAATACTCCAGATGTAACAGACTGACCCTAGCCCCCCGACACATAAACTACTGCAGCATAAATACTGGAGGCTGAGACAGGAGGGATCAGAAGACACTGTGGCCCCATCCGATGATACCCCCGGACAGGGCCAAACAGGCAGGATATAACCCCACCCACTTTGCCAAAGCACAGCCCCTACACCACTAGAGGGATGTCTCCAACCACCAACTTACCATCCTAAGACAAGGCCGAGTATAGCCCACAACAATCTCCGCCATGGCACAACCCAAGGGGGGGCGCCAACCCAGACAGGAAGACCACGTCAGTGACTCAACCCACTCAAGTGACGCACCCCTCCCATGGACGGCATGGAAGAACACCAGTAAGTCAGTGACTCAGCCCCTGTAAAAGGGTTAGAGGCAGAGAATCCCAGTGGAAAGAGGGGAACCGGCAAGGCAGAGACAGCAAGGGCGGTTCGTTGCTCCAGCCTTTCCGTTCACCTTCACACTCCTGGGCCAGACTATACTTAATCATAGGACCTACTGAAGAGATAAGTCTTCAGTAAAGACTTAAAGGTTGAGACTGAGTCTGCGTCTCTCACATTGGTAGGCAGACCATTCCATAAAAATGGAGCTCTATAGGAGAAAGCCCTACCTCCAGCCGTTTGCTTAGAAATTCTAGGGACAATTAGGAGGCCTGCGTCTTGTGACCGTAGCGTACGTGTAGGTATGTAGGGCAGGACCAAATCGGAAAGATAGGTAGGAGCAAGCCCATGTAATGCTTTGTAGGTTAGCAGTAAAACCTTGAAATCAGCCCTTGCCTTAACAGGAAGCCAGTGTAGGGAGGCTAGCACTGGAGTAATATGATCAAATTTTTTGGTTCTAGTCAGGATTCTAGCAGCCGTATTTAGCACTAACTGAAGTTTGTTTAGTGCTTTATCCGGGTAGCCGGAAAGTAGAGCATTGCAGTAGTCCAGCCTAGAAGTAACAAAAGCATGGATTTTGGACAGAAAGTTTCTGATTTTTGCAATGTTACGTAGATGGAAAAAAGCTGTCCTTGAAACAGTCTTGATATGTTCTTCAAAAGAGAGATCAGGGTCCAGAGTAACGCCGAGGTCCTTCACAGTTTTATTTGAGACGACTGTACAACCATCCAGATTAATTGTCAGATTCAACAGAAGATCTCTTTGTTTCTTGGGACCTAGAACAAGCATCTCTGTTTTGTCCGAGTTTAAAAGTAGAAAGTTTGCAGCCATCCACTTCTTTATGTCTGAAACACAGGCTTCTAGCGAGGGCAATTTTGGGACTTCACCATGTTTCATTGAAATGTACAGCTGTGTGTCGTCCGCATAGCAGTGAAATTTAACATTATGTTTTCGAATGACATCCCCAAGAGGTAAAATATATAGTGAAAACAATAGTGGTCCTAAAACGGAACCTTGAGGAACACCGAAATTTACAATTGATTTGTCAGAGGACAAACCATTCACAGAGACAAACTGATATCTTTCCGACAGATAAGATCTAAACCAGGCCAGAACTTGTTCATGTAGACCAATTTGGGTTTCCAATCTCTCCAAAAGAATGTGGTGATCGATGGTATCAAAAGCGGCACTAAGATCTAGGAGCACGAGGACAGATGCAGAGCCTCGGTCTGACGTCATTAAAAGGTCATTTACCACCTTCACAAGTGCAGTCTCAGTGCTATGATGGGGTCTAAAACCAGACT
The DNA here is from genome assembly GCF_965601325.2 of Salmo salar. Lineage (NCBI taxonomy): Eukaryota > Metazoa > Chordata > Actinopteri > Salmoniformes > Salmonidae > Salmo > Salmo salar. Next base: position 80,521,432 of record NC_138301.1, on the reverse strand, counting down.
GAAGCGTTTCGTATACATTGTTTGTCTTCAGGAAGGCAGTGAGTTGCTGTGCAACAGCTTTTTCTAACATTTTTGAGATGAATGGAAGATTCGATATAGGCCGATATTTTTTTATAATTTCTGGATCAAGATTCGGCTTTTTCAAGAGAGGCTTTACAGGAGCTCCACAGGACATGGCTTTATTCATGACAGGCAACCACCATCTCCCTTACTGCTAGCTGTCAGGCAGGCAGGCAAACAGCGAGTACTGGACTGTCCACGTGTCTTAAACGTCATTACCAATTAATAATTTTTACCCAGACTTTTACAGATCTTGGACATTTACTTTTGCTTTGTGCACGTCATGGGAATGGAGCTTCTCCTGCCACTCAATTTGGGCCCGAGCCTTGGCTTCTACAAGTTGGCTTCAACAATGATTTTATGTGTGTGGCTGCATGGGAGTGCACTCGCGTGGCTTGATTATTTTTTCCGATCGGCTGGATGCCCTAATGGATGGAGCTGCCTACCTGTGTGCTGCGTGGGAGGACTGCTACCAGCTACTGTTTGTGTGTGTGTGACTTTTGGTGCCAGTATGAAAATGGAACCGAAGGAGGCCTTGGAGCTGCGTCTCCCACACAACCGTGTGCCTGCTGTGTGCATGCAGAATGAAATAATGTACATGGAGTTCTGCTGTGACTTCTACAACACTGTCACCGAGAGGTTCACCGTGAAGGACAGATGAATGGACTTAATTTACAAGTAAAGATAGGCCTAAATGCATTTCCCTTTACAACTGTAAGTAATTTACTGTTAAACCAAAGTTAACTGACTGCCAGTAAGTTATCATAAAAACAATACACTGCGTGCAAAATTATTAGGCAAGTGAGTATTCTGATCTTATCATTGTTTCTATTCCCATTTTCAAACTCCAAACCATATAAACTTGAATGCTTATTGGATTTAATCATTTTCAGGTGATATATATTTGTGTAATGAGGGAGGGTGTGGCGAAAGTGAATAACACCTTATATCAAGGTGTGCATAATTATTAGGCAGCCTCATTACCTCAGGTAAAATGGGCCAAAAAATAAATTGAACTGACACTGAAAAGCCAAAAATGTACAATGCCTTTCAGACGGATGCAACACTCTTTAAATAGCTACACTATTGAGGTGTGACCACCGGACATTCAAACGGTTTGTTGCGAATAGTCAACTGGGGCGCAAAAAATGCATGGGGAAGAAAAGGGACAAATTAACTGCAAAAGACTTGAGAAGAATTAAACGTCAAACTTCCAGGAACCCATTATCCTCCAGTGCCACCGTATTCCAGAACTGCAACCTACCTGGAGTGTTCAGAAGTACAAGGTGTCAAGTGCTCAGAGACATGGTCAAGGTCAAGAAGACTGAAACAAGACCACCACTGAATTAGATTCACAAGTTGAAGTGTCAAGATTGGGCAAAGAAATACCCGAAGACAGATTTTTCAAAGGTTTTATGGACAGATGAAATGAAAGTGACTCTTGATGGACCAAATGGATGGGCCCGTGGCTGGATCAGTAATGGACACAGGGCACCACTTAGAGTCATGTGCCAGCAAGGTGAAGGAGGGGTACTGGTATGGGCTGCTATCATTGAGGATGAGGTAGTTGGGCCTTTTCGGGTTGAAGATGGACCGAAACTCAACTCCCAAACCTACTGCCAGTTTCTGGAAGATTATTTCGTCAAACAGTGGTACAGGAAGAAATCCTCAGCATTCTAGAAGGCCATGATCTTTATGCAGGACAATACTCCATCACATGCATCCAAGTACTCCACTGCTTGGCTAGCCAGCAAGGGCCTCAAAGACGCCTGAATAATGACCTGGCCCCCTTCCTCACCTGACTTAAATCCTATTGAGAACTTGTGGGCCCTTCTCAAACGTGAGATTTACAGTGATGGAAGACAATACACCTTTTGAACAGCATTTGGGAGGCTGTGGTTGCTGCTTCAGAGAAAATTGATCGTGAACGGATCAAGAAACTGACAGACTCCATTGATGGAAGGCTCATGGCAGTTATTGAAAATAAGGGTGGCTATATTGGTCACTGAATATTTTTGAAAAGCCAAAAATGTTATATTATTGTCATTTTGTGTTTACTTATCTGTTACACTTACTCTAAAGATTGAGAATAAACGAGTTGAGAGAAATTATTTTGTAATTTAGTTGCCTAATAATTCTGCACACTAATAGTTGCCTAATAATTGTGCACACTTATATATTTCCCTGAGAAAGACCAAACTCACTTTTCCTTTGTTAAACATTCAGGTTTGAGGTTCACTAACATTTTGGATTGACTGAGAGCATTGTGTTTGTTCAACAATAAAATGAATCCCGAGGAATACAATTTGCCTAATAATTGTGCACGCAGTGTAGTGTACTATACTGTTGAATTGACATGAGAATAGACAACGTCCCTTTGATTTATCAAGCTAACATTGTGTGTGTGTGTGTGTGTGTGTGTGTGTGTGTGTGTGTGTGTGTGTGTGTGTGTGTGTGTGTGTGTGTGTGTGTGTGTGTGTGTGTGTGTGTGTGTGTGTGTGTGTGTGTGTGTGTGTGTGTGTTTGTGTGTGTGTGTGTTGTGGTGGAATTATTGTAATCAAAAGGAGAGACTTTTAGATTTCTTCAAAACAATCAAACTTTATTATTTAAATACTGCAGTAATGGAGCTTGTCAGTAATCACCCCTGGAGGTGATCACTGAGAACTCAACCAGCTGGTTTGAGCCACAGCATTTTATATCAAAGTCCATCCTCCTGGATGTTAATGACAACCAACAGGGTCACAAGGTTAAGATTTGTATGAAAGATACTATAATTCACAGCAGACAGTATCTCATTGTGTAGAGACCAGGGTCTGGCCCTGGAGTCATCTCTCCCTGGTACCATATCGAACAGAAACATTAACTCATGCTCTGGAATGCGATATCCCCAAAGACATCGTAAATCTCCTGTCAGTGTTCTCACAGAGGCCCACTTTCAGTTCACACAGACACAATAGAGTTATAAGAACCCTCTATTCTGTTGCATAAAACAACCATTTGATGCAATAAATGTATTATAACATAATCTTGCAATTTGACTCTTTCATTCCCCCATTTTGAGAGTCCTCTCAACTTAAAAAGAAAATTACAAGATTTAAGAACATTAACTCACTTGTAGAAAATGCATACATTCTTCATAAACCAAGAAGCATAAAAGCAATAATTCATTGCATGGATTCCTGCATGTGACCGGCTGCAATAGCACTGGCTCAGCCTCCTCCCAAGAAACGTAGCACTGTCTCCCATTTCAACCTCCAACATATTCTAAACATTCTACCAATTTGTCTGGGGAGGTCATGATACACAGTCACCTGCACGAACCCATGAAGAAAAACAAAAGATGCATACAGTTCATGAGTTTCAACGCTATATCTTCATAGACAGTGAAAAGTAAATATGTTATGCATAACGCAGTGCATGCAACAATTGACTTTAATAAAATAAGCTTTAGTTATCTATCACACTCCAATGGATCAACATGGTGGAAATAACTATTTCCATCCCAGAAACTAAAATTAGCATATCTTGTTGGTAGTGACCCCTGCTTTAAATAAAATGTATTCCGTTGGTGCCTAATGAACATGACCCAAGACAAGAATCATGCTCCCACTATTTATAAGGCGACGCCTATAGATCAAATAGATTAGGATCAGTTTCACTCTCCGGATCAGAGTTCACCCTCTCCATTCACCAGGGCATGCTGAGAATAGTGTCAACATCTTTAGTTCACAACAACAATCAAAACAATCAATCCACAATATATGAATTGCTTCACTCGTATAGTTATTAGCATACTAAACTCAAATCAATCCTTCAGTTTTAAAAAAAATTATTCAGTTTCCAAATCATAATCAAAGCCAAAATGAATTATCCAACCCAAATGTTCAATGACATTGCTCAGTGATTCAAATTGGTCCTATCACTTAAAGTCAAAAACCATACATTTAACACACATCAACATTGGCAGAATGTACATTTATATTAAGTACAGTATAATTATCCTATAACTCTACTATTAACTTTCTTATCACGATTATAATACAGATCAGTATCTTAATGTATTCTTAATCTAAATTACTATAATTTTATGTTTTGTGTAGACCTCTACAATCAACCTGATACCCCAAAATAATTGTTTTTATACAAGTCTAAATCAACATTGGGCACAGTTGCCCCCCCCCCCCCCCCCCCCCCCACACACACACACACACACACACACACACACACACACACACACACACACACACACACACACACACACACACACACACACACACACACACACACACACACACACACACACACACACACCCATCAAGCACCGATTCTTCTGGCGTCTTCTTCATTGTCTTTTTCACATAGCTTTACAGTGCAAAGTGGATGGCCCATGATAATGTCCCAATTTCAATGTCCTACCTGAGCCGCCACCACCTTTACCACCCATTATGTCTATTCTATTTGTCAACCAGTACACCAGCAACATAAGAGAAGTTTGGAACAGATCTCTCCCCATGCTCACTCCACGTGGACTCCTGTCACACTCCTGAGAGTTCGTACGCTGCATACAAGTTGCTGGCTCAGGACTCAGGTCTCTCGGTAGAAGTGGTGTGGACAGGGCCGTATTCAACGCCTTTGTCACTCTTCTTCAGCGAGTTAGAGTGGGTTTTGAGGTACACACACTGTTCGGTCCAATTATCTCTTCCATGCATTAAGACACCGACTGACCTCACCTTTCATGATAACCTCGAGAGGACAGATCAGAACAACAGTTTAGTTCTGTAACATTTTTTATTCAGGAAATCCAGACAAGCATTAACTATATGATAAATAATTACTTGTACCAATTATTCTTAATACCAATGTCTAAACAAGTGTCAAATAGACCAACAACACATTCAACTGAAACTATTTTTTTAAATTGGCTTGTACTCCCCATCACACTGTCAATTTCATCGCAGAGCCACAGGATCAGGAAGTTCGACCTATAACTCATCGGGAGAAATCCCAACAATCCAGCAGACCTAATCTGGTGAGTTTTGTATCAAAACAGAACAGAACAAACACAACAATATACTCCTTCACATATCACTCAATACACTCCTACATATCACTCAAGGCGTGTAAACTTCAATTCAAAACCTCAGAGGACTGTTACCCCCCCCATTTTGACACATAACTCCACATGTGAGTAATGTGTAAAAAAAAAAAAAAAACTCTACTACTGGTCAAAAAATAAAACAAAATCATTTCAAATAACAAAATCAAGTTAAAATAATTGTACCCATATGGTCATAGTAAAATAGACTTAAGACAGCCTACCCTTAGTTAATGGCAATGCCCTTTCCTTCCCGTTGGTTCAAATCACAAATATGGCTAAGAACTATAAACTTCATCATAATTATCAATATTACAAATTACCTTCAAATCAGTATTACAAATTACCTTAAATTCATTATCCAAATGGCTTCCAGTGAGGGTGATCAGGACAGAGGTCATACAAGCCCTCTAAAGAAGTGTTTCTTACTATATTAGCCAAATTAATGAAAAACAGTCAAACATTTCATACATTTCGTATCCCAGGTTTCCAGTAAGTTTTCAGTACATGTCTTATTTCAAGTGTTCAATAAAAACTCAGAAAATAAAAACATGTGCATGTGTGCCCCATTAAGATACCTCGGCACTAAGACAAATGGAAAACTCACCAATCCCAAAGGAAATAGAACACTTACAATAAATCAAACATAGTATTTTAAAAACACCAACAAATGGTCATCACAAGTTTGTTGAGTGTGGGTATTTGCAAACCTTAAGGTAAAAACAAACAAAAAATGGCCAGGCCTTATTTAAATAGGTAGTTTATGGCCTTAATCTCACTCACTGCTCTTCCCAAGACCACAGCTCTGGGAAACATTTCAAAGAGAGTGTCACATCCTGACCAGTAAAAGGGGTTGTTTGTTATTATAGTTTGGTCAGGGCGTGGCAGGGGGTGTTTGTTTAGGGTGTTTCGGGGCTTTTTGGTTAATGTTCTATGTTAGTGTATTTCTATGTCTAGTTTATTGGGTTGACCTTCAATTGGAGGCAGCTGTTCCTCGTTGCCTCTAATTGAAGGTCCTATTTAATAGGGGTGTGTTTTCATTGGAATTTGTGGGTAGTTGGTTCGGTATAGTCATTTTGTCCTTACGAGACTGTTTTTTCGTCGTTGTTTTGTTTAAGTGTTTTGTATCACGTTTCTTTATAAATAAAGAAGAAGATGAGCACTTACATTCCCACTGCGTTTTGGTCCACTCCATACGACGAACGTGACAGAGAGACAAGGAAACCCCCATTTTCCTGGAAAAACCCCACAAAACATGTCGTTAGATTTCTCTATACAACACCGATTCAGCAACCCAAAAATTCTAACTACAAACAAAACCTTATAATAATGATAAGTCCACTGTACTCCGTCAAATCATTAATCATTTGTTTCAATCTGCCCCAATGTTTATGTGCGCTTAATTTAGCATGTGCTACCTTTAGACATGACAACATGTATCTCACCACTGAGTCTAACAATTCACTCCCATATTATATGACTGGTCTCTCTTTTCCATTACCAGATAAAATTATCCTGGTATAGTTACTAGACCAATGTCCAACAACGTATGTAATTGTAAGGGTCCTGTGTGCAGCTGGTGTAGAGAGTCAAATATGCAAATATGAGTAATCAACATACTTTTACTCAGAATGACAAATGTACAAAGTAACATCACGAGCACACCATAACGGACCAAAAATACAATAAACAATCACTCACAAACGAACAGGGGGAACAGAGGGTTAAATAATAAACAGGTAATTGGACGAGTGAAACCAGGTGTGTAAGATTAAGACAAAACCCCGGGAAAATGAAAAGTGGATCGGCGGTGGCTAGAAGGCCGGTGACGTCGAACGCCGCCCGTACAAGGAGAGGGACCGACTTCAGCGGAAGTCGTGACAGTAATAGCTGTTTCACCTTAGATGTTTCCTGTAACCTCTCTAAATGTAATGCTTTTTCTGTCACAAATGTAGTCAATGTCTCATCGTAAGGAACCATTTATCCTTCCCAGTCATTTAATAATTTCAACCTGTTGCATTAATTTAGTAAAAAATAGAACCTTTAAAAAGTTGGTGCTGTCTCATCAGCATAATAGTGAAAACTATCCTGTAATCCACTTTAATGACTGGACACTGTTCCACGTAATGGAAACAGATTATAATGTTAGAATACATTAACTTTCTGCTCAAATTCACTGGTATTAACTAAACTATAAATTCCAGCAACAGTAATCAGAAATGATCACAGAACGTTTCCGATTGAACTATTCAGACCTCTACTGCAAATGTCCCACTGAATCCTTATATCTCGATATAGCCCAGCGAGTACGAATAACTCTTCTATTCTTACCAGTAGGAAAAAATATATAACCCATTCTCAACAACATTCGGCCCTTACCTCTATCATAAGGTTAAAAACAAACTTGACAACTTTCTCTTCTCCTTCGGCGTCACACTTATGAAATGTCCAAGAATTTAAAAGGAACATGTAACACACCAAATTCATAAAATACATCAGTCAATCCATAAGAAGAAAAAAAACACTTCGGTGGGCACAGCACTGTCGCAATTACCTATCCGCTATTATTAGAAGTCATTAGATTTAGGTAACTGCCTCTTCTTTGATTCAGTTATTTAAATACGACTCCATTCTCAGTATATTATTCCAGCAAACCATTTACGCAACAGACAATGTATTACATTGAAATCGCCTCGCTATTTATGTTGAATAAATTAGTCTTTCAATTTGAACTAAGCAAGCTGTTAAAACGTTCAGTTTGTATCTTAATCAAACACTGGCGGCCGTATTTGTACAGGCAATCAGAAACACCGATTTTATTCAATACCATAGACCCAATGCTATTGAAATGACGAAGAAATCCCGCAAATAACCCAATTTACAATTCTCTGTAGTTGAAACATCAGACACATAATAACAACACAATTCCCAGAAAATAGCCTTAATTAAAGGTATAGGTGTTTCTCCTCACATGCGTAAAAGGAATAGATTAGCAGTCAATGAGTTAAATTGACATTCATTGACTAGGAAACAGATCTTGCGCTTTTTAATAAAAGCAGATAGTTTTCTCATGCAACATATTTCAATTACTTTACTACATCACATTAATCCCGCAATGATAATTAGTTTGATGGATACCCTAGGCTTTGTAAGACTTTATAAATTACATCGAGTGTAACGGCTCTCGTCGGGAATAGAGGACCAAAACGCAGCAGGAATGTGGATGCTCATCTTGTTATTTATTTTAAACAAAGAGAACACCAAAATAACAAAATGAAGAACGCACGAACAATAAAACAGTCTTGTCACGCTCACACAGACAAAACAAGAAACAATCTCCCACAACACCAAACCAAACAATTACCCATATATAGGACTCTCAATCAGAGGCAACGAGAAAGCACCTGCCTCCAATTGAGAGTCCAACCCCCCATCAACCTAAACATAGAAATACAACAAACCAGAAAGAACATAGAAAATACCAAAACATAGAACATAGACCAAAACCCGGAAATAATAAATCAAACACCCTACTACATACACCACCACCCCGAAACACATAAACAAAATACCCTCTGCCACGTCCTGACCAAACTACAATAGCAAATACTCCCTAAACTGGTCAGGACGTGACATCGAGATTCCATCTTAATTCGCTCTAACTTTATGGAAAAAGGTTTATTCAATAAATATGTCAACTCCTCTCATAATGGGAAGGAAAAAAACCTGCATTTTCAGGCCTTAAGGGAAGTTTTATTTCAAATGTAGTACCCGGAGGGAGAAAATCCAATATGCGTTTTATAGTTACATCGTTAGGGTAAGTAAACCAAAAGTGGACACACTCCAATCAGTTTCTGAGACAATTGCCCAAACTTTGTAGACAGTTTAATAATGATTAAACATAATATTTATCAAATTATCCATTAAAGATACCAACTCAAAACCTATGTACATTTGAAGTCGGAGGTTTACATACACTTAGGTTGGAGTCATTAAAACAAATTTTTCAACCACCCCACAAATTTATTGTTAACAAACTATCGTCTTGGCAAGTCGGTTAGGACATCAACTTTGTGCATGACACATGTAATCTTTCCAAAAATTGTTTACAGACAGATTATTTCACTTATAATTCACTGTGTCACAATTCCAGTGGGTCAGAAGTTTACATGCACGAAGGTAACTGTGGCTTCAAACAGCTTGGAAAATTCCAGAAAATGATGTCATGGCTTTAGAAGCTTTTGATAGGCTAATTGACATCATTTGAGTGAATTAGAGGTGTACCTGTGGATGTATTTCAAGGCCTACGTTCAAACTCAGTGCCTCTTTACTTAACATCATGGGAAAATCAACAGAAATCATCCAAGACCTCAGGAAAGAAATTGGAGACCTCCACAAGTCTGGTTCATCCTTGGGAGCAATTTCCAAATGCCTGAAGGTAACACATTCATCTGTACAAACAATAGTACGCAAGTATAAACACCATGGGACCACGCAGCTGTCATACTGGTCAGGAAGGAGACGCATTCTGTCTCCTAGAGATGAGCGTACTTTGGTGTGAAAAGTGCAAATCAATCCCAGAACAACAGCAAAGGACCTTGTGAAGTTGCTGGAGGAAACAGGTACAAAAGTATCTACATCCACAGTAAAACGAGTCCTATATCGACATAATCTGAAAGGCCACTCAGCAAGGAAGAAGCCACTCCTCCAAAACCGCCATAAAAAAGCCAGACTACGGTTTGCAACTGCACAAGGGGACAAAGATCGTACTTTTTGGAGAAATGTCCTCTGGTCTGATGAAACAAAAATAGAACTGTTTGGCCATAATGACCATCATTATGTTTGGAGGAAAAAGGGGGAGGCTTGCAAGCCGAAGAATACCATCCCAACCGTGAAGCACAGGGGTCGCAGCATCATATTGTGTCGGTGCTTTGCTGCAGGAGGGCCTGCTGCACTACACAAAATAGATGGCATCATGAGGTAGGAAAATGATGTGTATATATTGAAGCAACATCTCAAGACATCAGTCAGGAAGTTAAAGATTGGTCACAAATGGGTCTTCCAAATGGACAATGACCCAAAGCATGCTTCCAAAGTTGTGGAAAAATGGCTTAAGGACAACAAAGTCAAGGTATTGGAGTGGCAATCACAAAGCCCTGACCTCTATCCTATAGAAAATGTGTGGGCAGAACTGAAAAAGCGTGTGCGAGCAAGGAGGCCTACAAACCTGATTCAGTTACACCAGCTCTGTCAGGAGGAATGGGTCAAAATTCATCAAACTTATTGTGGGAAGCTTGTGGAAGACTACCCTAAACGTTTGACCCAAGTTTAACAATTTAAAGGCAATGCTACCAAATACTAATTGAGTGTATGTAAACTTCTGCCCCACTGGGAATATGATGAAATAAATAATAGCTGAAATAAATCATTCTCTCAACTATTGTTCTGACATTCCACATTCTTAAAATAAAGTGTTGATCCTTACTCACCTAAGACAGGGAATGTTTACTAGGATTAAATGTCAGGAATTGTGAAAAATGTAGTTTAAATGTATTTGGCTAAGGTGTATGTAAACTTCCAACTTCAACTGGAAGTCTACGTATGGGTTGTTGAAGTTGCATCTCATTTACTTTATCAAATCTCTAGTAATCGATTATACACACATACCCACATAGAATTCATCACATTTTCATATCCTCAATGAATCCAAATGAAACGTAATACATTTTTAGGTACTCACATCAACTCACATCAATTCCATTTGCATTTTCAAGGACTTTCCACAGCTACGAAGCAGCTCTCCAAACACACTCCCAGCGGAACCAAAAAAATGTACTTTTGTTTCCCGGACAATGACACCGCCCGTGATATTCATGCTCTGGAATGCGGTATCCCCAAAGACATCGTAAATCTCCTGTCAGTGTTTTCACAGAGGCCCACTTTCAGTTCACACAGACACAATAGAGTTATAAGAACCCTCTATTCTGTTGCATAAAACAACCATTTGATGCAATACAAGTATTATAACAATCTTGTGTGTGTGTATTGTGCATTGGAAGAATTGTAAATCCATTGTGAAAGGCTATGGAGTTTGCGATGAAATGTGTTCATATATTGGTATTTTAGTCAAATCAAATCAAATGTTATTTGTCACATGCTTCGTAGACAACATGTGTAGACTAACAGTGAAATGCTTACTTACAGGTCCATTTCCAACAATACAGAGTTAAAGATAAGATTTTGATTAAATAAAGAAAATGGAAATAGTGACACGAGAAATAAATACACAGTGAATAACTAATAAAAATAATGAGTAAAATTAACATGGCTCTTTAAAAGGAGTAGAAAATAACATGGCTATATACAGGGAGTACCAGCACCGAGTCGATGTGCAGGGGTACGAGGTAATTGAGGTAGCTATGTACTGTACATATACAGTACAGTAGGTATGGGTTAAGTGACTAGGCAACAGGAAGGATAATAGACAATAGCAGCAGCGTATGTTGTGAGTTTGAAAGTGTATGTGTGTGTGTTGTGGTGTCAGTGTTAAAAAAGGGTCAATGCAGGTAGTCCAGGTAGCCATTTTATTAGCTATTCAGCAGTCTTGTTTAGAAGTCTTATGGCTAGGGGATAGAAGCTGTTCAGGATCCTGTTGGTGCATTGGTACCGCTTGGTAACGCTTGCCGGTACCGCTTGTGGCTTGTTTGACTGGAGTCTGACAATTTTTTGGGCCTTCCTCTGACACAGCCTGGTATAGAGGTCCTGGGCCGTATTCACTGCCCTGTGTAGCGCCTTGCGGTCAAATGCTAAGCCGTTGAAATACCAAGCAGTGATGCAGCCAGTCAAGATGCTCTCGATGGTGCAGCTGTATAACTTTTTGAGGATCTGAAGGCCCATGTCAAATCTTTTCAGCCTCCTGAGGGAGAAGAGGCATTGTCGTGCCCTCTTCACGACTGTGTTGGTGTGTTTGGACCATGATAGTTTGTTGGTGATGTGGACATCAAGGAACCTGAAGCTCTCGACCCTCTCCACTACAGCCCTGTCGATGTGAATGGGGAGTGCTCGGCCCTCCGTTTCCTGTAGTCCATGATCAGTTCCTTTCTTATACTGACTTTGAGGGGGAGGTTGTTGTCCTGGCACCACACTGCCAGGTCTCTGACCTCCTGCCTATAGGCTGTCTCATTGTCATCGGTGATCAGGTCTACCACCATTGTGTTGTCAGCAAACTTAATTATGGTATTGGAGTCGTGCTAGGCCACGCAGTCGTGGGTGAACAGGGAGTACAGGAGGTGACTAAGCACACACCCTGGAAGGGCCCCTGTGCTGAGGGTCAGCGTGGCGGATATGTTTTTTAATACCCTCACCACCTGGGGCGCCCGTCAGGAAGTCCAGGATCCAGTTGCAGAGGGAGGTGTTCAGTCCCAGGGAACTTAGCTTAGTGATGAGATTTGAGGGCACTACACCACCTATTGGTTGTAACTGTGGATGCTATGTTGGTCTATGCTACATTTTGTCGGATGATATGAAATATGTCGCCATCGGAGGCTATCGCTTGTGTATCTTTGCAACATTGGTATTTACATTTGATGAAACATTTAGTCAATTTCAGTTAATATCCTTTGTTACTCTGGTAATGTTGAAGCTATGGTGAACCTGGGGTTGATCAATGTTTATTTATGAGTAAATCTGGCTTTGATAATGGCCCGTGTCTACCCAGCTACCGACTTCATCGCAAATCATTGCACTAAACCCATTACTTATTCAGAGATATGTAGTGTATACAAAGCAAATCTGGTTGTGCAAAGAAAATCTGGTTTAGCATATTGAAACAAGAACACTTACTCAAATGAAATGGATTCATAAATAAATATTTGATTGAATTTGTTCTAGTCTGCTTCTGATTGATTGCATGTGTGTTGAGCTTTGATTGAAAGAGGAAGGGTGGGTTGTAAGCAGACTTTCATATCACAACACAAACAGAATGCAATCAGATCAGATTAGACCCCGTACTATGCAAAAATCTACTCCTTGCATAATGCATTCAACGTTGTTTCAATGTTGACAAGAGAAAGAAAGATGCAAGAGATTCAGACACTTTTTACATCACATCATATACTTTCCTCAGAGAGAGTGACATATAATAGCCCAAATACAGTTAATTTTCCTTTCTCGCCGCTCCTGGCTGAGACTATACAAGCGTAGCGGATGGCTAAGTGCATTGCTACAGCATTATCCTACATACAAAAAGAGTGATAAGCATAAGAATGGGTACAATGCTGTCTTTCACGTTATGTCTCAGCAAACCTTACCTGCAATTTAAACAATATAAACATATTAATATAATCAGTCCTTGGGCTATAGAATATGTTTCTGCTGGCTTCACTGATGTCTTGCCTTTCTTTTTACACAAAGCAGGATTAGTACAGAACAGTAGCGACTTGTACACAAACTTCTTCATGCCAGAATCGGGGTCCCAGCGGGTTGCTTTTTCTTGCCAAAAAAAGAGAGAGAGAAAAAAAAAGACGTCAACACAAATCCATACTGTCTCCTGCTGGGAGATCTCTTTTTTCCTCTTTCTTGTTTGTCACCTGGGACTTGCTAGTTGCCACTCTAAACCAAACTCCAAAAGACGCAAAAATAAGACAAAAAGCCCATGAGTATAAAGTATAAAACTTACAAAAGAAGTGATACAACTTTATCTGTTAATAACTGCTTATTAAGTTTGAAATCAACGTTGGTGGTCAGGTCGTTCAGAATACACAATATTGTTCAAATACACTTCTCCTATTTGGAGTTTTATTACAGAATCAAATTTCATTTTAAATCCACACATTTTGAGATTTGAAACAATCCAGTAGTGTCCATCCTGGTCATATTGAAGAACTGACCAACCATGTTCTGACATCTCCCATACCTGTACACAACATATAGAGATGTTATCAACAGGCGCCACTCTCTGAGGGTGGTCTCCGTCTCAGCAGAAATACATTCTAATTTAAAAAACAAATGGAAAAAGAGTGGAGAGATATCCTCTGGTAAAGCATTAAGGATACACACAGTAGCTTTCACATGAAGACCGAGGGAGCAACATCATTAAAAAAAACCTAAATAACAGTAAAAGGACATGAACATTTGAGGCTGCATTAATTATTTGAGGACCAACATAATTAGTTAAGGACGTTCCTTTGAGTAGCTTTCTTGACTTGAGATGAGACAAACCTTTTGCAAGGTGAGCAAATGAATAAGCTGCAACGCAAAAACAGTCACAGTGGATAGAAAGAAAGAGGATAAGGAGGATAAATGAACTAGCATTGGTCCTCCAGGTCAACCCTCATCTTTAGCTGTATTGTCCTCCAGATCCTCATCGCTGTCTACATCACTGTAGACTGTCTTCTTGACCTTCGTCTTTCTGCTTCTCTCCTCCTTCATCCTCTGTTTCCCCTGCTTTGTTGCCATTTTCACTGAAAACAGAGGATTAAGAAAGGAACAAAAGAGAGTTTCAGGCACTAGTTTGCCATTTACTTTTTATAATGACAACCAGATATTAGTTTGTCCTGTCATTGATCTTTGTGAAAATAAATAATTTCAAGCTACTCAAAATCTAAATAATGTTGCTTGATAACTTGGGTGAGTGAAAGTGAAAAATGTCTTGATCTTGATCTTCTCATTGTGTTTTCACAGAGTTTATTTTGAGATCACAATGGCTGGGTCTCACCTGCTGATGAAACCAACTGATTGTCTCGACCTCCGTCATCATCACGGATGGCAGTGCTGTCCTGTTTCACCTCATCATCAATGACAATCCTTTGTCGTGCACTCTCAAACACAGACTTGAGAACAATCGAGTCCTCAAATATCTATGGCAAACACATAAAGCAAATTAGCCTCTCACAATCATTAGCTGGGGGCATCATGGTATGTGGATTTTATGTAGAACCGTAGGCAGTGACATGAATTCCAGTGGCCCTAGATCACATCCCTGAGGCACACCTGAGATCCCTCCAGGTTGAAGGTCTGGGCGTTGTGACACAGCAGTATGATGTCTTTCTCCAGATCTCCCACACTCCTGTATTTATGATTGCGCACACGCTCCTACAAAAAAACAACACATGGTCAGAAAACATGTACGCTCACATAAATACAGTGTAGTACCTGAATCCAAAATTATAGAAAAGTTTGCTCAGATGACGAATATGCTGAATTTTTTTGTTTATGACAACCACAGGGTTGTGGGGGCCGTGGACACATGAAAGGCTAGCACTGCCATCTGTGACTTTGTTAACAGGCCTTGGTCCAGTTGGTATGTGGGAAGATTTGTGGGTCGATCTGGTGGGTTAGTGTTGAGATTTGGTGGTGAGCAACCAGAAGGCTGATCGATGGGTTGGTTCTGTGCTGAATTGGTATGTGGTAAGATGTGGGTGGGTTGGTGTCGTGCTGAGTCTATAGATTGCGGTGTAGAGCCAATGTTTCCTGTTGGGGCATGAGTCCTGACATAATTTTTGTTGGGGGGGGGGGGTAGTAATCAAAATAATATATATACAGTACCAGTCAAAAGTTTGGACACCTTCTCATTCAAGGGTTTTTCTTTATTTTTACTATGTTCTACATTGTAGAATAATTGTGAAGACATCAAAATTATGAAATAAAACATATGGAATCAGGTAGTAACCAAAAAAGTGTTAAACAAATCCAAATATGTTTTATATTTTAGATTCTTCAAAGTAGCCACCCTTTGCCTTGATGACAGCTTTGCACACTCTTGGCATTGTCTCAACCAGCTTCACCTGGAATGCTTTTCCAACAGTCTTGAAGGAGTTTCTACATATGCTGAGCACAGCTGTCATCAAGGCAAAGGGTGGCTACTTTGAAGAAGCTCAAATATAAAATATATTTGGATTTGTTTAACACTTTCTTGGTTACTACATGATTCCACAGGTGTTATTTCATAGTATTGATGTCTTCACTATTATTCTACAATGTAAAAAACAGTAGCAATAAAGAAAAACCCTGGAATGAGTAGGTGTGCCCAAACTTTTGACTGGTACTGTATGTGCAAATATAAATACAGGTGCATAATAATAGATAATAATTCATTGTGATGCTGATATAGGTTATATAAAATGCAATATGAACAGAAAATGGTGTGTTCCCAAATCTCTGCATTTAATTGGAATTACTTTTTAAGATGGCTACCTGTTTTACACAAAAAGTCAGGCTATTTGCAGTAAAATAGCCTACAATTTTTGTGAAGGCCTACAAGTGCACTGTATTCCAATGCATTGTGATTCTGTTATGAACTATGAAGGGTTATATCAAATGCAATATGAAAATGTAAAATGCTATGTATTTGTGGCTAATTTGATCAAATGTAAAATAGGGGACCCTGTGTGAAAAAGGTTAGGAATCTCTGGTGTAAAGGGTCCACTGAGCCTACCCTGATCCTCCTGAAGTCCACAGGCTTTCGGATCAGCTCGTAGTACTCTGACACCTCCTTCCTAGAAGGCAGTTGGATGAAGCCTTTGCTGATCTGACGGCCCAACCTGGAAGCATTTAGCACAGGCTCTGTTATGGACCAAAAACACACAGACCTCTCCAGACAATAGTATGTGATTTGTTTCAAATACTTTCAGTGTTTGATTGAGCCTGCCTGGAGTGACAGATTGGCCAGATTTAGTTCCATTGTGCCAATTAAGTGCAGCCAAAGTATTTGAAAGAAAACATACAATTTGAAGTCAGGTCGATTATAGACATAGATACAGTGGGGGGGAGAAGTATTTGATCCCCTGCTGATTTTGTATGTTTGCCCACTGACAAAGAAATGATCAGTCTATAATTTTAATGGTAGGTTAATTTGAACAGTGAGAGACAGAATAACAAAAAAAAATAGAGAAAAATGCATGTCAAAGATGTTATAAATTGATTTGCATTTTAATGAGGGAAATAAGTATTTGACTCCCTCTCAATCAGAAAGATTTCTGGCTCCCAGGTGTCTTTCATACAGGTAACGAGCTGAGATTAGGAGCACACTCTTAAAGGGAGTGCTCCTAATCTCAGTTTGTTACCTGTATAAAAGACACCTGTCCACAGAAGCAATCAATCAATCAGATTCCAAACTCTCCACCATGGCCAAGACCAAAGAGCTCTCCAAGGATGTCAGGGACAAGATTGTAGACCTACACAAGGCTGGAATGGGCTACAAGACCATCGCCAAGCAGCTTGGTGAGAAGGTGACAACATTTGGTGTGATTATTCGCAAATGGAAGAAACACAAAATAACTGTCAATCTCCCTCGGCCTGGGGCTCCATGCAAGATCTCACCTCGTGGAGTTGCAATGATCATGAGAACGGTGAGGAATCAGCCCAAAACTACACGGGAGGATCTTGTCAATGATCTCAAGGCAGCTGGGACCATAGTCACCAAGAAAACAATTGGTAACACACTACGCCGTGAAGGACTGAAATCCTGCAGCGCCCGTAAGGTCCCCCTGCTCAAGAAAGCACATACATGCCCGTCTGAAGTTTGCCAATGAACATCTGAATAATTCAGAGGACAACTGGGTAAAAGTGTTGTGGTCAGATGAGACCAAAATGGAGCTCTTTGGCATCAACTCAACTCGCCATGTTTGGAGGAGGAGGAATGCTGCCTATGACCCCAAGAACACCATCCCCACTGTCAAACATGAAGGTGGAAACATTATGCTTTGGGGGTGTTTTTCTGCTAAGGGGACAGGACAACTTCACCGCATCAAAGGGACGATGGACGGGGCCATGTACCATCAAATCTTGGGTGAGAACCTCCTTCCCTTAGCCAGGGTATTGAAAATGGGTCGTGGATGGGTATTCCAGCATGACAATGACCCAAAACACACGGCCAAGGCAACAAAGGAGTGGCTCAAGAAGAAGCACATTAAGGTCCTGGAGTGGCCTAGCCAGTCTCCAGACCTTAATCCCATACAAAATCTGTGGAGGGAGCTGAAGGTTCGAGTTGCCAAACGTCAGCCTTGAAACCTTAATGACTTGGAGAAGATCTGCAAAGAGGAGTGGGACAAAATCCCTCCTGAGATGTGTGCAAACCTAGTGGCCAACTACAAGAAACGCCTGACCTCTGTGATTGCCAACAAGGGTTTTGCCACCAAGTACTAACTCATGTTTTGCAGAGGGGTCAAATACTTATTTCCCTCATTAAAATGCAAATCAATTTATAACATTTTTGACATGCGTTTTTCAGGATATTTTTTGTTTTGTTATTCTGTCTCTCACTGTTCATATATATAAACCTACTATTAAAATTATAGACTGATAATTTCTTTGTAAGTGGGCAAACGTACAAAATCAGCAGGGGATGAAATACTTTTTTCCCCCACTGTAGATAGCGGACTCTTGTGCCCAAAAGCTTGTTCTAGCATGGGCAGAGTCATTGAGGAATTTCACCATTTTCAATTAGTCAACTGGGTGGGACTTCCTATGGGATAAGGAAGGATCACATAATTCCAACAGGTCACCAGGAGGGATCAGCCAATGAAATATACTTGGTGGCAGTAAATCGCCAACTTTGGCTCTATACCTGTTCAAACAATACACTTTAGGTCCCTGTGTGCACCCTTTTAGTTTGTTTGCCAACTCATAGAAGTAGTAGAATAAGAAAATGGACTACCTCAAAATTGTTTTTTTTACATCTAAGTCATTTAGCAGAGGAGCAATTAGGGTTAAGTGCCTTGCTGAAGAGCACATTGACAGATTTTTCACCTAGTCATGTTGGAGATTCTAACCAGCAACCTGGCCCAAAGCACTTAACTGCTAGGCTACCTGCTGCCCATGCTCTCACAGATGCCATAATGGGACAAATACAATCTAAGTCTATCTATTTAAGTCCTCTCTGTCTGATCATTTCTGCAGCACACTGCTCACACTGTGAAATGGAGGGAAACAATATAAGTAATTCATGTTGAACCAGTCCCTGCATGGTCTAACATCAAACGTCACTGCACTTCTAATCCACACATTGCTAATTAGTAGTTAATTAATACGTGTGGACATAATTGCATCATAATTACATAATTAACACAGTGCTCATCCCTAATTCTCCCTGTTAATCTCACCCATCTTTGTAGTTGATGACCATATCCACCAGTGTGCTCAGCTGCTTGGTGAGCTCGGGGGGGTTGGGGAGCAGTTTCTCCGCCGGAGGTCGTCCCCGGCGTTTCTTGACCTTTTCACCTTCAGCCTCCTGGCCAGAGTCTCGTGACTCTAAGTCTTTGTTGCCGTGGTGATCACCTTTCCGTTTCTTCAGGCTGATGTCCTCTTCCATGTCCTCCAAGACCCCGTTCTCCTCCACCTTGAGGAGGAGGAAGAAGTTCTTCAGAATTCAAAGATGACCGCAATATACTTATACATTAAAGCTGAAAATATTTACAAATCTTAAGATAAACCATTGGTGTATAGGTCTATTGCGGTCATCTTTGACTTCTGGGACTTTATTTTTGTCAATCTGTTTGTGTAAACAATTTAAATCTCATTTGGTACTTGCTCCCAGACAAACTAAACAACTTCTTTGCTCGCTTTGAGGACAATACAGTGCCACTGACATGGCCCGCTACCAAAACTTGCGGGCTCTCCACCGCAGCCAACGTGAGTAAAACATTTAAACGTGTTAACCCTCGCAAGGCTGCCGGCCCAGACGGCATCCCTAGTCGCGTCCTCAGAGCATCCGCAGACCAGCAGGCTGGTGTGTTTACGGACATATTCAATCAATCCCTATCCCAGTCTGCTGTTCCCACATGCTTCAAGAGGGCCACCATTGTTCCTGTTCCCAAGAAAGCTAAGGTAACTGAGCTAAATGACTATTGCCCCATAGCACTCACTTCCGTCATCATGAAGTGTTTTGAGAGACTAGTCAAGGATCATATCACTTCCACCCTACCTGACACTCTAGACCCATGCCAATTTGCTTACCGCCCCAATAGGTCCACAGACGACGCAATCACAATGCACACTGCCCTAACCCATCTGGACAAGAGGAATACCTATGTAAGAATGCTGTTCATAGACCACAGCTCAGCATTTAACATCATAGTACCCTCCAAACTCGTCATTAAGCTCGAGACCCTGGGTCTCGACCATGCCCTGTGCAACTGGGTCCTGGACTTTGACGGGACGCCCCCAGGTGGTAAGGGTAGGAAACAACATCTCCACCCCGCTGATCCTCAACACTGAGGCCCCACAAGGGTGCGTTCTCAGCCCTCTCCTGTACTCCCTGTTCACCTATGACTGTGTGGCCATACACGCCTCCAACTCAATCATCAAGTTTGCAGACGACACTACAGTGGTAGGCTTGATTACCAACAACGACGAGACGGCCTACAGGGAGGAGGTGAGGGCCCTCGGAGTGTGGTGTCAGGAAAATAACCTCACACTCAACGTCAACAAAACAAAGGAGATGATCATGGACTTTAGGAAACAGCAGAGGGAGCACCCCCCTATTCACATCGACGGGACAGTAGTGGAGAAGGTGGAAAGTTTTAAGTTCCTCGGCGTACACATCACAGACAAACTGAAATGGTCCACCCACACAGACAGCGTGGTGAATCAGAGGGAGGCTTGCAAGCCAAAGAACACCATCCCACCCGTGAAGCACGGGGTGGCAGCATCATGTTGTGGGGGTGCTTTGCTGCAGGAGGGACTGGTGCACTTCACAAAACAGATGGCATCATGAAGAATTGAAAATGATGTAGATAGATTGAAGCAACATCTCAAGACATCAGTCAGGAAGTTAAAGCTTGGTCGCAAATGGGTCTTCCAAATTAAAAATGACTACAAGCATAAGTGCACCAGTCCCTCCTGCTGCAAAGCACCCCCACAACATGATGCCGCCACCCCCGTGCTTCACGGTTGGGATGGTGTTCTTCGGCTTGCAAGCCTCCCCCTTTTTTCTCCAAACATAACGATGGTCATTATGGCCAAACAGTTCTATTTTTGTTTCATCAGACCAGAGGACATTTCTCCAAAAAGTGCGATCTTTGTCCCCATGTGCAGTTGCAAACCGTAGTCTGAATTTTTTATGGCAGTTTTGGAGCAGTGGCTTCCTCCTTGCTGAGCGGCCTTTCAGGTTATGTCGATATAGGACTCGTTTTACTGTGGATATAGATACTTTTGTACTTGTTTCCTCCAGCATCTTCACAAGGTTCTTGGCTGTTGTTCTGGGATTGATTTACTTTTCACACCAAAGTACGTTCATCTCTAGGAGACAGAACGTGTCTCCTTCCTGAGCAGTATGAGTTTATACTTGTGTACTATTGTTTGTACAGATGAACGTGGTACCTTCAGGCATTTGAAAATTGCTCCCAAGGATAAACCAGACTTGTGGAAGTCTCCAATTTTTTTCTGAGGTCTTGGCTGATTTCTGTTGATTTTCCCATGATGTCAAGCAAAGAGGAACTGAGTTTGATGGTAGGCCTTGAAATACATCCACAGGTACACCTCCAATTGACTCAAATTATGTAAATTAGCCTATCAGAAGCTTCTAAAGCCATGACATCATTTTCTGGAATTTTCCACGCTGTTTAAAGGCACAGTCAACTTAGTGTATGTAAACTTCTGACCCACTGGAATTGTGATATATGTGAAATTGTCTGTAAACAATTGCTGTAAAAATTACTTGTCATGCACAAAATAGATATCCTAACCGACTTGCCAAAACTACTTTCTTAACAAGATATTTGTGGAGTGGTTGAAAAACGAGTTTTAATGACTCCAACCTAAGTGTATATAAACCTCCAACTTCAACTGTGCATTTGCTGAAGCATTATGATAACTCAGCGACACAATGGTAAGCATTAACTGAGCTGGGCTTGTCTCAACGGAGTCTTATAATGCTTTGAAAGGATCCAGGAACCCAAATTATTCTGGTGGATCCAATCCTCCCTATAAAATGTGTTTTGTTTCCAAAAGGTATCGAAATTGTCAACAAACGTTGCACACATTAAGCTGCAATAATCACATAGCCAGTTGTGAAGAGAAAGAATCCTGCTAAAGCGTTCAATGCCACGATTCAGAGAGGTCACAGGGCCAGATGTGGTCTTTTATTAGTGTTTATCAGAGAATCAATCTGCTCTTTAAAATTGTTCAGAGCTGCCATTCATAAGGACATTAAAACCCACATGCACTACGATAGAATCGATTTCCTTGTCCTGGCCTAGAACATTCAGGAGCAGCTTTAATGTAATTTACTCAAGCTCCAGGATAGGACATTGTTTTGCACCAGGAACAGTGACATTTCTTACCCTTGAGCTGCCCAAAATCACAACTGGTGAGAAGGACAAGGAAATCAACCCACTCCCACGCTTCACAGGATTCTGAGAATCCTTTAAGGATGGGCGAGAGACAGGAAAACTTGAGCCCGCGGCTTCTGGTGCAGGCCTCCGACAGATGGAGAAGCCCCGCTCGATTTGCCGCAGGGACAGGTACCCCCAGCGACAAAGGTGCAGGAAGATCAGGCTCCAGGGCGGTGAAACTATTTCTTGTTTGTATCTGCTCCGGGCCTCTTGTTGGGTTGTTGATGGTCGCATCCTCCTCTTGATGTGCTCCTTCAACTCCACTATTAGATGGGGGAGGAGAGGCAGGAGATGGCTCTTCTTGCAAACAAACTCCGGGCAACACCGGCCAGTCAGACAACGACAAGGCAGAGATGCATCCGACAAGCGCGAACGGCCTCTAGCCACCACTCTGCGTTTTCCTAAGTTTTTTACGTTGCGACTTGCTTGATCAAGGAAGCCTGTTCAATCTTATAATCCTCGGCAAGCAAACAAATGCCATATTGGAACTCTGAGTGATCCAGTTTGTCCCGAAACAAAATGTAGTAGATACACCTTATACAGCACTGGAACCATTCATTTACTTCTCCAGACAAAAAGGAATCCCTTGCAAACTCCTCTGGGACTAACTTCGTTAGCTTGTCGGCTAGTAGCTAGCTAGCTAAGGTTAGCGGCTCTATCAAGCAGGCTTCAACCTGTCTGTTAAGCGGGACTCCGGGACAAGAAATAACGGTCCTAGTTGTTAAAAGCTTGTTGTTTTTTGTCAAAAACAACAACAAAAATGACTGTTTGCAGAATACAATGTTCAGCTGCGCACTCTCACCATTGGCCTCATGGTGAAATCCCTGAGCGGTTTCCTTCCTATCGGCAACTGAGATAGGAAGGACGCATGTATCTTTGTAGTGACTGGGTGTATTGATACACCATCCAAAGTATAATTAATAACATCACCATGCTCAAATGGATATTCAATATCTGCTTCTTTTTTTTACCCATTTACCAAGGTGCCCTTCTTTGCAAGACATTGGAAAACCTCCCTGTTCTTTGGGTTGAATCTGTATTTAAAATTCCCTGCTCGACTTAGGGACCTTACAGATAATTATATATCTGGGGTACAGAGATGGAGTAGTCATTCAAAAATCATGTTAAACACTATTATTGCACACAGAGTGATTCCATGCAATGTATTCTGTGACGTGTTAAGCACATTTTTACTCCTCAACTTAGGCTTGCCATAACAAAGGGGTTGAATACCTATTGACTCAAGATATTTCAGCTTTTCATTTTTTATTCATATTTAAATATTTCGAAAAACAAAATTCCACTCTGACATTATGGGGTATTGTGTGCAGGCCAGTGATACAAAAAAATCTAAATTTAACCCATTTTAAATTCAGGCTGTAACACATCACAATGTGCAAAACTTTCTGAAGGCACTGTATATAAAACACAGACAAATAGCATTTTTGACTGCACTGGGCCTTAAACTTAGTTTGAGCTAAGGGATAGGTCATAAGATGGCTGAGTTATTGACAAATAAAAAAAATGATTTTACTTGTCCAATTAAACCACTGTAAATCCACTACACAGTGGCCTATCAACTTGAAACTAGAAGGCTTCACGGAATCACCTGTACCCGAATACCCGAGGTCCAATCCAGGACCCGGATACAGAATTATAGGTTAGCAAATATGCTAATGCTAAAATCTTCTTCTCATGAACCATAAGTCAGATTGACTCCAGATGTGGTATATAGACTCTATGAATTCGCCTCTAATGAATTTGAGAATGATTAGTTGCTGCATTCAAAATCGGCCATGCTACACCACTAGATGGCACCATATCACACCAAGGCTATAAGAACTGAACCGATGGATATGGGGCCTTGACATTTTGGAAATCTGACCTGTTGCCTCCAATGCTTATCACAGTTAAAACCCAGCAGCGTTGCAGTTCTTGACACGTGCCAAGCACCTACTCCCATACTCCAATTGAAAGGCACTTAAATATTGTGCCTTGTCCATTCATTAGAGCATTGGAGTTTGAGTTTATTTTATTTTTACAGGGACAGTGCACATTAATCAACGTTTCAGTAAAAGTGCCGGTTTTAGCCAGCCGGCTAATTTTCAACCGCAGTCCCTGGGCAGGTTATTAAAAACAATTACAATATAGACAATCATTGAACAGTGAGCACACGCAGAGTAACATAGGACAAGCAAGACATAGCATACAGACAGAGCAACATAGGACAAGCAAGATGTAGCATACAGACAGAGCAACATAGAACAAAAACCAACAAGACAAAATCCATAAAAACAACAAAGTGTTTCCACACCTCACAAGCTACAGACAACAGACAACATGGAAAGCGGCAATACACAGCTAGGGATTATGTTCACAAGTCTGATTGACCTTTAGCCATGTCTTCATGCATTTTGTGAAAGTGTGATATGTGGTGCAGTTATGTGTGTCTGATGGCAGTGTATTCCAGACATGGGAAGCTCTCACAGAGAAAGCAGATTTACTAAAGGTGCTTTTCCTTAAGGGAACTATACAGTCACCTCTCATGGCAGACCTTGTGGATCTGCTGCCATATGTTTGGGTTTTCTGTTTTACAAAAATACTGAGTGGAGGGGGAGCCAGGCCATTTAGGATCTTGAATACAAGACATGCGTCGGTGTATTGCACAAGATTTTCCCAACTCAGGAGCTCATGCTTTCTGAGGATGTAACAGTGATGATGGCTATTGGGCTTTCTATCGAGCACTTTGAGAGCCTGTTTCTAGACAGACTGAATAGGTTTTAATGTTGTATAGCAAGCTTGGGTCCAACTAGTCAAGCAGTATGTTAAGTGGGGGAGTATCATCGATTTGAAATACAGTTTTGCTACCTCTGTGGTCAAACAATTTCGTATAAATCGGAAATTAGCTAGGTTGAATTTGGTTATTTGAATTACCTTTTTCACATGCTTTTTAAAAGAGAGGTTGGAATCAAGTATGATTCCAAGGTACTTAAAATCAGATACCACCTGGAGCTTCTCCCCTGACACATAGACATCTGGCTCAGTAGCATCTGTTGCCCTCTTTGTGAAGAACATGCAACCTGTTTTTTTCACATTGAGATGCAAACACGAGTCACTGAGCAACTTTGTAACCTGGACCATTACAGTAGTGAGTTCTTGTGCAGCTTGTTGTTTGCTCTTTGCGTGCACATATATCACTGTGTCATCTGCATACATTTGAACTTCAGACCCAGTGCAGACGGAAGGCAGATCATTAATGTACAGGCTGAACAGGAGGGGCCCCAGTATTGACCCTTGGGGCACGCCCACATCATAGCTAAGAGTGGGCGACAGCTCATTGCTCACTCTGACACACTGAGTTCTGCCTTCAAGGTATGATTTCATCCATCTCAAGGCATCGGGGGAAAAGTTGAACTTGGACAATTTTGTGATGAGAATCTCATGGTTAACAGTATCGAAAGCCTTCCTTAGGTCCAGAAACACAGCCCCAACAACGCCCCCTTTGTCCATCTTGGACTTCACATTTTCCAGAAGAAAGCAGTTGGCCGTTTCTGTGGAGTGTTTCGCTCTGAAGCCAAACTGCATGGAGTGTAATGTGAAGGGACTGTTGTTGAGGTGGGAAATCAGTTGTTCTGCTACACACTTTTAAACAACCTTCGACTCTACAGGTAGTATACTAATGGGCCTGTAGTTACTCACATCAGCAGGGTCGCCCGATTTAAAGATGGCCGTTATTATGGCTGACTTCCATACCCTTGGAAACACCCCCAGACCAATAGATGTGTTGGTGACCTTAGTAATGGGGCCAATGAGTGACTCTTTGTAGTTTTTAAGAAAGGTAGAGTCCAGCCCAAACACATCTTTGCATTTAGAGTTCTTTAGTGAGCTAATCACCTTGTTCACCTTTGACTCAGAAACCTCCCTTATGATGAAGACAGGTTGAGCGTCATTCACTAGCACTGAGCCCAATAAACCAGTGGAGGGGTTCTGTGTCAGTACCTTGACAGAGTCAATAAAGTAGGAATTGAAGGCTATTGCTATTTCAACTGCATCCTGTGTTAGATTTTTATTCACCATGATTTCTAGTCTTTTTGCAGTGTTACTATGGTCTTTCCCTGTTCACTTTTTTAGATTCTCCCAGATCAATTTAGAATTTCCCTTTGCCTCACCAATTATGTTAATAAAAAAGTTTGCCTTGGCCTGTCTGATTTCTTTCATCACCTTATTTCTCAACATGGTAAACCTACGTCTGTCATGCTCTAATTTGGATTTTAGGGCTGTTTAAGGGCATAATCTCGTTCTTTCATCAATTTCCAGATTTCTCCATTTAGCCAAGGAAGAGTGCTCTTTTGGCCAGGTTTGGATTTGATTTTCTTTAGGAAACCATTTATTGTAGTCTGGATTGTGGATAGAAAAACCTCACTATCAGCTTCCACGTCTGTATAGGACAAGAGATCATTCCAGTTAATTCCATTAATTGCTTTTTCAAAATAGTTCATGGGTATAACTATTGCAACTAATACCTATTAAAAATATTGATCAAGTGGACTTTGTCTCATGCAAATGAATGATAGATTTTAATCATGCAGATGAACAATGTGAAATATCGCAGAAAAAATTTCACTAATCTTGACATAAACCATTAGTCAAAATACCAACCCCAGAATTGGTATATCAACTGAATACATTAAGTAATGACATTAAGATTGATTGCCAGCTGCAGTCAAAGGTAACCAACCTACAACACTAGACTAAAGTCATCCTTGTGGTATTAAGAGATAAACATGGTACTGATTTCCCTGATTGCACATAAAGACAGTTCCTACATGATAAAGTGCTTGCTTTGTTATCCAACTGAACTTTCTGTAATCCTGTGAACCCTGTTCATTGCTGTTTGCAGCTATATTATTAAAAAAATCTGGATTTATTGAATTTTCCATGTGGTCAATATTAAAAGGGTAGTTCATTTAATATAACAGATTTTAAAAATATAATATCGGTGCACAATTTCCACTTAAAATATTAAAAGATACGCAAAAGGGGCTCATTTTCGTGGAACAACCCAAATATCAATATCTTTAGAAGAGAAACGTTTAGAAAAAGTTCAAAAAGGTTAGAATTGAAAAAGAAAAGAGTGTGAGTGTGTGCGTCTTATGTGTATGAGTGTGTGAGTGTTTGCGTGTGCACGCTCATATGCGTGTGGTTTCTGTGCGGCAGGGTTGCCTGTGTGCCTTAGTGCCTGTATCTTGTTATTATCTCTCATAGCTGCAAATGTCTGCAGCAAGCAATTGCTGTATTTACCACAAAGGCAATTAAAGCCTAGATGTATGCACGCAGCAGCGCTTGTCTGAGCTGGAGGGGAGAGTGAGAGAAGAAGAGAGGGTGAGGAGAGAGAAAGGGGGAGTGAATATGTATTCACATTGGGGGGAATTCAGACCCGAGTTACATGTGCTTTATAATGGAACATTATTCCCTTTTTATGCACTTCTCTCTCTATGTGTATTCTGACCTTGAACATAAGCATGAGGAAATGCACATGACAGCCAGCTATTCATTTGGGGTGGAGATCATAGAAATGGAGGTGTGGCAGAGGTGTGGCTACAGATACGCCTTATTCTGACCTTGACTTAATTCCCTAATAATTCCACCACCTTTACACACAAGGAAACCATGAATAAGGTCGAGCTCCTATTGGTTCCAAGGGAAAAAACATCTACCATTTCCAATAGAAATAACACCATTCTCCATGCACTGTAATGTATAAATTGATAAGAGCTAGTAATCCATTTGGAAAAGGGGATTGTAATAACAAATAGCAATTGTTTTAGATTATTTTTCCTTATGATCACTGGAGACGAATGTGAAACTAGTCATGGAAGTAAACTGAAAATTATATTAACATGACATGTATTTCCTTTTTCCACAATGAAGCAGTATTCTATAAAACAGTAATGCCGTTATTCAGAATTTGTGCTAAATAACATAATACATTTGCAGGGAATTACATTTGGAGACCTAAGCTATAGGCTTCTGTAGCGCCGAACCTACCAAGTTGATGTATGCACTCTTTAATGTTTTAATTATATGCGCAGGTTTTTCTCAATTTTTTTTTAACAATTTGTGTCATGTAAAATATTAGCCACTATCGGTAGCCACCGTCAGTAATTCATACATACGCCAACTGTCAATTTAGTGTTAGTTTCCTTCAATTTGTAGCCTACATTTTGCATTATTCCACTACATTCCGTTTACTTTTACTTTTCTTTCCTTCCTCCATGTAATTGTTCCTGAGAGTTGCTAGCAATAGTGGATCATATTAGGTAAACATCGTGCAAGAATTTGGGACATGTAGCCTATTTGATTCATTATAGAATTCAGAGCACACTTAGAAGTTTAAACCTGGAGCACAGTTCACGACAACTGGACCGTTGTCATTATAGTTCCGATTAGTAGGGTAGATTTATAAGAATATTGTTCAATCCCTATTGTACACTTTGTTCACTTTCCAATATTTCATCGATTGAACAACTGAATGTGTCAACTTTCATTTTTTATTCAATATATTTAGTGTGTAAAAGCTCCCCAAACCTGTTTTTTTTAGGATTTATTAACACTTTCCTAACCCTAAATTATCAACAAGATCATAGTATTTTTAAATCTACCAATTGCTGCTGAAAAAGAGAGGAATATGCATATCTTTAGATGGCTTTCTTTCATTGATACCTAATATTCCGAACGCATTCTCTTAATATTTTAAATTGAGTCTGTAAAGAATCGCACCAAAGTGCGTTCATCTCTAGGAGACAGAACGCGTCTCCTCCCTGAGCGGTATGACGACTGCGTGGTCCCATGGTGTTTATACTTGCGTACGATTGTTTGTACAGGTGAAAGTGGTACCTTCAGGCATTTGTAAATTGCTCCCAAGGATGAACCAGACTTGTGTTGTCAATTTTTTTCTGAGGTCTTGGCTGATTTCTGTTGATTTTCCCATGATGTCAAGCAAAAAGGCACTGAGTTTGATGGTAGGACTTGAAATACATCCACAGGTACACCTGCAATTGACACACATGATGTCAATTAGCCTATCAGAAGCTTCTAAAGCCATGACATTATTTTCGGGAATTTTCCAAGCTGTTTAAAGGCAGAGTCAACTTAGTGTATGTAAACTTCTGACCCACTGGAATTGTGATACAGTGAATTATAAGTGAATAACCTGTCTGTAAATAATTGTTGGAAAAATTACTTGTGTCATGCACAAAGTAGATGTCCTAACCGACTTGCCAAAAGTTTGTTAACAGGAAATTTGTGAAGTGGTTGAAAATCTAGTTTTAATGACTCCAACTTAAGTGTATGTAAACTTCTGACTTCAACTGTACATTTTCTAAATCTGAATCAGGCCCATTCAGCAGAGAATGAGGAATGCATGCAGGCAAGAGGAGAAAGAGTGCCCCCTCTTCTTGAAGCCACAAAGTTCAAGGCCGAATGCGGTACTACAGGCATTGTTATCAGAAAACAGGATCCCTATTATAGTGAATGAGAAAATGGCAATCTTTGTGGTCAATCTTCATGTAAAATAAATACATAATCGAAGACTATGTTACCAATAATTGTTTCTATTAGACCAGATGTTTGTCCTTGAATCGATTTATTTTAAAATCTCACACAGAATGAGTTATAAGGATGATTTAGTTGTTAATGCCAGCCAGCAGTACCCAAGGTCGGCCTTCAACTTGAGATACTCAATGAGAGAGGGCAGCACTAGGCTAGCCTGCAACGTAACTTCCTGGACTAGCTCAAACTGCACGTTATGTATCAGTGAGAGTATCCATGAGACGCCATCTTAACCAAATTCTTTGGCATCAAATGCGCTATTGTAATCTTCACATAGGAATGAATGGTATCAGGTGAGTGTACAAACATTATGTTCTTTCCATGACATAGACTGACCAGGTGAATCCTATGATCCCTTACTGATGTCACTTGTTAAATCCACTTCAATCAGTGTAGATGAAAGCGTGGAGACAGGTTAAAGAAGGATTGTTAAGCCTTGAGACAATTGAGACTTGGATTGTGTATGTGTGTCATTTAGAGGGTGTATGGGCAAGACAAAATATTTAAGTGTATGGTAGTAGGTGCCAGGCACACCGGTTTGTATCAAGAACTGCAACACTGCTGGGTTTTTCATGTCAAGTTTCCCGTGTGTATCAAGAATGGTCCACCACCCAAAGGACATCCAGCCAACTTGATTCAACTGTAGGAAGCATTGGAGTCAACATGCGCCAGCATCCCTGTGGACCGCTTTGGACACCTTGTAGAGTCCATGCACCGACAAATTGAAGTTGTTCTGAGGGGGTGCAACTCAATATTAGGAAGGTGTTCTTAATGTTTTGTACACTCAGTCATTGATGTAGGCTGGCCAATCTAACGAAAATATTGATGTATGAAATGAGTCATACAGCCACGCAGGCATGTAGACACATAGACATAGCACACACAAATTATATTATACTGTCTTAGCACATATCTACAACGACACAAAGATGAATGCGCATGCAACTGTATATTCATGCAGATATGTCGTCTGTGCTTATGAATACACATTCATAATTAGTCAACCGGCACAGACACACACACACACACACACACACACACACACACACACACACACACACACACACACACACACACACACACACACACACACACACGACAACAGTGGCCAAATAACCATTATCAATGGCGAAAAATCTGAATGACATTCCGACAGTGGAATATGCATGTACGTACACTGATACACATGCACACACACAGTGAAAGCGAGAAAAGCATGCATAAAACAGAAATGATAGAGAGTGTCAAGAACAGTACAAAGGACAACAAAAGACATCATGCTGATAATCTGTCAGCTTTAAATGGTCATCTTTATAAAGCCCGGCAAACATTTCTCTACCGGGCTACAGTGGAATGCACAGGGATACAGAGTAATCCTGAAAGACGGGCAAAACAGCTAAACACTGCCTTTGTATGCAAGCCTGAGTGTGTGTACAGTATTTGTTGCTCCATGCCTGTACCATCATCACCAAACAAGCCTGCCTTCCCCTCCTCGACTGGAAAACGATACCCCCTCATCCGTTACAGCTCACACCTACACACCCACACCCTCTACCTCTCACACAGACACCGTGCACACCTACACAGACGGACAGACACGCACACTCTCTTGTCTCCCTCTGTGCCGATCTGTGCGATGCAGCTGAATCCTATCCTGAGAATAAAGAGAGGGAGAGTGAAGAAAGAGAGTGAAAGAAGGAATAAATATTTACCTGGCTGCAGTCTGCAGTCTGGCTCTGTGGATCAGGATGGGTTGTAGCTGGATCGGCTGCAGCTGGAGGGGAGAGAATTAGCAAGCCAGCATAGCGGCGAGCTGCTAGCCTCTTCATCAGCTGATCACTCAAAGAGCAGGAACCCAGAAGGGGGGCAAGCATGCAGAAGAAAAAGAAAAGCACTAGGTTTTCATACACAAATCAATGGGTAGCTGAGCAGGGGAAAATAACAATGTTATAATGATAGTAGTCATCTCACTCTGGCTCAGTGTGGCGGGCTGCAGTAAGCATTTCTCTCCCTGTCCTCTCGCCTCTGCTGCAGTCTCATTCCTCTCAGTAAGGCCCCAAGCTCGTCTGCCTCTGCATGTTTTAATATCGACTGTCGCCATACGCCTTTTTTTTCTTCCATATCCTGTTAAAGTTATCGGGTCCAGTTTTTTTTTTAATGAATGATTTTTGCATTGCTTTTCAGCGTGGGTTTAAGACTCTGTGAAGGGTGGGGTGAGGGATCTATGAGATTATAATGTGCATGTTACACACGGCTCAGACTGCACACAAATAACTTAAGCTCAGTGCTGCCACGATGATGTCATGCTAGTGGTCATTTTTGGTCGTGTGTCCACGTGTGTGTAGAAACAATTTATTCTGTAGCTCTAATTCCTCTGCGGGACTCCACTGAGAAACCTGATGCCAACGTAGCTACAGAAAACATAAAAACAAGGGGCTGGTGACCATTTACATAAAACTGAAATTACCTCGTGGCCATGATGCTTGCAAAAAAAAGGTAGTAGTTCAAGGGCTGTCCGAACAGAAGGACCTGTTGATGTGAACTCAGCAAAGGTCAGACATGGAAAGATTTTGATTGGACTTACATTTTTCAGCAAAATCTTCATCATTAATCATTGTCCTCACATTCAACAGCATGTGTCCTGATCCAGGAATGTGCTGCTATTCCAGACTGTCTGTGTCTATGCTGCATAGAACATTACATCATTTGGCCAATACGCCACCTCAGGCTACTGGTCTTATTATTGCTCCATCTTGAAATTAGATATATATTTTTTATATATTTTTTTGTGTGGTAATAGTCCCCTTACATGGTCCTGTCCTCACCTTGACAACAGGGGCGATTAAACAGGAAAAAGGAATTTGATGTGAGCGAGACGATCAATATCAAATCAATGTTGTGAAGAGTTGGTTTTATATCAAATATTGATTTGTGTGTATGAGTCACGGCGTCTAGACGTGTTCATTCCAGTGAGACAGAGATATCCTTTTATTTTTATCTCCCTGAGATCACCACTTGCTCAAAACAACATTTTCCACTGCTGCGTGTTACCATAGCAACATCACATTTTGATTATGGACCTCATAGGCACTAATGTATTCCATCACTGAGCTGGGGAATCACATGCTCAAGGAGGCCTGAAGACAACCATAAAAGAACCAAATGTACATGATTTCAGACAACGATAATATTACATGATTCACACACATTCGGGATCTGAGAAGACACACACAAGCACTCACACACAAACACACACGCAAAGGCGCTTTCACACACACACACACGTCAATCACAGCCAATTACAGATCTTCTCTCACTACACTCCCTAGACCCGCTTCAAACACCTCACCCTAAAGACTTCAAAACGTTAAGAGTTTACAAAGTCATCAAGGATCAGAGGAAGTTCACGTGAAAGTTTTCTAGAGAGATTTGTTCTTCTTCTGAAGGACAACTCTACAGACAGAAGTGAATGGAATGGGGGTCTGGATCCCGGGGAGGACAGGGAGGATTGGGTAGCATGTAGTATTAGGTCTGCGTCCCTATGTAGTGCACTTCTTTTAAATCAGAACCGTATGGGCTACGTAGTTTTGTACTATATTCCTAATACTGTGTATATGGAATAGGGTGCCATTTGGGACACAGCCTAGGATGGAGATGAATGAGGAGTATCTGCTTCATCTAATTTAATCCCTCAGTTTTAACGATGGGAAACTACATATCCCCCTTGCTTATTTCCAAATGTTCAGACACATTTCACTGTTAGGGTGACACATTTCTCAGCGTTTTGGAGAACAGTGGAAGGGATTGAATATGTCCTAGTGGGGGGGGGGGTCAAGCTGTCAGTTCTGGAGGGATGGCGGGGCATGAGTTCACAGGCATAAGAGGAGAACGATTTGGAGAGGAAATTAGTCCCTGGAAATTGTGTACTGTGTCACATATGTGCAGATATGTGCACCACGTCACCGCTCTCTCTCGCTCTGCTGTGTGTGCATGATGTGCCTCTTGCTAGCTGTCACTCAATTGAAGAGGGACTGAAGCTCATTGGTTGAATTTGAATCACTAGGGGGCTGGCCCAAGTGGGGGAAAATAGAGAGAAAATGGAGCAGCGCACCTTCCAGAAAAACAGTCGCTTTCAAACTAGGGATTTCGTGGCAAATTGAATGAGGTAAGACAGTAACTCTGCTTATAGATTATGCATGTATGAACTACATAGTAACACACCCAGTCCAAAGCGGGAGGTTTAAAAAAATACTTAGTAGTCATCAAAGTTTCGGAGCATGTCTTTAAGAAATGCTGGAGGCCATGACTGAATTAAACCGGAGTTGGTTTCGCGGGGTGTGGTTTGATGTGGGTACTTTGTGTATGTGTTCCCAGGTGGTAAGAGTTAGCCAAATAATTTTGCTAATTGCAACCGTGGCAAAGATGGTTTGACTTTGGATAGCCTATCTCTGGGGATCGTTAGGGGCCGTCAATAAGTTACACAATGTAAATGGGACAATATTTTCATGTTGCGCATCATAGTTCGATTGCCTCGACTGGTTCACCAACTACTTCTCCGACAGAGTTCAATGTGTCAAATCTGAGGGCCTGTTGTCCGGGCCTCTGGCAGTCTCTATGGGGGTGCCATAGGGTTCAATTCTTGGGCCGACTCTCTTCTCTGTATATATCAATGATGTCGCTCTTGCTGCTGGTGAGTCTCTGATCCACCTCTATGCAGACGACACCATTCTGTATACTTCTGTCCCATCATTTGACACTGTGTTAACAACCCTCCAGACGAGCTTCAATGCCATACAACTCTCCTTCCGTGGCCTACAACTGCTCTTAAATACAAGTAAAACTAAATGCATGCTCTTCAACCGATCGCTGCCTGTACCTGCTTGCCCGTCCAGCATCACTACTCTGGACGGTTCTGACTTAGAATATGTGGACAACTACAAATACCTAGGTGTCTGGTTAGACTGTAAACTCTCCTTCCAGACGCACACTCATCTACTGTCAAATCTAACTCTGTGTTGTTATATGTGTCGAACTGCTTTGCTTTATCTTGGCCAGGTCGCAGTTGTAAATGAGAACTTGTTCTCAACTTGCCTACCTGGTTAAATAAAGGTGAAATAAAAAATAAAATAAAAGTTGCCTCATTAAATGCTTTCAAAATTTGCATATGAATTTCTACAATTTATAGTTTCATTTTAAGATTTTTACGTCATTGAAATTTTTAGCTATTGCCCTTTTAGAATATTAGCCCATTTACATTGGGTAATTTACTGATGGTTCCTAAGTAGCCCCATAGGGATATCTAATGTCAAACCAAATTGACCATGGTCATTATGATTGGGTCAAGTGCAGCTGCACTCCGAATTGATAATTACATGTACCTGGGTGCTGCCAGCTGTGGGCAGGAATGAAATTAAACCCTGGGAAAACTGTTACAGTACCCTTGATTCATTCATTCCGTGACTACCATTATTTCCTATCATCTCACAAATCTCCATTTTGGGATGAGACTGACTTTATGACCAAAATTATCCTATTTACACTTTGTAGTACATTTTTACACTAGAATAAAAGTTTGACTCATATCGATGCCACATAGGTCATTTTCAAAATTAGAAGTTGTTTTTTAGGGGCAGTTGCTCTTTAAAGCTAGAATCCTTAATTGAAACAATAGCAAAGCAGTCATCCCGTCTGTATTTTGGCAAAACGTTGAGGGATGGGCCTGGAAACAGAGCTATGGATGCAAGGACTGAATTGTTTTAACTATATTTTGAGGCTATTCAGTGTTTGTTCATGAACATTGGAGTAAAACAAGCTTGTATTTTGGGTTCTGATGGCATTTATAAGTCATATTCTTCAAGAATCAATAGGTTTACAGTATATCATTAATGAGTCCAAAAATGTATGTAGCAACTAAGGATTCCAAATTTAAGCGATCTATTTCATTGACAGGTGTATGAGAGGGTAACAAGGTAGTCTAATCGGCTCCACTGTGTTAACCGTGACTAGTTAATGTCAATGGGAGGTTTGCTTAAAAGTTACTGTTGCAGTCTTACTTCAAGTTACATTGCTACAAAGTTGCCCTCAATCTCTATTAGCTTCTGAAGGAGAGAAAACGATTTAGACAACAACGATTAGCTGAGGGCTCCAGATGAATTGTTTGTTGTAGACAATACTACTGTACTCATTGGAAAACTTCTGTGAAAACCTACAACTGAGAGAAATGCTATGAGGAACATTCACAAAATATGATTGTTTGCTATAACTACTTCCTCGCCTTCGAACCAAGGTGCATGAACAGAAGAGCAAACGGAAGAGAAGAAAATATTCAGCCTTCCTAGGAGGATGAAGGAATGGAATTCAGAAATGTGTTTGTTTTAACAACAGAGAAGCCGTTTTGAATTCCACTGCCGTTGTACTCCAAGTGGGGCTGAACATTTTGCTCACGATGACCATTCACCAGTAGGAGAAAACTTAACGGAGTTCTGTTCCTCACACAGTGTGTTTCTCTGAAGATGTTCAACCAGAAAGCTCCAGCTGGTGGCGCCAGGTACACATATATCAACTTTACCCAGACCTGTCGGTCATGATGTACTGTTGTTCTACAGTATACATTGCATTCAGAAAGTATTCAGAACCCATTCACATTTTCCACCTTTTCGTATGTTACAGCCTTATTCTAAAATGGATGAAATTGTTATTTTTCATCAATCTACACACAATAGCCCATAATGACAAAAGATTTATTAAAAATAAAAAACTGAAATATCACATTTACATAAGTATTCAGACCCTTTACTCAATACTTTGCTGAAGCACATTTGGCAGCGATTACAGCCTCAAGTCCTCTTGGGTACAAGCTTGGCACACCTGTATTTGAGGAGTTCCTCCCATTCTTTGTCTGCAGATCCTCTCCAGCTCTGTCTGGTTGGATGGGGAGCATCGCTGCACAGCTATTTTCAGGTCTCTCCAGAGACGTTAGATCGGGTTCAAGTCTGTACTCTAGCTGAAGCAACTTCTGCGTTGTCTTGGCTGTGTGCTTAGGGTCGTTGTCCTGTTAGAAGGTGAACCTTCGCCTCAGTCTGAGGTCCTAAGGCTCTCTGGAGCAGGTTTTCATCTCTCTGTACTTTGCTACGTTCATCTTTCCTTCGATCCGGATGCTGCCACCACCATGCTTCACCGTAGGGATGGTGCCAGGTTTCCTCCAGACGTGACGCTTGGCATTCAGGCCAAAGAGTTCAATCTTGGTATCGTCAGACCAGAGAATGTTGTATCTCATGGTCTGACAGTCCTTTAGGTGCCGTTTGGCAAACTCCAAGCAGGCTGTCATGTGCCTTTTACTGAGGAGTGGCTTCCGTCTGGCCACTCTACCATAAAGGCCTGATTGGTGGAGTGCTGCAGAGATGGTTGTCCTTCTGGAAGGTTCTCCCATCTCCACAGAAGAACTCTGGAGCTCTGTCCAGAGTTCTGGAGTGATCATGGAGTGATCATCGGGTTCTTGGTCACCTCCCTGACCAAGGCCCTTCTCCCCCCGATTGCTCAGTTTGGCCGGACAGCCAGCTCTAGGAAAAGTCCTGGTGGTTCCAAAGTTCTTCCATTTAACAATGATCAAGGCCACTGTATTCTTGGGGACCTTCAATG
Source organism: Salmo salar (assembly GCF_965601325.2). NCBI lineage: Eukaryota > Metazoa > Chordata > Actinopteri > Salmoniformes > Salmonidae > Salmo > Salmo salar. Next base: position 80,483,698 of record NC_138301.1, on the reverse strand, counting down.
CTGCAGACATGTTTTGGCACCCTTCCCTAGATCTGTGCCTTGACACAATCTTGTCGCGGAGCTCTATGGACAATTCCTTCAACCTCATGGCTTGGTTTTTTCTCTAACATTCACTGTCACCTGTGGGACCTTATGTAGACAGATGTGTGCCTTTCTAAATAATGTCCATTCAATTGAATTTACCACAGGTGTATTCCAATGAAGTTGTAGAAACATGATCAATGGAAACAGAATGCACCTGAGCTCAATTTCGAGTCTCATAGCATCTGAATACTTATGTAAATAAGTTATTTCTGTTTTTATTTTTAAGACATTTGCAAAAACGTCAACAATAATTATTTTCACTTTGTCGTTATTGGGTATTGTTCGTAGATTGATGAGGAACATTTTTTATTGAATCCATTTTAGAATAAAGCTGTAACGTAACAAAATGTGAAATAAAATTAAATCAAATGTTAGTCACATGCGCCGAACAGTGAAATGCTGATTTACAAGCCGTTAACCAACAATGCAGTTAAGAAAAATATGTGTTAAGTAAAAAATCGATAAGTAAAAAATAACAAGTAAAAGTTACAAATAATTAAAGAGCAGCAGTAAAATAACAATAGCAAGGCTATATACAGGGGGTACCGGTACAGAGTCAATGTGCGGGGGCACCGGTTAGTCGAGGTAATTGAGGTAATATGTACAGTGAGGGAAAAAAGTATTTGATCCCCTGCTGATTTTGTACGTTTGCCCACTGACAAAGAAATGATCAGTCTATAATTTTAATGGTAGGTTTATTTGAACAGTGAGAGAGAATAACAACAAAAAAATCCTGAAAAATGCATGTCAAAAATGTTATAAATTGATTTGCATTTTAATGAGGGAAATAAGTATTTGACCCCTCTGCAAAACATGACTTAGTACTTGGTGGCAAAGCCCTTGTTGGCAATCACAGAGGTCAGACATTTCTTGTAGTTGGCCACCAGGTTTGCACACATCTCAGGAGGGATTTTGTCCCACCCCTCTTTACAGATCTTCTCCAAGTCATTAAGGTTTCGAGGCTGACGTTTGGCAACTCGAACCTTCAGCTCCCTCCACAGATTTTCTATGGGATTAAGGTCTGGAGACTGGCTAGGCCACTCCAGGACCTTAATGTGCTTCTTCTTGAGCCACTCATTTGTTGTCTTAGGCGTGTGTTTTGGGTCATTGTCATGCTGGAATACCCATCCCCGACCCATTTTCAATGCCCTGGCTGAGTGAAGGAGGTTCTCACCCAAGATTTGACGGTACATGGCCCCGTCCATCGTCCCTTTGATGCGGTGAAGTTGTCCTGTCCCCTTAGCAGAAAAACACCCCCAAAGCATAATGTTTCCACCTCCATGTTTGACGGTGGGGAGGGTGTTCTTGGGGTCATAGGCAGCATTCCTCCTCTTCCAAACACGGCGAGTTGAGTTGATGCCAAAGAGCTCCATTTTTGTCTCATCTGACCACAACACTTTCACCCAGTTATCCTCTGAATCATTCAGATGTTCATTGGCAAACTTCAGACGGGCATGTATATGTGCTTTCTTGAGCAGGGGGACCTTGCGGGCGCTGCAGGATTTCAGTCCTTCACGGCATAGTGTGTTACCAATTGTTTTCTTGGTGACTATGGTCCCAGCTGCCTTGAGATCATTGACAAGATCCTCCCGTGTAGTTCTGGGCTGATTCCTCACCGTTCCCATGATCATTGCAACTCCACGAGGTGAGATCTTGCATGGAGCCCCAGGCCGAGGGAGATTGACAGTTATTTTATGTTTCTTCCATTTGCGAATAATCGCACCAACTGTTGTCACCTTCTCACCAAGCTGCTTGGCGATGGTCTTGTAGCCCATTCCAGCCTTGTGTAGGTCTACAATCTTGTCCCTGACATCCTTGGAGAGCTCTTTGGTATTTGCCATGGTGGAGAGTTTGGAATCTGATTGATTGATTGCTTCTGTGGACAGGTGTCTTTTATACAGGTAACAAGCTGAGATTAGGAGCACTCCCTTTAACCTTTTAGGGTATAGGGGGCAGTATTTTCATTTTCGGATGAAAAGCGTGCCCAGAGTAAACTGCATAATACTCAGGCACAGAGTCAAATATTTCCATATTATTAGTAGATTTGGATAGAAAACACTCTGAAGTTTCTAAAACTGTTGGAATGATGTCAGTGAGTATAACAGAACTCATAAGGCAGGCAAAAACTTGAGAAAAATCCAACCAGGAAGTGTGGAAATCTGAGAATTGTAGTTCTTCTTTTGAATCCCTATCGAAACTACAGTGTCTGTGGGGTCACGTTGCACTTCCTAAGGCTTCCATTGGCTGTCAACAGCCTTCAGAAAGTTTTTCCATCATTCTCCTGTTACTGGGCAGAGAATAGTAGCTCAGTCAATGAGTGGACTGCCTGAGGACAAAGGGCTTCGTGATGCGCGAGCCCGACAGTGCGCCCCTCCTTCTTTTTCTTCTTGAATGAACACGCTATTGTCTGGTTGGAATATTATCAACGTTTTATGTTAAAAATACCCTAAGGATTGATTGTAAACAACGTTTGCATGTTTCTACGAATGGTAATGGGACTATTTGACTTTTGTCTCTGGTATTGCGCTCGCGCGTTATGCCTTTGGATAGTGATCTGAACGCATGAACAAAACGGAGGTATTTGGACATAAATATGGAGTATTTCGAACAAAACAAACATTTCTTGTGGAAGTAGGAGTCCTCGGAGTGCATTCTGACGAAGATCAGCAAAGGTAAGAGAATATTTGTAATACTAATTCAGAGTTTTGTTGATGCCAGAACTTGGCAGGTAGCTGTATAGCTTGCATCGAGCTATGTACTCAGAATATTGAACAATGTGCTTTCTCCGTAAAGTTATTTTGAAATCTGACAAAGCGGTTGCGTCAAGGAGTAGTGTATCTATAATTCTTTCAATAACTGTTGTAAATTTTATCAATGTTTATGATGAGTATTTTTGTGAATTGATGTGCATATTCACCGGCAGTTTTGGTTGGAATACATTATCTGAACATCACGCGCCAATGTAAAATGCTGTTTTTGGATATAAATATGAACTTTATCGAGCAAAACATACATGTATTGTATAACATGAAGTCCTATGAGTGCCATCTGATGAAGATCATCAAAGGTTAGTGAATATTTTAGCTGTACTTTTGGTTTTTGTGATGCATGTCCTTGGAAAATGGCTGTGTGATTTTTCTTGTGAAGTTTATGTCCTAACATAATCAAATGTTATGCTTTCGCCGTAAAGCCTTTTTGAAATCGGACAATGTGGTTAGATTAACGAGAGTCTTATCTTTAAAATGGTGTAAAATAGTTGATTGTTAGAGAAAATGAAATTATGAGATTTCTGCTGTTTTGTATTTCGCGCCATGCTATTTCACTTGCTGTTGAATAGTGTGTCCCACAGGTGGGATGGTAGCGTCCCACGTAGCCCTGAGAAGTTGAGTGTGCTCCTAATCTCAGCTCGTTACCTGTATAAAAGAAACCTGGGAGCCAGAAATATTTCTGAAATACTTATTTCTCTCATTAGAATGCAAATCAATTTATAACATTTTTGACATGCGTTTTTTCTGGATTTTGTTGTTGTTATTCTGTCTCTCACTGTTCAAATAAACCTACCATTAAAATTATAGACTGATCATTTCTTTGTCAGTGGGCAAACGTACAAAATGAGCAGGGGATCAAATACTTTTTTGCCCTCACTGTACATGTAGGTAGGGTTAAAGTGACTATGCATAGATAATAAACAGAGAATAGCAGCAGCGTAAAAGAGTGGGTGGGGGGCAATGCAAATAGCTTGGGTAGTTATTTGATTAGATTTTCAGGAGTCTTATGGCTTGGTGGCTGTTGAGAAGCCTCTTGGACCTAGACTTGGAGCTCTGGTACCGCTTGCTGTGCAGTAGCAGAGAGAACAGTCTATGACTAGGGTGGCTGGAGTCCTTAGGGCCTTCCTCTGACACCGCCTGGTATTGAGGTCCTGGATGGCAGGAAGCTTGGCCCCAGTGATGTACTGGGCCGTACACACTATCCTCTGTAGTGCCTTGCGGTCAGAGGCCGAGCAGTTGCCATACCAAGCAGTGATGCAACCAGTCAGGATGTTCTCGATGGTGCAGCTGTAGGACTTTTTGAGGATCTGAGGACCCACGCCAAATCTTTTCAGTCTCCTGAGGGGGAATAGGTTTTGTCGTGCCCTCTTCACAACTGTCTTGGTGTGCTTGGACCATGATAGTTTGTTGGTGATGTCGACACCAAGGAAATCTCAATCTGCTCCATTATAGCCCCATCGATGAGAATGGGGGCGTGCTCAGTCCTCCTTTTCCTGTAGTCCACAATCATCTCCTTTGTCTTGATCAAGCTTCCCGCCACATAATTACCTCAACTATGTACATAATTACCTCAACTATGTACATAATTACCTCAACTATGTACATAATTACCTCAACTATGTACATAATTACCTCAACTACGTTGACACCGGTGCCCCCACACACTGACACATTGACTCTGTACCTGTACCCCGTGTATATAACCCCACTATTGTTATTTACTTCTGCTCTTTAATTATTTGTTTTTCTTATCTTTTTCTTAAGTTTTATTTATTTTTATTATTTTTGGTATTTTCTTAAAACTGCATTGTCGGTTAAGGGGCTCGTAAGTAAGCATTTCACTGTAAGGTCTACACCTGTTGTATTCGGCGCATGTGACAAATACAATTTGATTTAAACTGTAGTGTTTTTGTTTTTTATTACCTTCACCTGGGGGCAGCCCGTCAGGAAGTCCAGGACCCAGTTGCACAGAGTAGGGTTCCGACCCAGGGCCTCAAGGTTAATGATGAGCTTGGAGGGTACTATGGTGGTGAATGCTGAGCAATAGTCAATAAAGAGCATTCTTACATAGGTATTCGGCCACAGTGTCTCCCGACCCCTCCTGTCTCAGCCTCCAGTATTTATGCTGCAATAGTTTGTGTCAGGGGACTAGGGTCAGTCTGTTATATCTGGAGTATTTCTCCTGTTTATCCGGTGTCCTGTGTGAATTTAAGTATGCTCTCTAATTCTCTTTCTTTCTTTCTTTCTTTCGCTCTCTCTCTCTCTCTTAGAGGACCTGAGCCCTAGGACCATGCCTCAGGACTACCTGGCCTGATGACTTCTTGCTGTCCCCAGTCCACCTGGTTGTGCTGCTGCTCCAGTTTCAACTGTTCTGCCTGCGGCTATGGAACCCTGACCTGTTCACCGGACGTGCTACCTGTCCCAGACCTGCTGTTTTAAACTCTCTAAAGACAGCAGGAGCGGTAGAGATACTCTAAATGATCGGCTATGAAAAGCCAACTGACATTTACTCCTGAGGTGCTGACCTGTTGCACCTTCTACAACCACTGTGATTATTATTATTTGACCCTGCTAGTCATCTATGAACATTTGAACGTCTTAGCCATGTTCTGTTATAATCTCCACCCAGCACAGCCAGAAGAGGACTGGCCAGCACTCATAGCCTGGTTCCTCTCTAGGTCTTCCTAGGTTCTGGCCTTTCTAGGGAGTTATGTACAGCAATTTGTGACATCAGCTGATGTAAGAAGGGCTTTATTAATACATTTGATTGAAATTTGATTGATTGTCCAGATGGGATTTACTGCTAACCTACAAAGCATTACATGGGCTTGCTTCTACCTATCTTTCCGATTTGATCCTGCCGTACATACCTACACGTACGCTATGGTCACAAGACGCAGGCCTCCTTACTGTCCCTAGAACTTCTAAGCAAACAGCTGGAGGCAGGGCTTTCTCCTATAAAGCTCCACTTTTATGGAATGGTCTGCCTACCCATGTGAGAGACCCAGACTCGGTCTGGACCTTTAAGTCTTTATTGAATTCTCATCTCTTCAGTAGGTCCTATGATTGAGTGTAGTCTGGCCCAACGGTGTGAAGATGAATGGAAAGGCACTGGAGCGACGAACCTCCCTTGCTGTCTCTGCCTGGCCGGTTCCTCTCTCTCCACTGGGATTCTCCGCCTCTGACCCTATTATGGGGGCTGAGTCACTGGCTTACTGGTGCTGTTCCATGCCGTCCCTAAGAGGGGTGCGTCACTTGAGTGGGTTGAGTCACTGACGTGATCTTCCTGTCTGGGTTGGCGCCCCCCTCGGGTTCGTGCCGTGGGGGAGATCTTCGTGGGCTATACTCGGCTTGTCTCAGGGTAGTAGGTTAGTGGTTGAAGATATCCCTCTAATGGTGTGGGGGCTGTGCTTTGGCAAGGTGGGTGGGGTTATATCCTGCCTGTTTGGCCCTTTTAAACAATAGATCTTTTAGAAACACAAAATGACTTAGAAATACAAATGACGGTCACCTTATAGGTGGGCACTGCCAATAAACTGCCTGGACCTTAAACCAGCAAAGCCTCTCCAAACAAACAAATTGAAAACAAAAGGACATTATTGCAGTGGCTTTATATAATGAACATCTTAAATAATATCACACATGAATAAACTCACTGATGGTCAAACTCAACACATACCTCGGAGAACAATTAACAACACCCCAAAAAATGTCTTCAAGACAGCATGGTCAAAAAAGGGTTGCTCACAAAAATCAACCAACACTGTACAGCCTAAACACAAACTCCTCCCTTCATCTAAACACCACCTTGGCAGAACCAATCATACCTCAGATAAGATGGCACCATCTAAGTTTCTTAACCTCTCCAACATATTCTAGATGATTCTCACACTTAAACAACTAAGGAACATAAAGAGGTCAAACATAATCCTTACGGATATAGTCCAAAGAAAGGATTTTCTGTGAAACGGTTACATTGAACATTCCAAGGGCAGGAAATTAGACTTATAAAAATGATGTAGGTTTATGATAGCTAGTGATGATGACCTAGCCTGGTAGCCAGACCTGGTTCTGTTTTATATGGGGCCATATGACAACAAACTCACCACAGATTGACTTGAGTTGAAAGTAGATCTGCCATCCGGGCTAGGGATGAGCATGAGGTAGAAGTTAACATTAACCACAGATCTAGGATCAGATTATCCTACTCCCAATCTGAACCTTTACCCATTGGGATGAATGAAAATAGATCTTACCCACGATCAGTGAAAGCCTGCTTGTTGGTGACTACGTCCTGGTGCAGCTCTTGGTGGCAGTGCCAGTTGGCATGGGTCAAGTGTAAGGCTGTGACTGCACCTGGAACGGAGGCATCTTCATTGTAGCCCTGCTGCTTTCATCCCCAACCATCTGCCTGCACGCTGTACTGTGCTCTACTGTTGGCATGGTCTCCGGTAAGAGAATTCCTCTCATAGAAAAGTGTACACCTGACCTTTAACCCCAGCCCAAACTGTGGAGGTGGTGATTGAGATACAACAGACAAAGCTTGGTTTTAATGGCTAAACTAATGAACAATCCCAATGGACATTCTCTTTAGTGATATAATTAATGGTATAATAATATTTACATCACAAAAAAATCTAGGAGCTGTACTTTTAAAAGAATGTTTCCACTGTGGGGTCGTTTACACGCAGCCCATTCCTTTTTTTCACTAATTGGTCTTTTGACCAATCATAACAGCTCTAAAAAAAAGAGTTGATGTGAAAAGATCTGATGTGATTAGTCAAAAGACCAATTAGTGGAATAAATAATCAGAATCAGGCTGCCTGTGGACATTGGTCAACATGTAATGTACTGCTGTCACATTATGAATGCAGTGTACAGTTGAAATCGGAAGTTTACATACACCTTAGCCAAATATATTTTAACTCAGTTTTTCACAATTCCTGACATTTAATCCTAGTAAAAATTCCCTGTTTTAGGTCAGTTAGGATCACCACTTTATTTTAAGAATGTGAAATGTCAGAATAATTGTAGAGAGAATGATTTAGTTCAGCTTTATTTTTGTCATCACATTCCCAGTAGGTCAGAAGTTTACATACACTCACTTAGTATTTGGTAGCATTGCTTTTAAATTATTTAATTAACTTGGGTCAAACGTGTCGGGTAGCCTTCTATAAGATTCCCACAATAAGTTGGGTGAATGTTGGCCCATTCCTCCTGACAGAGCTGGTGTAACTGAGTCAGGTTTGTAGACCTCCTTGCTCGCACACGCTTTTTCAGTTCTGCCCACACATTTTCTATAGGATTGAGGTCAGGTCTTTGTGATGGCCACTCCAATACCATGACTTTGTTGTCCTTAAGCCATTTTTCCACAACTTTGGAAGTATGCTTGGCGTCATTGTCCATTTGGAAGACCCATTTGTGACCAAGCTTTAACTTCCTGACTGATGTCTTGAGATGTTGCTTCAATATATCCACCTAATTTTCCTTCCTCATGATGCCCTCTATTTTGTGAAGTGCACCAGTCCCTCCTGCAGCAAAGCACCCCCACAACATGATGCTGCCACCCCCGTGCTTCACAGTGGGATGGTGTTCTTCAGCTTGCAAGCCTCCCCCTTTTTCCTCCAAACACAACGATGGTCATTATGGCCAAACAGTTCTATTTTTGTTTCATCAGACCAGAGGACATTTCTCCAAAAAGTACGATCTTTGTCCCCATGTGCGGTTGCAAACCGTAGTCTGGCTTTTTTATGGCGGTTTTGGAGCAGTGGTTTCTTCCTTACTGAGCGGCCTTTCAGGTTATGTCGATATATGACTCGTTTTACTGTGGATATAGATACTTTGTACCTGTTTCCTCCAGCATCTTCACAAGGTCCTTTGCTGTTGTTCTGGGATTGATTTGCACTTTTCGCACCAAAGTACGTTCATCTCTAGGAGACAGAACGTGTCTCCTTCCAGAGCGGTATGACAGCTGCGTGGTCCCATGGTGTTTATACTTGCATACTATTGTTTGGACAGATGAATGTGGTACCTTCAGGCATTTGGAAATTGCTCCCAATGATGAACCAGACTTGTGGAGGTCTACAATTTTTTTCTGAGGTCTTGGCTGATTACTTTTGATTTTCCCATGATGTCAAGCAAAGAGGCACTGAGTTTGAAGGTAGGCCTTGAAATACATCCACAGGTACACCTCCAATTGACTCAAATGATGTCAATTAGCCTATCAGAAGCTTCTAAAGCCATGAAATCATTTTCTGGAATTTTCCAAGCTGTTGAAAGGCACAGTCAACTTAGTGTATGTAAACTTCTGACCCACTGGAATTGTGATACAGTGAATTATAAGTGAAATAATCTGTCTGTAAACAATTGTTGGAAAAACGACTTGTGTCATGCTCAAAGTAGATGTCCTAACCGACTTGCCAAAAGTATAGTTTGTTAACAAGACATTTGTGGAGTGGTTGAAAAACTAGTTTTAATGACTACAACCTAAGTGTATGTAAACTTACGACTTCAACTGTACGTGTCTAATAAGTTACAAAAAAGAGCATTTCAGCCTAAACATTAGGGAATTTTAAAAAAGACAGTTGAATATTATTGATTGGTTAGTTATTCTTCTGGCATTTATTTTTATGTTCCGAGCTTTTGGTTACATAATGCAGTACAAGCAGCCGACTCCATACCATAATTAGCTGCAGTGGTACTTCTGAATGAATGTATGAAAACCCTTATATAACCAGGTCCTTTTCTGAAGTGAGTCTGTTACATCACAGAGTAGAAAAATCAACAATACCTAGGGCCGTACTCATCAAGGTAGGTGACAGGTCCCTCCGGTCTATGTAATCTTATTCATTATGATCTAAAAAACAAAACTGATCCTATATCATCAACTCCTATTCTGAGATGCATGATGCATATGGCTCCTGATCTGGAATCTGTTCTTAACTCCCCTTTTCCACCATATCATGTTTTCAGTTTGGGCTACCAGCATGCACCTGGCCTTTCTGCCTGTCTGCTCTCACCTTCCACCACGGAAACCACAGCCATCCACAGACTGCCTCGGTTGGCGGTGACCTATTCCGAGGAGAACAGGCACTTCTACAGAGAGAGGAGAGGCTATTCGAAAGTAGCACATCAGTAAAGAGGAAGAACTGCTGGAGGAGTGAAGATACGGCCCGCATATCAAAAATGATAGGAAAATGTTAGCGATTGATAGTAAAGTCAACTCTGGAGTTTGGGATTTCGAAAACATATTGGCTTGGATATCAATAGCTATTTGGCTAGTGTTACAGTCACGAGACCTCAGACTTCATTCATTTCAGCTTCCTCTACTGTTCTATGACGTTTTCCCGCCAGAGGGGTATCCTACGAAGCAGGTTTGAGTAGTTAGAGGTAACTTTGGCAAACTGAGTTCAACTCAGGTATCACATCCTGGCCAGTATAAGGGTTAATTGTCATTTTAGTTTGGTCAGGACGTGGCAGAGGGTATTTGTTTTATGTGGTTCGGGGTGGTGTTTTGGTAAAAGGGCGTTTGATTTAGTATTTCCGGGTTTTGGTTTATGATCTATGTTTATGTAATTCTATGTTGAGTCTAGTGTGTCTGTTTCTATGTTTGGGTTCATTGGGGTTGGGACTCTCAATTGAAGGCAGGTGTTGTCTATTTGCCTTTGATTGAGAGTCCCATATATGAGGGTGTGTTTGTGTTTGTATGTTGTGGGAGATTGTTTTTGCACTGCGTTAGGATAGCCTGCAAAACTGTTGCACTGTCATTGTTTATTGTTTTTTGTATAGTGTTCACATGAGCGATTAATTAAATTCAAAAATGAACACGACATCCGCTGCGTATTGGTCTACATTTTCAGATGACGATTTCGCTATATCGTCAGAAGACGAAGACAGCCGTGACAGAATCTCCCACCAAACCAAGACCAAGCAGCGGAGAGAGGAGCAGCACGCTCAGGATACGGACTATGGGGAGAGATGGACATGGGAGCAGGTTATGGCGGGAGAAGGCCCATGGAGTAAGGCTGGTATGGACCGGGAACGTTTCCGAGGGACACGACTGGCGTTGAAGCACGAGAGGCACCCCCAATAAATTTTTTTTGGGGGGGCACACGGGTAGTTTGGCTAGGCCTAGGAAGAGCCGGAAGCCAGCTACCCGTGGTTTTATGGAGGAGCGTATGAGGTGGAGAGCGCCATGTTTCGCTGAGGAGCGCACTATCTCACCCATACGCACACACAGGCCGGTGCGCGTTATTCCAGCCCCTCGCAGGTGCCGTGCTAGAGCGGGCATCCAGCCTGGTAGGAGGATGCCTGCGCAGCGCATCTGGTCGCCGGTACGCCTCCGAGGACCAGGCTACCCAACTCCCGCTCTACGCACGGCTACCATCAGGCCCCTGCACAACCCAGTCCGCCCTGTACAAGCACCCCGCTTGTGCAGGGCTACTAGTTCCATCCAGCCAGGACGGGTTGTGCAGGAGGTAAGATCAAGACCGCCTGTGCACCTCCATAGCCCTGGGTTTCCAGCTCCTGTCTCTCGTGCGGACCCGGAAGTGCGTCAGGCCAGTCCGACTCGCCCTGTTCCCGCTCCCCGCACTAGCCTGGAGGTGCGTGTTCCCAATCTGGTACGCCCAGTACCAGCACCACGCACCAGGCTTCAAGTGCGTAAACCCAGCCTCGCCAGTCAACAGTCACCAGAGCTGCCCGCCAGTCAACAGTCACCAGAGCTGCCCGCCAGTCAACAGTCACCAGAGCTGCCCGCCAGTCAACAGTCACCAGAGCTGCCCGCCAGTCAACAGTCACCAGAGATGCCCGCCAGTCAACAGTCACCAGTGCCGCCCGTCAGTGAGGAATCGCCAGAGCCGCCCGTCAGTGAAGAGTCGCCAGAGCCACCCACTAGTCAGGAGCTGCCAGAGTGGCCAGACTGCCCCGAGCTGCCAGAGTGGCCAGACTGCCCCGAGCTGCCAGAGTGGCCAGACTGCCCCGAGCTGCCAGACTGCCCCGAGCTGCCAGAGCGGCCAGACTGCCCCGAGCTGCCAGAGCTGGCCAGACTGCCCCGAGCTGCCAGACTGGCCAGACTGCCCCGAGCTGCCAGAGTGGCCAGACTGCCGCGAGCTGCCAGAGTGGCCCGACTGCCTGGAACGGCCAGAACCGGAGCCACCTCCAGATATAGGTGGGTTGGGGAGGGGTGGTGTAGCACAGTGCCGTCGTTGACGGCAGCCACCCTCCCTTCCCTCCCTTTAGTAGGGGGGAATTTTTGTTTTGTTGTTTGAGGTTGTTTTTCTTGTTTTCTTAAGGTGCTTCCGGGGTTAGCACCTTTAAGGGGGGGGGGGGGGGGGTACTGTCACGTCCTGGCCAGTATAAGGGTTAATTGTCATTTTAGTTTGGTCAGGACGTGGCAGAGGGTATTTGTTTTATGTGGTTCGGGGTGGTGTTTTGGTAAAAGGGTGTTTGATTTAGTATTTCCGGGTTTTGGTTTCTGATCTATGTTTATGTAATTCTATGTTGAGTCTAGTGTGTCTGTTTCTATGTTTGGGTTCATTGGGGTTGGGACTCTCAATTGAAGGCAGGTGTTGTCTATTTACCTTTGATTGAGAGTCCCATATATGAGGGTGTGTTTGTGTTTGTCTGTGGTGGGAGATTGTTTTTGCACTGCGTTAGGATAGCCTGCAAAACTGTTGCACTGTCATTGTTTATTGTTTTTTGTATAGTGTTCACGTGAGCGATTAATTAAATTCAAAAATGAACACGACATCCGCTGCGTATTAGTCTACATTTTCAGACGACGATTTCGCTATATCGTCAGAAGACGAAGACAGCCGTGACATCAGGATAACCGGTCATACAAAAGTGGCTCACCTTTTAGCCAAGTAAATTTCTATGGCAACGAATCCTTCTGAACTAACCTGCTCCGAGTTGAGGACCAATGAAATCAGATGTCCTCCCTCTTGCAAAGACTGCGTCATCATCCCCTTCATTTGAGGAAGGCATCACGCAATGTATTAATAAGAAAAATATATAGATAATAGTGAGAGAAAAGGATTTTGCTTTGATAAGCACACTAAAGACTGCATTAACGATAAATTGAAAAAATGTATTCACGCAACATGCAACAATTTCAAAAGATTTTACTGAGTTAGAGTTCATATAAGGAAATCAATCAGTGAAATAAATTCATTAGGCCCTAATCTCTGGATTTTACATGACTGGGAATACAGATATGCATCTGTTGGTCACAGATACACTATACAGTGCACATCATTTGAGAAAAATAAGCTTTTTTTGTATGGAATATTTCTGGGATCTCTTATTTCCGCTCATGAAACATGGGACCAACACTTTACATGTTGCGTTTATATTTTTGTTCAGTATAAAGCAATCTGTAACTAGACTACCTGGCTTCGTATTATGTTTCTTAGATTAGACGGGAGGTGGGGAGATACATATGAATGAGATTTGGAGAGGAATTTACAGTGCAGGAGATCGTCACAGCAGTTCAGACAGTGAGTTGTTAAGGGGTATAGTCTCATATAGTCCTCTTCCAGCGAAAACAAGCTATTTGAGATACTGTACATCACTGGCTTCTCCTCCTTTGCACTCGGAGGTAGATTCCGATCATTGGAGAAGCTATACTTTTGTATACTTTTTAGCCATTAGATCTGAAATTAGCACCCACGAGACAAAAATGGTCCCCAAAAATGTGGTACTATGTCACAAATGTGCACCATGCCAGCTCTCTCTCTCGCTCTTTTTCACTGAGGGGCTGAAATTCGAATTGGTAGGGGGCTGGCCCACGTGGGGGTAAACGTAAGGAAAATGGCACTGCACAACTTCCAGAAAAGCAGATGCGACAATTGCCTGCTACGGTGGGTTTCCATTTAACTATCTTGTGTTGATTAAAAACAGCTGGACGTAATGACGTCACCAAAAGAAAAACGACGTTGCAAAAACCTAGTGTCGAATAAAAATGAAGTGGTTGAAGTGTTTCCATTACCCATTTAGGCAAATTGCGCATTGATAAATTAGCGACAGCCTTCATCTCCTCCCACCTACCGGTTTCATGTACACTGTATCAGAATGCAAGAAATGACTAATATTTGCCATACTATAATACTTCTCATGTGCCAACGTATCACCACGGTCCGTGCCATGGTGAGACTTGCACTCCTGTAGATATGAAAAAATTGGATGGTGAAACTTGAATCCAGCCAACCAGACTAGGCAAAGTAATTCAGGCATTTTTGAAAGTCAAGACAATCCTTGTCCTGCAATGAAAATGTTTTTAACACTTTACTTGACACCCAGCGTCATAAGACGTTATGACACAGTCATAACCATGTCATAACAGTTGACATGTCATAACCTGTCATAATATGGTCATAACACTCATGACATATTTAGACCTGTTGTCACATTTACAGTATTATTTTATGGCTGGTTATGACACCTAAATAAAAGGGTTTCAAAACCCAAAAAACATTCCATTACGCCATAGCCTACTCGTTTGTTATAACATTTTCTGAAATTGATCATATTAAATTATCATTGTAACTGCACACAAATTGACGTCAGACATGCACCTATGCTCTGTGGGTGATGACGAGGCTGATAGCAGGCGCAGATTTCAGGAGCAGGACAAAACACCTTCAAAACATCTTTGTGACTGATGACTGACATAAGGGCATGCACGTGATATCAGAATGCCAAGCGTGTGCAAAGCTGTCATCAATGCAAACGGTGGCTACTTTGAAGAAACTCAAATATATTTTGATTTGTTTAACACTTTTTTGGTTACTACACCATTCCATGTGTTATTTCATAGTTTTGATGTCTTCACTATTATTCTACAATGTATAAAGTAGTAAAAATAAAGAAAAAACCCTGGAATGAGTAGGTGTCCAAACTTTTGACAGGTAGTGTAAGTATTCAGACCCTTTACTCAGTACTTTTGGCAGCGATTATAGCCTCGAGTCTTCTTGGGTATGACGCTACAAGCTTGGCACACCTGTATTTGGGGAGTTTCTCCCATTCTTCTCTGCAGATCCTCTCAAACTCTGTCAAGTTGGATGGGGAGCGTCGCTGCACAGCTATTTTCAGGTCTCTCCAGAGATTTTTGATTGGGTTCAAGTCCGGGCTCTGGCTGGGCCACTCAAGGACATTCAGAGACTTGTCCCGAAGCCACTCCTGTGTTGACTTGGCTGTGTGCTTGGGGTCATTGTCCTGCTGGAAGGTGAACCTTCGCCTGAGGTCCTGAGTGCTCTGGAATAGGTTTTCATCAAGCAGCTCTCTGTACTTTGCTCCGTTCATCTTTCCCTCAATCCTGACTAGTCTCCCAGTCCCTGTCACTGAAAAACATCCCCACAGCATGATGCTTCACCGTAGTGCTGGTGCCAGGTTTCCTCCAGACATGAAGCTTGGTATTTGCTCTGACATGCACTGTCAACTGTGGGAACTTATATAGACAGGTGTGTGCCTTTCCAAATCATGTCCAATCAATTGAATTTACCACCGGTGGACTCAAATCAAGTTGTAGAAATCAAGTTGTAGATTTTTAATACATTAGCAAAAATGTCTAAAACCTGTTTTCACTTTGTCATTATGGGGTATTGTGTGTAGATTGGTTAAATACAATTTTCCATCAATTTCAGAAAAAGGCTGTAACGTAACAAATTGTGGAAAAAGTCAAGGGGGTTTGAATAACGCAATATGTCACAACAGGTGTAAATGGGTCATGAGTGTTATGACCATGTTATGACAAGTTACATCAGCTGTTATGACATTGACATGGTTATGACTAACATTCCCTCCAAGCTGCATGCAGCTCCCAGGACTGCCATGCAGAGCGAAAAATAAATATCAGCCCGTGGAGAGAAGCACGAGATTGAACTTCACTCAGCTTTATACGGTTTTCCCTGTTAGTTAACACTATCAACGTTTCCCTTTACTGTGGCAATTGTGATCAAATCAACGCAATATTAGCCACTTTCAATGCAACGTACCCAAACAAAAACAAACTATGCAAGAGATGTTGTTGTAGACAGAACTCAACGGAGTAGGATTCTATTGCTCATAACTCAGACCATACCATACTCTACACAGACCGGCGAGGCATAATAAATCAGAGCTGCCGTAGGCCTATAGGCAAATAGACCATTGCCATTAATGGATCTATGCCATTTATTTTGAACTGGACTGTGTTTACAGCTGTGGTCATGAGTAGATGCCTTGTTTTGAGATCAAAGCAAGAGCTGCATGTAGCCACAAGCAATTTTTTTTATATATACTGCTCAAAAAAATTTAAGGAACACTAAAATAACACATCCTAGATCTCAATGAATGAAATAATCTTATTAAATACTTTTTTCTTTACATAGTTGAATGTGCTGACAACAAAATCACACAAAAATAATCAATGGAAATCCAATTTATCAACCCATGGAGGTCTGGATTTGGAGTCACACTCAAAATTAAAGTGGAAAACCACACTACAGGCTGATCCAACTTTGATGTAATGTCCTTAAAACAAGTCAAAATGAGGTTCAGTAGTGTGTGTGGCCTCCACGTGCCTGTATGACCTCCCTACAATGCCTGGGCATGCTCCTGATGAGGTGGCGGATGGTCTCCTGAGGGATCTCCTCCCAGACCTGGATTAAAGCATCCGCCAACTCCTGGACAGTCTGTGGTGCAACGTGGCGTTGGTGGATGGAGCGAGACATGATGTCCCAGATGTGCTCAATTGGATTCAGGTCTGGGGAATGGGCGGGCCAGTCCATAGCATCAATGCCTTCCTCTTGCAGGAACTGCTGACACACTCCAGCCACATGATGTCTAGCATTGTCTTGCATTAGGAGGAACCCAGGGCCAACCGCACCAGCATATGGTCTCACAAGGGGTCTGAGGATCTCATCTCGGTAGCTAATGGCAGTCAGGCTACCTCTGGCAAGCACATGGAGGGCTGTGCGGCCCCCCAAAGAAATGCCACCCCACACCATGACTGACCCACCGCCAAACCGGTCATGCTGGAGGATGTTGCAGGCAGCAGAACGTTCTCCACGGCATCTCCAGACTGTCACGTCTGTCACGTGCTCAGTGTGAACCTGCTTTCATCTGTGAAGAGCACAGGGCGCCAGTGGCGAATTTGCCAATCTTGGTGTTCTCTGGCAAATGCCAAACGTCCTGCACGGTGTTGGGCTGTAAGCACAACCCCCACCTGTAGACATCGGGCCCTCATACCACCCTCATGGAGTCTGTTTCTGACCGTTTCAGCAGACACATGCACATTTGTGGCCTGCTGGAGGTCATTTTGCAGGGCTCTGGCAGTGCTCCTTCTGCTCTTCCTTGCACAAAGGCGGAGGTAGCGGTCCTGCTGCTGGGTTGTTGCCCTCCTATGGCCTCCTCCACGTCTCCTGATGTACTGGCCTGGCTCCTGGTAGCGCCTCCATGCTCTGGACACTACGCTGACAGACACAGCAAACCTTCTTGCCACAGCTCGCATTGATGTGCCATCCTGGATGAGCTGCACTCCCTGAACGACTTGTGTGGGTTGTAGACTCCGTCTCATGCTACCACTAGAGTGAAAGCACCGCCAGCATTCAAAAGTGACCAAAACATCAGCCAGGAAGCATAGGAACTGAGAAGTGGTCTGTGGTCCCCACCTGCAGAACCACTCCTTTATTGGGGGTGTCTTGCTAATTGCCTATAATTTCCACCTGTTGTCTATTCCATTTGCACAACAGCATGTGAAATGTATTGTCAATCAGTGTTGCTTCCTAAGTGGACAGTTTGATTTCACAGAAGTGTGATTGACTTGGAGTTACATTGTGTTGTTTAAGTGTTCCCTTTATTTTTTTGAGCAGTGTATTTTGCCAGTTAGTGAGTTATTAGCCCAGTTTGAATCATTTGTAGTCAGCAATAGAGGAGTGATTTCTTCCTACAAGAGCACAAAACGTGCATTTCTAGACATCATTGAAAAGCAGGTCAGTTAAAGAGCTCTTATTCAAGCCTTAAATAGGCAGTGTTGTATTTTGAGACAGGCTTGAATAAGGTAAGTAGCCAATAGGCCAAGGGTAGCATAATTTTTCTGATTCTTTGTAATAAATGGTATGGGAATAATAATGCATTTTATTTTGTAAAGCGGTTTCTTGCATCAAACAACTTTTCAGTCACCTCCTTGTCTGATGGACAAGTGAATAAACAGGTTAATGTCAAGCCCAATGTAGGCCTACATTGAACACCACACAGTGACTGCTACTGTAGGCTGAATGATAGAACAGCAGTTTCCATGTTAAATGTTATGGGATGCATTTTCTCCATTGTTTCTGATGGTAGGCCACTCTGGTAGACCTACATTATGATTAACTAGCCACAGTAGCCTACTTGGCCAGTGTTAAAACTGACTTAAAGTGGGTACAGCCTCAGTGTTCACAGTAAACGCGTTGCACAGAATCTTTACAAAGATCAAGTTTGTGCTCAGCAGACCTGAAATTTGCTCAGTGCTGAAAAAATGAGGGAACATTGGTTCAGTGTCATAGCACACCCCGTGCTATGACACTGGGTGTCAAGTATTACCCAATTTTCATAGTAAAAAAAATAGATTTCACAAGCAGTAGGCATTTAGAATTGAATGTGGAGTGAATCTTTATAGCCCCCTGTACCTTAATTATTTATTTATTATAAACCCCTTGGGTTCGTGCCGTGGGGGAGATCTTCATGGGCTATACTTGGCCTTGTCTCAGGATAGTAAGTTGGTGGTTGAATATATCCCTCTAGTGGTGTGGGGGCTGTGCTTTGGCAAAGTGGGTGGGGTTATATCCTGCCTGTTTGGCCCTGTCCGGGGGTATCGTCAGATCGGGGCCACAGTGTCTCCCAACCCCTCCTGTCTCAGCCTCCAGTATTTATGCTGCAATAGTTAATGTGTCGGGGGGCTAGGGTCTGTCTGTTATATCTGGAGTATTTCTCCTATCTTATCCGGTGTTCTGTGCGAATTTAAGAATTCTCTCTCTCGACCTCGACCTGAGCCCTGGAACACTGACCTGTTCACCGGGCGTGCTACCTTGTCCCAGACCTGCTGTTTTCAACTCTCTAGAGACAGCAGGAGCAGTAGAGATATGAAAAGCCAACTGACATTTACTCCTGAGGTGCTGACCTGTTGCACCCTCTACAACCATTGTGATTATTATTATTTGACCCTGCTGGTCATCTATGAACATTTGAACATCTTGGCCATGTTCTGTTAGAAGAGAAGAGGACTGGCCACCACTCATAACCTGGTTCCTCTCTAGGTTCTGGCCTTTCTAGGGAGTTTTTCCTAGCCACCGTGCTTCTACACCTGCATTGCTTGCTGTTTGGGGTTTTAGGCTGGGTTTCTGTACAGCACTGTGTGACATCAGCTGATGTAAGAAGGGCTTTATAAATACATTTGATTGAAATTTGCTTGAATTATTTGGCATCATTTATTTAAAAAAAAAAACTGTTTCCATCATCATTTATCGCAATAAAGAAAGTTAGAATCCACCCTTCGAACGGATAACATTTTTCTCGATCTTTAGAGAATTTAAAATGTATCTGCCATTTTCGTTATGTGTCTTATTTTTTTTGTTGAATAAACCTGGGTCCATGGAAACCTGCCTAGTGATGTAAATACACATTTGTAAGAGATTCTCTGAAACGTGTCCACAATGTTCTCTTTGTTGCACCATTTCTCCTCCCAATATCAGGCGTGATGTGACTGCATGAACTATGCAAATCTGTGTGTGTGTGTGTGTGTGTGTGTGTGTGTGTGTGTGTGTGTGTGTGTGTGGGGGGGGGGGGGGGGGGCGTTAAACCTTGATACACTTTCAAACGGTCCAGCTGCTGTGACAGAGTCACACTCCCAGACGTGTGAGAGCTGAAGGAGACCGGGAAAAAAGGTGAGAGATGGGAGGGGGATGGGGGGGAAAGAGACAAGGGGTTGGACGAGGAAAGAAAAAAGGTGAGAGATGGGAGGGGGATGGGGGGGAAAAGAGACAAGGGGTTGGACGAGGAAAGAAAAAAGGTGAGAGATGGGAGGGGGATGGGGGGGAAAAGAGACAAGGGGTTGGACGAGGAAAGAAAAAAGGTGAGAGATGGGAGGAGGATGGGGGGGAAAGGAGACAAGGGGTTGGACGAGGAAAGAAAAAAGGTGAGAGATGGGAGGGGGATGGGGGGAAAGGAGACAAGGCGTTGGACGAGGAAAGAAAAAAGGTGAGAGATGGGAGGGGGATGGGGGGGAAAGGAGACAAGGGGTTGGACGAGGAAAGAAAAAAGGTTAGAGATGGGAGGGGGATGGGGGGGAAAGGAGACAAGGGGTTGGACAAGGAAAGAAAAAAGGTGAGAGATGGGAGGGGGATGGGGGGGAAAGGAGACAAGGGGTTGGACGAGGAAAGAAAAAAGGTGAGAGATGGGAGGGGGATGGGGGGGAAAGGAGACAAGGGGTTGGACGAGGAAAGAAAAAAGGTGAGAGATGGGAGGGGGATGGGGGGGAAAAGAGACAAGGGGTTGGACGAGGAAAGAAAAAAGGTTAGAGATGGGAGGGGGATGGGGGGGAAAGGAGACAAGGGGTTGGACGAGGAAAGAAAAAAGGTGAGAGATGGGAGGGGGATGGGGGGGAAAGGAGACAAGGGGTTGGACGAGGAAAGAAAAAAGGTTAGAGATGGGAGGGGGATGGGGGGGAAAGGAGACAAGGGGTTGGACGAGGAAAGAAAAAAGGTGAGAGATGGGAGGGGGATGGGGGGGAAAAGAGACAAGGGGTTGGACGAGGAAAGAAAAAAGGTGAGAGATGGGAGGGGGATGGGGGGGAAAGGAGACAAGGGGTTGGACGAGGAAAGAAAAAAGGTGAGAGATGGGAGGGGGATGGGGGGGAAAGGAGACAAGGGGTTGGACGAGGAAAGAAAAAAGCATTACTCAACAAAACATTCACAGCCATTTCTTGCTAGTCCTCTTCCTCCCATCCTCAACACTCTCCCCATTTCCTGAACTTCACGCTCATTAAAAACACATGCCTGGGGACAATTTCAAACACACGGTCTCTTGGGATGGCTAGTTCTGATCTGATTCCTCAGGGAACACGGTGTCTGCTGCTTTCATTCTCACACGTGACAAACATCAGCAACTGATTTAGACTGGGAAAACCAGACTTACTCTCTGCACTCAATCTATCAAATGTATTTTATTAAGCCCTTTTTTTACATCAGCAGATGTCACAAAGTGATTTACAGATACCCAGCCTAAAACCCTAAAGAGCAAGCAATGCAGAGGCAGAAGCACAGTGACTAGGAAAAACTCTGTGATATCAACTGATCAACAGGGAAAAGAGAGAACCCAGCAGATACTTCAGGGTTAGTTGTCAAAACCTGCTCTACTCCATTCTACACACTACCGATCTACACCACATTACACTGGACTCTAACCTTACAGTGACTGAATAGACTGACAGACAGTCTGTGATAGTGGGGTGAAGTGTCACTTCCTTTGTGAATGTACTGCCAGCAATGTGACTCACCACCTCAAGGAGCCAGCATTACCTACTACTCCCACATGAGCATGGGGGAAGGTGGTGGACTGAGCTGAACCTGTGAAGAATAGCACTTGCCACACACACACACACACACACACACACACACACACACACACACACACACACACACACACACACCACACACACACACACACACACACACACACACACACACACACACACACACACACACACACACACACACACACGGGACTCCCTAAAGACCTGCTATTTCGATACAGCAATGACTTTTCATAGCAGGATAGGAGAATTTACACAGCAGGTTAGGAGAATTAGGTTAAGGGTTGGGGTTAGCAAAAATGCTCACCTACCCTACTATGAAAAGTCACTTGTATCGAAGTGGCGTGTTTTTAGGGGGGGACGCACACACCATAATCTGTTACTCTGTCATAGGTCTAAACACTGATCAGAGGAAGAAAGATTGATTTTCATATTCACGTTTTCAGTTTCTCATTAGCCATGAGTCATGATACATTTATCTTTGTCGCATGCTTCACAAACTGGTGTAGACTAAGTGAAATGTTTACTTACAACAATGCAGAGACAAATGTAAAAATAGAAAACTAATAACGCGAGGACTAGATACACAATGAGTAACAATAACTTGGCTATATACTGTACATGGGTACCAGTACCGAGACAATGATCTAAAGTTAGGCATTTTAGAAAAATGTAAGTGTTATATCATATTGGTAGGCACCGTTAAGAGTGCCCTGGTGACTCAGTCCACAGCAAGTCTGACATAAACAACAAGCAAATAGTGGTGATTTGAGATTTCAGAACCAAGGACAGCAATCTTCTCAGGTGAAGCTGAAACATCACTTGGAAAATAAAACATTTATGGGAGAGGAGGCCTAACAGGAAACAAAAACCCTAATGTAGGCTCCTCACCAACGCTATGCTAGACTGTTCAGCCATACTGATTTCAATTGTTAACCCTTTAGAATTGTAAATATTAAGGAATACTTCTGAAAATAATGATTCTTTGAAAATGCATACAGGTGCCTCGATAACAATTGAACATCAACAGGACACATCAGCCCTCAGGCAAATCACAGACTAGAATAAAGGTGTACAAGAATTATGTGTTGTACAACAATGTGTTTGTGCATGATAGTCTTTGTATCATGAACTCATGTCGGCTCCATAGCCCATAAGTAGACCAGTCATAAATCAGCCCCTAGCATGCGATAATGACAATGCTTAATTGGATCTAAATAAAGTACTGAAGTGAGACTGCATGTGAGTGTATGAATTCTGTACGTTTGTCTGAGTGTACTGTTGGTACACCTTGGCACGTTAGCTGTCCCCCCTGCTGTCCCCCTCCAGCCATAGTCTCAGTGTGACAGGACAGGCATTAATAACTGTGATTTCCTCTGTGTGGAGAGCAAGAAAGGCGAGAGAAATAGCGAGCTCAAAGTCCCACCAGTCCCAATGTTCCCGTGGGCGGATGGGAGAGTGAGAAGGCTGAGAATACTGTGAATAGAACATAATCTTCTGATTCACTCCATTCTAGAACCATCTCTTGCTGTTGTAGTGGAGCTCTACTAAAGCCAGAGCCAGTGACGCTGCTGACTCTCCATGTTCAGACCAAATTTGTCTCCCATTTCCTGTTGGGCGTGACTGGGAGAATCCACTGGAAGATGGAAAATCCATCTCTCCCATTGGCTGTGGTGAGCATCATAGAAGTTGAAGCATTGCCATGTGTGTCCGCTTTTTGTTCCATAACCATACACTGGTGTACACAATGCAGGTCCTCCCTTCAACTGTAGTGGATGTCCACGCTATACAATGCACACTGCTAGACAAAACAAGTCTCGCAGGAGACTCCCTCACAAAAGGTTCTCTTGAATCTATCAACAGTCCATTTCTATTCCATAATGTGTTCATATCAAATCTAACCAGATAACAACCAGAGGAGCATCCTTAAATAAACACTGCTCCCCTAACAAATATAATAAAACAAATAAGCCATTAAGCAGATGCTTTTATCTAAAGTGACTTACAGTCATGTGTGTACATGATACTGATATTTCCCCACAGGGACAATAGTTAAAGTATTGCATACATTTTATGTACAGATGGTCCTGGGAATCGAACCCACTAACCTGGCATTGCAAGCACCATGCTCTACCAACTGAGCGTCAGAGGACTAATATATTTAAGCAATAAGGCCCGAGGAGGTGTGGTATATGGCAAATATACCACGGTTAAGGATTGCTCTTATGCACGACGCAATCCACTGTCTCATCAACCCAGCCAGGCACTTTATAAACTTGATCTCCACTATAAAAATAGATTATATAGACATTCCACATTTCTTTTAGACTAACATTTAGCTTTCAACGGTGAAGATTTGTGTGCAACCGAACCGATAGAAGGAACGACCAGCAGGCGTGGGTAGCAACCCTAGATTTGTGTCAGGAATATATATTGTGGAAGGATGAAATATTATGAATAAATTCATCAAAATAACTTTCATGAAAATGTGTAAATCATTATTTGAATGTGTTGGTGACCCGTTGTATAAAAGTGATAATGACCTCGAAGCCGGTGTTTGGAGGACTTCGTCTCGGGCCTAACAACACCTGTGCCAATATATCCTCCAAACACCGGCTTCTCTGGCATTATCACTTAAATATATATGAGTAATTGATTAAAAAACAATGAAGATGGATTTCTCTGATGAATGGATCACATGCATAGGCTCTGACTTTCTCAACTCCACGATTTGGAAGTACAATGGAGTGATTTTATCGACTTTACCGACTTTATCGAAATTATGTCAGTTGAGAAAAAATGTCCATTTAATGCTTTCCTTGTACCTATATTTGTCCTGTGTTAACGTGAGCTTTTCTTAGGGTGCTGAAAGCCGTAGCATTTCCAACCTTTGCAAAGGGAGCCATTGTTTGTAAATGGAGATAGAGCAGCGGATGTTTTTATTTTGGCAGGGGATGCACAGAATGGTATTATTTTTGGTTTTACTTTAGCTTTCAAATCCAACTGACAACTCTATAACAATCAGGAGAAGTACAGGTACAGTTTCAAAACTACGGACAAGCTCGCACTTTCACAGGACAAACATACTGTAGGTGCAAGGAAAGCATAAAAATGTAAGTCTTGACTGACAGCAACTCGATGTAGTCGGAGGTGCAGTCCGTCCACATGTCACTCAACTCCATTTTACATCGTGGAGTTGAGAAACTCCGCTACAGAGCCTCGAGGGATGTCTAAATGTTAGTCTTCAATCGGCAAACCTAGACGGCTCTGAGGATTCAACTCACTGGTCGTGACTGCTCGTGAGCTTTCTGCTAAGAATCCCGGAAACGAGTCTCAACAAGGAGAAGGAGGCGGTTACATCCGCATGATCATGAAGCGAACGCCAATGGTCTCGCGGAGGAATCGGTAGGCACCGTATTCCCTCTTGTGCGTAGGAAAATGGGCGGGTTTGGGGAAAGCTCGGTCACGCTGCGTGGGTGTTGAGTGTATAGTAAAGGGCTGCCGCGGCAGTATTTAGCACAGTCTGCAGTCAGCCGCTCAGTCAACCAACAGCCCAACCACAGCTAAAACAGCTAAGAGCTTTTCAGCACCAAAAAACAGCGGACAGCTCCTCAATAAGCGAACACTATGGTTCTGATCTGGACCCAGTTTGGAGTGAAAACCAAAAATGGAAAGTGCAAGGTCCGCGTTATGAACAGGAATGACAGCTCGGGCTCTTCATCAGGGGTAAGTTATATTTTGGAAATGTGTCTACATTTCAGTCATTTACAGATTGTTATGTATTGTATCAAATGCAAGTAGCCCATGTCCGTTAAACTCATGTATGTCATAAATTGTGCCTAATGGTTGTGTCATTAAAAAGTTGGCAGTGAGTTTAAAGACTAGTGGTATCATTGCTGAGAATATTATCGGATTAAAGCATAGATGTGTCAAATATTTAATGTTCCTTTTATTGTAAATGAGAATATATTCTCAGTCAACTCACCTTGTAAAATAAGGAATTATATATATTTTTAAAAGCTTATACACACTGTGTGTGAGCAGTTTGCACAATGTCAACGGGTTCTCCAGTAACCTACTGAATATGCTTTATACCCCTAATTCCAACGCAGACAGTGTAGCCTAGTTGAGCCAATCAGGGCTCAGCTGGCATCTGTGGTGCGAGGTGCAGTCTGCCTCAAGATGCTCATACACACGAGTTCCCCCTATAGTCACGTTGCCTGCATTTAGATGCACAAACAGATCTGCATTACAGTCTAGAATAGTTTTCATACAATACTATTTTCACAGGCTGAATGTAATAATAAAGAATACGTTGTAGTCATTTGTATTCAAAGGACTGACAGGTGACAATTCCAAGTATGTGTCCTCTGAAACTGGTACTAGCACAGAAGGCTTGCTGACAATCATAGTCTACTTGTCTGGGTCATTCTCAATCAATTGTTGAATGTCACACCTGCTGGGTGTCATAAAGCTGCCTGGTGCTTGGAAATGCATTATTATGGGCATGGGAGTGAGAGCGTTATAAGGAGTGGTTGAAGTGTATAGCCCACAGCCCAGGGAGTTAGTTATCTTACTATGACATCTTATCCAGCTCTGGCTTTCGATAGCTTCGTTGAGGCAAAGACATTTGTCCTTTTAAAACGTGGCTATTCTGTGTGCAGTAGAGATCTAACGAGCTCCTTCTCCCACCCTGTTTCTCCAGGAGAACCAGAAGGACCAAGAGGTTCCCGTTCTGTCCAGGCCTATGGGGAAGGATTTCTACAAGGTCCTGGGCGTCGAGTCTGACTCCAACGAAGACGACATCAAGAAGGCGTACAGGAAGATGGCCCTGAAGTTTCACCCCGACAAGAACAGCGCTGCGGACGCCGCGGACAAGTTTAAGGAGATTGCAGAAGCTTATGAGATTCTGACCGACTCCAAGAAAAGGGTCATCTATGATCAGTTTGGAGAAGAAGGTGAGGGCCTTTCCTTCTTTCCCTTTGTCATTTGACCGGCAAGTGCTGTTGCATCTTGCAAAAAAATCTACAGCACCTGGTCCCCCTGAGAGCCAGCCCAACACATGCAGTGTAGACGACTACAGGTTGATAAATTAGTCAGCCAGCGACGAGAAAGTGTTTGTCAAACTTCGAAGTGCCAATATATACATTTAGTAAGCCCTCCAGAAGTGTTGAGCTAAATATACGAGTAAGAACTTTGTCTCAGAGTGGGAGAAGAATACCAGATTAGACAAGATGGAAGGTCACACTCCTGCCTGAGTGAACTGTACTAACTGAAGTTGTCTTTTTTCTTTTGTGTCTCAGGTCTCAAGAACGGAGGCGGGGTGTCCATGGCAGGCAAAGAGAACAACCCCCATCACTATAGTTACCACGGCGATGCCCACGAGACCTTCTCAACATTCTTCCAGGGCTCCGACCACTTCGACATCTTCTTCGGGCCCGACGGCGAGGAGGAGCTTTTCAACCCCTTTAACCGTTTCACCTTCAGCAAAGGTGATGGTTACCATGGCAACTATGGCCCCAACGGCGAGAAACTTCGGCGCGGGCGACGGCAGGGTGTGGAGGTGGTGCACGACCTCCTGGTGACCCTAGAAGAGGTGTTCCACGGCTGC
Organism: Salmo salar; assembly: GCF_965601325.2. Taxonomy (NCBI): domain Eukaryota; kingdom Metazoa; phylum Chordata; class Actinopteri; order Salmoniformes; family Salmonidae; genus Salmo; species Salmo salar. The sequence goes on along the minus strand of NC_138301.1, from coordinate 80,456,685 downwards.
TCTAAGCACATGAAGATCACGCGGCACCGCCTCAACCCAGACGGCCGCAGCCTTCGCACTGAGGATAAGGTCCTGAACGTGGTGGTGAAAAAGGGATGGAAGGAGGGTACCAAGATCACCTTTCCCAGAGAGGGTGACGAGACGGCCAATAGCATACCCGCCGACGTGACCTTCGTCCTCAAGGACAAGAAACACCCCCACTACAAGAGGGACGGGTCCAACATAGTCTATACGGCAAAGATCACCCTCAAAGAAGTACGTTTGTGTTCATGTGAACTTGTGTGTCAACTTAACATTGATATGGTTATATAATGCAGTTAGTATTAGCAGATGTACAGCACTGCCATACTTTCAGTATAACATAATGCTTCAAGGCATAGCTGAAGTATGCCACTTCTGTACTTTAGATAATGGCTCAAATTGGTGGCTGTAGGGAGAACACTTTGTTCTATTCAGAGCCCCTCTCAGCTAACCCACACTGCTCCAACCTTGTCCTTAGCCCAGCTAACAACCCCCCAATAACACACAGTGCCCACCAACACCTCCCCTCACTTACCTCATCGGCCCCTACAGAGAGCAGCATCAGCAGTAGCTAAATATAGCCTCGGTCAGCCGCCCCCTCACACTGCTTTCACTTTGCTCCCCCACTGACTCCTCTGCTCTGCGCCAGCCTTTAGCTTCCTCTCTCTCTGGCTTACAATCACTCACTCCCACATCCTACGCTCCTCAGATTAGCATGCTAGTGTTCAGACATTGCAGGCTCTTCACCAAGCGCCTCTTCATCTTCCCCTGGCCCCACTCAGTCAATCTGTTGAGTACCGACACCCACAGCCAGAATAGAGAGAACATTACTGGTATAGCATTTGTAACACTTAGCGTTGCGTAACAGAGAAAAGCGTCGCCTTTGGGGGGAAATTGCTCCACATTTGAGTCTGATATAACACTCACTTAAGAAAATTGCCCTGGTTAGTTTCACATTCATTCAGAAGTACCAACTGCAGCTAATTATGTTATGGGGTCGACTGCTTCCACTGTTATGTAACCAAACGCTCTCTACATAAAAAGAGGAAGATTAACAAATACTTTCTTCCTCGCTCTCTCCAGGCTCTATGTGGATGCACAGTCAACGTCCCCACCCTCGACAACAGGACGATGCCACTACCGTGCAGTGACGTCATCAAGCCCGGCGCCATCCGGCGGCTGAGGGGCGAGGGGCTGCCCCACGCCAAGACCCCCACCACACGTGGCGACCTGGTGGTGGAGTTCCAGGTGGCCTTCCCTGACAGGATCCCTCCCCAGTCCAAAGAGATCATCAAACACAGCCTCATTGGGTGCTAACATGCTATCGTGCTAACGACCACAACAGCTAGCCGATACAATCACAGCCTTGCTAGGTGCTATGACAATCCAGCACAGCTTCTCCCTGTGCTTGGTTTAGAGACAATGGCAGGAATGGAATCTTTAAAAACATATATACCTTTTTGATTATAGGCACTATTCATCATCTACAATGCCACAGGGGAAAAGGTTTACAGTTTAACTGGCAAATGGACTCCTGAGTGTCTGGGCACGTTTTCTGACAGACTGACTAGCCTTTCTCTTGAATGAAAAAGGGTAGAGGTACTCTTACTGTGTTGCCTATATCAAGAGTTTGGTATGCCAATAGAGTCATTCGACTCATTAGAGAAACCTGAGGTAGTTGACTGTCACGTGGCAAAATGATTCTACCAGTTGTATGGTGTTCATATGACTGCACTTTTACATTGATTTATTACAATAACAAATATGTACTTGTGTACAAGACTGTACTAATGTACAAATATAGTTATCACTGTCTCTAAAAGAGATTCATTTGTCAAATGTTCAACTGAATCATTTGAAACGTTTGTATATATTTGTGCTTTAACTTATACCAGATGTTAATGTATTATTCTAAATTGACAAATGGACAAAGAAAAGCATGTTGAATAAATGAAAATACCTGAATTTTAATAAAAGTTTTTGTGTTTTATTATATTAAAATGTGCAGCACTGGTCATGAACTATGATTCAGGATAAGAATAAGCATGTCCATATCACAAAAGGAAATGAGAAAAATGTGAAATACATTGAACAAAGCAAAAAATATATTCAGCATGCAATTTCAAAGATTTTACTGAGTTACAGTTCATATAAGGAAAACAGTCAATTGAAATAAATTCATTAAGCCCTAATCTATTGATTTCACATGACTGTGAATACAGATATGCATCTGTTGGTCACAGATACCTTAAAGAAAAGGTACAGGCATGGATCAGAAAACCAGTCAGTATCTGGTGTGACCAACATTTGCCTCATGCAGCGCAGTACATCTGCTTCACATAGAGTTGATCAGGCTGTTGATTGTGGCCTGAGGAATGTTGTCCCGCTCTTCAATGGCTGTGTGAAGTTGCTGGATATTGGAACACGCTGTCGTACACGCCGATCCAGAGCATCCCAAACATGCTCAATGGGTGACATGTCTGGTGATTATGCAGGCTATGGAAGAACTGGGACATTTTCAGCTTCCAGGAATTGTGTGCAGATCCTTGCGACATGGGGCCGTGCATTGTTATTATCATGATTCCAAGTGTAATTTCATAGTGTTGATGTCTTCGCTAGTATTCTAAAATGTTCAAAATAGTAAAAATAAAGAAAAACCCTTGAATGAGTAGGTGTGTCCAAACTTAGTACCGTATCTCTCTCTCATTCATATACACTGAACAAAAATATAAGTGCAGCATGTAAAGTGTTGGTCCCATGTTTTCTGAGCTGAAATAAAAGATCCCAGAAATGTTTCATGCGCACAAAGTTTATTTCTCTCAAATTTGTTTAAAATATATATATATATATGCAACATGTAATCTGTTGATCCCATGTTTCATGAGCTGAAATAAAAAAATCCTAGAAATGTTGGTTTTCCCTACCTTTCTTTAAGGTATCTGTGACCAACAGATACATATCTGTATTCCCAGTCTGTGAAATCCATAAATTAGAGCCTAATTCATTTATTCCAATTTACTGATGTCCTTATATGAACTTGAACTGTAACTCAGTAAAATCTTTGAAATTGTTGCATTTACATTTTTTTGTTCAATGTACTATGAAGACTTAACTTCATAATACAGTAAATTAGATAAACCTCACATTAATCCTGACTACAATCTTGATTATGTGAAGAGTTGGAGAGAACTCTTGGGCGAGGCAATGCCTCCTGCAATTGCCATGTTGCAACAGAATCAAGGAAGACTAATGAGGCCTGAAGGATATCTTACCACCTCCAAGTGCAGATCAGCCAGTTGACCTAGAGTAATGAGTACATAAGCTGTTCAAGATCATCAGTGGTGTCAATAGGTTTTGAGCAGTACTGTTGGCTGAAAGAGTGTCGGTATTGCACCATAGACGACCTCGGCTGACAACCTCACGAAAACAATCTGCGCACTTCAAAGGAGCTGAAGGCTGTGTTGTGGTTCTTGATGGCCAGATAGCTAGCAATAATGACAAGAAACTGCCATGTGGGGAATCGTAAGTGGCTCGTTTTAGCTCATTTGATCTTGATCTTGATACCATGTCTTATTTTGAGGTGTTTTGACTGACGTCACGTCTATATGCTAATATGGCAAAACATTTTCTAGCTAGCTAACCGACAACTGTAACAATGTATTTGAGAGACAAGTGCTCATTGTGCAACTTTATGTTTTCAATAAACAGTGTTGATAAAATGTCAACTATATTTCATATCCAATCTAAGCAAACCCTGTCTGTTTTGCCCCATAGTCGTGCACGTTGGTTTAGTTAACTACTGCCACCTAGTGTTAAATGCTACTAAAACGACCCAGAAACCATATTCTAGGGCCCATAGGTGCATCCCAATATGCTAAAAAAAAAAAAAAAAAAAAAAATCGCTTTCCTGACTCCTCTCTTTTCATCTGCATTGAGCTAAACAAAGGGTAGGTGAAAGCAATGTGTACACTATGGGACATATTTATTTTCCTATCCAACTCTTTCACATCAGTGCAGATGAGGAAAAGGAGAGAGAAGAAGCTACTTCACACTATTGAGATGCAGCCCCTTTTGCAATAATGTCCTCTTTCCTTCACTCTCATCACTTCTTAGTGTTCATTTTTTTTCCTTCACTAACTTAGTTCTTGTTTTAAAGTTGGAGTTGAAAATCCTGAAAAACAGATGGTACAATGGACAGCAATACTTTCAAACATGCTAGAAAAAGGAAGCAGGAAATATTTCTATGGCAAGACTCAAAAGAGCACTCCCCTGTGGACTGTTGAGAGATTTCCACTCCTCCATGGTTGATGCTGGGTTTTCAGCCAGGTCAGCTGTGATAGAAGTCAGTATTCGACGTCTATCCATATCTGAGGATATTGGAATATGACGTGGACCCGGCCACTAGGGGCAACATTGAGCACTGTTACCGTCAAATAGGCCTCTGAATCCAAAGGTTGCAAGTTTGAATCCAGTGATAGAAAGTTGTTTTGAGATTTAAACACTTTGAAATGTGACGTTTGTAAAACATGGAGACCGAGCTAGTTGGGGTTTTACACAACATAGACAAATGCCACCGCAGCCACCGACTTGAGAGTCAGTCTTTCCCTGATACATAGACAGAGACAGTGAGACAGACATTGACAAATGGTTTGAGATGGGAAGGCAAAACGTCACAAAATGCTCATCAATAAAATTTTACCGAACATGAAGCATCATCTCACAAGAGTGTTGTTGATTCTGAAGTGTTAAGTCTTGTCTGCTTCTTTCCTTGTTGACTTACCACCATGTGTATTTGTGTGCCAAATAGGACAACCTGATCACAGAGAAATTTCGTATTATTCTGTATCTTAATCCGATACACTCCTTTTAGAATTGTATGTTACTTTCAGTATGGTATGTATTAATTTATGGATGTCCATCACCCATTTCGTTTGATATGTTACTAATTACAATTTGTATTATATGTGAATCTGAAAACCATGTAATATGTTAAGAATTTGCAATGACTACTATGTTACGTATTCTAGTTAGGTGGCTAATGTTAGCTAGCTGGCTAACGTTAGCTAGGTTAGGGGTTAAGGTTAGGGGAAGGGTTAGCTAAAAGGGTTAAGGTTAGGGGAAGGGAAAGGTTCAGCTAACATGCTAAGTAGCTAAAAAGTACTAAGTAGTTGAAAAGTTAATAATTAGCTAAAATGCTAAAGCTTTCGGTGATGAGTTTGGAACTTGCATCCTTTGGGTTGCTTGACCTTCACGTATCCATGTATCTTATGTAACCATAGCAAATATAACATTCGATACTAATTTGATTCTCCTGGACGTATGTTTACTATGTAACGTGTTGTCTATTTGACCAGGCTGAATAGGAAGGTTTCCTGTATATCTATGCCAACGACCATAAAACAGCGTGGTTGGGCCAATTCGTTATGCTGTAATTCTAAATCCTTGGTTTATTCAATGTGCCATAATATGTATACACCTGTACGTCACCGGCAGCTTGGATATGAGAGCCTGGATATGAGAGCCTGGACATGAGAGCCTGGATATGAGAGCCTGGATATGAGAGCGAGATCTGGGTGATGTGATTGACTATTTGTCACCTATTCTACAGGACAGACAAGCATCAAGCAAGCAGACATTAAACTCGTCACCTGCTTTTGGAGTTATTATTTCATGCCTATACCCACATTTTCGAGTCGGCCTTCTTTCGGCTGTCCGAGCATAAAAAAAATGAATTGTCTACGTAAATTCTTAATTTGGGGTAAAATATGCTCATTTAAATACAGCTGTATTCAATAGCTCTTCAAGCAGAAAATACAATCTATCATGGCCACGGGGTTCGCCAAGTACAAAATCCAAGCAGTCATTCTGCAGAGTTCAATCACAGACCCTGGATAGTGAAATTGATTGGTCCAACAAAACACCTGCGCTTTTCACTGAGAAAAATCACAATTTTATGCGTTCTGGAATTGGATCCTATAAACTATATGACGAAATGTCGCAAATAGGCCCATCAACACCACCCTCCAAACTGAGTGAAGGTTGGCCAATTACAAGTTTAAGACTACTTATTATTTTACTCGTACCGTGCGTGGTTCTTCTGCTGCTGTTTAACTGTTTGTTCCTGGGTTACAAGTTGCACATTTTTTCAAAGAAGAACAGGAAAAGACAAGACAGCGAAAGTATTTTACAGTCTACTCTTTCGACGCGCCCGAGAATGACCAAAATATCAGAGGCGCCATTTTTCCCAAATCGAGATGGGACTAGAGGTTATATCTCTGTTTCAGAGCCTATTTTGGCGCAGCCCTTGAGCTCTTCGCGTACCTCTTCAAATGACAGGGCAGCAGTGGAGCAGAGTATCCGATTCGTCCGTCTGGGTGGGGCCACAGGCAATGGTGGCTCTGAGTCCCTGAGGGCTCCGAGCGCCATTTTGGCGACAACAGCCGATACCAACTCCAGGGTCGACCAGCCCCGTAGGTCAAGCGTGTACAGTAGGAATAAAATGAGCTGGCGCAGGAGCGCCCCTGTCCTACCGCAGTCAAGTGATTCAGAGGAAGAACTGCCTAACCTTGTGCCACCCAATTCACCTGCGCTAAATGATACACACTCAAGGGTAAATTCATGGTTCCAGCCTAATATTAGCCAAAGTAACCATTGAACTCTGTCTTGGATGTGATGTGTGACTGTTTTATGCACACAGGTAACACCTGACCAGAGGCCCATGCGTCGGTGCAGCACCATGGAGCTGCAATATGTATTGAACAACACAGGGGAACACAAGTTTGATATGGTTGAATTCGAATGTGAATATGCCAGTAGCATACCTCCAGAAACTTCATGCTTTGTTGCATCTGACAACTCTTCCACAATGGGTCCTGGATTGGACAGCGACTTCGGAGCAAGCGCAGGTGAGTTGACATCAAATCAAATCAAAATGTATTTGTCACATGCACCGAATACAACAGGTGTAGACCTTACAGGGAAATGCTTACATACAAGCCCTTAACCAGAAATGCTAAGAAAAAAATAAAATAAATAAGTGTTAAGTAAAAAATGGATAAGTAGAAAATAGAAAATAAAAGTAACAAATAATTAAAGAGCAGCAGTAAAATAACAAGCGAGGCTATATACAGGGGGTACCGGTACAGAGTCAATGTGTGGGGGAACTGGTTAGTTGAGGTAATTGAGGTAATATGCACATGTAGGTAGAGTTAAAGTGACTATGCATAGATTATAAACAGAGAGTAGCAGCAGTGTAAAAGAGGGGTCTGGGTAGCCCATTGATTAGATGTTCAGGATTCTTATGGCTTGAGGATAGAAGCTGTTAAGAAGCCTTTGGGACCTCGACTTGGCGCACACTTGATACAATTTGTCAACTAATAATCAAGCCCTTGACTAGGTGAATCAGGTGAGCTAGTTCAGGGCTACAACAAAACTGTGAAATGTCTGGGGGACCCCAAGGAGAGGTTTGGTAAACACTGTACTAGACCATATATAGCTGTTGTGTAAATGTACTAGACCATATACACTACAGTTCAAAAGTTTGGGGTCACTTAGAAATGTCCTTGTTTTTGAAAGAGAAGCACATTAAAATAACATCAAATTGATCAGAAGTACAGTGTTGACATTGTTCATGTTGTAAATGACCATTGTAGCTGGAAACGGCCAATTTTTTAAATTTATTTTATTATCATTATTTTTTTATGGAATATCTTCATAGGCACATTATCAGCAACCATCACTCCTGTGTTCCAATGGCACGTTGTGTTAGCTAATCCAAGTTTATAATTTTAAAAGGCTAATTGATCGTTAGAAAACCCGTTTGCAATTATGTTGGCACAGCTGAAAACTGTTGTCCTGATTAAATAAGCAATAAAACTGTCCTTCTTTAGACTAGTTGAGTATCTGGAGCATCAGCATTTGTGGGTTCGATTACAGGCTCAAAATGTCCAGAAACAAAGAACTTATTCTAAAAATGGATTACATTTTTTTTTAATACTCAACAATCTACACACAATACCCCATAATGACAAAGAGAAAACAGGTTTTTACAAATGTTTGCAAATAAAAAATAAAAAAAACTTAAGTATTCAGACCCTTTGCGATAAGACTTGAAATTGAGCTCAGATGCATCCTGTTTCCATTGATTATCCTCGATGTTTCTAAAACTTGATGAGAGTCCACCTGTGGTAAATTGAATTGATTTGTAAAGGCACACCTGTCTATATATGGTCCCACAGTTGACAGTGCATGTCAGAGCAAAAACCAAGCCATGAGGTTTAAGGAATTGTCCGTAGAGCTCTGAGACAGGATTGTGTCGAGGCACAGATCTGGGGAAGGGTACCAAAACATTTCTGCAGCATTGTAGATCACCAAGAACACAGTGGCCTCCATCATTCTAAAATGGAAGAAGTTTGGAACCACCAAGACTCTTCCTAGAGCTGGCCGCCCAGCCAAACTGAGCAACCGGGTGAAAAGAGCCTTGGTCAGGGAGGTGACCAAGAACCCGATGCTCACTCTGACAGAGCTCTAGAGTTCCTCTGTGGAGATAGGATAACCTTCCAGAAGGACAACCATCTCTGCAGCACTCCACCAATCAGGCCTTTATGATAGAGTGGCCAGACGGAAGCCACTCCTCAGTAAAAGGCACATGACAGACGGCTTGGAGTTTGCCATAAGGCAGCTAAAGACTCTCAGACCATGAGAAACAAGATTCTCTGGTCTGATGAAACAATGATTGAACTCTTTGGCCTGAATGCCAAGCGTCACGTCTGGAGGAAACCTGGCACCATCCCTACAGTGAAGCATGGTGGTGGCAGCATCATGCTGTGGGGATGTTTTTCATCGGCAGAGACTGGGAGACTAGTCAAATCAAATCAAAATTTTATTTGTCACATACAACAGGTGTAGACCTTACAGTGAAATGCTTACTTACAAGCCCTTAACCAACAATGCAGTTTAAGAAAAATACAAAATAATAATAGAAATTTATAAAAGTATTCCTGAGGGGGAATAGGTTTTGTCATGCCGTTTTCACGACTGTCTTGGTGTGCTTGGACCATGATAGTTTGTTGGTGATGTGAACACCAAGGAAGATGAAGCTCTCAACATGCTCCACTACAGCCCTGTCGATGAGAGTGGGGTGTGCTCTGTCTTCCTTTTCCTGTAGTCCACAATCATCTCCTTTATCTTGATCACATTGAGGGAGAGGTTGTTGTCCTGGCACCACACGTCCAGATCTCTGCCCTCCTCCCTTTAGGTTGTCTCGTCGTTGTTGGTGATCAGGCCCACCACTGTTGTGTCATCGGCAAACTTAATGATGGTGTTGAAGTCGTGCCTGGCCATGCTGTCATGAGTGAACCGGGAGTACAGGAGGGGACTGAGCGTGCACCCCTGAGGGGCCCCCGTGTTGAGGATCAGCGTGGCGGATGTGTTGTTACCTACCCTTACCACCTGGGGGTAGCCCGTCAGGAAGTCCAGGATCCAGTTGCAGAGAAAGGTGTTTAGTCCCAGGGTCCTTAGCTTAGTGGTGAGCTTTGAGGGCACTATGGTGTTGAACACTGAGCTGTAGTCAATGAATAGCATTCTCAAATAGGTGTTCCTTTTGTCCAGCTGTGAAAGGGCAGTGTGGACTGCAATAGAGATTGCATCATCTGTGGATCTGTTGGGGCGGTATGCAAATTGGAGTGGGTCTAGGGTTTCTGGGATATTGGTGTTGATGTGAGCCATGGCCAGCCTTTCAAAGCACTTCATGGCTACAGATGTGAGTGCTACGGGTCGGTAGTCATTTAGGCAAAGATGAACGGAGCAAAATACAGAGAGATCCTTGATGAAAACCTGCTCCAGAAGGCTCACCTTCCAACAGGACAACGGCTCTAATCACACAGCAAAGACAATGCAGGAGTGGCTTCAGGAAAAGTCTCTGAATGGCCTTGAGTGGCCCAGCCAGAGCACGGACTTGAACCCGATCAAACATCTCTGGAGAGACCTGAAATAGCTGTGCAGCAACGCTCCTCATCAAATCTGATAGAGCTTGAGAGGATCTGCAGAGAAGAATTGGCAAAACTCCCCAAATACAGGTGTGTCAAGCTTGTATCGTCATACCCAAGAAGGCTCGATGCTGTAATCACTGCCAAAGGTGCTTCAACAAAGTACTGAGTAAAGGGTCTGAATACTTGTGTAAACATCAGTTTTTTACATTTTTATAGATTTGCAAAAATTACAAAAAATCTATTTTTGCTGTGTCATTATGGGGTATTGTGTGTAGGTTGATGTGAGGGAAAAAAACAAATACATTTTGGAATATGGCTTAAACGTAGCAAAATGTGGAAAAAGTCAAGGGGTCTGAATACTTCCCGAATGCGCTGTACATACACTACCAGTCAAAAGTTTGGACACCTACTCATTCAAGGGTTTTTCTTTATTTGTACTATTTTCTACATTGTAGAATAATAGTGAAGACATCAAAACTATGAAATCATGTAGTAACCAAGTGTTAAACAGATCTAAATATATTTTATATTCTTCAAAGTAGCCACCCTTTGCCTTGATAACAGCTTTGGACACTCTTGGCCTTCTCTCAACCAGCTTCACCTGGAATGCATTTCCAACAGTCTTGAAGGAGTTCCCACATATGCTGAGCACTGGTTGGCTGCTTTTCATTCACTGTGCACTCCAACTCATCCCAAACCATCTCAATTTAGTTGAGGTCGGGGGATTGTGGATGCCAGGTCATCCGATGCAGCACTCCATCACTCTCCTTCTTGGTCAAATAGCCCTTACACAGCCTGGAGGTGTGTTGAGTCATTGTAATGTTGAAAAACAAATGATAGTCCCACTAAGTGCAAACCAGATGGGATGGGGTATCGCTGCAGAATCCTGTGGTAGTCTTGCTGGTTAAGTATGCCTTGAATTCTAAATAAATCACCGACAGTGTCACCAGCATGCTTCACGGTGGGAACCACACATGCGGAGATCATCCGTTCACCTACTCTGCGTCTCACAAAGACATAGCAGTTGGAACCAAAAATCTCAAATTTGGACTCATCAGACCAAAGGACAGATTTCCACCGGTCTAATGTCCATTGCTCGTGTTTCTTGGCCCAAGCAAGTCTTATTCTTACTGGTGTCCTTTAGTAGTGGTTTCTTTGCAGAAATTCGACTATGAATCTTCTCTGAACAGTTCATGTTGAGATGTATCTGTTACTTGAACTCTGAAGCATTTATTTGGGCTGCAATTTCTGAGATGCAGTTAACTCTAATGAACCTGTCCTCTGCAGCAGAGGTAACTCTGGGTCTTCCTTTCCTGTGGCGGTCATCATGAGAGCCAGTTTCATCATAGCGCTTGATGGTTTTTTCGACTGCACTTGAAGAAACTTTCTAAGTTCTTGACATTTTACGCAATGACTGACCTTCATGTCTTAAAGTAATGATGGACTGTTGTTTCTCTTTGCTTATTTGAGCTGTTCTTGCAATAATATGGACTTGGTCTTTTACCAAATAGGGCTATCTTCTGGATACCACCCCTACCTTGTCACAACACAACTGAAGAAGTAAAGAACATTAAGGAAAGAAATTCCACCAATTAACTTTTAACAAGGCACACCTGTTAATTGAAATGCATTCCAGGTGACTACCTCATGAAGCTGGTTGAGAGTGTGCAAAGCTGTCATCAAGGCAAAGGGTGGTTTCTTTGAAGAATCTCAATTATAAAATATTTTGATTTGTTTAACTTTTTTTAGTTACTACATGACTCCATATGTTATTTCATAGTTGATGTCTTTGCTATTATTCTACAATGTCGAAAATAGTAAAAATAAAGTAAAACCCTGGAATGAGTCGGTGTGTCAACTTTTGACTTGTACTGTACGTACATACATGTACGTGTAGACCGTCATTGTACATAAGAATTTGTTCTTAACTGACTTGCCTAGTTAAATAAAATATACATATACACGATGCCTTCAGAAAGTATTTGCACCTTGAATTTCTTTTTTTGCACACCTGGATTTTACAATATTTACAGATTATTACAACAAAAAATCTTCAAGCTCTGTCAAGTTGTTAATCATTGCAAGACATAGATTTACTAGCCGATTTAAGTCAAAACTAACTTGGCCACTCAGGAATATTCAATGTTGCCTTGGTATGCAACTCCAGTGTATATTTGGCCTTGTGTTTTAGGCTATTGTTCTGCTGAATGGTAAATTTGTCTCCCAGGGTGTTTCTCAAAATGCATACTACCTTGCTCAGAGCACACAAATTGGAGCACGGGATTAGAGTAGGAGTTCAAATCAAAGTATGCGAAATGGAGCACGGAGGGCACTTCTCTTACGCTTACTCAGTTTGTACATATTTTGAAGCATTTATCGCTGCAAGCTTCAACAAAGTAAAATCAACATTTCTTCAAATCAATGACGGCCATTATTTGAGCTGAAACGAGAGAAAATACAATCGATCAATGAAATGTATTTATAAAGCTCTTTTTATATCAGCCGATGTCAAAGTACTATACAGAAACCCAGCCTAAAACCCCAACAGCAAGCAATGCAGATGTAGAAGCACGGTGGCTAGGAAAAACTCCCTAGAAAGGCAGGAACCTAGGAAGAAACCTAGAGAGGAACCAGGCTCTGAGGGGTGGCCAGTCCTCTTCTGGCTGTGCCGGGTGGAGATTATAACAGAACATGGCCAAGATGTTCAAATGTTTATAGATGACCAGCAGGGTCAAATAATAATAATCGCAGTGGTTGCAACAGGCCAGCACGTCAGGAGTAAATGTCAGTTGCTTTGTCATAGCTGAGCGTTCAGAGTTTGAGATAGCAGGTGTGGTAGAGAGAGTCGAAAACAGCAGGTCCGGGACAAGGTAGCGCCTTGGTGAACAGGTCAGGGTTCCATAGCCGCAGGCAGAACAGTTGAAACTGGAGCAGCAGCACAACCAGGTGGACTGGGCTCAGGTCCTTCGGGAGGGGAGAGAGAGAGAGAATTAGAGGAAGCATACATAAAATTCACACAGGACACCAGATAAGGCAGGGGAATTACACCAGATAACAGACTGACCCTAGCCCCCCGACACAAACTATTGCAGCATAGATAATGGAGGCTGAGACAGGCGGGATCGGGAGACACTGTGGTCTCGTCCGACGACAACCCCGGACAGGGCCAACCAGGCAGGATATGACCCCACCCACCTTGCCAAAGCACAGCCCCCACACCACATATCCGCAAACCACCAACTTACTACACTGAGACAAGGCTGAGTATAGCCCACAAAGACCTCCCCCACAGCACAAACCCCAGGGGGCGCCAATCCTTTCTGGAAGATCATGTCAGTGACTCAACAAACTCAAGTGACGCACCTCTCCTAGGGACGGCATGGAAGAGCACTAGTAAGCCAGTGACTCAGCCCCCTTAATAGGGTCAGAGGCAGAGAATCCCAGTGGAGAGAGAGGAACCGGCCAGGCAGAGACGGCAAGGGTGGTTCGTTGCTCCAGTGCCTTTCCGTTCACCTTCACACTCCTGGGCCAGACTACACTCAGTCATAGGACGTACTGAAGAGATGAGTCTTCAACAAAGACTTAAAGGTTGAGACCGAGTCTACGTCTCTCACATGGATAGGTAGACCATTCCATAAAATTGGAGCTCTATAGGAGAAAGCCCTGCCTCCAGCTGTTTGCTTAGAAATTCTAGGGACAGTAAGGAGGCCTGCGTCTTGTGACCGTAGCGTACTTGTATGTACGGCAGGACTAAATCGGAGAGATCGGTAGGAGTAAGTCTATGTAATATGCTTTGTAGTTTGGCAGTAAAATCTTGAAATCAGCCCTAGCCTTAACAGGAAGCCAGTGTAGAGAAGCTAGCACTGGAGTAATATGATAAACATTTTTGGTTCTAGTCAAGATTCTAGTAGCCGTGTTTAGCAGCCGTCTGCCCGGTACAAACAGTGATAAAGACTTCAACATAGGAATGACCAATATCAATATTCAGACTATGGTGTCACTGCAGAAGAATTAAAAGGAAGGTTCTAAGTAACATACTCCAGCGTGCCAGTGGTATTTGAAGGTGAGCATTTGCCCACTGAAGTCAGTTACGATGCCGAACTGCAGTCAGGTTAAGTCCCTGGTGAGGACGACGTGCATGCAGATGAGCTTTCCTGTGATGGTTGTCCAAACCCAGTTTCATCAGCTGTCCAGGTAGCTGTTATCAGACGATCCCGCATGTGAAGAAGCTCTGGTGGACATTCCTGCAGTCAGCATGACAATTTCTCACTCCCTCAGAACTTGAGACATCTGTGGCATTGTGTTGTCACAAAACTACACATTTTAGAATTACCTTTTGTCCCCAGCACAAGGTGGGCCGGTCAAATTAAATCCAATCTGTGTAATGATCATGCTGTTTAATCAGCTTCTTGATATGCCACACCTGTCAGGTGGATGGATTATCTTGGCAAAGAAGAAATGCTCACTGAACAGGGATGTAAAGAAATTTGTGCATACATTTTGAGTGCTTTTTGAGCATATGGAACATTTCTGGGATATTTTATTACGCTCATGAATCATGGGACTTTACATGTTACGTTTTTTATATTTTTGTTCAGTATGTGTGGGGTAGAGGAGGTAGTCATAATGTTAAACACTATTATTGCACACTGAGTCCATGCAACTTATGAGCAATTTTTTATTTGAACTTCAGCTTTTCATTTTTAAATAATTTGTAAAAAATATTTTAACATAATACCATTGGTGTGTAGGTCAGTGACACAATCTCATTTGAATCCATTTTAAATTCAGACCAACAACAAAATGTGGAAAAAGTCAAGGGGTGTGAATACTTTCTGAAGGCACTGTACAGCAATAGATATTGGTGAGCGATGTCCAGTATATAAATATGCGGTGTGTATAAACAGTAACTAAAATGCAATATAGTATAAATATTAGACATAGCTTGTCAAATACAGTATGGATATTACATTTTCCAATTTAAGGGATTCCCTTTCACATACCTAATTACACATGTGCTTCTACAGGTGTCTTGCTCCGAATTCTGTCTGCAGACAGCGACGGTCTCACCAACAGAATGTGGGCATCAGGAATGGATTGGGACTATTACGACCCGTGCTACGTGAGGGAGAGACACATACCCAAACAAAAAGATCACAAACCTGCATTACATACCAAGCATTATTGGGTATGATGCCCGAGAATTACGTTTTAATCTCATTTATATATTTAATATACTTTATTTACAATATTAGGCTATACATATTTTTCTCCAAATATTTAAAATAATAAAGAGCACTAACAGATCACTTACCAAATGTAAAAAAATTAAAATCCCCACCAGTTTGAGTTTAGTAAAGAATTGCTAATTCACTCATGTAAATCACATTTATTCCAAGACACTTACTTGTATGATTCACTTTTTTGTAATGCATTCATTTCACACAACTTTCAATGTTTAAAAGCACGTTTTGATTGTGCACACATTTCTTGTATTTTTCACTTAATGCACTATTAAACTTTCAATAAAGATTGTGTATTGGTTTCATGGTTGAAGTTCATTCCCATTTCAAAAGATCTATCCAAAAATGTAAAATTAAGTTTCATGCAAGCAAAACTGACACCCACTTCACCAGTTCATTTATTGTTTTCATTTCATACATTTCTTTATCCCTATTACATTATATAAATTTATTTAAAAAAAATGACAAGTCATAAGCAATCCCTCTCATTTTATTACAGGCTAGTATTGAATCCTTCAATAGTGGCTGGTAAGGCAGATATACTCTACCCAATCCCCCACAGCCTTCTGTGTAAATCCTTACAAGTTTTGAAATGAATACATGTCCCCCAAAGCCAGAATACAGACAAGCTGCAACATGCAGTCTCTAACTATTAAAGGGGGGTGAGAGAGTTTTGTAAATAATATTAAATAGGCATTTTTTTTGTTTTAGTTGTGGTATTAGGTGTGTGTGTTGCGGCACTGTACAGCTTTTCCAGAATGTATGTGAGGAAACTTTGGTCCACCGCGTGGTTGTGTTTTGGTCCACGGTGCGGTTTAACCATAGAGGTCGTCGTCGTTGTCCTCGTTGAAGACTGTACCCCTGCTGCCACCAGCAGAGCCCTGGCTGGGCCCAGCGCCTGGCGCAGAGCTAGTGGGGAACCTGAGATGAGAGGACGGGAAAGTAATTGTTTAGCTCAGTACAGTACATATCAAGGGGAGCCAGCTTGGTAGTGCCACAACATTCCTTATGTAAGTAAACCTTATGGCATGTTAGCTGTTCTTTGTAAGAAGAAAAAGTTCAATGAATGTTCCCACTGGGTGTATATAGGCTATAAATGATCTAGGATATGAGAGCAGAAAAAGTTACCCAACAGTATTATTCAACATCATCGTCCGCTATGTGAAATGCGTGTTCTTACCGGAAGCTGCCGAAGCCTCTGCTCTGCTGTAACGTCTGGGCGAACATCTCGTATTTGCGGATGTCGTTGTCGCTGACTGAGCGGCGGGCGAAACGCATGGCCTCCTCAAAATGGTCTTTACGGATCTCTGGGACAGGGTCGTCCTCCTCAACCTCCTGTGGGGGCAAGCGCAATGGGGGGATAAATAATTGATATCTTTAAAATAACATCACGCTTTCTCTTCCTCCAGTATGTGTGTGAATTGGTTTAAGGTTCAATGCCTTATCCCTACTCTTCTTCCTGTGTATAAATAATGTATAGAAATCTTTATGGTTTGTGTGTCCGTTAAAGAAATGCCCAGGTTGATTTACTCAGTCATTTAATAATTAAGAGGTTAAGACACCAAGACTGGCTTTCTAGCATCTACAGACTCACCATTGAAGTGTCTTAAAGGCCTGGGTAAGTCCAAAATCTCAAATATATTTTGATTTGTTTAACACTTTTTTGGTCACCACATGATTCCATGTGTTATTTCATAGTTTACAATGTAGAAAAAATAGTAATAGTAAAAATAAAGATAAACCTTGAATGAGTAGGTGTGTCCAAACTTTTGACTGATACTGTATATAAACTCAGCAAAAAAATAACCGTCCCTTTTTCAGGACCCTGTCTTTCAAAGATAATTCGTAAAAATCCAAATAACTTTACATTTTACATTTTAGTCATTTAGCAGACGCTCTTATCCAGAGCGACTTACAGTAGTGAATGCATACATTTCATTTAAGGCATTTTATTTTTAAAATTTTTTGTGTACTGGCCCCCGTGGGAATCGAACCCACAACCCTGGCGTTGCACACACCATGCTGGCGTTGCAAACACCATGCTCTACCAACTCTACCAACTTCACACATCTTCATTGTATAGAGTTTAAACACCGTTTCCCATGCTTGTTCAATGAACCATAAACTGTCTGTAAACAATTGTTGGAAAAATGACTTGTGTCAAGCACAAAGTAGATGTCCTAACCAACTTTCCAAAACTATAGTTTGTTAACAAGAAATTTGTGGAGTGGTTAAAAAACAAGTTTCAGGTCTCTCCAGAGATGTTCAATCCGGTTCAAGTCCGGGTGCTGGCTGGGCCACTCAAGGACATTCAGACTTGTCCCAAAGCCACTCTTACGTTTTGTTGGCTGTGTGGTTAGGGTCGTTGTCCTGTTGCAAGGTGAACCTTCGCCTGAGTCGGAGGTCCTGAGTGCTCTGGAGCAGGTTTTCTTCAAGGATCTAATTACTTTACTCCGTTCGTCTTTCCCTTAATCCTGACTAGTCTCCCAGTCCCTGCCACTGAAAAACATCCGCACAGCATACTGCCACCACCATGCTTCACCGTAGGGATGGTGCCTGGTTTCCTCCAGACGTGACGCTTGGCATTCAGGCTAAAGAAATCGATCTTGGTTTCATCAGACCAGAGAATCTTGTTTCTCATGGTTGGAGAGTCCTTTAGGTGCCTTTTGGCAAACTCCAAGCGAGCTGTCAGCCTTTTACTGAAGAGTGGCTTTGGTCTGGCCACTCTACCATAAAGGCCTGATTGGTGGAGTGCTGCAGAGATGGTTGTTCTTCTGGAAAGTTCTCCATTGCCGCCCATAGCATTGAATGCAATGGAAGCCAGCAAGCATTTGGCCTCCCTTGATAAAAAAAAGTATAAAATAATAGCCAATCAGCGTTGAGCGCAACTGTGAATGGTCCTGGCGCATCAAAAAAAAAAATCATAATAATTGACAAAAAAAAAAAAGTGTCAAGGGAAGCCAGTTTGGATTTGGCTTCACACCAACCACATTAAAAGCAAACCGTCATTTACAGAAAACGTAAATTGTTGCATCTGGTTGTGTTGTAAAATTGTCCCTTTCCGAAATTAGCCATGGATGGAAATAGGGATTTGGACTTGTGGTTTTACTTAATTCTCCCCTCAATGATTGTAACGATGATTCTGATCCAACCATAAATTCATATATTGTGTCCCTGGCCTGAGAGGATGGAAGTTCAATATGTAGCTAGATGCAGTAGGCTAATGTTAACTAGCTGGTTCATCGTTGCCCAGGGAGTAAGGCTAGCAAGCAAGCATTTTAGCCAGATAGCCTAGGACAACAAACTAAAAGCGTGTACTGCATGACAGAGTCATAGACCGTTTCGACAACATGAAAGCGAGGCGGATAGCATTGTTGTTTCTCTACAAGTAGGGTAAGTCAACATGTTTTTTTTCTACTTGCATACACAGAGCAATCAGAACCATTAACAGACATATTTAACTTACGTTGATTGGACTAAATTGTTTTTGGGATCATTTAGTTGTCACTGTATTAGACTAAGCATAGGTGATTTGATGATGTTGAAATGTTGCTGGAATAGTGGAGGCAACTCCTGTTTTCTTTGCAGTTTACGGCAATTGTCCATGATTCTAAATCAATAGTTGTTTAGAAGTCTGAAAATGTCTGAAACATTAACTTACTTGACTGTGCTGTAGGTCATGCAACTGTTTGTTACACGTGCAAAATGCTTTGTGGACTTCACCGGATAGAGGTTGCTCTCCAGTTTTGTAATGAAAGAAATATGTGGTTGAATTTATTCTGCCACGGTGTCTGCTTGTCGCCTCGGCCTTAGGCCTATATATCAAAGTTTCAAGGCATATGAACTAACAGGTTTTAGTGCAAACAACGCAATTATCACAACACAGGTTGTAATATGGCTTGGCTTCCCCAATCATTTGAACTACGCACCGCTACTAGAGATTATTAGAAAGATGATATTCTCCTCTTTTCTACTGTAGATATGCAATTCAAAATGTTTTTAATTTATATTTTTGCGGACCCCTGGTCTAGACCGTGTCATTGAATAAATAAAGATGCAGTAGTGGCTAAACTCACCATGGCTAAGGGGTTGGTCTGCCGCTCTCTCTCCCTCCTGATCTCATTCTCAATGGACTCCCTGATGGCCATCTTACAGGCCCTCTGACAGATCTCTGTCAGGTCAGCACCAGAGAAACCATTGGTCATCTTGGCCAGGAAATCCAAGTCCACATCCTATAATCAGACAGGGGTGGAGGGAGTGTTAAAACCACTTCCAGACAAAGATCAAAACAGTAATGGGATTATAAAACACTGATGTTTCCCCACACACAGCAATTTCCATATCGACTACTTTTCCACAAACAATCAATACCCATTACATGAAGCCAGCCTGGAATAAAGACATTTGATAAGCCCTGACCCCACCCCTCAAATTAGAACATGCTGACTGAGGAGATTGGAGAAAAAATTCAGTCAGCACAATGTCAGCGCATGACCAAATACACATAGATGCTTGCCTTGGCGATGGGTGACTTCCTGAGGTTGGCGCTGAGGATGTTGATGCGGGACTTCTCGTCTGGCAGAGGGATGTAGATGAGCTGGTCCAGTCTTCCGGGCCTCAGGATGGCCGGGTCGATGATATCAGGCCTGGTACAGCACACAGTTTAGTCATTAAACTTAACCTACATTTCTACACAAACCATTCTACACCTCATTATACGCTACCTTATTGTCCACCTCAGATCTAACTACATTCAACTAAGGTAGGGGAGACTACCACATATGATAATTGCAAGTAAAACCTTAATAAATGTTTTTCTTTTTAATTGTTTCCACCATCAACCACAGTGCTAGAAATGTGTTTTTAACACTAAAACCGCTAAAGCAGTCATTTGGACTGCTCGTTCATTTTTATTGACTTTTCCTAAATAAGTCTATATCGATGTTAGAATCTTAATATCACAAAAAGAACTGGAGTTATAACCCGTTTTAGGAGGAAATGACATTGAGACGTTTCCAATTTTTTTTTTAAAAAGACCTGCTCTACTCCTTCTCCCAACAGTTGATAATCATCCCTATAATTGCCTCAAACGAAATCTAAAACTATCCTGAAACTATTTTCACACAACAGATTAAATAAAATAAAAATAGTGTACCTTTATTTATCTAGGCAAGTCAGTTAAGAACAAATTCTTATTTTCAATGACGGCCTAGGAACAGTGGGTTAACTGCCTTGTTCAGGGGCAGAACGACAGATTTTTACCTTGTCAGCTCAGGGATGCGATCTCGCAACCTTTCAGTTACTAGTCCAACGCTCTTACCACTAGGCTACCTGCCACATACAAAGGTATGTGGACACCATTTCAGCCACACCCATTCCATAATTATGTAATCACCAATTGTGAATGAAGAGCAGGGCGGGCCATTCTATTGATTTGATCTATTCTAATTACAGTGAGGGAAAAAAGTATTTGATCCCCTGCTGATTTTGTACGTTTGCCCACTGACAAAGAAATGATCAGTCTAATTTTAATGGTAGGTTTATTTGAACAGTGAGAGACAGAATAACAACCAAATCCAGAAAAATGCATGTCAATAATTTTAAAAATTGATTTGCATTTTAATGAAGGAAATAAGTATTTGACCCCCTCTCAATCAGAAAGATTTCTGGCTCCCAGGTGTCTTTTTTACAGGTAACGAGCTGAGATTAGGAGCACACTCTTAAAGGGAGTGCTCCTAACCTCAGTTTGTTACCTGTAAAAAAGACCTGTCCACAGAAGCAATCAATCAATCAGATTCCAAACTCTCCACCATGGCCAAGAACAAAGAGCTCTCCAAGGATGTCAGGGACAAGATTGTATACCTACACAAGGCTGGAATGGGCTACAAGACCATCGCCAAGCAGCTTGGTGAGGTGACAACAGTTGGTGCGATTATTCGCAAATGGAAGAAACACAAAATAACTGTCAATCTCCCTCGGCCTGGGGCTCCATGCAAGATCTCACCTCGTGGAGTTGCAATGATCATGAGAACGGTGAGGAATCAGCCCAGAACTACACGGGAGGATCTTGTCAATGATCTCAAGGCAGCTGGGACCATAGTCACCAAGAAAACAATTGGTAACACACTACGCCGTGAAGGACTGAAATCCTGCAGCGCACGCAAGGTCCCCCTGCTCAAGAAAGCACATATACATGCCCGTCTGAAGTTTGCCAATGAACATCTGAATGATTCAGAGGACAACTGGGTGAAAGTGTTGTGGTCAGATGAGACCAAAATGGAGCTCTTTGGCATCAACTCAACTCGCCGTGTTTTGAGGAGGAGGAATGCTGCCTATGACCCCAAGAACACCCTCCCCACGTCAAACATGGAGGTGGAAACATTATGCTTTGGGGGTGTTTTTCTGCTAAGGGGACAGGAGAACTTCACCGCATCATTTGACGGGGCCATGTACCGTCAAATCTTGGGTGAGAACCTCCTTCCCTCAGCCAGGGCATTGAAAATGGGTCGTGGATGGGTATTCCAGCATGACAATGACTCAAAACACACGCCCAAGACAACAAAGGAGTGGCTCAAGAAGAAGCACATTAAGTGGCCTAGCCAGTCTCCAGACCTTAATCCCATAGAAAATCTGTAGAGGGAGCTGAAGGTTCGAGTTGCCAAACGTCAGCCTCAAAACCTTAATGACTTAGAAGATCTGCAAAGAGGAGTGGGACAAAATCCCTCCTGAGATGTCTGCAAACCTGGTGGCCAACTACAAGAAACGTCTGACCTCTGCGATTGCCACCAAGGGTTTTGCCACCAAGTACTAAGTCATGTTTTGCAGAGGGGTCAAATACTTATTTCCCTCATTAAAATGCAAATCATTTCATAACATTTTGACATGCGTTTTTTTCTGGATTTTTTGTTGTTATTCTGTCTCTCTGTTCAAATAAACCTACCATTAAAATTATAGACTGATCATTTCTTTGTCAGTGGGCAAACCTACAAAATCAGCAGGGGATCAAATACTTTTTTCCCCCCTCACTGTATGTACCCTATATCAGTCAACTAAATTTAATCTAACCTGAACCTACACCTCCGAGGCCCAAGCGCAAAAAAGACAGAACGGTGCACACTGACCAGGTGCCCTCACCACCACCAAATGAAACAGTGAGACAGGAGAGAGGAAAGGACTGCCCCATTTGGATAGAACAAGCCGTTGACAATGCCACCGGCCGATTATCAGCACAAAATGTCATCGCAGAGAGCAGCAACGCACTCACCAGCTTTGGTTGTTTATGTGACTTGGACATGCTCCAACTTATGTATTTGCAACTTATGTACAGTTGTGGCCAAAAGTTTTGAGAATGACACAAATATTAATTTTCACCAAGTCTGCTGCCTCAGTGTTTTTAGATATTTTTGTCAGATGTTACTATGGAATACTGAAGTATAATTACAAGCATTTCATAAGTGTCAAAGGCTTTTATTGACACTTACATGAAGTTGATGCAAAGAGTCAACATTTGCAGTTGACCCTTCTTTTCAAGACTTCTGCAATCCGCCCTGGCATGCTGTCAATTAACTGTTGGGCCACATCCCGACTGATGGCAGCCCATTCTTGCATAATCAATGCTTGGAGTTCGTCAGAATTTGTGGGGTTTTGTTTGTCTACCCGCCTCTTGAGGATTGACCACAAGTTCTCGATGGGATTAAGGTCTGGGGAGTTTCCTGGCCATGAACCCAAAATATTGATGTTTTGTTCCCCGAGCCACTTAGTTATCACTTTTGCCTTATGGCAAGGTGCGCCATCATGCTGGAAAAGGCATTGTTCGTCACCAAACTGTTCCTGGATGGTTGGGAGAAGTTGCTCTCGGAGGATGTGTTGGTATCATTCTTTATTCATGGCTGTGCTCTTAGGCAAAATTTTGAGTCAGCCCACTCCCTTGGCTGAGAAGCAACCCCACACATGAATGGTCTCAGGATGCTTTACTGTTGGCATGACACAGCACTGATGGTAGCGCTCAACTTGTCTTCTCCGGACAAGCTTTTTTCCAGATGCCCCAAACAATCGAAAAGGGGATTCATCAGAGAAAATGACTTTACCCCAGTCCTAAGCAGTCCAATCCATGTACCTTTTGCAGAATATCAGCCTGTCCCTCATGTTTTCCTGGAGAGAAGTGGCTTCTTTGCTGCCCTTCTTGACACCAGGCCATCCTCCAAAAGTCTTTGCCTCACTGTGCGTGCAGATGCTGCCTGCACCTGCCCGCCTGTCCAGCATCACTTCTCTGGACGGTTCTAACTTAGAATTTGTGGACAACTACAAATACCTAGGTGTCTGGTTAGACTGTAAACTCTCCTTCCAGACTCACATCAATCATCTCCAATCCAAAGTGAAATCTCGAATTGGCTTCCTATTTCGCAACAAAGCATCCTTCACTCATGCTGCCAAACATACCCTCGTAAAACTGACCATCCTACCAATCCTCGACTTCGGCGATGTCATTTACAAAATAGCTTCCAATACCCTACTCAACAAGCTGGATGCAGTCTATCACAGTGCCATCCGTTTTGTCACCAAAGCCCCATATACTACCCACCACTGCGACCTGTACGCTCTCGTTGGCTGGCCTTCGCTTCATAATCGTCGCCAAACACATTGGCTCCAGGTCATCTACAAGACCCTGCTAGGTAAAGTCCCCCCTTATCTCCGCTCACTGGTCACCATAGCAGCACCCACCTGTAGCACGCGCTCCAGCAGGTATATCTCTCTGGTCACCCCTAAAGCCAACTCCTCCTTTGGTCGTCTCTCCTTCCAGTTCTCTGCTGCCAATGACTGGAACAAACTACAAAAATCTCTGAAACTGGAAACACTTATCTCCCTCACTAGCTTTAAGCACCAGCTGTCAGAGCAGCTCACAGATCACTGCACCTGTACATAGCCCATCTATAATTTAGCCCAAACTACTACCTCTTCCCCTACTGTATTTATTTATTTTGCTCCTTTGCACCATATTATTTATATTTTATCTCTGAACTTTCTTCAAACTACAAATCTACCATTCCAGTGTTTTTCTTGCTATACTTTATTTACTTTTCCACCAAGGCATTTTTTTGCCTTTACCTCCCTTATCTCACATCATTTGCTCACATTGTATATAGTCTTATTTATTATTATATATATTTTTTTTCTACTGCATCATTGATCGTATGTTGTTTTACTCCATGTGTAACTCTGTGTTTTTGTATGTTGTCGAACTGCTTTGCTTTATCTTGGCCAGGTCGCAATTGTAAATGAGAACTTGTTCTCAACTTGCCTACCTGGTTAAATAAAGGGGAAATAAATAAATAAATAAAAATGCACTCCCACCTGCCTGCTGCCATTCCTGATCAAGCTCTGTGTTGGTGGTGCCCCGATCCCGCAGCGGAATCAACTTTAGGAGATCCTGGCGCTTGCTGGACTTTCTTGGGCGCCCTGAAGCATTCTTCACAACAATTTAACCGCTCTCCTTGAAGTTCTTGATTATCTGATAAATGGTTGATTTAGGTGCAATCTTACTGGCAGCAATATCCTTGCCTGTGAAGCCCTTTTTGTGCAAAGCAGTGATGACGGCACCACCCTCCTTTTGAAGCTTCCAGTCTTATTTGAACTCAATCAGCATGACAGAGTGATCTCCAGCCTTGTCCTCATCAACACTCACACCTGTGTTAACGAGAGAATCACTGACATGATGTCAGCTGGTCCTTTTGTGGCAGGGCTGAAATGCAGTGGAAATGTTTTTGGGGGATTCAGTTCATTTGCATGGCAAGGAGGGACTTTGCAATTAATTGCAATTCATCTGATCACTCTTCATAACATTCTGGAGTATATGCAAATTGCCATCATACAAACTGAGGCAGCAGACTGAAAATGTATATTTGTGTCATTCTCAAAACTTTTGGCCACGACTGTATGTAAGCACGAGCTGACAATAATTGGCTATTTATGACTGCAGTCAGACACATAGTCTTTCTATAAACTAGGGTCCCAGTTAGAATTTCCTACATTGGACAACTTGTTACAGCTGCTCATAAGTCATTGATAATAAATTAGCAAAAAAAATTCACGTCATTACATTAAGATGAGCTATATTCAATACAATTCACAAGTTGATTTAAAACCTGTGTTTAACCCCTTTATCATGGTCGGTGTCTTGACAGATATGTCCAAAATTGTGTGACATAAAACATGTGTGACAGAGTGTGCCAAACTGTCATCAAGGCAAAGGTTGGGTACTTTGAAGAATCTCAAAAATATATATATTTTTTGTAACCCTTTTTTTGGTTACAACATGATTCCATGTGTTATTTCATAGTTTTGATGTCTTCACTATTATTCTACAATGTAGAAAATAGTAAAAAAAATACATTTAAAAACCCCTGAATGAGTAGGTGGGTCCAAACTTTGACTGGTACTGCATGTCACCAATAGGCCTAGTAAGTGTACCGTTAATCCCCTGTCATTTGGTTTCATACATTTCTGTTCATGCATGTATTAAGTACGTCCATTTACCATTCTCATTCTCGGAGTAGAAACGTTTGCAGAGTTCACAATCTGCTACACTTGTGAGAAACAAGTTTTGTTTTATTTCATAACCATTACGAGTTTTGCCAATGTTCTCATTATCTTTTGTTTGGATTGCTTCATGAGTGAGCATTTGTCTGTTTTTTTTTGGTCCTGATAACGTTGAGAGAGCACGCATAGAAGTAAACCTATCTGGCCTGCTGCATGCAAATGTAGGAA
Source organism: Salmo salar (assembly GCF_965601325.2). Taxonomy (NCBI): domain Eukaryota; kingdom Metazoa; phylum Chordata; class Actinopteri; order Salmoniformes; family Salmonidae; genus Salmo; species Salmo salar. The sequence continues at coordinate 80,430,668 of NC_138301.1, read as the reverse complement.
AGTGCCCATTTGGCAAGTCTCGGTGTGAAAGAGCAAAGATCCCATATATCCAGTGGAAGCATAATAAACAACTGTCTGTCCTGAGCTCACTGGCGCAGGAAACTGAGGGCCAGGAATAGGCTAGTTGATAGAATGTTGCAAGTCCGCTAAGGACAGCTTCAGGCGGATCCAGTTGTTGATTTGATACCATGTCGAAAGGGAGTCAGGCGGAGTAGAGATGGAGATTGAAAGAACCTGAATTTATCAGGATATTGTTTTATTTGTCAGCTTTAAGCCTATGTATTTTACTTAGTCGACGATGAAAGTTATAGGCCTACTGCTGCATTGGCCTATAGGCCATTGAGTTTTTTGCACATTTCTTTAGCTAGCCAATGGACAGCCATATGGCAGTGGCTGGTGCTCTCGCCCTTGTTGAATTTGAACTTTTAGATTTGTATCATTTTCCTTCAGATTTTTATGCTTAACCACGTGACAATGATTGAGAAACGTTATTATTGAAATTAAACTGTTCCACGAAAATGTGCATATAAAAATTATCATAACTTTTACGTAGAAATGGTAGGATAAATTGTAAGCTTCCCTAAAGTTCAAACTCACAAGCTGCTTATGGTCTTTACTACAGTATAACACCTATTTAAAAAAATGGTGAATGTGCAAGTGCGTGGACGCCTATGGATATCAAAGGCCCGTCCAACTGATTAGTTCTGTCGCTGGCCCTGAAAGACAGTTGTATCTGGATCCATGTTGGATCTAATAACCCTAGCGAATTGATGTTGATCATCTGTTGTCTGCTTGATTTACAGCAGGATCTTGTTAGATTTAACAGACAAAGCATCAAGGTAATTAGTTAATGTTTTCATATGTTTTTGTCCCTCGGATTGGACACCAAATCTACAGTGCGCAATTGTGTAGGTTAGACTACTGCGCAACACCCAACACTATTCCTATTAATTATTCTGGATATAATGACAAGAACTTACATAGCCTAGTGGGCTTATTCACAATATCATCTGGTAATGAAATAACATGACATGTGTTTTGTTTTCCGTGTTAGACCTGCAATTTTAAACAATACAATTGGCTTGAAGTAGCCTACATGAACTTGAATTTGGAGCTCAGAAATTCAAGTACTAGAGTAGGCCTACTTTGAAAATCTGATATTTATGCAATTTGGTGCTTGAAAAGTAATTATTGTAGCCAATTAATATGTTCTCCTGCTCCCTTACACTGAACAGAAATATAAAAACACAACATGCAACAATTTCAAAGATTTTACAGAGTTACAGTTCATAATGAAATCAGTCAATTGAAATACATTCATTTACATTTACATTACATTTAAGTCATTTAGCAGACGCTCTTATCCAGAGCGACTTACAAAATGGTGCATTCACCTTATGATATCCAGTGGAACAACCACTTTACAATAGTGCATCTAAATATTTTAAGGGGGGGGGGGGGGGGGTTAGAAGGATTACTTAATCCTATCCCAGGTATTCCTTAAAGAGGTGGGGTTTCAGGTGTCTCCGGAAAGTGGTGATTGACTCCGCTGTCCTGGCGTCGTGAGGGAGCTTGTTCCACCATTGGGGTGCCAGAGCAGCGAACAGTTTTGACTGGGCTGAGCGGGAACTGTGCTTCCTCAGAGGTAGGGGGGCCAGCAGGCCAGTGGTGGATGAACGCAGTGCCCTTGTTTGGGTGTAGGGCCTGATCAGAGCCTGAAGGTATGGAGGTGCCGTTCCCTTCACAGCTCCGTAGGCAATCACCATGGTCTTGTAGCGGATGCGAGCTTCAACTGGAAGCCAGTGGAGAGAGCGGAGGAGCGGGGTGACGTGAGAGAACTTGGGAAGGTTGAACACCAGACAGGCTGCGGCGTTCTGGATGAGTTGTAGGGGTTTAATGGCACAGGCAGGGAGCCCAGCCAACAGCGAGTTGCAGTAATCCAGACGGGAGATGACAAGTGCCTGGATTAGGACCTGCGCCGCTTCCTGTGTGAGGCAGGGTCGTACTCTGCGAATGTTGTAGAGCATGAACCTACAGGTTTAGGCCCTTGTCTATGGATTTCACGACTGGGAATACAGATATGCATCTGTTGTTCACAGATACCTTAAAAAAAGGCAGGGGAATGGACTTTTAAAAAGGCAGTATCTGGTGTGATCAGTTGCCTCATGCAGCGAGACATCACCTTCGCATAGAGTTTATCAGACTGTTGATTTTGGCCTGTGGAATGTTGTCCCACTCCTCTTCAATGGCTGTGCAAAGTTGATGGATATTAACTGGAACTGGAACACGAGGTTGGACACGTCGATCCAGAGCATCCCAAACATGCTCAATGGGTGACATGTCTGGTGAGTATGCAGACCATTGAAGAACTTGGACATTTTCAGCTTCCAGGAATTGTGTACGGATCCTTGCGTCATTGGGCCGTGCATTTATCATGCTGAAACATGAGGTGATGGCGGCGGATGAATGGCATGACAATGGGCCTCAGGATCTCATCACGGTATCTCTGTGCATACAAACTGCCATCGATAAAATGCAATTGTGTTCATTGTCTAACTTATGCCTGCCCATACCATAATTCAACAACGTTGACATCAGCAAACCACTCGCCCACATGACGCCTTGATGGTTGGGGTATTCATTTTGACTTTATAAAAAGATGCTGTCCCCGCATTCCAACAAAGGCAAAGGCACTACACAAAAAAAATTGATTGAACAATGAAAGTATTTTTAGTGTTTTGTTTTTACATATAACCGACAGTAAAAAACTCATAAAAATGCTATTGTGTTATTTGTAGAATTATTATTCTTTTTAATTCTAATGTTACCTAAAACCTTCATAAAACACAACAAAATTATAATTTTTGTGATAGCATATATGGAATGTATTAATTACATTGTTCGATGTTGCAGTCTGAATGACTGCTCATTAGCTTGAAGAGGGTGGTCCCTCGAGGCCCAGCGGTTCTAGTGTTAAAAACTCAATTAGTGATAATAACTGTAGCAAAGTGAGCGGTTAAGAGGGCCGACCTGTTGGTGGCGCCGATGATGAAGACGTTCTTCTTGCTGGACATGCCGTCCATTTCTGTCAGGATCTGGTTGATGACACGGTCGGCAGCTCCGCCACCATCACCCACGTTGCCGCCACGTGCCTTGGCGATGGAGTCCAGCTCGTCAAAGAAAAGCACGCAGGGGGCGGCCTGGCGAGCCTGGAACACAAGAGGGCTTAGGAGGGTACAATATAGGTTTTGCAACGGAAAACGAGAATAAGCGTTTCTTGAACGAGTCAAGGTTTCCAGGTCGCAATTGTAAATGAGAACTTGTTCTCAACTTGCCTACCTGGTTAAATAAAGGTGAAATAAATAAATAAATAAATAAACAAATAAAGGTTGGTCCCTCCCGTTTCAGTAGTTTTTCTTCCGTTTATGCCTAATAAACACCTCCCAGGTTTCACATTTATTAACCATCTTTGTGCATGTGTAAAACAACAATGAAATACCAGACAATCAATAAAAACATACAAAAACAGTTCAAATACATGTAAATATGAGGTTAGAGGGATCTGAAGCCATGATAAATTGGTTTAGCCTTACCTTGTCGAAGATCTCACGAACGTTGGCCTCGGACTCTCCGAACCACATGGTGAGCAGCTCAGGTCCTTTGATGGAGATGAAGTTCGCCTGGCACTCGTTGGCGATAGCTTTGGCCAGCAGGGTCTTACCACAACCTGGGGGCCCGTAGAATAGCACACCCTTGGACGGAGTCATGCCGAACTTCAAGAACTTGTCTGGGTGCTCCACTGGGTACTGAAGAGAAGCATAGACCATGAAGGTTAACCAAGACCCACTACAGACAAGCAAAACAGACCAGAGAAATTAACTGTACTCTTCACCCTCTATTGATAAAAAAAAAAAATCAACAAATGACATATTAGCTTTTATGGCATATAAAGCTAAATCTTATCAGTAATGTACCCATGACTATAACATGGCTTACCTGTACAAGCTCCTGGAGTTCCCTCTTGACGTCCTCCAGACCTCCGATGTCCTCCCAGCTGATGTTGGGCACCTCAACCACCGTCTCTCTCAGGGCTGACGGGTTGCTCTGGCTTAGAGCCCACTGAAACAACACGCATACAAATCGGTTAGTCCTGCTGGTTAAGAGATTCTCTGCTACAACTGGTTCTAATGCTTAATGGTACCTGGTCACGTTTTGGGGAGATAACTTATGCATAAAGTGCTGTCCTGAGACCATTAGAAAAAAGACAATTGCTGGATGCTGCAGATTTACATAGTGATGAAAAACAAAGGTGAATAAAGTGCTCTGTGCTAAGCTACTTTGAGTGGTGTGTGTGTGTGTTAAAGGAGAAAATAATCCAGTTCGTTACTCTGAAGTCGTCCATGGTGACAGCCAGGGAGCTCATGACCTCTGCGTCGATGGTTTCGTCCTCCAGGTCGATGAGATCCATCTTCTTCCTGATGGCCTGCAGGGCGGCTTCAGAGCACAGAGCGGCCAGGTCAGCACCCACATGGCCGTGAGTCTGATTGGCAACCTGGAGGACACAGATAGACATGGTCACACATACAGTGGCGATACAGACACAGAATCAATATGGCAGTGAATTAACTTGAAAACCCACTCACAACTTTTCATTACACCTTGCACACACACAAAATGGCGATGGTGAGTTACATTGACAACCTCACTCTGTAAATGACAGTAGTGCTATACACACACCTGCTCGAGGTCCACGTCGTCGGACAGTTTCATGTTCTTGGTGTGTATCTGGAGGATCTCCAGTCTGCCTGTGGCGTCAGGGATGCCGATGTCCACCTCCCTGTCAAAACGCCCTGAGGAGCGACGTCACAGTGAAGGTCAGTCTCACTAACCAGCATAGAAATAGATTCCATTTCATTTTATTTCTTTTTTAAGATCAACCCTGATGATTCACAGCTAGTAATGACAAAGAATCAACATTGGATGAAGATATTAATCAAATATGGTATATCAAATATAAGAGGCCTCCGACAAACTCAGAACAGAAACTGTTACATTCTAGGTCTACAAGTGCATTGAGGGATCGTACCAAATCGCCTCAGGGCGGGGTCAATGCTGTTGGGCCTGTTGGTGGCTGCCATGACGATGACGTGAGCGCGCTGCTTTAGGCCATCCATGAGTGTGAGGAGCTGGGACACAATGCGCCTCTCCACCTCACCGTGTGTCTGCACAGGACAACATAAAAAGATGAATGACCCTAAAGTCCCTTTCTCACTATGTGTTGTTGACGACGCCGTTCACGCCAATTGCAAAATACTGTCCTGCTGCAATCCCTCAATTACTTATTCAGAACAGGTTCGATTTGTGTCTTTTCGCATGCGAAAATAAGCTGCTGATCAATATACACTGAACAAAAAAAATTCATTAGGCGCTTATCTATGAATTTTACATGACTGGGCAGGAGCTCAGCCATGCCCACCCACTGGGGAGCCAGGCCCAGCCAAATAATGAGTTTCTACCCCCCCAAAGGGCTTTATTACAGACAGAAATACTTCTTAGTTTCATTAGCTGTTCGGGTGGCTGGTCTCAGACTATCCCACAAGTGAAGAAGCCGGATGTGGAGGTCCTGGGCTGGTGTGGTTACACGTGGTCTGCGGTTAGAAGGCCAGTTGGACATACTGACAAATTCTCTAAAATGACATTGGAGGTGATTTATTGTAGAGAAATTAACATTCAATTCTCTGGCAACAGCTCTGGTGGAAATTACTGCAGTCAGTATGCTAATTGCACGCTCCCTCGAAACATCTGTGGCATTGTGTTATGTGACAACTACACATTTCAGAATGACCTTCTATTGGCCCCAGCACAAGGTGCACCTGTGTAATGGTCATGCGGTTTAATCAGCTTCTTGATATACCACACCTGTCAGATGAATGGATTATCTTAGCAAAGGAAAACATTTCACTAACAGGGATGTAAACAAATTTGTGCACAACATTGAGAAATAAGATTTTTGTGCATATGGATAATTCTGGGATCATTTATTTCAGTTCATGAAACATGGGACTAACACTTTACATGTTGCGTTTATATTTTTGTTCAGTATAAATTGTTATCTGGGACAATATATATTAGGCTATATATTATAGGCCTGCCAAAGTGAACCTAGGCCTTTCCTACCCACTTCTCAGTTGTTGGTATTCAGACTTACCTTATGAAGGTGCTTAAACGGGCTTTGCATGCGTGGTTCCATTGTGCGCACTGAATAAATGTAATTCAACTGCTGAATACCCTCCCACTTGCTGGCCAACAGTTTTCATTCAATAGGGTTTTCAGTACATTTATCTTAAGCCATCCCTTTAAATACGGTGTACCTTTTAGTTTGAATTTTGTCAAACTCAATAAGATTTATCGAAAGAACGGGTTCAGAATATTAAGAAAGCCAACTAAATATATGCATATTTGTCTCTGTTTCAGCATCAATTGGTAGATCAAACAAAAAACTCTGATCTTGTAGATTATGTAGGGTTAATAAAGTATTTACGAATCACAAAAAAAAAAAACAGGTTTAAAAGCCTTTATCCACAAAAGAAAGAAAACTGTGGTTTGATTCATTCTGAAAATTGCCACATTCAGTTCTTCAACCCAAGGTAATGTTGGAAGATTAATGTATATAGAATTATAATTAGGGAGACTAGTGTACAATAATAGTAGGCTACACCCTCATCTATTGCCTGCACTAACCATGGAACTTTGTGATGACACAGCCAATTATTGCGCCACGAGTTGGCATCAAACTGTTACGTCTTGGTCTGCACACCACACCATAGCGATATAATTAGCCTACATGTATTTTTTATATATTTTTTATAAATACATCATCAACTGTAACTAATGATCCTCAGCAACAACTACATGGCCATGACTGCATTTACAGAGGAAGCAAATTAAGTTAAACGAAACAATGTAATTAAATGGAATGATAATGTAGGCTATACCAACCGAAGTGAACTAACAGTAAATTGGCAGTTCAATATGTGTTGTTATTTGGCCTACTGATGGTCGATACTGATAGTGGCTAATAATTAACATGATAGAAATAGGAAAGAGAAATTTGGGCTAGTCTATAATTAAGACATTCGAGAGTGCCCATCCCTCCAAATTAAAAAGGTTGTACAATAACAATTCTGCACAATGGCACAGCATTTCATAAACTTTACTGTGGGAAAGTTGATATGCTTCAGTTCCTGCCATTTTACTGTTTCACGTGTAAATAGATTAAGGTCAAATATATCTAAAACAAGTGTCATTTATATTTACAATTCACTTAACCAAAACGGATTACTCATTTACAGTGAGGGAAAAAAGTATTTGATCCCCTGCTGATTTTGTACATTTGCCCACTGACAAAGAAATGATCAGTCTATAATTTGAGAGACAGAATAACAACAAAACAATCCAGAAAAACACATGTCAAAAATGTTATAAATGGATTTGCATTTTAATGAGGGAAATAAGTATTTGACCCCTCAGCAAAACATGACTTAGTACTTGGTGGCAAAACCCTTGTTGGCAATCACAGAGGTCAGACGTTTCTTGCAGTTGGCCACCAGGTTTGCACACATCTCAGGAGGGATTTTGTCCCACTCCTCTTTGCAGATCTTCTCCAAGTCATTAAGGTTTCGAGGCTGACGTTTGGCAACTCGAACCTTCAGCTCCCTCTACAGATTTTCTCTGGGATTAAGGTCTGGAGACTGGCTAGGTCACTCCAGGACCTTAATGTGCTTCTTCTTGAGCCACTGCTTTGTTGCCTTGGCCGTGTGTTTTGGGTCATTGTCATTCTGGAATACCCATCCACGACCCATTTTCAAAGCCCTGGCTGAGGGAAGGAGGTTCTCACCCAAGATTTGATGGTACATGGCCCCGTCCATCGTCCCTTTGATGCGGTGAAGTTGTCCTGTCCCCTTAGCAGAAAAACACCCCCAAAGCATAATGTTTCCACCTCCATGTTTGACGGTGGGGATGTTGTTCTTGGGGTCATAGGCAGCATTCCTCCTCCTCCAAACACGGCGAGTTGAGCTGATGCCAAAGAGCTCCATTTTGGTCTCATCTGACCACAACACTTTCACCCAGTTGTCCTCTGAATCATTCAGATGTTCATTGGCAATCTTCAGACGGGCATGTATATGTGCTTTCTTGAGCAGGGGGACCTTGCGGGCGCTGCAGGAGTTCAGTCCTCTCACGGCATAGTGTGTTACCAATTGTTTTCTTGGTGACTATGGTCCCAGCTGCCTTGAGATCATTGACAAGATCCTCCCGTGTAGTTCTGGGCTGATTCCTCACCGTTCTCATGATCATTGCAACTCCACGAGGTGAGATCTTGCATGGAGCCCCAGGCCGAGGGAGATTGACAGTTATTTTGTGTTTCTTCCATTTGCGAATAATCGCACCCAACTGTTGACACCTCACCAAGCTGCTTGGCGATGGTCTTGTAGCCCATTCCAGCCTTGTGTGGGTCTACAATCTTGTCCCTGACATCCTTGGAGAGCTCTTTGGTCTTGGCCATGGTGGAAAGTTTACAATCTGATTGATTGCTTCTGTGGACAGGTGTCTTTTATACAGGTAACAAGCTGAGATTAGGAGCACTCCCTTTAACAGTGTGATCCTAATCTCAGCTCGTTACCTGTATAAAAGACACCTGGGAGCCAGAAATCTTTCTGATTGAGAGGGGGTCAAATACTTATTTCCCTCATTAAAATGCAAATCCATTTATAACATTTTTGACATGCGTTTTTCTGGATTTTTTTGTTGTTATTCTGTCTCTCACTGTTCAAATAAACCTACCATTAAAATTATAGACTGATAATTTCTTTGTCAGTGGGCAAACGTACAAAAGCAGGGGATCGAATACTTTTTCCCCCCTCACTGTACCTAGCTCTTATCGATAGCTCTTATTGTTATTTCTATCTGAAAAAATAAAGTAGATGCTTTTTCCACTTCCACCTTACTCATGGTTTCCTCACGCGTAAAGGTGGTGGAAATAAGTAAAGGTCAGAATACGCCGTCTGTGGACACCTCCTCCACACCTTTAATTATTTGATCTCCACACCCAAGAAACTGCACACTATTCTCATGCTTAAGTTAAAGATCAGAATGCGCATAGAGAGAAAAGTGCATAAAGGGAATTACGTCCCATTTACATGTGCTTAACCTGGGTCGGAATCGGGTTCAATTTCCATTCAGAAAGGTTCCTGAAATACAGTACCTTCAATAAGTATTCATACCCCCTCACTTATTCCACATTTTGTTGTTACAGCCTGAATTAAAAATGGATTTAAAAAACATCTATACACAATAAACCATAATGACAAAGTGAACACGTTTTTAGACATTTTTGCACAATTATTGAAAATGAAATGTATCTCATTTACATAAGTATTCACAACCCTGAGTCAATACATGTTAGAATCACCTTTGGCAGCGATTATAACTGTGAGTCTAAGCACTTTGCACACCTAGATTGTACATTATTCTTTAAACAATTCTTCAAGATCTGTCTGTCTAGTTGGTTGTTGATCAGTGCTAGACAGACATTTTCAAGACTGGCCATAGTTTTAACTTAAAATCGGCTTGAAAATCTAACTAGGCCACTCAGGAACATTCAATGTGGTCTTGGTAAGCAACTGCAATGCATATTTGGCCTTATGTTAAAGGTTATTGTCCTGCTGAAAAGGTGCATTTGTCTCCCAGTGTCTTTTGGAAAGCAGACTACCAGGTTTTCCTCTAGGATTTTGCCTGTGCTTAGCTCTATTCCGTTTATTTTTATCCTAAAAACCTCCCTAGTCCTTGCCGATGACAAGCATACCCATAACATAATGCAACTCAGTGATGTGTTGTGTTTGCCCCAAACTAGAGGTCTTCACGGATGCAACAGCCCCGGAATTCTGAGGTCAATTCTGACTTATCTCGGATCTGGTTTGGGTCTGATATAATTGCCACGGGTCTCAGTAATGTGTAATTAAAATGTATTTACCGACTGGACCCGATTACTCTGTTAATTTAGTGTTTGTGTGATGAGAACTGCGCAAGCTTGTCATCGGTGTCAGCCAATTGAAACTCAATAAAATGTATAGCTTATGTCCAGCTGAAACTGGTTCCGGCTGCTCACCTCATGTTCCCCTGCTGGGGTGGGGGGAAAGAAAAAAGGAAAGAAAAGAAAAGCAAAAGGAAAAGAGCATGGGCCTAGGCTACTGTTGATTGTGAAGATGGAGTCCTTTTTCATTGAAGTAAAACAAAAAAGTTCAAGGAGAAAGAGTATAGTGAAAAGAATGCAAAAAGGGGAATGTCCTCTGGAACAAGTTTTAATATTGTAGTGGACAAAGATGAGAAGACCATTGGTGAGGACAAATGGACTGTTTGCAACTCGCTTTCAGGTTTGATGCAATTGTTTAGTCATTATTATTGTAAATCATTATTATTGTAGGCCTATTTAATCATCTAAACCTGTCCTTTAAATGGCCTATGCAAAAAGTTACATTTTGTTCAAATTTTTTCGTTGGCGAAATGAAGTTAGAACTGTATTTTTTATTTATTTTGTGCTCCGTATTTAGTTTAAGGTTAAAAGTAGGCCTGTTGTAAAAGAAATAGCATTAACCTATTGCTGTCAAATGTTGGGCAGGCTTACAGTATGCAATTGCCTTTCTTGGTAATAGCTGCAATATAGGTCTGTTCAAAACATGTTTTTGAAAGTTTCATTCTGTAGCGTCATTTTCGTTGGTCAAATTAAGTTCCAGCTGTAATGTTGTCTGACGGAATATAATATAATTAATGGAAGGCCTACTATGCTACTCGCACTCAAACCATGTAAAGGAAAAACCAAAGAGTGCAAGATGCAAAACTAAATTTAATGCCGCAATATAATAACCTGTTTGTATTTTCTCTATAAACAATGACTTGACTTACTTTTGATTAATACCCTAATAAAGTCAAGCAACTTTTGTGAAGGTTTTATTTGTTGTATAGCTATTATTAGGCTTAGCTACTGCAGGCCTCTGAAGGCAGTGTGCACTGGTACTCCAACTGACTATTACAGTTGAGGAAGAAAGTTTTAGGCCTACCAGAGTTACTGTTTAAATGTAACAATATAATAAATATCTTTCAAAAAAAATATTCTGATCAAAAATGTATGAATTAGCCTCCTGTATGCCTATTTCAGTAGCTTCTCTGACAAGTGTTAACAAATTCATGTCAATGTTGGGACCTGTTGGCAATTTTTTAAATATGAATATCATACAGTGGACGCCTAGGCCTATATGCATGCAATGCCCTGATGCATTTAGGAAAGTTAAAAAAACCAATAGACTATACGGTTTTCAATATGCTACACATCAAAATGCAAATAATTTGTTTCTTATTTGTTATAGGCATTTTAAGGACACATAAGTGTGGATCATTTGGCCAATATCGCTTGTTTATTGACGGCGCTGGCAGAGCCCAGTTGGAGGTTTCTTTTGAACTCTCTATTCTCGGCTCTGAACGGGTCTCTCGGATCCCAACCAGCATGGGTCTGTTTTTCACGGTACTTTTTGGAACGGGTCTGAATGTCCCTCTGGTCCATTTGGAACAGGTCTCCATTTAAAATAATTTATGCATATTGGGTCGGGTGGAAAAGCCACGGTACGGGTCCAACTCAGTCGAGCAGTGAATTTCAAACAGACCTTACAGATAATTCTGTGGGGTACAGGGATGAGATAGTCATAAAAAAGTAATGTTGAACACTATTATTGCACACAGTTAGTCCATGCAACTTATTATGTGCCATGTTAAGCTAATTTTTACTCCTAAACTTACACTACATGAAGAAAAGTACGTGGACACCTGCTCGTCGAATATCTCATTCTAAAATCATGGGCATTAATATGGAGTTGGTCCCCCTGTGCTGCTATAACAGCCTCCACTCTCCTGGGAAGGCTTTCCACTAGATGTTGGGACTTGCTTCCATTCAGCCACAAGAGCATAAGTGAGGTCGGGCAATCGATGGGCGAATAGGCCTGGCTTGTCGGCGTTCCAATTCATCCCAAAGGTGTTCGATGGGGTTGAGGTCAGGGCTCTGTGCAGGCCAGTTACGTTCTCCCACACCGATCTCGACAAACCATTTCTGTATGGACCTCGCTTTGTGCACGGGGGAATTGTCATGCTGAAACAAGAAAGGGCCTTCCACAAACTTGCAAGCACAGAATCGTCTAGAATGTCATTGTGTTGTAGTGTCAACATTTCCCTGCACTGGAACTACGGGGCCTAGAACGAACAGCCCCAGACCATTATTTCTCCGCCACCAAACTTTACAGTTAGCACAATGCATTGGGGCAGGTAGAGTTCTCCTGGAATCCGCCAAACCCAGATTTGTTCATCGGACTGCCAGATGGTGAAGCGTGATTCATCACTCCAGACAACACATTTCCACTGGTGGCGAGTTTTACACTACTCCCGCCGACACTTGGCATTGCGTATGGTGATCTTAGGCTTGCGTGTGTGGCTGCTCGGCCATAGAAACCCATTTCATGAAGCTGCCGACGAACAGTTTTTGTGCTGATGTTGCTTCCGGAGGCAGTTTGTAACTCGGTAGTGAGTGTTGCAGAGGACAGAGGATTACGAAGCACTTCACGCTTCAAAATTCGGTGGCCCCGCTCTGTGAGCTGATGTAGCCTACCACTTCGCGGCAAAGCCGTTGTTGCTCCTAGACATTTTCACTTCACAATAACAGCACTTACAGTTTACCGGGGCAGCAGGGCAGAAATTTGACGAACTGACTTGAAAAGGTGGCATTCTATGACGGTGCCACGTTGAAAGTCACTCAGCTCTTCAGTAAGGCCATTCTACTGCCAATGTTTGTCTAGGGAGATTGCATGGCGGTGTGCTCGATTTTATACATCTGTCAGCAATGGCTGTGGCTAAAATAGCCAAATCCACTCATTTGAATATACTTTTGTATATACAGTGCATTCGGAAAGTATTCAGACCCCTTAACTTTTTCCACATTTTGTTTCCCCTCATCTACACACAATACCTGACAAAGGAAAAACTGGTTGAGACAGCTTTTCACATTTATTAATAACACAAAACGGAAATATTAAATTTACATAAGTATTCAGACCGTTTACTCAGTTGAAGCACCTTTGGCAGCGATTACAGCTTTGAGTGGTCTTGGGTATGATGGTACAAGCTTGGCACACCTGTATTTGGGGAGTTTCTCCCATTCTTCTATGCAGATCTTCTAAAGCGCTGTCAGGTTGGATTGGGAGCGTCACTGCACAGTTATTTTCAGGTCTCTCCAGAGATGTTAGATCAGGTTCAAGTACAGGCTCTTGCTGGGCCACTCAAGGACATTCAGAGACTTGTCCCGAAGCCACTCCTGCGTTGTATTGGCTGTGTGCTTATGGTCGTTGTCCTTTTGGAAGGTAAACCTTTGTCCCAGTCTGAGGTCCTGAGCGCTCTGGAGCAGGTTTATATCAAGGATCTCTCTGTACTTTGCTCGGTTCATCTACCCTCAATCCTCACTAGTCTCCCAGTCCCTGCCGTTGAAAAACATCCCCACAGCATGATGCTGCCACCGCCATGCTTCACTGTAGGGATGGAGCCAGGTTTCCTCCAGACGTGACGCTTGGCAATCAGGCCAAAGAGTTCAATCTTGGTTTCATCAGACCAGAGAATCTTGTTTCTCATGGTCTGAGAGTCCTTGAGGTGCCTTTTGGCAAACTCCAAGCCGTCTGTCATGTGCCTTTACTGAAGAGTGGCTTCCATCTGGCCACTCTACCATAAAGGCATGATTGGTGGAATGCTGCAGAGATGGTTGTCCTTCTGGAAGGTTCTTCAATATTCACAGAGGAACTCTGAAGCGACTATTGGGTTCTTGGTCACGTCCCTGACCAAGGCCCTTGTCCCCCGAGTGCTCAGTTTGGCCGGGCGGCCAGCTCTAGGAAGAGTCTTGGTGGTTCCAAACTTCTTCCATTTAAGAATGATGGAGTCCACTGTGTTCTTTGGGATCTTAAATGCTGCAGAAATGTTTTGGTACCCTTCCCCAGATCTGTGCCTCGACACAATCCTGTCTCGGAGCTCAACGGACAATTCCTTCGACCTCATGGCTGCTTGGTTTTTTGCTCTGACATGCACCATCAACTGTGGGACCTTAGACAGGTATGTGCCTTTCCAAATCATGTCCAATCAATTTAATTTACCGCAGGTGTACTCCAATCAAGTTGTAGAAACAGGATGCACCTAGGGATGGGTATCGTTAAGATTCTAACGTTATTACTACTCTTACTGATACTGCTTATCGATCCAGTACTTCAACAGTATTCTTATCAGTTCTTTTTGTTATATTTTATGAAAAAAAAAAAAAAAATTAAGAACAGAATCAACATTGCTTTATTTTCTGAAATATAAAATAAATAAAATAAACAATTATTTACAGCGATGGAAACAGCAATCTTTTCAACAAATCACTATTATAGACTAATGTTGTGATGATGGAAATGCAAAATAATATTTTCCTGCAAATTAAAATACAGTGGTATAGAGCAACACGGGTTCTCAACTAGCCTACGTGGTTAAATAAAGGTGAAATAAAAAAAATATATCTTTTTTTTAAATCAATGGAAGTCATTTTGTCGATTTTCTGGGCTGCCAGATTCAATGTGTGCGCAAAGCATTAAATTTTTTAGGATGTGTAGCCTCTTGATGGCAACATCCATATTGCCAGCATTATCAACAGTCACAGCTACAATCTTGTTCGGCTTGATCTCAAACCCTCCCAGAATGTCTGAGATCTCCTCTGCCACTACTTCGCCAGTTTGCGATTTGTACACTGCCCTGGTGTGGAGAACCTTCTGTTTTAAGCTGCCCTAGCTTGTGTAGTGCACTGTAACAGTGAGATGGTGGTCCTGACAGAGGCTGGTCCACCCGTCTGATGTGATGGCTAGCTTTAGCACGTCCTTCAGCTCAGTGATCACATTGGCGTTTTCTACACTACACCAGGTAGGAATTAATGTGTCACTGAGGTAACTCCTGGAGGGAGGGGTATATTTGGGGTTGAGTGCCTCGCTCATCTCCCTACAGTAAAAAATGAAGTGTTGATGTGTATTGTGGAGTGACGGGACTAACATACAACCCTTTTATACTACACTATCCTAAAAATGAATACAACTCAATATACAGTTGAAGTCGGAAGTTTACATACACCTTAGCAAAATACATTTAAAATCAGTTTCACAATTCCTGACATTTAATCCTAGTAAAAATTCCCAGTCTTGGGTCAGTTAGGATCACAACGTTATTTGAATGTGAAACGTTAGAATAATAGTAGAGAGAATTATTTTTTTCAGCTTTTATTTCGTCGCATTCCCAGTGGGTCAGAAGTTTACATACACTCAATTAGTATTTGGAAGCATTGCCTTTAAATTGTTTAACTTGGGTCAAACATTTCAGGTAGCCTTCCACAAGCTTCCCACAATAAGTTGGTTGAATTTTGGCCTATTCCTCCTGACAGAGCTGGTGTAACTGAGTAAGGTTTGTAGGCCTCCTTGCTTGCACACGCTTTTTCAGTTCTGCCCACAAATGTTCTATAGGATTAAGGTCAGGGCTTTGTGATGGCCACTCCAATACCTTGACTGTTGTCCTTAAGCCTTATCCAAGATGGCGTAGCAGTTCAGACGTCCTTTACCCTCCTCTTGTCGTGTCCCGTGTATATACACACACACATTTACATATTTTTCTTCGCATTATCTTTTTACATTTTTTCTTCTAAAACTCAACCTCAAAGCACTCTCCTGCAACCCGCCTCACCAATTTAAAAAAGAAAGTATTATTTACCTCAAATCCGAAATCCACAACAGAAGCTAGCCAGAGGTTAGCCATTTTCACTGGCTAACGGAGTTCAGCTAGCCACGGTTAGCTGTCCTCAGCTATCCATTAGCTCGAAAAGCTATCGCCAGTTTTTGTACAGCGCGACTCAGACCAGAGCACACCGGACCTATTCCCTCTCCTTTTCCCGATTTCTACCGCAGGCTCTGGACATTTACACCTGGATCTTGCAGCTAACTAGCTGCTACCTGAGTGACTATTGGCAACGTCGGTCCTGGAATTAACACACATTATCCCGGAGCTAGCCAGCTGAAGAGTTCCGTCAGCCACTCGTGGGCTTTTTCTGAGCTAGCCAGCTGAAGTGTCCCCCGGGCTACAATCACCTATCCTGACCCGCTTTACTGCCGATGCGGAGCCCCATCGGGCCTTCACGACTGGACCACCGACGTTATCTGCCCGAGGGAGTTATCCAACTGGTCCCTCCGTCGCGACGTAACATGATTGCCCATCTGCGGCCCACTAATCGTTAATCGTTAGCGGTCTTATCGGCTGCGATCTGAATAGGTCTATCGGACACTTTTCTTGGGCCACTATAACTAACTATTTTGCCAACTTGGACTGGTCCCCCCTTCCACACGGAACCCCACTAACCCACAGACGGAAACACACGAGGTGGCTAAAAACAGACCTCCCTCCATCTTCCACCAGCTTGCTACCTATGGCCCGGCTAGCTGTCTGAATCTCACTGGACCCTTTGATCACTCGGCTAAGCATGCCTGTCCTCAATGTCAATATGCAATTTCCATTGCTGTTCTGGTTAGTGTTTATTGGCTTATTTCACTGTAGAGCCTCTAGCCCTGCTCATTATACCTTATACAACCTCCCAGTTCCTCCACCCACACATGCTATGACATCTTCTGGTTTCAATTATGTTTCTAGAGACAATATCTCTCTCATCATCACTAAATGCCTAGGTTTACCTCCTCTGTATTCACATCCCACCATACCTTTGTCTGTACATTATACCTTGAAGCTATTTTATCGCCCCCAGAAACCTGCTCCTTTTTCTCTCTATTCTGGACGTCACAGACGACCAATTCTTATAGCTTTTAGCCGTACCCTTATACTCATTCTTCTCTGCTCCTCTGGGGATGTAGAGGTGAATCCAGGCCCTGCAGTGCCTGGCTCCACTCCTACTCCCCAGGATCTCTCTTTTGATGACTTCTGTAACCGTAATAGCCTTGGTTTCATGCATGTTAACATTAGAAGCCTCCTCCCTAAGTTTGTTTTATTCACTGCTTTAGCACACTCTGCCAACCCGGATGTCCTAGCTGTGTCTGAATCTTGGCTTAGGAAGTCCACCAAAAACTCTGAAATCTTCATCCCTAACTACAACGTTTTCAGACAAGATAGAACGACCAAAGGGGGCGGTGTTGCAATCTACTGCAGAGATAGCCTGCAGAGCTCTGTCCTGCTCTCCAGGTCTGTACCCAAACATTTTGAACTTCTACTTTTAAAAATCCACCTCTCCAAAAACAAGTCTCTCACCTTCGCCGCCTGCTATAGACCCCCCTCGGCCCCTAGCTGTGCTCTGGACACCATATGTGAACTGATTGGCCTTCCCTGTGGCTCAGTTGGTAGAGCATGGTGTTTGCAACGCCAGCATAGTATGTGCAACGCCAGGGTTGTGGGTTCGTTTCCCACAGGGGGCCAGTACAAAAACAAATGCATGAAATGAAATGTATGCATTCACTACTGTAAGTCGCTCTGGATAAGAGCGTCTGCTAAATGACTAAAATGTAAAAATGTAAATGATTGCCCCCCCATCTATCTTCAGAGCTCGTGCTACTATGTGACCTAAACTGGGACATGCTTAACACCCCAGCCATCCTACAATCCAAGCTTGATGCCCTCAATCTCACACAAATTATTAATGAACCCACCAGGTACAACCCCAAAGCCGCAAACACTGGCACCCTCATAGATATCATCCTAACCAACGTGCCCTCTAAATACACCTCTGCTGTTTTCAACCAAGATCTCAGCGATCACTGCCTCATTGCCTGCACCCGTAATGGTTCAGAGGTCAAACGACCTCCACTCATCACTGTCAAACGCTCCCTGAAACATTTCAACGAGCAAGCCTTTCTAATCGACCTGGCCCTGGTATCCTGGAAAGATATTGACCTCATCCCGTCAGTAGAGGATGCCTGGTTATTTTTTTTAAATGCCTTCCTCACCATCTTAAATAAGCATGCCCCTTTCAAGAAATTTAGAACCAGGAACAGATATAGCCCTTGGTTCTCCCCAGACCTGACTGCCCTTAACCAACACAAAAATATCCTGTGGCGTTCTGCATTAGCATCGAACTGCCACCGCGATATGCAACTTTTCAGAGAAGTTAGAAACCAATACACACAGGCAGTTAGAAACGCCAAGGCTAGCTTTTTCAAACAGAAATTTGCTTCCTGCAACTCAAAAAAGTTCTGGGACACTGTAAAGTCCATGGAGAATAAGAACACCTCCTCCCAACTGCCCACTGCACTGAGGATAGGAAACTCTGTCACCACCGATAAGCCCACTATAATTGAGAATTTCAATAAGCATTTTTCTACGGCTGGCCATGCTTTCCACCTAACTACCCCTACCGCATTCAACATCACTGCACCCCCCACAGCTACTCGCCCAAGCCTCCCCCATTTATCGTTCTCCCAAATCCATTCAGCTGATGTTCTGAAAGAGCTGCAAAATCTGGACCCCTACAAATCAGCTGGGCTTGACAATCTGGACCCTTTCTTTCTAAAATTGTCTGCCGAAATTATTGCAACCCCTATTACTAGCCTGTTCAACCTCTCTTTCGTGTCGTCTGAGATTCCCATAGATTGGAAAGGAGCTGCTGTCATCCCCCTCTTCAAAGGAGGTGACACTCTTGACCCAAATTGCTACAGACCTATATCCATCCTACCCTGCCTTTCTAAGGTCTTCGAAAGCCAAGTCAACAAACAGATTACCGACTATTTCGAATCCCACCGCACCCTCTCCGCTATGCAATCTGGTTTCAGAGCTGGTCATGGGTGCACCTCAGCAACGCTCAAGGTCCTAAACGACATCGTAACCGCCATCGATAAGAAACAATACTGTGCTGCCGTATTCATTGACCTGGCCAAAGCTTTTGACTCTGTTAATCACCACATCCTCATCGGCAGACTCAGTAGCCTTGGTTTCTCAAACGATTGCGTCGCCTGGTTCACCAACTACTTCTCTGATAGAGTTCAGTGTGTCAAATCGGAGGGCCTGCTGTCCGGACCTCTGGCAGTCTCTATGGGGGTACCACAGGGTTCAATTCTTGGGCCAACTCTTTTCTCTGTATACATCAATCATGTCGCTCTTGTTGCTGGTGAATCTCTGATCCACCTCTAAGCAGACGACACCATTCTGTATACTTCTGGCCCTTCTTTGGACACTGTGTTAACAACCCTCCAGACGAGCTTCAATGCCATTCAACTCTCCTTCCGTGGTCTCCAACTGCTCCTAAATACAAGTAAAACTAAATGCATGCTCTTCAACCGATCGCTGCCTGCACCTGCCTGCCTGTCCTCACTTCTCTGGACGGTTCTGACTTAGAATTTGTGGACAACTACAAATACCTAGGTGTCTGGTTAGACTGTAAACTCTCCTTCCAGACTCACATCAATCATCTCCAATCCAAAATTAAATCTAGAATTGGCTTCCTATTTCGCAACAAAGCATCCTTCACTCATGCTGCCAAACATACCCTTGTAAAACTGACCATCCTACCAATCCTCGACTTCGGCGATGTCATTTACAAAATAGCCTCCAATACCCTACTCAACAAGCTGGATGCAGTCTATCACAGTGCCATCCGTTTTGTCACCAAAGCCCCATATACTACCCACCACTGCGACCTGTACGCTCTCGTTGGCTGGCCTTCGCTTCATAATCGTCGCCAAACACATTGGCTCCAGGTCATCTACAAGACCCTGCTAGGTAAAGTCCCCCCTTATCTCCGCTCACCATAGCATCACCCACCTGTAGCACGCGCTCCAGCAGGTATATCTCTCTGGTCACCCCTAAAGCCAACTCCTCCTTTGGTCGTCTCGCCTTCCAGTTCTCTGCTGCCAATGACTGGAACGAACTACAAAAATCTCTGAAACTGGAAACACTTATCTCCCTCACTAGCTTTAAGCACCAGCTATCAGAGCAGCTCCCAGATCACTGCACCTGTACATAGCCCATCTATAATTTTAGCCCAAACTACTACCTCTTCCCCTACTGTATTTATTTATTTTATTTATTATTTTGCTCCTTTGCACCATATTATTTATATTTTAACTTTGAACTTTCTTCAAATTATAATTCTACCACTCCAGTGTTTTACTTGCTATACTTTATTTACTTTGCCACCATGGCCTTTTTTGCCTTTACCTCCCTTATCTCACATCATTTGCTCACATTGTATATAGTCTTATTTTTGTCTACTGTATCATTGATTGTATGTTGTTTTACTCCATGTGTAACTCTGTGTTTTTGTATGTTGTCGAACTGCTTTGCTTTATCCTGGCCAGGTCGCAATTGTAAATGAGAACTTGTTCTCAACTTGCCTACCTGGTTAAATAAAGGTGAAATAAAAAAAATGTAAAAGCCATTTTGCCACAACTTTGGAAGTATGCTTGAGGTCATTGTACATTTGGAAGACCATTTGCGACCAAGCTTTAACTTCCTGACTGATGTCTTGAGATGTTGCATAATTTTCCTCCCTCATGATGCCATTCATTTTGTGAAGTGCACCAGTCCCTCCTGCAGCAAAGCACCCCCACAACATGATGCTGCCATCCCCATGCTTCACGGAAGGGATGGTGGTCTTCGGCTTGCAAGCCTCCCCCTTTTTCCTCCAAACATAACAATGGTCATTATGGCCAAACAGTTACATTTTTGTTTCATCAGACCAGAGGACATTTTTCCAAGAAGTACAATCTTTGTTCCCATGTGCAGTTGCAAACCGTAGTCTGGCTTTTTTTATGGCGGTTTTGGAGCAGTGGCTTCTTCCTCGCTGAGCGGCCTTTCAGGTTATGTCGATATAGGACTCGTTTTACTGTGGATATAGATACTTTTTTTTACCTGTTGTTTCTTCCAGCATCTTCACAAGGTCCTTTGCTGTTGTTCTGGGATTGATTTGTACTTTTCACCATTTTTTTCCTGACGTCTTGGCTGATTTCCCAATGATGTCAAGCAAAGAGGCACTGAGTTTGAAGGTAGGCCTTGAAATACATCCACAGGTACACACCTCCAATTGACTCAAATGATGTCAGTTAGCCTATCAGAAGCTTCTATAGCCATTACATAACTTTCTGGAATTTTCCAAGCTGTTTAAAGGCACAGTCAACTTAGTGTATGTAAACTTCTGACTTCTGTGATAGATGATTTCACTTTCAATTCATTGTGTCTATAAACAATTGTTGGAAAAATGACTTGTGTCATGCACAAAGTAGATGTCCTAACCGACTTGCCAAAACCATAATTTGTTAACAAGAAATGTGTGGAGTGGTTGAAAAACGAGTTTTAATGACTCCAACTTAAGTGTATGTAAACTTCCGACTTCAACTGTATACTGACAGACCATTACCTAAGGTCCTTGAACGCCAATGTTGCAAAGGGGTGTAGGCCTTTCACTATGAATTTGGTCACGGCTAGGTGGCACTCATTCACCCTCTCCTCAGTCATCCTACCACTAGCTGCCAGTGTGAAGGAGCTTTGGGCTTGTCTTTGGCTTGGACCAGTGGTATTAGGAGGAGTTGGTTCATTGTAGCTGCAACTTTAACTAAAAAGTTGCAAAATCTTTAAAATGGGTGATTGAATTTATGAACACACCCATAGCTAAACAATCAGCTGGCTAATGGGTACCTTTGATCATGAACCCATGTTCGCATAATTTAGTTAACTCCGTGTGTGGGCTCTAGGCTGCTAGCATACATACCTAACGTAGATCGGGCAACGAGAGATGAACAACGAGCTAGGCAGTCGAAAACTGTGCATTTCTCTGCCTGTACATTATGCACTTTCGATAGATGTTTGGACAGATTGCTTATAAGGGCGGAAACACGAGCAAAAGTCTTGTTGCACCTATGGCAACGAGCGCTGTCAGCATCGACTCTGGTGAAGTGTAACCACACTTTTGAATGTTTAGCTCTCCCCGCCATCGTCACTAATTAAGAGCAGGGTCTTTCTTGTGTGTGCTGTAGAGTGAGAGAGACACAGGCTCCGTGCGAGAGAGAGATCTCTTCTGGATTGGAAATAGCGAAAATGCATCATAGACGAATGTCTTAATCTTATTGCAAATTACAAATGGTTAGTGAGATAAAATGTGCAAGATAACGTTTATGTATCAATAATAAATAGGAAATGTATTTTCTTAATTTCTCCAATACCGAAAGCAGAACCGATAACGTCAGAGCTTACTGATTCTACGGTCTTTCATTATTTAGCCCTGGGGCCCGTTTAAGATCGGGTTTCGGTACCTATCCCTAGATACACCTGAGCTCAATTTCGAGTCTCATAGCAAAGGGTCTGAATACTTATGTAAATAAGGTATTTATTAATTTTTTATAAAGTTGCAAACATTTAAAAAAAAAAAAAACGTTTGTATATGTAGATTGATGAGGAAAACAATTAATTGAATCAATTTTAGAATAAGGCTGTAATGTAACAAAATGTGGAAAAATCAGACAAAGAAAACTGTAGGCAGCAAGCGTCATGATGGTCAGCACATGTGCAAGGAATCACTGCAGTGCCATTCAATCCTGGTCTTTGAGACTCACCAGGCATGCAGGCTTTTGTTTCAGGGTTGCAACCACACACGATTCAACTAAGGAAGTTTGTGCTGGGCTACAAAAAAAGCCTACACACCCTGTGGGCCTCCAGGGTCACGTTCAGTAGGGAACAATGTTCAAAAATGTACCTTCCTGTTTCACTCAAAAACTGTTCTCCCTAATGAACATGACTCCGGAGTAGGAAGGAAGAACGCCTATATAGCGGATGGGAAGGAAACTGTATCAGAAGACGTGAGCCCACCTTTTCTCTTTTTGGTGCAATGGCGTCCAGCTCGTCAATGAAGATGATGGCGGGGGCATTCTTCTCAGCCTCCTCAAAGGCCTTCCTCAGGTTACTCTCAGACTCTCCAGCCAGTTTACTCATGATCTCAGGCCCTGAAACATTTAGCAGGCAAAAGTTCAACTATTAGTTAACTTTTTCCTGACCGTCACTGAACAGAGTTCGGGTCAATCAATTCCAATTCAGTTAGTTACATTGAAATTACAATCAAAAAATGTTTTGCTCTTGAAATGGAATTTCTATTCACTTAATGCAATGACAATTGAAACCTAATGAAACACTGAATGAAAAATAACAAAAAGAGGTATTGTTGCTCAGTCTCACCATTGATAAGGAAAAAGAAGGCTCCAGTCTCATTGGCCACGGCACGTGCAATCAGCGTCTTTCCTGTTCCAGGGGGTCCATACAGCAGGATACCCCTTGGAGGCTGGGATTAACAATTGAATTACCTTTTTCAATTATTTGCATTATCACATACAACATAATAAATAAGTAAACAGTTTTTGTTTTTTTATCTAATCTTGTACATGAGGTTTGAGGTGAATGATGAGAGATAGGGTTGGGCGGTATCCAGATTTTCATATCTCACCCCGGGATTTACGTTATTACCGGTTTAGTACACAAGGGGGTGCAAAGAAACACAAAAAAGCCCATTGGGACTCCATTACCAGAATGCTAACAAAATTGGCAGAAGTAATAGCGAATTTCCATGGAGGCTAGCTAAATATGATAACGAGCGCAGACGGAAAATAAACAAATTGCAAAAACAGGTCCTAAAATTATACATATATATTGTATTTTCTGCCGAATGTGTTGGCACTAATGTATTTTCTGCAAAGGAAAACTATAGTTGCACATCCCTTATTACTCTATTAAAAGAAAAAATATATATAAATAAAAACTATACTTTCAATATAAAACGTGACCCCTGTCAATACACAGCTAGACTCGCTTTCTCCCGCTGCGCTATTTACAAACACATTACTGGCTCAACTGTTCTGGGGAACTACTGTAAGCTTCATAATGTAAAATAATGTGACAGGTGAAATGAAGAACGCGATCGGCATTATCTCCTAACGTATTGCACAAGTTGACTGCAGGTATTTACTCTCAAAATAGCAAAAAATATAAAAATGTATTGAAAAACTTAAAATAGTTTCAACGGTATTGGAAAACAATCCCTTGGCTATTTCCAAATACCCCGGGAATACTGCCCAAGCCTAATGAGAGGTGGTGTATTTAGTTCACCTTGACGCCGATGGCCTTGAATAGTGCTGGGTGTCTCAGGGGCAGCTCCACCATCTCCTTAATCTGGGCCAGCTGCTTCCTCACACCCCCAATGTCATCATAGCCAACCTCATTCAGAGACTCCTCCTCATCCTGAACACAGAGAGATGTGGTTGGTAAAGCATAGAAAAGCAGAGGGAAAGGCTACAGATAGAAAACTATTTCTTTGTATGCTATGATCAGAAAATCTAGAATTCCTGAATGATCAAGAAAAATCACATCTCTGAAAACTACAGCTTTAAAGTCAACCTGCTCTCAGGCACAAGTTCCAACCGAAGCCTGGATGTAGCCCTACCTCTCGTTTGATGGGCTCGCCCTCACAGTGGATGACAGTATCTGGGGCCACGATGCAGTAGGGGTTGGGATCCGTCTCCACTACCTTGAACTCCACCGCACGCATGCCTCCCCTCACCAGGAAAATGTCCCCTACAAAACAACAGAGACTTCACATTAAACCAGGTTCCCAAGACCCTGACCTTAGCTTGACCTTTTATTTTTTTCAAAGTTATAGTCTGCTGGCCAAGACAGGTCCGTTACACACGAAACGGATGAAAACAGACCGAAACAGGTATGGACTACCTGGACTTGTCCAATAAGAAACACTTTAGATTTCCGTTGCAACATGTTTTTAATGATGTGTTCTAACGACCATAACTCAGAAGAACGTCTATAGTACAGGGTCAAGTTCAGGTGGAGGAAGTACCTTAAACATTTTCTCCCATTTGGTGCCTACTGAAAACACCCCATGTTATCCCCTGAATCAGTTACCTTTCCTGATGGGCCTGTAGGCCTCCAGGAAGTAGGGCTTGAGGTAGACCTCAAACAGGTTCCCTGTGATCCCCTCTACAGTGTCATCGATGGGCAGAACATGGATCCGCTTCCCGTACTTCACATCCGGGCATGGCTGAATACTGTGTGATCACAAAAGGAACTAATTATGCCATGGCTTTACTGTACAGTATGAAGGCACAGCGGTCTGGTTCCCCACATCATACTGCACTGATGCCAAAGTTCTCCAGTTCTATCTCACCTGATGACATCTCCCAGGCGGACTCTCAGGTTGTTGCGGACCACTCTGTTCATGCGGACCTTCTCGTCGGAGCAGGTGTCGTCAGAGAGCACGATGCATACCGTCTCCCGTCTCTTCTTTCCTTTCATCAGCACTGTGTCTCCCCTGAACAGCTGCAACTCATCCATCTTTGCCTAGGGCGGGGCAGGAAAGAGGCATTAGTCAGACACTGAATCCTACTGATATAGTATAGAACCTTGAACAGGGAATCTAACTGTAATACAGCCTGCACAACATGAATGAGTGAGTTACTGGTGAAATAATATTGTAGTGCAGTGCAGACAAAGGGTTCACTAAAATGTTCCTGCCCCATTCATTCGCACCACCAATGCCTCACCTGAGACAGAGAAACCACACTGTTGTCCTCATTGAGAGATTCATCCACAACCAACCGGTTGGGCCTTGTCTTCTGCTTTAAAATCGCTGTGGATAGATCATTTTTCGATCTGAGGGAAAATCAAAGAGATTGTAAATATATATGATGGCAAGATGTAACATACTTCATAATACCCAAAAATACATTGAACCTGGGAATATATAGACAGAATATATAGACAGACTGACTGTTGAAAATTTCTGCTAAGAGACAAACGGGTTTCTTTATTCAGATTTTTAAAATTATGATCCAAATTAGCCGACGCCAATGGCGACCGCTAGTCTTTCTGGGGTCCAACACATAACGAAAAATACATTAAAGACAATTCACATACATTTAAAACATTGACAAACATTACAGACTTACATAAAAAAATACTAAAGAATAATAATGTGTGTGTAGAGTGTGTTACAGTGTGTGTGTGTGTGTGTGTGTGTGTGTGTGTGCACGCATCTATTAGTTACACATACATGTCAGTATATACACACAAAAATGAGGTCACATGGGGGAAAAGGCATTCTGCCTTGACGTGTTGCTTTAAAACCAGGTTTGCTGTTCACTTGCGCTATATGAGATGGAAGGGCGTTCCATGCAACATTGGCTCTATATAATATTGTACCTTCTCTTGAATTTATTCTGGACCTAGGGATTGTGAAGAGACCCCTGGTGGCATGTCCGGTGGGGGTAAGTACGTCTGTCAGAGCTATATGTAAGCTGATTAGACTATTTGGAATTTAACACATACATTTCTCACAAAAACAAGAATTGATGCATGCAGTCAATCTCTCCTCTACTTTGAGCCAAGAGACCGACAAGCATACTGTTGATATTAGCCCTCTGTGTACATTGAAGGGCAAAGTGTGCTGCTCTCTTCTGGGCCAGCTGCAGTTTCTCTAGGTCCTTCTTTGCAGCACTTGACCATACCAACGGGGAATAGTTATGATTAGATCAAACTAGAGCCTGTAAGACTTGTTTGGTTGACTGGTGTTAAAAATGCTGAGCATCTCTTTATCACAGATGGACCTCTCCCCATCTTCAAAACAATTGAACCAATATGCCTTGACCATGAAAATGTATAGGTTGTCCAATCAACATTTTTGGACTAAAGGGTAAAATAATGTAAATTGTGTAGATAATCCTCTAAGAAAACCAAAGGACCAAACCTCATGTCTCCCTCATAATCCGTTCCGAATGTATTGGAGTTTCTACCCTTGTACTGTAGGATGGTCAGAATTAGGGTGACCAGGGCAGCAGCTACTCTTCCTGGGCTTCAGCAAAATTTAAGGCAGTTATACAATTATAAAAACATCAAGTAACATTACAGTACATTCAGAACAGATGTTACAACACATTAAGTGTGTGCCCTCAGGCCCCTAGTCTACAACACAAAATCCATGTGTGAGTGTATAGTGCATATGTTATCGTGTGTGTATACATGCCTTTGTGCCTGTTGGTGTTGCTTCACAGTCCCCGCTGTTCCATAAGGTGCATTTTGATCTTTTCTTAATCCAACTTTACTGCTTGGAGGCCAGAGAAAAAAAATGCATTGCGTCAGCTAGACTGAATTCTGTGGAGGCACATAGGCTACAACTAATCTTTTTTTCTCAAATCCGCAGGACATAAAAGAATAGAGGTAAGATGATATCAATTTTGAAACATGACATGTAGTAGCCTACTTTAATATGCGCTTTTCAAATTCATTTCAAATTCCTGTTCTTTTTTAAGATTTCTCACAAAAACAAGCACTGAGCATATGCCAAGCTTTTTATTTTCAAAGCCTTTTACATTTAATTCAGCTTGTGTCATGCTAATTTTGCAACCCACGGAAACAACTTTGAAGACCACAAAATGTCTTAACGTTTAAACGGAGGGGTTCCGTTAAAACGAGAAGAATAATTCTTAAAATTCCACGTGAATTCCCAATGCTGCAGCCAGCAGCAGTTTGGGTTAAGCATTACACCTGTACTACCTTTACTGTACCTCAATTACACCTTGCAAAGTTTGCATTTCCTTTTCATGTAACTTCTCAAAGTATTACCATACAGGATTTCGCTGCTGTGGTTGCCTTTCTCTACGACGATGACGTAGTGGTGGAGAGTCGACTGCAAAATAATTGATTCCTTGACACCTTGCAATTCAACTCCCAGCGTCAACTCCCATTTCTGGGTGTCAAGAGTCGATTCCGCCTAGAATCAACTCCTAAGATTTTGTATTTTTGGAACGGAGGAGATTGTGTTCTCGTAAGTACGCCAACTAATCAAACACTTGCATCTTTCATAGCAAGCAAGCGAGGGAGAGAGAGGGGAGGGACAAAGTATATGCAGGTCGGTCACCAGGCAGAAAGAGTCAGAACCGTGCACTAAGCCTAGCTTTGGGACACATCAGAAGTCTGTATCAGGAGTCTATTGTTTGGAATCAGGGAGTCCAACCAAAACAGACTCCCAATTTGTTGAGTCCAAAAATAAATAAATGAATTGGGCCAATTGTGTGCCGTCCTATGGGACCCAATCACAGCAGCATGTGATGCAGCCTGGAATAGAGGTCGACTGGTTATGATTTTTAAACGCGATACAGATTATTGGAGGACCAAAAAAAGCCGATATATATATATATATATATATATAGGCCGATTTTAATTGGTATCGGCTTATATATATAATAATAATAATATTTTTAATATATATATAATAATGACAATTACAACAATACTGAATGAACAATGAAACCTTTTATTTTAACTTAATATAATACATAAATAAAATCTATTTAGTCTCAAATAAATAATGAAACACGCTCAATTTGGTTTAAATAATGCAGTGTTGGAGGAGAAAGTAAAAGTGCAATATGTGCCATGTAAAAAAAGCTAACGTTTAAGTTCCTTGCTCAAAACATATGAAAGCTGGTGGTTCAATATTCCCAGGTCTTTAATATTCCCAGTTAAGAAGTTTTAGGTTGTAGTTATTATAGTAATTATGACGCGTTGACTGTTTCTCACTATACCATTTGTATTTCATATACCTTTGACTATTGGATGTTCTAATAGGCACTTTAGCATTGCCAGCCTAATCTCAGGAGTTGATAGGCTTGAAGTCATAAACAGCGCTGTGAATCAAGCATTGCTAAGAGCTGCTGGCAAACGCAGTAAAGTTTAAATGAATGCTTACGAGCCTGCTGCTGCCTACCACCGCTCAGTCAGACTGCTCTATCAAATATCAAATCATAGACTTAATTATAATAAACACAGAAATACGAGCCTTTGGTCATTAATATGGTCAAATCTGAAAACTATCATTTCGAAAACAAAACGTTTATTATGAAATACGGAACCGTTACATATTTTATCTAACTTGTGGCATCCATAAGTCTAAATATTGCTGTTACATTGCACAACCTTCAATGTTATGACATAATTATGTACAATTCTGGCAAATTAGCCCGCATGAGCCAGGCAGCCCAAACTGTTGCATATACCCTGACTGCGTGCAAGACAGATAAGATCTAAACCAGGCCAGAACTTGTCCGTGTAGACCAATTTGGGTTTCCAATCTCTTCAAAAGAATGTGGTGATCAATGGTATCAAAAGCAGCACTAAGGTCTAGGAGCATGAGGACAGATGCAGAGCCTCAGTCTGACGCCATTAAAAGGTAATACAATTTCTCTAGTTAATATTGCCTGCTAACATGAATTTCTTTTAACTAAATATGCAGGTTTAAAAAAATATATACTTCTGTGTATTGATTTTAATTAAGGCACTGATGTTCATGGTTAGGTATATTGGTGCAACTACAGTGCTTTTTTTGTGAATGCGCTTGTTAAATCATCACCCATTTGGTGAAGTAGGCTGTGATTCGATGATAAATTAACAGGCACCGCATTGATTACATGCAGAGCAGGACAAGCTAGTTAACCTAGTAATATCATCAACCATGTGTAGTTAACTAGTGATTATGTGAAGATTGATTGTTTTTTATAAGATAAGTTTAATGCTAGCTAGAAACGTACCTTGGCTCTTTGCTACACTCACGTAACAGGTGATCAGCCTGCCACGCAGTCTCCTCGTGGAGTGCAATGTAACCGGCCATAATCGGCATCCAAAAATGCTGATTACCAATTGTTATGAAAAATTGAAATCGGCCCTGCCGATTAATCGGTCGACCTCTAGCCTGGACTCCCAGTGTATCATCTGCAAAGTTGTTTCCGCGAGGTTGCAAAATTAACATGACAAACTGAATTAAATGTATAAGGCTTCAAAAATAAAAAGTTTGCGGTACACTCAGTGCTCCATTGACATTTCACAGAGATAAGATTGTTTTTGTAAGAAATCTTCGAAAAAGAACAGGAATTTCACATTAATATGAAAAGTGCATTCTAAAATATGAAAATACTGCATGTCAGATTTCGATTTTGAGGCATATCTTACCTCTATATTGTTTTATGTCATTCGGATAAGAGAAGAAAGATGAGTTCAACGGTTAGCCTTAATTCTCGCACAGCATCCAGCCTAGCTGACCACTTTTTTCCTCTGGCTTCCATTGATTTGGTTATCCTAAAAACTCCAAAAACGTTTTAACAGATTCGTATTTTTTTTGCGTTGATCTTAACTTTTTTTTGTACATAATGTTTCCGCCATCGTTTCCTACAACCGAAAATAGCTTCTGGACATCAGAACAGCCATCACTAGCCTTAATTTGGATAAAGATTTCTCCTTCACTGAGTTCGCGGCAAAGGACATACTGCTCAACCCCAGACCAGGCCCTAACCCCAGACACTCGGAAAGAGAAAGACACTGCGATATTGAGGCCGACGTGCAAGTACCCTGATGAAGGTACAGTGGAGAGTAAATAATCTGCCTCTACCCTCTGTTCTATTGGCAAATGTATAATCACTGGAGAATAAACTGGACAAGCTCCGTTTGAGACTATCAATGGGACCTGAAGAACTGGAATATCCTATGTTTCTTGGAAACGTGGCTGAAAAGGACAATATTCTAGCTGTTTTTTCTATGTATCGGCAGGACAGAACGACGGCGTCAGGTAAGCTCAAGGGGAGTGGTGTGGGTCTAATATTAAGGAAGTATCAAGGATCTGCTCGCCTTAGCTAGAATATCTCATGATAAGCTGAGACCATAATATTTATCAAGAGACTTCATCTATATTTTTCATAGCCGTCTGTTTACCACCCCAAACTGATGCTGGCACAGACCGAATTCAACAAGCTGTATACGGCCATAAGCGAAGCAAAAATAAATCTCATCCAGAGTTGGAGCTCCAAGTGGCCGGTGATTTTAATGCAGAAAAACTAAAATCTGTTTTACCTAATTTCTACCAGCATGTCACTTATGCAACTAGAGGCGAAAAAAATAGATCACCTTCACTCCACACACAGAGACGCATTCAAAGCTCTCCCTCTCCCTTCATTTGGCAAATATGACCCTAACTCGATCCTCCTGATTCCTGCTTACAATCAAAAACTCAAAAACAGGTGACGCGCTCAATAGAGAACGATGAAGCGGATACTAAGCTACAGGACTGTTTTAAAATCAAATTTTAAATTGTCACATGCACCGAATAAAACACTTACAGTGAAATGCTTAGCTACAAGCCCTTAACCAACAATGCAGTTAAGAAAATACTTTTTCTCTGTAAGATAAGAAAAACAAATTAAAGAGCAGCAGTAAATAACATTAGCGGGGCTATATACAAGGGTACCGGTTCAGAATCAATGTGCGGCGTCTAGGCAGTTGAAGTCATTATGTACATGCAGGTAGGGTTATGAAAGTGGCTATGCATAGATGATAGAGAGTAGCAGCAGCGTAGGAGTGGGGGGGTGCAAATAGTCTGGGTAGCCATTTGATTAGCTGTTCAGGAGTCTTATGGCTTGGGGGTAGAAGCTGTTTAGAAGCCTCTTCGACCTAGATGTGGCACTCCGGTACCGCTTGCAGTGCGGTAGCAGAGAGAACAGTCTATGACTAGGAAGGCTGGAGTCTGACAATTTTTAAGGCCTTCCTCTGACACCGCCTGGTATAGAGGTCCTGGATGGCAGGAAGCTTGGCCCCAGTGATGTACTGGGCCGTATGCACTACGGAGGCCGAGCAGTTACCATACCAGGCAGTGATGCAACCCGTCAGGATGCTCGCGATGGTTCAGCTGTAAAACCTTTTGAGGATCTTAGGACCCATGCCAAATCCTTCCAGTCTCCTGAAGGGGAATTGGTTTTGTCGTGCCCTCTTCACGACTGTCTTGGTGTGCTTTGACCATGTTAGGTTGATGGTGATGTGGACACCAAGGAACTTGGCTCTCAACCTGCTCCATTATAACTCTCAACCTGCTCCATTATAGCCCCGTTGATGAGAATGGGGGTATGCTCAGTCCTCCTTTTCCTGTAGTCCACAATCATCTCCTTTGTCTTGATCACATTGAGGGAGAGGTTGTTGTCCTTGCACCACACAGTCAGGTCTCTGACCTCCTCCCTGTAGGCTGTCTCATCGTTGTCGGTGATCAGGCCTATCACTGTTGTGTCATCAGCAAACTTAATGATGGTGTTGGAGTTGTGCCTGGCCGTGCAGTCATGAGTGAAGGAGAGTACAGGAGGGGACTGAGCATGCACCCCTGAGGGGCCCCAGTGTTGAGGATCAGCGTGGCGGATGTGTTGTTACCTACCCTTACCACCTGGGGATGGCCCGTCTAGGATCCAGTTGCAGAGGGAGGTGTTTAGTCCCAGGGTCCTTGGTGCCTTCAAAGGTCATCACTAAGCTATGGTGTTGAACGCTGAGCTGTAGTCAATGATTCTCACATAGGTATTCCTTTTGTTCAGGTGGGAAAGGGCAGTGTGAAGTGCAATAGAGATTGCGTCATCTGTGGATCTGTTGGTGCAGTATGCAAATTGAAGTGGGTCTAGGGTTTCTGGGATAATGGTGTTGATGTGAGCCATGACCAGCCTTTCAAAGCATTTCATGGCAACAGACATGAGGGCTACTGGTCGGTAGTCATTTAGGCAGGTTACCTTAGTGTTCTTGGGCACAGGGACTATGGTGGTCTGCTTGAAGCATGTTGGTATTACAGATTGAGACAGAGAGAGGTTGAAAATGTCAGTGAAGAGACTTGTCAGTTGGTCAGCGCGTGCTTGCAGTACACGTCCTGGTAATCCGTCTGGCCCTGTGGCCTTGTGAATGTTGACCTGTTTAAAAGGTCTTACTCACATCGGCTGCTGAGAGCGTGATCACACAGTTGTCTGCAACAGCTGACGCTCTCATGCAGGTTTCAGTGTTACTTGCCTCGAAGCAAGCATAGAAGTTATTTAGCTCGTCTGGAAGGCTCGTGTCACAGGGCAGCTCTTGGCTGTGCTTCCCTTTATAGTCTAACAGTTTGCAAGCCATGCGACAACCCGAAGAGCGTCGGAGCCAGTGTAGTAAGATGCGATGGTAGCACAGACTGGAATATGTTCCGGGAATCATCCAATGGCATTGAGGAGTACACAACATCAGTCACCGGCTTCATTAATAAGTGTATCAATGACGTCGTCCCCACAGCGACTGTACGTACATATCCCAACCAGAAGCAATGGACTACAGGCAACACCCGCACTGAGCTAAATGCTAGAGCTGCCGCTTTTAAGGAGAGGGACACTAATAAGATATCCTGCTACGCCCTACGACGACCCAACAAATAGGCAAAGCATCGATACAGGACTAAGATCGAATCCTACTACTGATGCTCGTCAGATGTGTCAAGGCTTGCAAATGATCACGGATTACAAAAGGAAAACTCAGCCGCGAGCTTCCCAGTGACGCACACCTACCAGATGAGCTAAATGCCTTTTATGCTCACAACAAGCAGCACCACTGAACCATGCGTGAGAGTAGGGTTGCAAAGGGTTGGAAACTTTCCGGTAAATTTCCAAAATTTTTCATGGGAAGTTAGGCTATGGAATTTGGGGATTATTGCTTAAATTCATAAAAAAAAAGTTAGCTTACAACATTGAACCTTTTTTGTGGGATACACATAATGCAATTCGAGGTCTTGTGGCATATTTTGGTTAACAAACTATAGTTTTGGCAAGTCGGTTAGGACATCTACTTTGTGCATGACACAAGTAATTTTTCCAACAATTGTTTACACACAGACACTATCACAATTCCAGTGGGTCAGAAGTTTACATACACTAAGTTGACTGTGCCTTTAAACAGCTTGGAAAATTCAAGAAAATGATGTCATGGCTTTAGAAGCTTCTGATAGGCTAATTGACATAATTTGAGTCAATTGGAGGTGTACCTGTGGATGTATTTCAAGGCCTACCTCCAAACTCTGTGCCTCTTTGCTTGATATTAATATTCATTTGCAAAATATTTCAGTTAACCTCTCTAGGGTATGTGGGACGAAATCGTCCCACCTACTCAACAGCCAGTGGAATCCCGTGGCGCGTTATTCAAATACCTTAGAAATGCTATTACTTCAATTTCTCAAACATATGACTATTTTACAGCATTTTAAAGACAAGACTCTCGTTAATCTAACCACACTGTCCGATTTCAAAAAGGCTTTACAACGAAAGCAAAACATTAGATTATGTCAGCAGAGTACCCAGCCAGAAATAATCAGACACCCATTTTTCAAGCTAGCATATAATGTCACATAAACCCAAACCACAGCTAAATGCAGCACTAACCTTTGATGATCTTCATCAGATGACACTTCTTGGACATTATGTTATACAATACATGCATGTTTTGTTCAATCAAGTTCATATTTATATCAAAAACCAGCTTTTTACATTAGCATGTGACGTTCAGAACTAGCATACCCACCGCAAACATCCGGTGAATTTACTAAATTACTCACGATAAACGTTCACAAAAAACATAATTATTTTAAGAATTATAGATACAGAACTCCTCTATGCACTCGCTTTGTCCGATTTTAAAATAGCTTTTCGGCAAAAGCACATTTTGCAATATTCTGAGTAGATAGCCCAGCCATCACGGGCTAGCAAATTTTACACCCACCAAGTTTGGCCCTCACCAAACTCCGATTTACTATTAGAAAAATGTGATTACCTTTGCTGTTCTTCATCAGAATGCACTCCCAGGACTTCTACTTCAATAACAAATGTTGGTTTGGTTCAAAATAATCCATAGTTATGTTCAAATATCCTCTGTTTTGTTCGTGCGTTCAAGACACTATCCGAAGGGTGACGCGCCCGACGCGTTTCGTGACAAAAATTCTAAATATTCCATTACCGTACTTCGAAGCATGTCAACCGCTGTTTAAAATCAATCAAATCAATTTTTCTCGTAAAAAAGCGATAATATTCCGACCGGGAAACCCTGTTTACGTTCAAAGACGAAAAAATAAAAACATGGTGTCGCCTCGTGCACGCGCCTCAGTCTCATTGTTCTCTGATCGACCATTATCCAAATGCGCTACTGTTTTTCAGCCAGGGCCTGCAAAGACATCATTCAGCGTTTTGCCGCCTTCTGAGAGCCTATGGGAGCCGTAGAAAGTGTCACGTTACAGCAGAGATCCTCAGTTTTCAATAAAGAGAGTGTAGAAGCCCAAGAAATGGTCAGAGAGGGCGCTTCCTGTAAGGAATCTTCTCAGGTTTTTGCCTGCCATATGAGTTCTGTTATACTCACAGACACCATTCAAACAGTTTTAGAAACTTTAGGGTGTTTTCTATCCAAAGCCAATAATTATATGCATATTCTAGTTTCTGGGCAGTAGTAATAACCAGATTAAATCGGGTACGTTTTTTATCCGGCCGTGCAAATACTGCCCCCTACCCTAGAGAGGTTAATTCCCACAGAAAGTTTCCACCTCTGAATATTCCCCAAAATGTGCAACCCTACGTGAGAGCTCCAGCTGTTCTGGACAACTGTGTGATAACACTCTCCGTAGCCGAGGTGAAGGTCGCGGGCCAGACAGATTAACAGGACGCGTACTCCGAGCATGCACTGACCAATTGACAAGTGTCTTCACTGACATTTTCAACCACTCTCTGACCAAGTCTGTAATACCTACATGTTTCAAGCAGACCACCATAGTCCCTGTGCCCAAGAACGCCTAGGTAACCTGTCTAGATGACAGACTTGTAGCACTCTATAGCCATGAAACACCTTGAAAGACTGGTCATGGCTCACATCAACACCATCATCCCATACACCCTGGACCCACTAATTCGCATACCGCCCCAACAGATCCAGGGAGGATGCAATCTCTATTGCACTCCACACTGCCCTTTCCCACTAGGACAAAAGGAACACCAACGTGAGAATGCTATTCATTGACTACACCTCAGCATTCAAACCATAGTTCTCTCCAAGTTCATCAAGCTAAGGACCCTGGGACTGAACATCTCCCTCTTGAACTGGATTCTGGACTTCCTGTCAGGATGACCCCAGGTGGTGAGGGTAGGCAACAACATCTGCCACGCTGACCCTTAAAACGTGGGCCCCTCAGGGGTGCGTGCTCAGTCCCCTCTGTACTCCCTGTTCACCCATGACTGCATGGCCAAGCACGACTCCAACACCATCATTAAGTTTGCCGACGACACAACAGTGGTAGGCCTGATCACCTACCACTGCATAATAATAAAAAATCCCCATAAAATCTGTCAGTTTTAGCTAGAAATACGTTTTTTGCATTGGATGCGTTTCTATCCACCACCCCCGTCTATGTCGCACTTCCACATCTGCGGTGAAAGAACTAGAGCGGTCTTTGTCAGTTTGGCCTTCCAACTATTATGACCCCTCTATGGAAAGACGAGACTCTCGTGAACACGATGGTGTTCTCCGTTTTGCGCTACAACCCCTACAAGCATCTTGGAACTTGTCTGAAGATGGTACAGCCGATCTGCCAACTTCTGTCTGTAGCATCCGAACAGTTTGGTCTACACACTAATGAAACTCTCACGAACATGTTTTGCTCACAAGACTTGTCTGAAGGTCCCCGAGTACAGGTCAAAAAATAAATGGAACTACTGTATATATGGAGACTGTTTAGTGCCAAAGGGGTTAAATACATATAAAAAAAATATACAAACATTTCCTGATCTTTCTTATATCTCTCAGATATACACTGAACAAAAATATAAATGCAACAATTTCAAATATTTTACAGTTATTTTACTGAGTTACAGTTCATATAAGGAAATCAGTCAATTGAAATACATTCATTAGGTGCTAATCTATGGATTTCACATGACTGGGAAAACACGTATCGGTTGTTCACAGATACCTTAAAAAAAAAGGGCAGGGCCGTGGATTTAAAAAAAGGCAGCATCTGCTGTGATCACCTTTTGCCTCATGCAGCGCGACAGATCTCCTTCGCATATTGTCTCTCCACTAGCCCACACGACGCCATACACACTGTCTGCCATCTGCCCGGTACAGTTGAAACCGGGATTCATCCATGAAGTGCACATTTCTCAAGCGTGCCAGTGGCCATCGAAGGTGCGCATCTGCCCACTGAAGTCGGTTACAACGCCGAGCTCCAGTCAGGTCAAGACCCTGGTGAGGACGACGAGCACGCAGACAAGCTTCCCTGAGAAGGTTTCTGACAGTTTGTACAGAAATTCTTCGTTTGTGCAAACCCACAGTTTCATCAGCTGTCCGTTTGGCTCTTCTCAGACCATCCCGCAGGTAAAGAAGCTGGATGTGGAGGTCCTGGGCTGGCATGATTACATGTGGTCTGCAGTTGTGAGGCTGGTTGTACATACTACCAAATTCTCTAAAATGATGTCGGAGGTGGCTTATGCTAGAGAAAAAAACAAATTCTCTGGTGGACATTCCTGCAGCCCTGGTGGACATTCCTGCAGTCAACATGCCAATTGCATGCTCCCTCAAAAGTTGACATCTGTGGCATTCTGTTGTGTGACAAAACTTCACATTTAAGAGGGGCCTTCTATTGACCCCAGCACAAGGTGCACCTGTGTACTGATCATGCCGTTTAATCAACTTCCTGATAATCCATTCACCTGACAGCTTTGGCATATCTTGACAAAGGAGAAATGCTCACTATATAAACAAATTTGTACACAACATTTGAGAGAAATAAGCTTTTCTTGCATATCTTGTTATGGATAGGGGCAGTATTTTCACAGCCGGATAAAAAACCTACCCGATTTAATCTGATTATTACTCCTGCCCAGAAACTAGAATATGCATATAATTATTAGCTTTGGATAGAAAACACTCCAAAGTTTCTAAAACTGTTTGAATGGTGTCTGTGAGTATAACAGAACTCATTTGGCAGGCCAAAACCTGAGAAGATTCTGTACAGGAAGTACCCTGTCTGACCATTTCTTGGCCTTCTTTGCCATCTCTATCCATTACAAAGGATCTCTGCTGTTACGTGACACTTCCTACGGCTCACATGGTCTCTCAGAAGGCGGCAAAAAGCTGAATCGTGGCTTTGCAGGCTCTGGTTGAAACAAAGTAGCGCGTTTGGGTAGTGGCTGGTTACAGTACTGTGAGACTCAGGCGCGTGCCCGCGTCGACAGAATGCTTTGTTTTCTTTCCTCTGTTTACCTAAACGCAGATTCCCGGTCGGAATATTATCGCTTTTTTACGAGAAAAATTGCATAAAAAATGATTTTAAACAGTGGTTGACATGCTTCGAAGTACGGTAATGGAATATTTAGAAATCTTTTGTCACGAATTGCGCCATGCTCGTAACCCTTATTTACACTTCGGATAGTGTCTAGAACGCACGAACAAAACGCCGCTATTTGGATATAACGATGGATTATTTTGGACCAAACTAACATTTGTTATTGAAGTAGCAGTCCTGGGAGTGCATTCTGACGAAGACAACAAAGGTAATCGAACTTTTGTAATAGTAAATCGGAGTTTGGTCAGGGCTAAACTTGGTCGGTGTCTAAATAGCTAGCCGTGATGGCTGGGCTATCTACTGAGAATATTGCAAAATGTGCTTTCACCGAAAAGCTATTTTAAAATCGGACATATCGAGTGCATAGAGGAGTTCTGTATCTATAATTCTTAAAATAATTGTTATGTTTTTTGTGAACGTTTATCGTGAGTAATTTAGTAAATTCACCGGATGTTTGCGGGGGGTATGCTAGTTCTGAACGTCACATGCTAATGTAAAAAAGCTGGTTTTTGATATAAATATGAACTTGATTGAACAAAACATGCATGCATTGTATAACATAATGTCCTAGGGTTGTCATCTGATGAAGATCATCAAAGGTTAGTGCTGCATTTAGCTGTGGTTTTGTTTTATGCGACATATGCTAGCTTGAAAAATGGGTGTCTGATTATTTCTGGCTGGGTACTCTGCTGACATAATGTAATGTTTTGCTTTCGCTGTAAAGCCTTTTTGAAATCGGACAGTGTGGTTAGATTAACGAGAGTCTTGTCTTTAAAATGCTGTAAAATAGTCATATGTTTGAAAAATGGAAGTTTTCGGATTTTAGAGGAGTTTGTATTTCGCGCCACGCCCATCATTGGATATTGGAGCAGGTGTTCCGCTAGCGGAACGTCTAGATGTAAGAGGATATGGACAATTTCAGCTCATGAAACCAACACTAAATGCTGCATTTATATATTTGTTCAGTATAGGACAGACACTTCATGGGGGGGGACTGACTATCTGTTGTTCCATGTAGTGAATCTGTTATTCAATGCGTTTGTATTGGCTAATAGCAATAAGGCCCCAAATAATATATCAAATTATTTTTTTAGATATATTTTTTGGGGATACTTCAAGGGGTCTTAAAATTCTAAAGCAAATAGCGAACTGGTCCTTGCTATGATCTTCTTAAAACAATTCCATATATCTTAGTAGCTGTTAATATGGCCACCCTACCTTAAATTATTGGGCTTAATGTAATTATGTATTCCATACTGAATTATTTGTATATTAAGTGCATAATTTGCATAATATTGCATATTCTACTTTTATTCTAATCACCTGTGTTCTACATCAGCCCAGAAAATGTCATACTAATATGACCACCCTATCTTTAGATATTGGACAAAAAAGGTTTCCAAACGGGTGATTTTGTGCCTTATTGAAAAAAAGGATTATTATTTACCCTTTTTTGACATTTTCCAATCACATGAAAATAAGAATCTGAGCAATGGTAAGTCCGATCCTCATGAAATAAAGTGGTCTGTGTTTCTGAGAAGCTGCTATACAACATTAAATACATGGAATAAGAATAACACCAGAACCAATGTTTCATTTTGCCCTTAATACCCAACAATTAACATTTTACCCATTGGTCAAAAGATGTGTTTTTGATTGGATACTGTGCCATCATTTTAATCAACCGTCTCGATGGGTTAAAAGTGGTCTGTGTTTTAAATGTGTGCCTACTGACTAGAGACAGAAACTTAGAATAACTATTATGGGGCAGTTGCTTTCAGTTTCTTATTATACAGTAGTGAAACTAGCTACTAGAATGGGCAGCAACTGTATTTTTGTGGGTTTTGAAACAACATCTGCCACACTTTTAGCAAGATAGCTGAGTTAACTTGCTTGCTATCAGGAGAGGAGATTATCAGCAAAGATTTGTTTTATAACTAACCCAAGATAGACCACAGCCTGCCGTTTCCACTTGGAGCAAATTGATTGAACAAGCAAGGAGATGGGCAGAATCCTATTGGCGCGTTCTAGCATGTATTTGCATATTTCCATTAGAGAACGCCTACTCTGAAGTAATTTTTTATTTTATTTAACGAGGCAAGTCAGTTAAGACCAAATTCTTATTTACAATGACGGCCTACCCTGGCCAAACCCTAACCCAGATGCGTGCGCCGCCCTATGGGACTCCCAATTTATACGGCCTGGAATCGAACCAGGGTCTGTTGTGAAGCCTCTACCACTGAGATGCAGTGCCTTAGACCGCTGCACCACTTGGGAGGCCAATGTGCGCATGTTCAATAATTCAATTTGTCCTTTCACTCCTAAACAACAACATTTTTGGAAACTTTGGCAGAGGGTAAAGTCTACCAAACTTAGTCCACTTTGTAACAGATTTTAGTTTTGGGAACAGGAAACTGTATTGAGATCAAACGCTTCATCAATGAGAAAATGTGCAGAATGTCTGCCAAAATCCATCTTCTGCCACTGCTGACCACTGGGTGGAAATGCCAACCAGATGCTACAGATTTATACATCCAGTGTAACGTCTGGCTCGCTGTTCTGTGGTATTAGGTAGCACACATAAGATGTGTATTCCTTTTGAAAGAACCTAGCTAGGTTCGGGACTCGGAAGAAAGGGAGTATCCGCTTTGTAATGTTTACTGTACGAAATGCTAATGTTTTGCTAAACGCTAGCATCAGCTTCAGTAGCCCAAAGACCAGCAGATGGTGATATTGAGTCGTTTCATCTTACCGTCCAAACGCATTGTATGCAGCAGGCAATACACACCTATCCCCGTAGACCAGATCATACTTAAAAACGTTCTCCATTGAGGCTGCAAATTATAGATTTCCTCCTGAATGACTGGCGCAACATCAGGAAGTCGTATTAGCCACTCTAGCATGGTGGTGAAAAATGGTGTTTCATAAATGAAGTATGCATATTTTCCCACCATTAAATACTGTATAGTTAAGGAGAAAGTTAAGGAGACGCCTTCGCTGCCTGTATGGAGAATGTTTTATGTATAAACCGGTCCACGGTGATAGGAGTGTATTGCCAGCTGCATACAATGCGTTTGGACAGTAAGATGAAACGACTCAATATCGGCATCTGCCGGCCTCTGGATTTCAGATTCAGTTGTAAATATGTAGTTAAGTGTTGTACATGCCCCCACATGACACAGCATGAAAAACTACGAGAGCGAAGGTGGTCAGTCATTCGCTCAATCTAACAGACTACTATAACTTTTGTAAGTATAACAAGCATCACTTAGCAAACGTTAACTACAACATGACAAGCAGTCTTCCTATTTACGTCGCTGTCAGTTAACCAGCTTTGCTAGCTACGTAGCTAGTTAAATCTGGTAGACAGATGCAGAGATGGCAAACTGGTATTTTTGACCTGGCCAGTATAAGTGAAATTAGCTATGCGTTTAGCTAACCGGCACTGACACATGGGCATGGTATAATCTAGCTGTTAGCTAGATAACTAGCTATGTGGAAACGTATCATTTGCATGTATAGGACTTCTATATGTTCAAATATTGCTACGTCCATAGAACACAAACCGATATTAGCTAGTTGGGCACGTTCGTTAGCAACAACAGAAAGTTAACCAGCATTATCTAGCCAATTTACCTAGGTTTTAGCTAACAAAGCAAACGTTCTTTCTTGGTAACTGGGTCCTTCAGGAAAGCAAATTAGATAGCGATGGCAACTTACTCTCCTCCTGAAGCCATGGTGTTCCGCTTGGTATGTTCAACGAATAAATGATGGTTTCTTTATAGTTTGTAACCTTATATGTGTATTTTCCTCTCCAGTGAGTGCAACGCCGACAGTTTGATTTGATCAGTGACTGATGCAGTAAACAGACAGCGCAGCGGATTCTCGATTCAATAGAGCCAATCAGAATAAAACGTTTCTTTGTCATTTTCTACCTAGTAACAATACCCAATGTCTCAATGTTGTTTTTCCCCATGACAAAACGTTTCATTCTATGTACTATTACCACCGAATTATCGAAAGGGGTAACATTAATTAGAACTGTCTTTGTTATTATTTTACAATTCATAGTCCTTTGTTGTTAAAAAGAGCTGTAGAAATGCTGAGAAAAAGCACTGTTGTCACTAATGATGTGACCGTGTAGGCAAGTCTATGGTTATCACCCCTAGAAACTAGGTCACCCAGTCATAAGATTGGTCCCTGAATGTCAGACATCTGCGGCAGGGACAGCAAGATGGTTCAGAATCCTGACGAGACCTCATAGTTTGTTGATAATGCTTTATGATTGTGAAGCATAACTGAGGCAGAGACTTACTAAAACAATATTATATGGCTATCCATCATTGATGTCAGTGAGATAATCTGCCTTTTGCAGTCAGTAAAAAGTGACCACTAGTCTTTTTTGGTCAGCTCATTTGAATAAGCTTTTACTGGATGGTCTTGGTATGTGGCTCTCCCTAACCTTCCTAAGTTGAATGCACTGATTGTAAGTAACTTTGGATACAGTAAGTGTGTCTGCTAAATGGCCAAAATGTAAATGTTAAATACTTTAAGAAGGGTGATGGGGGAGGCAGTAGAAAAGAAAGTCCATGGGTCCTGGAGTAGAAACACTTTTTATTCTCTTTTAGGAGATATCAAGTGCCACTTTATTTTCTGAATGGCGTAGAAAGTGTAACCTGCACACTATGCAAACATTGACAAAACAGTTCAAAATATAAGACACTACTCAAAGCTTGCCAGGAAGGTCAAGACAATCTGCTTCAACTGGGCATCTGTGGTTTCTGAGATTTTGCCATCGGCTCTGCAAGGGGAAGCCAAATGGGTTAACATATGTTCACGAACATGGTACGATAACTTACAAAAGGAGCCCAATAATGTCAGAACATCAAGCTTAAGCTGGCTAAAACATGGTAGTTGATTTGGTTTACCTAATTTGTGACAAGCGGTCCTGGTGCTGGCTGAGAACGTGTTGAAGGAAATCCTTCTCGATCTTCGATCTTGGTTAGGTCCATTTAGTCCAAGTGTCCCCGCACACCAGCATAGATGACTGTAACCTGCTCCTCAATGGCCATGGGGCCTGCAGAACAAAA
This sequence comes from Salmo salar, assembly GCF_965601325.2. Taxonomy (NCBI): domain Eukaryota; kingdom Metazoa; phylum Chordata; class Actinopteri; order Salmoniformes; family Salmonidae; genus Salmo; species Salmo salar. The sequence goes on along the minus strand of NC_138301.1, from coordinate 80,387,258 downwards.
TGCATGCAGTCAGTCACACAGGCAAGGAAGAACGAACAGCAGTGGCTAGAGAAGATTTTCCAGAGGGTCGTCCTCAGTAAAGTTTAAATTCCTTCTCATGCAATTTATTTGACAGGGACAGTGCACACAATCATAATTTCAGTTGATTAAAATCATACAAATGTGACCAAAACAACACATTTTAGAAGATACTCACAGAACTTCCCCTGCTTGAGGAGCTCTGTAAGGAAAACACCACGGTTCAGCAGCTGCTGGGTGGCAGCGTCCAAGTCGGAATCAAACGGGGTGAAGGACACCACCTCACTGTACCGGGCCAGCTCCAGCTCCATGGTACCACCCACCTGACCAGGGAGGAAATGGGGTCAGTGACAAGTGGGACACTAATTCACTTGTAAGGGTTTCTAATGCAGGTGCCCAATGCCAATTTATAAATACTGGGGAAAGAAATTAGAGGCCCACCTACTTCATTGCTTTATGGCCGACACGTGACACAGGCAGACCCACGTTGATGGCTGGTCAGATACCTTTGTAGAACAACTCAGTCTCCAAGAAGACCTGAGTGAGACAAATGCATGGGTTCAGTGTTATAATTGGGTAAACACCTGATCAATCAGTCCTAAGATAACAATAAGTGACATTACTGAAAATGACAATCAGGAATGAATGTGAGGCCTCCCAAGTGGTGCAGTGGTCTAAGGCACTGCATTGCAGTGCTAAGCTGTGCCGCTAGAGATCCTGGTTAGAGTCCAGGCTCTGTCGCAGCCGGCTGCGACCGGGAGACCCATTGGGCGGCGCACAATTGGCCCAGCATCGTCCGGGTTAGGGGAGGGTTTGGCCGACAGGGATGTTCTTGTCCAATTGCGCACCAGCGACTCCTGTGGCAAGCCGGGCGCAATGCACGCTGACATGGTCGCCAGGTGTACGGCGTTTCCTCCGACACATTGGTGGGGCTGGCTTCCGGGTTAAGCGGGCATTGTGTCAAGAAGCAGTGCTGCTTGGCTGGGTTGTGTTTTGGAGGACGCACTTTTTTCGACCTTCGCCTCTCCCGAATCCATACGAGAGTTGCAGCGATGGGACAAGACTGTATAACTATCATTTGGATACCACAAAATTGGGGGAAAAAGGGGGGGGGGGGAAATAAAATAAAAAAGGAATGAATGCGAGGATAGGTATGAGGAAGGTCCATTAAAACCAGATAACTCAACTTTTATTTTCAGCTTCTGATTAATTATGGTAAACATTTTTGATGGAGATGATGTTGGTTGGAATGTAGGCAGACACATCACCAGCCTGGGTCTCAATGACAGGCAGGGCGGTGAGAGAGCCGCCTCCGAAGTTTTCATTAATCTTGGCTACTCTTTCTAGGAGACGAGAATGGAGGTAGAACACATCGCCGCGGTCGGCGATGTGTTCTACCTGATGACGGGGTAGCCCTCAAGGACCAGGACTCTCCCATGGAGCAGCCAGAGTACGGAGCCAGTTACTGAGGGGAGGCGGCGTCAGAGGCTGTGGCAGACACCGCTATGGTGTACTTCATGGCGTCAGCCTTTTCACCAGCTGGGCCACGGTGGATCTCTTCTGGCAAATAGCGACGTAGATGCAGTACAGCTGCTTCTTCTCGTCAGTGCCGTTGTTGAAGCGCTTCTGGTTGATGATGGTGTCAATGGCAATGGCAGTTTTACTAAGGAGAAAATGCATTGGAAACAAATATTGTATCATTTATCAAAACTAAAGTGAATGACAAAACATGCATGTGTAACAGCAGTGCATTCTGTTCTGCTCAGAGCGGGAAACAAACTAGTAACCTTATGCACAACACGCAACTCAGAGCCAACTGTCTTAGCCAACAGAGCAAGTGACTAGGCCAGCACTCCGTGAGCAACACTTGCTTTTAGATCTCAGGCAAGGTGTGATGTCACCGATGTACTCCAGCCAATATGCTACAGCCGATTTCTGTATCCACTACAAGTATGACCATATAAGTTGACATCTGACTTGTCTACCATGAGAAACACAAGGAGCTGATTATCAGGCCTTTACTTTGCCACGGTCCTAAATAACAAGACAACTGCTGGTCAGGAATGAGATGAGACGTGATGTCAGTGAAATTAAACTGACATGACCTGCCCTTTTTTCTCCCATTTCCACAAGCATTATCCACCCTACTGTAAGTCAAGTTCACTTGGTCTAGGCATTAAATACCGAGCCTTTCCAACACTAAAATATTCACACCAATCGGGCTATCGTCTTACCCAGTATGCCTGTCACTGATGATCAGCTCACGCTGGCCACGGCCAATGGGCACCAGGCTGTCCACAGCCTTGATGCCAGTCTGCATGGGCTCACTCACAGACATACAGGGGATGATGCCAGGGGCCTTCTGACCTATATGCCTACGAATGCTGGACCCAAGGGGACCCTACAAAGAAGCAGTAGCTAAGAAACATTACTGTACATTCCATATGGTGTTACTTAGGTCCACTATTTCCTGAAAGATCAGGAAATGTTTGTATATTTTTATATACATATATATGTATTTAACCCCTTTGGCACTAAACAGTCTCCATATATACAGTAGTTCCATTTATTTTTTGACCTGTACTCGGGGACCTTCAGACAAGTCTTGTGAGCAAAACATGTTCGTGAGAGACTCATTAGTGTGTAGCCCAAACTGATTGACAGAGTCGAAAGCCTTGGCCAGGTCGATGAGTACAGCTGCACAGTAATGTCTCTTATCGATGGCGGTTATGATATCATTTAGGACCTTGAGCATGGCTGAGGTGCACCCATGACCAGCTCTGAAACCAGATTGCATAGCGGAGAAGGTACGGTGGGATTCGAAATGGTCGGTAATCTGTTTGTTAACTTGGCTTTCGAAAACCTTAGAAAGGCAGGGTAGGATAGATATAGGTCTGTAGCAGTTTGGGTCTATAGTGTCTCCCCCTTTGAAGAGGGGGATGACCGCGGCAGCTTTCCAATCTTTGGGAATCTCAGACGATACGAAAGAGAGGTTGAACAGGCTAGTAATAGGGGTTGCAACAATTTCGGCAGATAATTTTAGAAAGAGAGGGTCCAGATTGTAGAGAGGGTCCAGATTGTCTAGCCCGGCTGATTTGTAGGGATCCAGATTTGGCAGATCTTTCAGAACATCAGCTATCTGGATTTGGGTGAAGGAGAAATGGGGAGGCTTGGGCGAGTTGCTGTGTGTGGTGCAGGGCTGTTAGCCAGGTGGAAAGCATGGCCAGCCGAAGAAAAATGCTTATTGAAATTCTCAATTATAGTGGATTTATTGGTGGTGACAGTGTTTCCTAGCCTCAGTGCAGTGGGCAGCTGGGAGGAGATGCTCTTATTACGTGGAACTGTGTCCAGAATTGAAGTAGATTCAAGTAGTTAGGTTTTAATTTTGAGTAAATAACTCACAGACACTAGAGAAGCTTAACCAAGTTTAATTCTTCCTAAGGGTCGATACAGCTGTAATTCAGACCAAAAAAAAACATTTCACACAAGCACTGATATTTAACGCTTTCTCCTAGGCTGAGTCTCCTCCTCCACAATTGTACAGCCAATGCATCTCTGTTGCTAGACAAAACCTCAGTGATATCTGTTCTTCCTCACTTCATCTAACCTGACCTCTACCCTAAAGTGCTCACTCCCCCCCAACTCAAGGCTGTCATGGTTATTGATACCAGACTCTGTCTCTTCTCCTCCCAGAGTATCCCTGATGGCTAACAATAACATATCCTGACATAATGTAAACATTATACATGAACAATATTGCACAAAACACAGGTGGGAAAAAGGCTACCTAAATATGATCCCCAATTAGAGGTAATGATTACCAGCTGCCTCTAATTGGGAATCATACCAAGCACACCAACATAGAAATAATAAACCTAGAACACCCCTTAGTCACGCCCTGACCTACTATTCCATAGAGAACCAAGGGCTCTCTCTGGTCAGGGCGTGGGGGGGGGGGGGGGGGGGGGGGGGGTACTGTCACGCCTTAGTCACGCGTGACTAAGGGGTGTTCTAGGTTTATTATTTCTATGTTGGTGTGCTTGGTATGATTCCCAATTAGAGGCAGCTGGTAATCATTACCTCTAATTGGGGATCATATTTAGGTAGCCTTTTTCCCACCTGTGTTTTGTGCAATATTGTTTTGAGTTAGTGAATGTAGCACCTCTGATGTGACGGTTCGTTGTTTGTTTCTTTTTGTTTATAACTAACCCTAACGCAAAACCTGAAAGCAATTGGGGAGGGTAGGTGGGGTGATTAGTGTTGATGGCGGCTCCAGTGCAGGTCGTAGCCCCCGCCCAGACCCCGGATCCGGCCATGGCGCCGGGCTGAACGCCGTGCCTGGACTGGGCATCGGCGCAAAGGAGGGCTCCGGCCATGGAGCTGGGTTGGACGCCGTGCCTGGACTGGGCACCGGCGCAAAGGAGGGCTTCGGCCATGGAGCTGGGTTGGACGCCGTGCCTGGACTGGGCACCGGCGCGGAGGAAGGCTCCGGCCATGGAGCTGGGTTGGCCGCCGTGCCTGGACTGGGCTCCGGCCTTGGAGCGGGACTGGACACCATGCCTGGACTGGCCACCGGCACAGAGGAAGGCTCCGGCCATGGAGCTGGGTTGGCCACCTTGCCTGGACTGGGCACCGGCGCAGCGGAAGGCTCCGGCCTTGGAGCGGGACTGGACACCGTGCCTGGACTGGGCATCGGCGCAGAGGAAGGCTCCCGCCATGGAGCGTGACTGGACACCGTGCCTGGACTGGCCACCGGCGCAGAGGAAGGCTCCGACCTTGGAGCTGGGTTTGACACCGTGCCTGGACTCTCCGGACCATTGACCGTCGCAGGAGGTTCCGGACTGTGGACCGTCGCAGGAGGTTCCGGACTCTGGACCGTCGTAGGAGGTTCCGGACTCTGGACCGTCGTAGGAGGTTCCGGACTCTGGACCGTCGCAGGAGGTTCCGGACTGGGAACCGTCGCCGGAAGCTCCGGACTGGGAACCGTCGCCGGAAGCTCCGGACTGGGAACCGTCGCCGGAAGCTCTGGACTGTGAATGCGCACTGGAGGCCTAGTGCGTGAAGCCAGTACAGGTGGCACCGGACTGGTGACACGCACTTCAGGGCGAGTGCGGGGAGCAGGCACATGACGGTCTGGACTGGGGAGGCGCACTGGAGGTCTGATGCGTGGAGTCGGCACCGGTTGCACCGGACTGGTGACACGCACTTCAGGGCGAGTGCGGGGAGCTGGCACAGGACGTACCGGACTGGGGAGGCGCACTGGAGGCCAGATGCGTGGAGCCGACACAGGTTTCACCAGACTGCTAACCGGATCTTCTGGTCGAATGTTGAGCAGAACACACTTGCACAACATCTCTCTCTCCCAACTTCTCCATTGCCTCCCTGACAGTCTCTGGCTCTTCCCGCGGCTCAGCCGCCGGCTCCATGTGCCCCCCCCCCCAAAAATAAATATTGGGGTTTCTGTGGCAATGGTCTGATGACACGCTCCTACAGAGTTTGCCATTCGGGCTCTGGCACTCTCCTCGGCTCGACCGGCCACCCCTTGGGCTTTCTGTGGCAGCGAACGCTGGCGTCATCGCTGTCCTCCATTATTACCTTCCGTCTGCCGCCAAGGAAGGGTTTCGCATCACTTCTTCCCATGTCCAAAACTCCTTTACCTGGTGAACACACTGCTTGGTCCTGGTTTGGTGGGATATTCTGTCACGTTCTTGAAAATGATTGGACCAAGGCGCACTGGTTGTTTAAGGGGGAGGGGTTGCGATCACTGCAGTTTCCACATTTTGAGACATTGTTGTTGAGTAAAGTTTGTCAGCCCTTAGGAGCCCCCTAATGGCCTGGGGTCTCAAGCAGTTGCCTGCCTTGCCTGTTCACAAACTGTGTGTCTGGTTCTGTGGATCTGAATGTACAACGTGGTTCACGTGTGCATATTGAACCCGTAGGGGGCGTACCGAACTGTTGCATCCCTTGTATGCAGTGGGTACATATGATAACCCCTTATTGAGAACACTGAGGTGAGCTGATGTCAGGGTCTTACTTGATAAATTGAAGACGTTTTGCTCCTGTTGGACTGGGGGCCATCCTGGGTCTCAATTGGTAGGTCTCGCGGGGTGGTAGTGGATTTCTTCTTCCCCCGACATATGTGCCGAACCCTCTTACATGCTGGGGGTGTTTGCCTCGACGTTGTCTCCGGTGTCCCCGCCCTCTGTTGTAGAAAAACCTCTCACCATTTGTTAGGGGAGCCAGAGTAAGCGCTGTCTGTGGATAGTTGGTCTGACAAAGGAACTCAGCGTCTGTCATCGGCTCGTCTCTTCCGGGTTTTGTGGTTTCTTGTGCTCAGGATCTCGCCAGAGGTATATTAGTCCTTTGTTCTTTTCTTCCAAATCACGTTTATACTTCTTCATTTTCCTCTCCTTCAGTTCGGTCGTAATCTTACTACTAAGGTTGTCATCTCGGTAATATCCTTTTTAAGTTGTTCAATGATCAGTCATCAGGTCCAATGAACATTTATTAAGTATAGCACACCATCGTTCACAAAACTCTTCAGTGCGTTGGCCAAGTGAATTTATCAAGGGCAAAAATAAATTAAATATGGTGCAAATATAGCTATGGCTTTGGCAGCAAAGAGCAAAATGTATCAGCAAGCATTCAGCAACGTACACAGCTGGTTGCATAGTACCGGCAAAGATTTTTATAACTAACCCATATTTCCGTCAAGGAACAGCTACTATGTGAAATGTAGTGTGCAATAACTCAATTCGCCTTTGCACTCATAAACAACGCAATTTTTAAAAAGGGTAAAGTCTACAAAACTTAGTCCACTGTGATTGTAACATATTTTAGTTTTGGGAACAGAAAACTGTCTTTAGATCAAATGTTTCATTGATGAGAACATTTGCAGAGTATTTTCTCCCACTGCCGACCACTAGGCATACTCTTAACACCATATTTGGTGGTGAGTAGAAAGGCCAAACGGATGTTTCAGATTTATACATCCGTTGAAACATCTGGCTCGTTGTTCTGTGTTAATGGCTAAAATGTGCATTGTGTAGGAGTGCAAGGGTGAATTGAGTTATTGCACACGCACACTTCAGTCTGCTTTCCTTAACGGAAATATGCAAATGAATGCTAGAACGTGCCAATCGGATTTAGCTAGCTCGTGCTTGGCTCTGCCCACATTTTTGCTTGTACTGCCCCACTATGGTTAATTTTCTCCCATTGGAAATGACAGGCTGTGGTCTGTCATGGGTAAGAATGAAGCAGATGCCAAGCTACAGGACTGTTTTGCTAGCACAGACTGGAATATGTTCCGGGATTCCTCCAATGCATTGAGGAGTACACCACATCAGTCATTGGCTTCATCAATAAGTGCATCGATGACGTCGTCCCCACAGTGACCGTTTGTACATACCCCAACCAGAAGCCATGAATTCTGGTTGAAAGCTGCTGCTTTCAAGGAGCGGGACTCTAACCCAGAAGTTTATAAGAAATCCTGCTATGCCCTCTGACGAACCATCAAACAGGCAAAGCATCAATACAGGACTAAGATCGAATCGTGCTACACCAGCTCTGACGCTCGTCGGATGTGGCAGGGCTTGCAAACCATTACAGACTGCAAAGGGAAGCACAGCCGAGAGCTGCCCAGTGACACGAGCCTACCAGATGAGCTAAACTAGTTATATGCTCTCTTTGAGGCAAATAACACAAACATGCATGAGAGCACCAGCCGTTCTGGAAGACTGTGTGATCACCCTCTCCGCAGCCGATGTGAGTTAGACCTTTAAACAGGTCAACATTCACAAGGCCACAGGGCCAGACGGATTACCAGGACGTGTACTGCGAGCATGCGCTGACCAACTGACAAGTGTCTTCACTGACATTTTCAACCTCTCCCTGTCCGAGTCTGTAATACCAACATGTTTTAAGCAGACCACCATAGTCCCTGTGCCCAAGAACACTAAGGTAACCTGCCTAAATGACTACCGACCCGTAGCATTCACGTCTGTAGCCATGAAGTGCTTTGAAAGGCTGGTCATGGCTCACATCTACACCATTTTCCCAGAAACCCTAGACCCATTCCAATTTGCATACCACCCCAACACATCCACAGATGATGCAATCTCTATTGCACTCCACACTGCCTTTTCCCACCTGGACAAAAAGGACACCTATGTGAGAATGCTATTCCTTGACTACAGCTCAGCGTTCAACACCATTGTGACCTCAAAGCTCATCACTAAGTTAAGGACCCTGGGACTAAACACCTCCCTCTGCAACTGGATCCTGGACTTCCTGACGGGCCGCCCCTAGGTGGTAAGGGTAGGTAACCCCACATCAGCCACGCTGATCCTCAACACAGGGGGCCCCTCAGGGGTGCGTGCCTATTCCCCTCCTGTATTCCCTGTTGACTCATGACTGCATGGCCAGACACGACTCCAACACCATCATAAAGTTTGTCGATGACACAACAGTGATCACCGACAATGATGAGGCAGCCTATAGGAGGAGGTCAGAGACCTGGCCGTGTGGTGCCAGGACAACAATCTCTCCCTCAACGTCATGAAGTTAAAGGAGATAATTGTGGACTACAGGAAAAAGAGGACCAAGCATGCCCCCATTCTCATCGACAGGGGTGTAGTGGTGCAGGTGGAGCAATTTTTGTACACAGCTTCAAGTTCCTTGGTGTCCACATCTCCATCAAACTAACATGGTCCAAGCACACGAAGACAGTCGTGAAGAGGGCACAACAAAATCTATTCCGCCTCAGGAGACTGAAAGATCTGGCATGGGACCTCAGATCCTCAAAAGGTTCTACAGCTGCACCATCGAGAGCATCCTGACTGGTTGCATCACTGCCTGGTATGGCAACTGCTCGGCCTCCAACCGCAAGGCGCTACAGAGGGTAGTGCATACGGCCCAGTACATCACTGGGGCCAAGCTTCCTGCCATCCAGGACACGGTGTCAGAGGAAGGCCCTCAAAATTGTCAAAGACTCCAGCCACCCTCGTCATAGACAGTTCTCTCTGCTACTGGTACCTGAGCGCCAAATCTTGGTCCAAGAGGCTTCTAAACCACTTCTACCCCCAAGCCATAAGACTCCTGAACATCTAACAAACATTGCCCCCCCCCCCAACGGTACCCCCCTGTGTATAGTCTCGCTATTGTTATTTTACTGAAACTCTTTAATTATTTGTTACTTCTATTTCTTACTCGTATTTTTTTAAATTTATTATTTTTTATTGCATTGTTGGTTAGGGGCTCGTAAGTAAGCATTTCACTGTAAGGTTGTATTCGTCGCATGTGACTAATAAAATTTGATTTGATTTAGAAGGGCATGCAACCCAGTTGGTCAATTCGTATAGGGCTTTTCAGTCTCAAAACTGCGGGCGATGAAACAACGGAGCCCCATTCAATGTAGGGAAGCAAAGTGGGCGGAGGGGCAATTTTCATGTGGAGCTTGGCAAAAAGCGGCATGACTTGTTGACATAATTGTAATCCAAACCTAACCTTAATTTACTTGTGGACATACTGAGCTTCCAAACTTCGATTTAGACAAAACTGACTGACCAAAATTATATTTACACTTTGTTGTCTATTTTTACAATAGACTAAATGTTTGACTCATATCGATGACACATAGGCCGTTTTGAAAGAGATTAGTTGTTTTTTAAGGTCAGTTACTCTTTAATACTGCTAAATAACAACACAATTAGATTCATTGTCGAATAGATACCCAAATAACCGCTCTCAATCCCTCTCCTGTCTCTATCGCCCTTCCTCTCCATGTAGCCTATGTTTGCTGGCCCCACAGGCTTACCTGGCAAGAACCAATGAAAACAGGCAGCTGTAGGTCATTGTAGTTAATTACCACGTTTTCTGTGCTTAACTATAATGAGTTGGACAACATGTCTTGGAGAGAAATCCACATGATTCCATATGTATTATTTCATAGTTTTGATGTCTTCTCTATTATTCTACAATGTAGAAAATAGTACAAATTAAGAAAACCCCTGGAATGAGTAGATGTGTTCAAACTTTTGACTGGTACTGTATGTTGTTAATTCTTTTTCTTCAAGAGTAAAGATTTCCTCTGTTTTGTTTCTGGGTTTGAGATGTTGGATTGGGGGATAGCTTGTGGTTTATTGAGCTGGGAAGTCAACCTCGGAAACATGGTCAGGTATTTAGGGCTTTTTTGCCTGGGTCATAAGCAATGCATGTTCATCCTCTCACCCTCAGGAACATCTGGCATCCAGACACATGGAGAATCTATCTCCCACCAAGCTCTGTTGGAGCTCACTGAGGTTTACTCATGTCATGTTTTAAGCTGGTAGTATTTGCCGTTCTGCTTTGCTGTGAAATGTATTGCAATGGGTTTCTCCTCCCTCTGCAGCAAATTGCCACGTTGAAACAAGAAATGATACCTTTGTCAAAGAAACTAGAACTCTACAGAGATTTGAGCCCAGTAAGAAATGTTAGTATTTTAAAAATTTTCATTTACATTTCTTCTAAATTTGTGATATGCTCTTCTAAAAAATATCGTATTTCCCCATAAGAGTCCATCTCTTGCGGAAGTAAAAATTGAAGCGACAAAGCGAGAATTTGTGAGTTTTGCCAACATGAACTTTGTGATAATACTGTACATTGCGACAATTCTATTTTAAGTTAGCCGTTTTCTCCTTGTCCAGGGCTGCAATTGATGCTCAACTGGAGATGAAGGTGGACTTCATGAATTCCTCCATGTCTAAAGGGCTGCCTTTAAAAATGATACATTTTGGGGATGGTAAGTGTAGAAAGTATTTTTAATTATAATAAATGTCAATGTAAATCATAAAGGTTTGTCATTAACTTGTCATGGGCTGTTTGGGCTATATTTTTTTCCAGAATGTGTCTACGGGTATCTTTAGCTGTCTTACAAAATCATAGGTGGGAAAGTAAAGATGTGCCACTAATTGTTTCCTATGAAAACGATGCAATAGTAAACATGTCGTCCCCCACAAATGATGCAGCTAATTGGTGGTGCTTCCTATCATTCAGAAGTTATGTAGCATGTTAAGGTGACAACAATGCCTGACATGGACGTTTCCCAGTTGCTTTGAATGTTCAAAATCAGTGTAAGAACACTTTTTAAAGCCAAAAAGGTTAACGTGTTTACCTTTCTAGCACATTCACTAATTAACAAGCTAGTTAGCTACCACATGTTCTTGTCAAAATGTCAGAGTAGCTAGCAAGCAAGCAACAAGATATGCCGAATAAATCTAAAAACCACATGAGCGCAAAAACCAGATTGGACCATTCAGACAAGTGACATGTCCAGGAATCAGATTGGCATAGTATTGGAATTCAAACAACCTTCGTAGGTTGTTTGAATATCCGATTCCATGTGCTTTTTGGCTGTTCAGACTGCAGGAAAAAGAACAGAATCGGATATGCAAAATAAATTGGATTTGAATCACTTCAAACTGTCAATGTGAACACGGCTTTAGTGATTTAAGTTCAAAACTAATATACAGTGTGCACCTACAACAACCTGAAGTGATTATGTAGCTACACAACTTCCAAGACGCACCGAGGTGCTTGTTTTTCCTATGTCGTTTACAACCACGGAAGTGACGCACATTTTTATGTGAACATCGGCCGGTGGGGACATTTTGAAATAAGTAACTAGCTGGTATTCGAATGTGTCAGTGGACTAAGGTTGACGTTGCAAGTGTATTATTTGTATAAGTCATACGTAAATATATATAAAAAATAAGATGTCACAGAGGTCGGACACTGAAGAAACAAACGCGTAACACCCGGTCCAAGGTAAGTTGCTAGCTAGCATGTTCGCCTGCATAGCTAGATACGCCGTCAGTGCTAACTGGCTAGCATACCATGGCTAGCTAAAGGAATGCGTTTTAAATTGAATCGTCACTAGCATAGCTAATGTTACGTCTCTTCCATTTTAGGTAGTTGGCTAACTACGTAGTTATCTGCCCAACGGGTTCGTGCTAGTATAACAAATGCATGCATGGATGGATGATTGTGTTTACAAATCCCCCGTCCTTCCCAGCAACTGAATCCACTCGTCAAAAACAATCGATTTTATGGGAAACGTGCAGCCTTTCACAGTAGCGGCCCGCAATTCAGGGCGTTCCTGCATGTGGGCATTCCTGCATTGCGTCCAAGCATCCCATTGGTTCCTGTATTAAAGCCCCCCCCCCCTTCCTTTTCACCAGCCATCTTCATGCTTGTGAGACACTTTTGATATTCAGGATTTCCCCAGATTGTCAATGCGATTAAAATGTGTCAAAAGGGAAATACAAGTATTTTAGTTTTTCTGGAGCAAAGGACACCGTCTACCGGTGTTGCTCCCACCTGCTGGAGTTCTAGCAAGCACACAGTGACCTTCGGTCCCACCTGCCGAACACCTGCCCTCAGAACTGCGGGTTAAGCGGTGCACGACTGGCGGGGGTGAAGGACACCAGCTAGCTACCGTTCTAGACCCCGCCTCTTCTTCCGTGGGGTTTATCGGCAGTTGGCATCCAATGTTACTGTGCATTACTGCCACCTACTGTACTGGAGCGCCCCTACCTGTGTACCAAAGTCCTAGCTTAAAAATGGACCAATAGAAATATGAAGAGGCATTCCTGCAGAATGCCCTGAATTGCGGGCCGCAAATACACCCTTCGAACCCCCACACTAATCTAGCTACCTAGCCAGACAGCTAAGCTACCATTAGCCAGCTAGCAAAGAAGAAAAATAACCTGCTTCCTTAGGCGTTTGAACCAAAGTCTGTGTGAAGTTGCATTTATTTTTATGTATATGTGTGTAAAAATGCAGGAGACACATTTCAGTTGAATGCATTCAGTTGTACAACTGACTAGTTATCCCCCTTTCCCTAAATATATATGCATTGTTGTTCCAGGTGAGTTCCTGTCCAGGCCCACTCTTCTAAGACAGTCAGACCACGGGGCCCTACGCTCAACTAGCATTAAGATGGCAGACACAGAGGAGTTTGTGGATGGCGAGACCCTCCCAGAGTGTCCTGCACAGGTGGGGTCAGCAGCTGCTTTTAGGGGGGAGCAGGGGGAGCCCCTTAAAACAGAGACCACCACCAGCTTTCCACCAGGAGAAGAGGGGGACAGTCCCCTGCAGATGGAGGGTGAGCCCAGCCTGCTCTCCATGCCCTGCCTCATGAAGGAGCTAAGGAGAGACTCCCCAGAGTCCCAGCACACCTCCACTGGCAGTGACAAGCCCGCCTCAGGCCACGTCTACGAGAGCGACTCCTCCAACCCCTGCATGCTCTCGCCCTCCTCCAGTGGCCACCAGGCCGACTCAGACACACTCTCCTCTGGTGAGGAGGGAGCCGCCTCGCGGGCGTCAGGGGAGGAGGGCACTACGGTGGCTGACACCGGGCTGGCAGCAGGGTGCCAAACATCATCGTCAAGCAGGCAAAAGTCCCGGCGTTCACGTTCTGAAAGTGAGATGTCCACCAACACAATGGCAGCCAAGAAGAACCGCTGCCAGCCGGCTGTGGCAGGAGGAGTAGGCGGCGAGAAGCAGACCAACGGCCGGCTGGCTAAAGTCAAAGGTCACCGGAGCCAGAAGCACAAGGAGCGGATACGACTGCTGAGGCAGAAGCGTGAGGCAGCGGCGAGGAAGAAATACAACCTGCTGCAGGACAGCAGTACAAGTGACAGCGACCTCACCTGTGACTCTAGCACCAGCTCCTCTGAAGATGAGACATCAGGCGGCAAGACAATCACCACAGACATCCCAGGTAACAATCACCACCAGACACATTCACCCAAACCCAACCCACCGGTAATATTCACCACACGTATATCCCATGTTAAATACATTTACCACAGACATCCCAGGTAACAATCACCCTCACCCAAACCCAACCCACCGGTAATATTCACCACACGTATATCCCATGTTAAATACATTTACTACAGACATTCCAAGTAACCCACATTTAGCACACCATGAAGTAACAATCACTATACATTTGCTACAGACATCACAGGTATAGTGCATTCGTTAAGTATTCAGACCCCTTGACGTCTTCCACATTTTGTTACATTACAGCCTTATTCTAAAATAGATTTTTTTTCTTTTCTTCCTCACAATACCCCATAATGACGAAGCAAAAACTTTGTACATTATTTTTTTGTTGTTGGAAATACCACTTTTTTTAGATCAATAAAAATAACATTTACATAAGTATTCAGGCCCTTTACTCAGTACTTTGTTGAAGCACCTTTGGCAGTGATTACAGCCTCAAGTCTTCTTGGGTATGACGCTACAAGCTTGGCACACCTGTATTTGGGTTGTTTCTCCCATTCTTCTCTGTAGATCCTCTCAAACTCTGTCAGGTTGGATGGGGAGCTGCACAGCTATTTTCAGGTGTCTCCAGAGATGTTCGATCAGGCTCTGGCTGACTCAATGACATTGAGACTTGTCCTGAAGCCACATCTGCATTGTCTTGTTGGAAGCTGAACCTTTGCCCCAGTCTGAGGTCCTGAGCACTCTGGAGCAGGTTTTCATCAATGATCTCTCTGTACTTTGCTCTGTTAATCTTTCCCTCGATTCTGACTAGTGTCCCAGTCACTGCCGCTGAAAAACATCCCCACAGCATGATGCTGCCACCACCATGCTTCACCGTAGGGATGGTGCCAAGTTTCCTCCAGACTTTATACTTGGCATTCAAGCCAAAGAGTTCAATCTTGGTTTCATCAGACCAGAGAATCTTGTTTCTCATGTTCTGAGAGTCCTTTAGGTTCCATTTGGCAAACTCCAAGCGGTCTGTCATGTGCTTTTTACTCTGGAGTGGCTTCCATCTGGCCACTCTACCATAAATGCTTGATTTGTTGTCTTTCTGGAAGGTTCTCTCATCTCCACTGAAGAACTCTGGAGCTCTGTCAGAGTGACTGCCGTGTTCTTGGTCAAGGCCCTTCTCCCCAGGTGCTGTTTGGCCTGGCGGCCAGCTCTAAGAAGAGTCTTGGTGGTTCCAAACTTCTTCCATTTAAGAATGATGGAGACCACTGTGTTCTTAGGATCCTTCAATGCTGCAGAAATGTTTTGGTACCCTTACCCAGATCTGTGCCACGACACAATCCTGTCTTGGAGCTCTACGGACAATTCCTTCGACCTCATGGCTTGGTTTTTGCTCTGACATGCACTTCAACTCTGGGACCTTGTATAGATAGGTGTGTGCCTTTCTAAATCATGTCCAATCAATTGATTTTACCACAAGTGTTCTCCAATCAAGTTGTACAAACATTAAGGTTGATCAATGGAAACAGGATGCACGTGAGCTCAATTGAGTCTCATAGCAAAGGGTCTGAATACTTATGTAGATAAAGTATTTTTTATTTTATACATTTGCAAAAATGTCAACCTGTTTGCTTTTTCATTATGGGGTATTGTGTGTAGATTGAGGATTTTTTTTTTTATTTAATCTGTTTTAGAATAAGGCTGTAATTTAAATGTTTTCTAGAGACATTTCAGATGAGTCACTCCACATACATTCACCAGAGACATCAAGTAACGATAGCTCCCAAGCCAATGCAATCACTGACTGACGCTTCTGGTTATTCATGTTTGCTCATCTGAAATGGATACTAGCACAGGCATCACTGAGTGTTGAATGTTTTAATGACTGTTCCACTGTTTAATTTGTCTCCATTCACCATACCTTTTGAAGATTACAACACATCACGTCTTCACCACACGTCGGTAGTGTTCTTGTTGAACTGTGACTGACGTTATTGGCATGTTGTGGGAATATAGACATAATTTGAGAATGTTACAATTGGGTTATTGTTTTTACCTCTAATTTGCAAGTTTGTTCTGTGCTGCCGTAGGGAGCAATTCTTTACCACAGTATATGACCTCACTGTGTGGTATTCACTGTGAGAACAGTGTGCAGCGGTAACCTTGTGACATAGTAGTATCTCAAAGCTGTGACATACTATAGTAGCAAATGGGTCCTTCACGTTTAAGGCTTCACATTCCATACATATTGCGTTGTTCCATTTGATTTCAATCACTTTTTGACCGCACCTTTTTTGATTTGAACGAAACTTTCCATATTTGTCATTTGTAGAAGTGGTCAGAAAGTGACATTGACCCATTTTTCATACCCTACCATGAGACATCCATGTCTTAATCACCGGAAAAGGGTTGAGTTTTATATTTAAATGCATACAAACAGGCTTGTCAAACAAATGTGTACTTTTTTTAATTTTTTAATCCTTTAACGTCAATTGCTATAAAAAAAAAACACCCATAAAGAAAATAATAATAAAATATACACACACACACACAGTTGAAGTCGGAAGTTTACATACACCTAAGTTGGAGTCATTAAAACTCGTTTATCAACCACTCCACAAATTTCTTGTTAACAAACTATAGTTTTGGCAAGTCGGTTAGGACATCTACTTTGTGCATGACAAGTAATTTTCCCAACAATTGTTTACAGATTATTTCACTTATAATTCATTGTACCACAATTCCAGTGGTCAGAGGTTTACATACACTAAGTTGACTGTGCCTTTAAACAGCTTGGAAAATTCCAGAAAATTATGTCATGGCTTTAGAAGCTTCTGATAGGCTAATTGACATTTGAGTCAATTGGAGGTGTACCTGTGGATGTATTTCAAGGCCTACCTTCAAACTCAGTGCCTCTTTGCTTGACATCATGGGAAAAACAAATCTGCCAAGACGTCAGAAAAAAATTTGGATACCTCCACAATTCTGGTTCATCCTTGGGAGCAATTTCCAAACGCCCGAAGGTACCACGTTCATCTGTACAAACAATAGTACGCAAGTATAAACACCATGGGACCACGCAGCCGTCATACTGCTCAGGAAGGAGACATGTTCTGTCTCCTAGAGATGAACGTACTTTGGTGTGAAAAGTGCAAATCAATCCTAGAGCAACAGCAAAGGACCTTGTGAAGATGCTGGAGGAAACAGGTACCAAAGTATCTATGTCCACAGTAAAAAGAGTCCTATATCGACATAACCTGAAAGGCCGCTCAGCAAAGGAAGAAGCCACTCCTCCAAAACCGCCATAAAAAAGCTATACGGTTTGCAACTGCACATGGGGACAAAGATTGTACTTTTTGGAGAAATGTCCTCTGGTCTGATGAAACAAAAATAGAACCGTTTGGCCATAATGACCATTGTTATGTTTGGAGGAAAAAGGGGGAGGCTTGAAAGCCAAAAACACCATCCCAACCGTGAAGCACGGGGGTGTTAGCATCATGTTATGGGGGTGCTTACCTGTAGGAGGGACTGGTGCACTTCACAAAATAGATGGCATCATGAGGTAGGAAAATTGTGGATATATTGAAGCAACATCTCAAGACCTCAGTCAGGAAGTTAAAATCTTGGTTGCAAATGGGTCTTCCAAATGGACATTTTTTTTTATTTAACCAGGTAGGCCAGTTGAACAAGTTCTCATTTACAACTGTGACCTGGTCAAGATGAAGCAAAGCAGTGCGACACAAACAGCACAAAGTACAGTCAATAACACAATAGAAAAGTCTATATACAGTGTGTGCAAATGGCGTGAGGAGGTAAGGCAAATAGGCCATAGTAGCGAAGTAATTACAATTTAGCAAATTAACACTGGAGTGATAGATGTACAGATGATGTGTAAGTAGAAATACTGGTGTGCAAAAAAGTTTTTTTTAAAACAATATGGGGATGAGGTAGGTAGATTGGATGGGCTATTTACAGATGGGCTGTGTACAGCTGCAGCGATCGGTTAGCTGATGTTTAAAGTTAGTGAGGGAGATAAGTCTCCAACTTCAGTGATTTTTGCAGTTCGTTCCAGTCATTGGCAGCAGAGAACTGGAAGGAAAGGCGGCCAAAGCAGGTGTTGGCTTTGGGGATGATCAGTGAGATATACCTGCTGCAGCGCGTGCTACGGGTGGGTGTTATTGTGACCAGTGAGCTGAGATAAGGCGGAGCTTTACCTAGCAAAGACTTACAGATGACCTGGAGCCAGTAGGTCTGGCGACGAATATGTAGTGAGGGCAATGACCCCAAGCATACTTCCAAAGTTGTGGCAAACTAGCTTAAGGACAGCAAAGTCAAGGTATTGGAGTGGCCATCACAAAGCCCTGACCTCAATCCTATACATTTGTGGGCACAACTGAAAAAGCGTGTGCGAGCAAGGAGGCCTACAAACCTGACTCAGTTATACCAGCTCTGTCAGGAGGAATGCGCCAAAATTCACCCAACTTATTGTGGGAAGCTTGTGGAAGGCTACCCATAACGTTTGACCCAAGTTAAACAATTTAAAGGCAATGCTACCAAATACTAATTGAGTGTATGTAAACTTCTGACCCACTGGGAATGTGATGAAAGTAATAAAAGCTGAAATAAATCATTCTCTCTGCTATTATTCTGACATTTCACATTCTTAAAATAAAGTGGTGATCCTAACTGACCTAAGACAGGAATTGTGAAATACTGAGTTTAAATGTATGCGAACTTATATTTGTTGCTGAAAAAAAAAAATATATATATATACACTTTTTTTCCTTTTCTCCCACAATGGTGTAGTTTAGACCGTATTTTGCATAAGGTCAGTTTTGTGTTGTGCCTACCATCAGCAGAGACAAAGCGTTCTCTTGAATATGGGGTAGGTATATTTCAATCATAGAATTGACATATCCCTTCAGACTGCTGCAATTTAGTTGGTACGTCATTGAAATGTAATTTTACTAGGAATGTTAACTTCCAATTACTACCACAATGATGGCTGCTGATCCACCCACTATCGAATGTCAACAAATAGTAATGCCTATTCTATTGCCTATATTTCTATGATTTCAATAGGTTCCCTATGGAAGATTGACAGTATAATGTAAAACCTCCATGCTATAATTTGAAAGTTGAAATGTCAATTCTATCCCCATTTTAGAACATTTATCAGCCAAAACATGACACCCACCCTGTATTCAAGAGCATGCTGTTTCTCAACCGATGGCAAGCACAACACAAACACTTAAAATCGTGTAAAATAGGGTCTAAGGTAGAGAACGACCGATAAACAACTGAGCTGATATATCGGGCCGATATTTGCCTTTTCTAGTCTATCTAATGCCGAGGAATATCTAGCTCGGAAAATCATCAGCAGCAGCAAGCTAGCTCAATCTCCAACCGAAAGGTTCTGTATTTGCAAACTGAATTTACACAGTCACCAAAATTGAACTCCTGTTGCAAATATTAGTTTAGTTAATTTGCCAATCAGGCTCGTGTCGACGTGCCCGGACATGCATGCAATAAGCTAGCTAGCAAAGCAGATAACGTAATCTTTGCTAACAGATCACATAGCTAACTAACCCTTTAATTTGTGTTGTTAGCTAGATTAGCTACTATGTTACCTTGCTGGTTAGATAATCATGACGCTAATTGCCAATGTAGCTAGCTAACGTTAGCTGGTTATCATTTTGAGCATGCACCATTTTCAGCAACAAGCCATCTGACTTGCACTGTAAGGTTAGCTATTTCCTGGTGTGCTGAATTGAATTGAAAGTCTGATTAGATTGCCATAATAGGGAAATAATTAAGTGTTTTAATATGCCCAAATAAAGGTTAGCAATGGGTTTAGCTACGTAAAGAATCGTCCTGTATGTTTATGGAGTAAGAAAGCTGTAAATCAGCGTGTCTGAGTACTCACTTCTCAAACTATGGGCAGATTTGAGTCATTCAGACAGAACGTGCATTGTTGTTTTCATATTTTTTCCTCCTCTCCTTGTTAGATGTTATGGCTTGGGAGCAAATTTCATCGCCATTGATCTCGTTCTCCTAGTAGCTGTAAACAGCAGCACGTGATATTAGCGATGGAGGGAGATGTGAAAGGGAGCGGAGTTACAGCCTCACTCTATCCAATCGTAGCCGTAGGATGAAGTTACGACCTGCCCATTTCTTGACAGATAGCTGAACTAGCGAATTTCGTCCTGGCAGCTGAGTTGTTTAGAGATGCGTCCTGACAGTTTAATTTTTATTTTTTTCAATCAGGGAAAATGACATATACTAGTTTCATAAGCATCCGTGATCACAAATCATGACGTTACGTAGGACCCATTTGCTTTGAATATATGTTATTTTATGTTCTTAAACTAATAGCAGTGCCAATATAATGTCCTTCCATACAGGCGTGACATGCTGGAGTGATGCTTCTATAACAAATGTTGATTAGTAGGCTAATAAGTCCCAAATGGAAGGCGAACAGATTGTTTGTCATCCTTAGCACCATAGACCCAGAACAAGCTCAATAACGCAATGCATGCACACGCTCCTATTGAATATGCATTCACCTGTATTGTGAGTAGGCCTTTGCCATCTTAATTTATTCAGGTTATCAAGAGATTTACCATTCAGATAAAATTATTACCATTATGTTATGTCGTTAGATTGGTTACATTTTTTATTTTAAATTGATGCATTATAATTCATACATGACTGTATTAATTTCAAATTTAATGATTTTGAAATCGGCCTAAACTATTGGCCATCTTGACCCGCAAAAATCGGTATCTGCATCAGCCTTAAAAAATCCATATTGGTCATTCTCTAGTCTAAGCTACAACAGATGTGAATAATTCAGAGTTGATGTAAAAGGTCAAATGTTTTATTAAACATTTGTAAAATAGTTTGACAACCCTGTTTGTAAGCTTTTATATTAAACTCAACTATTTATCTTTTCCTGTGATGAATACAGGGTTGTCTCATGGTAGCGGGGGTATCCAAAATGGGTCAGCTTTGAGCACCTCTCCTAAATGTTGTGGCATTCAGGTCCAAAAAGTTACTTTCTGACGACTTCTATCATGGTCAAATATGTCCCCCCCCCCCCCCCCCCCCAAGGAGTGTGGTCAAAAAGTGATTGAAATCAAATGGAACCACCCTATTGGGATTTACTTCTTTACTACCTGTCCTTTGTCATAATAGAGAGACTGTTGCTGAATGGAATGAGATGTCTCCATCTTCCAGAGCCTTCCAGTAGTTCACCATGCCATATAGCACTGGATTTCTAGCCTACCGTGCTGGTTGTGTTGAGAAACTGTTGAATTATTCAATTGTGGCCCTTTCAGTTTCTCCAAGGCGCCAGTCAAGTGTTTTACAGACAGAAGTAGCGCCTGTTTTCAGTGCAGTGGTTCTCGACGCAGCTGTTTTCATAGCTCTGGTTGACTTTTACAGCAGATGCTTCAAGTCTAATAGGTTCTAATAAACACCTTTGTTGGCAATGCGATGCCCATTTTTAGGAGATCCTCATGGGGTGGCAGGTAGCCTAACGGTTAAGAACGTTGGGCCAGTAATCAAAAGGTCGCTGGTTCGAATCCCCGAGCCGGCAAGGTGTAAAAATCTGCCATTCTGCCCTTGAGCAAGGCAGTTAACCCCCAACAACAGCTCTCCTGATTCCGAGGGGTTGGGTTAAATGTGGTAGACACAATTCGGTTGAATGCATTGTTGTGCAACTGAATAGGTATCCCCTTTCCCGTCCAGTGATTGCACTAACTGCAGCATCTCGTCAAAGCTAGCAAAAAAATTTACAATCAGACTGGGCTTATAGGCTTTTTTTGAGTACACCATTTTAAGATGAATTCTATTCTAAATTGTTACACATTGTCTTATTGATGTTTTATAAGTGACCCTTGCATTTGTCTTCCCTGTGACTTGATTTCCTGATAATTGGAGTGAATTTATTTTTATTTGACAATTTAAAAATAAATAAAAATACAGCCACGTGGATACAATGGATTAAAAAATGTGTAGAGGATAACACAAAAATAGAATAATGTATTTCCATTGTCGTACCTTTTTTGTCACGGAGGGCGGTCACATGTTGCGAAGCAGAGGATCACTGGTTCGAACCTGGTATAGGGACAGGAACAGTGGAGGAAGCTAAACTTAGCAGCACACTGACGTTGGGTTCACAAATGAGTTCTTGAATTACAGAAACAATGTGTTGCTCAACTTCAATCAGTACAATGGATCAAATATAAATTGCCCTAGTACTGACTTGCCTAGTTAAATAAAGGTTAAATAAAATAAACTGTAGATCAAATAAATATCATTATTGCTTTAAGCTCTTGACTTTTCATATTGAGTTTTTTTTCTCTTTTTGTTCTGTTTCTTACTCCGGTCTGGCATTCCATTGTTATCTCAATGATGTTGCTAGCTGGTGTATTACAGTTTGGGCAGATGGTATTACTCAGTGTTTGTTTTATTACGCCCTTGAATGAGACCCTGGTCTCAACGGGTTTTCCCTGAATAATAATAAAATAAAAAGTTGGCAGTGCGGTGACAAATTTATATTAATTTGAGGTAGCATTGTCCTTATTTAGACTGGGTTAAAGCACAGAAATAACATGGAGGTAGTGGTAAAATGCTTTGCCTGCTACTTGCCTGCTAGTGCTAGATCAAATGGGTCATATCTTGCTTGTTTAAGTACATTTGACATCCAAGGTGGAATTTCAAAACCATGGTACTTTGTGGCTTGGTGCTTCATCTTTAATTATTGTATGCTGCAATTGTACCGTGCGTGTAGTTAGTTTCTTTATCTTATCGCCAAAACTATAGACGTTTAATCTTCAGTAAACACTTTCTATGAAGAGGTACAGCAACTAAATCTCCTAAAACACCAATTTCTGTCCGGAATGGATCTGTAGAACTCCATGTTATCAACCATTACTGCATTCCCGACACAGACCTGACTGCTACAACTGCATGAACATAGTCCGTCATCAGCATGAAAACGTCGATCTGCACGTCAACAAAACTTGTAATATTGAATTTTTTATCAAACAAACAAAAACAGTCCACCAGCGTACATGAAAAGTACTACTGTGTTTCTTACGGCTTTGGCCTCATTGTCTTTAAAGCTGGCTTCTACCGTGCAGCGGAGGGTTCCGGAGTGAGCGCTCAGATTCAGGGCCTGTTGGACAGCGGTGGCTCGTGGGACAGGAACAGCATTGGCAGCGTGCTGGAGGAGGCCATGACGCGCTTCGCCGTGATGCAGCGGCAGACCGAGGAGCGCTTCCGCGTCTGGATGGAGAAGCTGACACGCCTCGACTCAGACGACAGCGGCGACTCGTCCATCCACTCGAGCGACGCCCCTGTGCGGCATTGTCACAGGGCGCCACGCCCGTCACCGCCCAGCTCCTTCCTTCCCTCGTCGGAGTCGCAGGAGACAATGGCGGCGTACATGTTGGCCCGGGAGAACGCCAACATCACCATGAACAGCATGTCCCCCGACCCCCTCAACAACAACAACAACAACGTCCTGCCTGACGTAGTGCCAGTGGCCACCCAAAATGGAAACCCGGACATTTCCGACCCCGGGTTATTGAAACTTTAGATTGGCTTGTTTGACTCATGGACTGCATTAGTGCTGTATTTTCCGAATGGATAATGTTACATTACCATCACGCACACAGTGATGATTGCAGATGTGCTTATCTGATTTCCAAATATTATCGTGGATTTTAGTCACCAAGCCACCAGTTCTACTGAAAGTCCATTATGTGTAGTATTCCATACTAGTTAACCCGGTGAGCATGGCATTGCCTGTGTTTTAACTAAAGACTATACAAGTACAAAAACAACACAATCGACCGCAGTTAGGAACAGGTGAGTACATTTGAATGGCACTCTAAAGTCCTCCATGCCTGCAGAACTTGAATCACTGTGATTCACTGCGCTGAATCACTGTGAGATCTCTTAATGCGTTTTGAACAACTCAACGGAGCCAAATTACTTGTTTGTACTGCATAACATGCATCATTGACACGGACAATGCATAATTTATTGACAGACTGTCAAGTCAGGGCTCTCATTGTATTGCTTGCAGTATGGCCTATTCCAAAAGTATACATGTTTACCAGCTAACACACACACACACACACAGTGTCAGTTCGCACAAAAACGTGCATTACAGCACCCCAGACAGCCAATTAGGCAGGGGGCTGCTTCATAGCATGTGCCTTGACATACTGAATTCATGCTGGGAATGAGAACGTTGTGAGGAATATCATACTGCCATTTTACTCAGAGCAACAGCCACTGGGTTAGGATTTGTAATTGATTAAATACTGCTCTACAAACAGTAAACATTCTGGAGAGAATTATATTCTCAAATGTATTTTCTTATCCTCATAGTGGTTAGTAGGGATGGAACGATACCAGTATCACAATAGTTTTTTCCAAGGTAACAAAGAAAACACGAAGCAGATCAAACTCTTTGGTCCTTTAAAAACCTGCTGTATATAAAATATTCTGTGCTATAGCTGGATGACAGCATAATGTTTGTTTCCTTGCAACTATACTAACGCAATACTGGTATAGTCCCAGCCCTAGTAGTTAGGTGTGCCAACTCTGGTCTGCTGTTGGTTGTGTGCTTGTCTGCCAACCTGGCCTGTGCTGGAAGCAAACACAGCCTTTTTTAGACTAGTAGTTGTATTGATAATACTTGTATTATCAAACTGGAACAAGGTTTCACACTAACACAACAGAGTTTGGGTTCCAGAACGGTAAAGCGCATGTTTGTTTACTGGTTCCTATATAGGCCTACATAAGATACAGGTGACAACATGGCTTTTTCTGGTTCAGATCCTGTTGCTTGAGTCTGTACAACCTTCTCCAGTTTCTTGTAAAAACAATAAAGATAGGGCCTCCCGTGTGGCGCAGCGGTCTAATGCTGACCCCGGTCACCAGTGGAACGGTGTTTCCTCCGACACATTGGTGCAGCTGGCTTCCAGTTAAGCTGGTTGGTGTTAAGAAGAGCGGTTAGGTGGGTCACAGTTTGGAGGACGTATGACTCCACCTTCGCCTCTCCCGAGACCGTTGGGGCGTTGCAGCAATGAGACAAGATTGAAAAAGGGGGGTAAGAAGAGGACTTCTTAAAACACTACACATCCAGGACATAGCTAAAGGAACAAATCTGGAAGCATATTTAGTTGGGCTGTATCTTTTGGTGTATCGCAATTTGCAGATCAAAATGTACTGTAGAATATAGCGACAGTTATCAATTCCACACTGTTTAAACTGCATCAAATTCTTACTGTTTGCTTGTGATCTTCGCTGTATGTCAAAGTGTCAAAGATGTGTTCATATGCTCATGAATTGTAGTGATTGACATTCTTTGATACATTTTTTTTTAACCTTTTATGTTAACAAGACGGTCCAGCTCCCATCTCCTGCCTTCAATTTCATGGCGCACAGTTCACTTGATATATTTAGTTTGCCTTATTGTCTTGTATGGATCACAGTACTGTAAATTGTCTTCTATTTCTTTACCACGGTATTGTATCATGTCAGCATCTCACTGGAGAGCGAGCCCAGTTTTACAAGTACATCAAACAGCTTTATGGTATTTCTCCATTGAGGACAGGTATGATTAACAAAGTGAGAATCTTGGTTTATATTAGTTATTTTTATCTTCATTAGGCCTAGTTATAGGGAGGGCCAGGAGTTGTTCCTGACCCTGTGATTCTGATCAGCCAGGAAAAACTCTGGGCCCTTAAACTTTGGAGTGCCTGGCATCTGCTGTAAACCTGGTGCCCTTTTCTTTTGATAAGACTCCCATACGGCACTGTCTGCACTCACAAATTATGCAGCCGAGATTCCTATTACAGCAGGGATCGACAACAGGTGGGAGTGATTTTATTTTGTCCCCCCCAAAGTTTTTAATAAAGAATGTATGTGTACAAAACATTAAGGACACATGCTCTTTCCATGACATAGCCACCCTTTGCCTTGACAGCTTTGCACACCTGGTCTGTCTATTTGAAGAATCTCAAATATAACATATTTTGATTTGTTTAACACTACATGATTCCATATGTGTTATGTCATAATTTTGATGTCTTTGCTATTATTCTACAATGTAGAAAATCGTAAAAATATAGAAACCCTTGAATTAGGTGTTCTAAAACTTTTCACCCGTAGTGTTTATATAAAACACTGTGCACTTGGAAAGTATTCAGACCCCTTCACATTGTTAGGTTACAGCCTTATTCCCCCCCCCCCAAAAATTGATATTTATAATTCTCATCAGTCTACACACAATAATACCCCATAATGGCGAAGCAAAAAGTACTTACATTTTTTTTTTAAATCCTCTGCAGATCATCTCAAGCTCTGTCAGTTTGGATGTGGAGCGTCTCTGCACAGCTATTTTCAACTCTTTCCAGAGATGTTCAATCGGATTCAAGTCTGGGCTCTGGCTCGGCCACTCAAGGATATTCAGAGACTTATCCCAAAGCCACTCCTGCGTTGTCTTGGATATGTGCTTAGGGTTGTTGTCCTGTTGGAAGGTGAACCTTCGTCCCAGTCTGAGGTCCTGAGCGTTCTGGAGCAGGTTTTCATCAAGGATCTCTCTGTACTTTGCTCCGTTCATCTTTCCCTCGATCCTGACTAGTCTCCTGCCTCTGAAAAACAACCCAACCATGCTTTACCGTAGGGCTGGTATTGGCCTGGTGATGAGCGGTGCCTGGTTTCCTCCAGATGTGATGCATGACATTCAGGCCAAAGAGTTAAATATTGGTTTCATCAGACCAGAGCATCTTGTTTCTCATGGTCCGAGAGTCCTTTAGGTGCCTTTTGGCAAACTCAAAGTGGGCTGTCGTGCCTTTTACTGATGAGTGGCTTCCGTCTAGCCACTCTACCATAGAGGCCTGGTTTGGTTGAGTGCTGCAGAGATGGTTGTCCTTCTGGAAGGTTCTCCCATCCTTCTGGAATGTTCTCCCATCTCCACAGAGCAACTCTGGAGCTCTGTCAGTGTCACCATCGGGTTCATGGTCACCTCCCTGACCAAGGCCCTTCTCCCCAGATTGCTTAGTTTGGCCGGGCGGCCAGCTCTAGCAAGAGTCATGGTGGTTCCAAGATTCTTCCATTTAAGAATAATGGAGGCCACTGAGTTCTTGGGGAAAATGCTGCAGACATTTTTTGGTACCCTTCCCCAGATCTGTGCCCGACACAATCCTATCTTGGAGCTCTACGGACAATTCCTTTGACATCATGGCTTGGTTTTTGCTATGACATGTACTGTCAACTGTGTGACCTTATATAGACACGTGTGTGCCTTTCTAAATCATGTCCAATTAATTGAATTAACCACAGATGGACTCCAAGTTGTAGAAACATCTCAAGGATGATCAGTGGAAACAGGATGCACCTGAGCTACATTTCGAGTCTCATAGCAAAGGGTCTGAATACTTACGTAAATGAGTTATAAAATAAAAAAAATAAAAATGTTATTCATTTTAGAATAAGGCTGTAACATAACAATGTGGAAAAAGTCCAGGGGTCGTTCATACTTTCCGAATGCACTGTATGAACTGTAACTCGGTAAAATCTTTGAAATTGTTGTGTTTTTTTATGTTTTTGTTCAGTTCATTTTCATTGCCCGCTGACCGTGCTGCAATGATCTCTGTTGAATGCAGCCCTCTAGTGCAGGATTAGGTGGTGATGGGTCCCAGCAGGGTCAGACAGCCAGGCAAGACCAGTCTATGGGGCTCAGGGCAATTTTGCAGTATATAACAATAGCAGTGAATGATACAAAGTTCCATCTTGACTTGATGGGTAGACCTACAGGACAGCAGTTTAAAGCTACAGTCTGGGATCTGGGAATAATGGGCATTTTCAATTATTGAACCATTGATTCTATTTTTGGATAAAATAATGTATAAATGTACACCAAGGTAATTCTTTGTCATGCCTCAACTTAAGAGGATCAGATGGTGACAGGGGTCTCAGCAGGGTCAGGTAGCCAAGGAAGACCAGTCGGTGACGGAGCTAAAGTGAATGCAACACTTTATTTTCTCTGTGAAGCAAACACCGAGCAAGGCAGATGCTTTTCTTTTTTATTTTTTTATTTAGGCGGCATGACAAACCACAAGTTGTTTTACAAACTGGTCAAGGGGTATTAGAGGCTTTTCCCGATGACACAAAACATGTAAAACAAAAACGTGAAGAAGACCTGGTAGAAGCTATCGAGGATGATGAATGGATACAGATGTGTTTGAATGCCCAGTCATGTTCATATAATCTCAGACATAAATTACTGCAGTTTAAGACCATCCATAGAATGTAATATATGCCAGTGAAACTGAATTACATGCGGATAGAAATGTCATTCCTCTGCTGGAGGTGTAATATTTGCATATGTTATGGTCTTGTGAAGGCTGGCTGAATTCTGGCAAAGAGTATGATCTTTTATCTCAGCATTTATAGCGGCTAAGAAATGTATTACAAGATTAAGGGTATACTGGGCAACTTTCATGAGGTCTGGATTCCTTATATGGAATACAGTACGACTAAAGGAGTCTGTATTGAAAACATGCCCACGTCATTGAAGATACCTATTTAGGCAATCCCTAGCTGCTGGACTGCTCAGTCCTGGCCCTGGGTGTCTGCCATCCTGCGGGTTGTCACTTTGGCCTCGGCCTAAAACACCCCAAACCAATAATGAATGTTTCACTAAGATCCTAAACCTGAGTGGGGTGTGTTGGGTTGGGGCGCTGCAGGGTGGTGGACCACTAGGGACAGGATGGAGCGACATTGCTATATTATGTGCAAAAAATGATGTAAAAAGAGCTCTATGGTACTATTAGGCCTATGAGATTAATTATTTGGAGAATTTGCTGTTTCTGTGTGTTAATGTATATTTGAGGTGTATGTGTTGTCTTTTTTTTTTTTTTTACCTTTCACTTGGGAACAAAACAAATTAAAGATGGGAACTGGTAAGGAACTTGTGTTGGGAGAGTGGAGTTATTGACTAGACTGGTGGAGGTCGAGTGTGCAGGCAGATGGGACTGGCTGGTCAGTCTGGCTGAAATTTGATATAGAGGATGTCTAATAAAGACAATCAAGTCTTTGTTTTTTTTCTTCTAGAGATGTTAATTTGTTAGGCTATTGGTTAAAGGTGCAACACAATATTTATTATTGAATTACCTTTGATCTAATTCAGTCTTATTAATCACTTTAAAATATTTAATGTTCTCTTACCTAGCTTACTTTTTGTTCTAAATAGAGATGGCATATTGGATTGTGTAAAAATGCAGGAAATGGGCTTTAGCGGCCCAAAAAAAACCTGCCAGGTTATGTCCCCCCACTTCTTAAACCAAACCCTGCATTTACAGCTGAGCAAAACAACAGCAATTATTTAGGTTGAATAGTTAAATTATTACTAGCTTGCTAATTGTCTAGCAACAAACATATTTACAACTGAAACACATGGTCATTCATTACCGTGCATGGCAGGTGGCATTAAGCAGTCAAGATCATGAAATAAAATATTGGAAGTTGTAGAATGTGGGTTTTTATGATGTATCAGATCCACTCAGTCATTCCATGTCTGAAATCCTATCGTGCGCTGCTATACTAGACCTACAGTCAGATGGCCTAACTGCTCTGCTACAGTTTTGTGTACCGTTACATAATCTGCCATGGGGTGCTGCAAGCAACTTGGTCTAACACTTATGATATTGTCAGTGGGGTTGTAACCTTTTCACAGGGCAGATGGCAAAGAATGCATTTATTGTGCTCATGGAGGTAGCTACGTCTACTGCGAGCACTGAAGTCCGCTAACGTGAGACCTCCTGAGAGACACCGTGATTTGAATAATGAAGTGTTTTCTGTTGTTTCTACAGACGGGCCTCCCGTAGTGGGCCACTATGATATTTCGGACACTGATTCTAACCAGGAGAGCTTAAGTGTGACTGTGGAGAGAGTGTGCCTGCGCCGGACAACCGTGATAACACATGAAAGGCTAAAAACACACAGGGACCAGGATATGGGAGCAAACTCTGGGGCAGTAAGAGTACAGCATCTGTGCTCTCTCTCAGCAGGTCAGTTACAAACTCGCTATATCACACTGAAATATTGTCTCCCTTTCTGGGATGACTTTCTGTATAATCCGCAGACAGTTTGACAGGCACAAGGAGATTGTTTGTTTGTTTGTTTGTTTGTTTGTTTGTTTAGTGCAACAAGTAGTGATAGGAACTAAACTCTCAGAGATGAAGACCTGATAAAATTGTCATAATGATGTAATTTCCTCCACATCTCAAGCTCCATGACATAGATACGGTTGAATAGAACATTTTGTACTGTGCTCTGAAGGTTGGAAAGGGGAGACCTTTTGGAGTTTGAAGGAGAAATGACACTGTCTATCTGCTTGTCTTTTCCTTTCTGGTGCTGCAAATGCTGTTTTTCTTTTTGGGGTTGCCTTTTCTTTTTCGTCTTGCCGTACATGTATTTCATAGCAATTCAGTTAGTCAATTGACATAGCTGTATACTGAACAAAAATATAAATGCGACATGCAACAATTTTTACGATTTTACTGAGTTACAGTACATATCAAATCAGTCAATATAAATAAATTCACTAATCTATGGATTTCACATGACTGGGCAAGGGCGCAGCCATAGGTGGGCCACCAATGGGAGGGGGAGCTAGGCCCAGCCACTGGGGAGCCAGTCCCAGCCAATCAGAATTCGTTTTTCCCCACATCAGCTGTCCGAGTGGCTGGTCTCAGATGATCCCGCAGGTGAAGAAGCCGGATGTGGAGGTCCTGGGCTGGCGTGGTTACACGTGGTCTGTGGTTGTGAGGCCGGTTGGACGTACTGCCAAATTCTCTAAAATGACATTTGGGGCAGTTTATAGTAGAGAAATCAAAATTCAATTATCTGGCAACAGTTCTGATGGACATTCCTGCAGTCAGCATGCCAATTGCATGCTCCCTCAACTTGAGTCATCTGTGGCATTGTGTTGTGCTTCTACACCTGTATTGCTTGCTGTTTGGCTTTTTACGCTGGGTTTCTGTACAGCACTTTGTGACATCAGCTGATGTAAGAAGGGCTTTATAAATAAATTTGATTGTGTGACTAAACAGCACATTTTAGAGTGGCCTTTTATTGTCCCAAACACAAGGTGCACCTGTGTAATGATCATGCTGTTTAATCAGCTTCTTGATATGCCACACCTGTCAGGTGGATGGATTGTCTTGGCAAAGGAGAAATGCTCACCAACAGGGATGTAAACAAGTTTGTGCACAAAATTTGAGCAAAATAAGCTTTTTGTTCATATGGAAATTATTTCTGAGATCTTTTATTTCAGTTCAGGAAACATGGGACCAACACTTTACATGTTGCGTTTATATTTTTGTTCAGTATAAATTGACATAGATCTACTGCAATATAGAGTAAACCAGATATTCGTGTCCATAAGACTTCCAGAAGAGGTGTGTGAATTGTATCATTTCAGTGTCCCTTAACTTCACAGTTAATTTTGTTGGATTTGTTTTACCGGGGTGCAATGCTCTACATGTCCCTGTGCATTCTAAAGTGTGTTGCATTGTTGTGTTGCAGGTCACATGGAGGCAGAGCTGGCCCACAGGGAACCCCCTCAGCACAAGGGCCACATCAACATCCCCTCCTCAGACAGTGAGGTCGAAATAGTAGGAGTGCAAGAAAACACAAGGTGAGTTCAGAAAGCATAACTTACAACACACACCGAGGTCACATCTGCCTGCACTGCAACCACTACGAAACTGTAATCGTTATATGGTGTTCATTTGAGGATCATGGTCATGCGACTGTTTTATTGCTGCAACAAAACTGTCATTATAGTTTTACTGTGTGACAACCACAACGTCAAGGAACTGGTGAACTGCAATGTGTAGTTTGCACTTACCAAATCCTCAGTGTAATGTTGTTGCCCAAATATTTATCTTTCATTGCTCTAATGTCCTTGTTGTGTTATTGTGCTGCTCCTCTTAACAGATGTGCCCATCCCAGGGCCGGAGTGATCCAGAGCCTGTCCTCTGCCTGGAAGCCCAACTCAGGGGAGCACTTCAACAACAGCACAAGGCAATCCTCCCAGCTCTGGACTACCGTGTCCCCCCAGCCCAACTGGGTGTCCCCTCCGGAGGTAGTGGACCTCACTCTGGATGAGGATACTAGACACAAATTCCTACTTTGAGCAACTTGTGCACTGAATACTTCCTTGCACCCCTCTCCTCCCCCACCATGGTGGAAGCCCTTCCTGAGTATTACAGCCACCACCTGTGACTCATGGGCTGTGTCTCGAATGACACCCTATTTAGTGCACTTTATAGTGCTTTGGTCAAAAGAAGTGTGCTATATAGGGAATAGGGTGTCTTGAGATGCAGCCCCATGGACTCTTCTTGCTGAGTGCTGTTTGTTTTTAACCTACTGTAGAACCTTGTGTATCAAAGCTATTTTAACTAAGGTGATTCCCTGTTCATGGTTTTTAAAAAGATATAATAATCAAGAGGGCAAGACACTAGAGCAGGTGGAACCATAGAGACGTTTTACAGTAAAACACATAGCAATATTCTCCCTGTCCTGTACCTCATTCATCCCGGAGACTGTCGTACGTATGTAGGTAGGCACTTTGTGTTCTGTCCGCTAGCTGTAACGAGACTTAAAAGCTGCTGCATGAGAGCGGGGCAGGATCAGTGGCTTGAACCTGCTGCACTACAGACTGGTGACCTATTCTCCGACTGACTGGACTGGGCTTTCAGTTGATACTAAATGGCAACTGGTACACTTTCTACAGCACGGTCCGCCGGCCTGTGACAGGGCTTTGGTGGCTTGACCTGATTCATACATCTCGATAAGAGTCACTTTTTTAGGTGTATGTTAAGATTTGACCACTGGCTCCACACTCACTTGTCAAACTACAGTAATAATGTTGATTTGACCTTACTTCGCTTACACAAATATATAGTAAATTATGTTTAGTTTATACTATTGATAACGGTGCTGTCAGTGACTCAATGTGTTTAAGACCATAGCTAAATCAAGTTCTAAGCTAGCTAGATAGTATATTTTTTTTCCTATTCAAGGGAACAAACAGCATCACTGGTATTTGTTCAGTTCTCGTCTTTCTCTTTGAGTAGCTAGTGGTCAGACACACAGGACAAGATGAGTGCTGCAGTCCTGTTTGTACTCAAACAGTTGCTGCAGTCCTCTGACATAGCAGGTTATGTACAGTACTGTTACTGTTACTGGTCTGCTGGCTGTTGAGCCAGCCCGTTGCTATGGAGAACTGTCTGAAAGTGTCCCAGGTGTCATTCTGGTAGTCAGTGAATGTATGGCCCTGCAGTGCTAACTGGATGCACTTATGTGGATTGTGTGCATGTGTATCAGTGTGAATGAGATATCCCTCCTCCTAACT
The DNA here is from genome assembly GCF_965601325.2 of Salmo salar. NCBI lineage: Eukaryota > Metazoa > Chordata > Actinopteri > Salmoniformes > Salmonidae > Salmo > Salmo salar. Next base: position 80,354,029 of record NC_138301.1, on the reverse strand, counting down.
TTTCGAGCGATCTGAGGAAATGTATCTTCCATTGAACATTAAAAAGCGAAGATTGCCTGAATGCCTTGGAATGTGAACTATTTTCTTTCAGAGTCATGTATATTCTTTTACCTTAAAGTGCGGCGGATTTTGCCGCCTCTACAAAAAAAGTTATTTTAATAATAGATGTGAATTTACTACGTAGATATTAACAAGGAAAGTACTGGTGAGTGTTGTGCCCATTTGGGGGCTTTATAGAGATACCTATTTAATGTATGAATTGTTTTAACCCTGATTCCTCAGGACTCTACCTGGTTCTCCTGTTTATTGTGTACTCATGCAGTACTTCAGGCCTGGTGAGACTGCAACCACGCCTGGTTATTTTTTACCAATGGTCTGGTATGAAACATCACATCCATTTGAACTGCATGAACCTCTTGGTTTCTATCTCTCTTTCCCTCATTAGAGGGTTATATTGAAGCATTTAATTCACTCCTGCTGGTCACAGAAAGGGAAAAGTCCTCCTCGACACCAGGAACTGAACCAAAGTCTAATCAAATTTTTGTCAACGAAAGACTTCAAATCCTTACAGACTTGTGATATTTAAGCTTTTGACAGCTTTTATTTCCCTTTGCATGTATTAAATTATTTTGAGGTCTATGAACTTATTCTTAAGTTGTTTAGTTGATTTCAACTTGACTGTGTTAACATCATCCTCCTCCCAGAGAAAAATATTGTGTAAATTAGATGATGACATGATTATGTTGGGATTTCAGTATCACCATGACGGTTTCTAACTGGCCAGTTTTCTCCACTGCATGCAGCTAGCTCTGAAATGTACCTTTTTTATTCCAGACCTATTCTCTTGCATGCAACACCGCTAAGCCCATTCATGTTTTGTAGCTCTTCATTATGATTATTGTTTGTCAGTTAAGATATTGCTCATACCTTTTAGGCTTAGTGGATTGCTTTCTGTAAGATACTTGGGCAGCATTACTCAAGTATGGTTGCGCATACCATTGTTACATTTTTGTCCTCAAGTCAAACATTGTTTCAACCCGCTCTCAGTAATTTAACCCTTTTTGTTCTGTTTAATTTATTTTACTGTCATTATTTTAAATTAACAAGAAATGAGTGTTAATATTTTGCAAGTCCTGGACTTCTTTGAAATTATGTCTGTAGAACAAAAAGGAAACTATTTTAAAACTAAATAAATATAGTATTATTTAAGGACTGTGTTGATTGATTTTTTTTTTCTCAATGTAATTCCCATGTTGTCAATACTGTTGGGTTTGTCAGTGTCTTCGCCTTATCAGAGTGACAAAGGGATGATGTTTCTGCTTCACTTATTACTCGTCTCTCATTCAATATCTGTGTAGAGCAGTGTTTCCCTCCTTCAGTACCCCAACAGCACAGAGGACTCCTTCTCTTCATGAACAATATGACCCCCCCACCCACAAAGGGACAGGGTCAGAGGTCAGGCAAGGGGGACCGGAGCTGTGCAATCTGCCTATCCTAACCTCAACCCTGGAGCCCTTCTGCCATCTCTGTTAATCCTGAGGCCACCACTACAGCTGTATGCTAATAACCATGGCTAGTCCCCTTGTCATTGGTGAGTAGAACAATTGCTAATAGATATTTTGCTAGCCTAGAAAATCAATTAAATTATGTGCTGGTATTTTAGGGAACTCTGAAGGAGGTGATTGTATAACTGAGTAGCTGTTGGATTGTGCCGTTTTCATTGAAATGATGTCTGATTGTAGAGTACGCACTTGACCACCAGAGGGCCCTGTCCTAGCAGAAATCAAAACGAAATGTTCACAGAGGTAAGGACCATCGTTAAGTACCAGTAAGCGAGTCCTTGAAATCAGTGGTAAAATACTAGGTTATTCAATATGTTGTAAACAATCCACAGGCTTGTATCGCATATTGCATGTCACCATTTACCTTCCCCTACCCCCGCCATGTCATAGGCGTGAAAATGGTGTTGACTTCATTTCAACTGCTGCCTGCTGGAAGACTACCGAGCTGTCACTGCATTGAGTTTGCAATTCATTTCACACACCAACGATCGTAGCCTACACACAATATTAAACAAAAATGTCCACCATGTACTTGCTTGACTCTGCAAATAAATTCAGAAGTTAATCTGTGTGCAGGAATATCCTTTTATCCAAAAATAGCTATGTGATGGGGCTTTTATTCCCATCAGATTTCCGAGATCAGTGTAACGCTATTTGTGTATGAATATTAATATTGTGCACCAAAAATACAAAATTAACCAAACCTCTCAACTGGTGTCTGTCTGATTTATCTGGGCAACAATGCATAGGAATGGTTTTCAATTTTTTTTCTTCCTGATTTGATCAATATGACCGTTGTGATTACTTGTCATACTAAGTAAAGGGTCAGTTTGATAGTGGGGATGTCAAAGAGTGTTGGTCAGTCTCTCAGTCAATATGATATGAAACTAAAGGGTAAATTAGGTTATATCTGTGGCTGGAGCATGACCTCCATAAAGGCCTCGACAGTCAGACCACGGGGATGCAGTATAGAGCTCAGGGTCCTTTGTGCAAGACCATAGGGGATTATAGTGGTGGGTAGGCTAGGCAGTATAAGGGTTGCCACTGAGTAGAGAATGATTGAGTTTAGTGACCCCCTCTACCACCCCTCTCCATCTGTTCCCATGTCAGACTTGCTCAGCTCCTGTCTTAATTCTGGTGGTGCAGACTGGAGAGTCTAGCCAGGACACCATGGCATGACAATATCCTTCTTTCAAATAATAGGCCTTCAACAAAAATGTCCTGTAGTACATTTCGGAACATGACACAATGTGTACATTTTTAGCAGTATAGTGTGTTGGTATGAAAGAAATGCAATGATATGCAACACAGGACGGATCTGAGCGTGATTGACTTGAGTAGATGTCCAGAAGACGGACATCCCCACCTCTTTGTAATTCACAAAACGCAAGTCGCTGATTTGATTGGCTGTCCCGTGTGCCACAGGAAGAGGCTTACTAAGAGAGGTGTTCATTGATTGGTTCGTTCTGTCTTTGTATGCCAGGCAGCTGAGCAGCCTGTCCGTTTGAATGTGCAAGGATTGGAAGGGACCATTTCCATGGACCATCTGTCTCACAGGCTAGCGATACAACAAAGGACCCAGGATGGTGTTAGTACATGTCGGATATTTGGTTCTTCCCGTGTTTGGCTCTGTAAGAAATAGAGGTAAAGTTATGTATTTATTTTATCATTTTTTTTTAGGTATTTTCTCGTTCCTGTATGATGTAAATATTAAAGCTAGATGCCATCTGCAGTGCCAGAGGCCAAGCTAATAATGCTAGCCAGCCAGTTAACGTTAGCTGCTTAGGTAGCCAGCCTGCTAGCTCAGCTTCGCTCGAGCGAATAAAATCTGGGTTTGCAGTAACGTTAAAGGTTGTAACTAATCGAACAACGTCAAACGAAATAATCAACGTGTGTACCTGATGTAACTATAACGAATGCGCAATGTTTGCAATCCTTTTTCTAGCTTGCAATTCTTATTGTCAAAGCCAAACGTTATCCTATCAAGCTAACTAACTAAGGAAAATGGTAGCTAGCCAGCCGACACCGCTAGTTGATCTGGTATGGGCCACCCTGGCTGAGCCTGCCTTACTATTAGGCTGATAGACGCGGGGAGACCATCAGTAGAATAGTCATTTTCTAACTAACAATACAGTTGGATATAGCTAACGGAGTCGTTTCTATCCAATTTGGCCGACAGTACTCTAACGGTAAATGTATGTTTTGCACCGTCGACTAATACATGAACTGGCTGTTGTATTTACTCTGATCGAGCAGCTGGTTAGCGAACATCACATCAGTGACATCAATTGTTTACCCGCACGTATTGGTTTTGGCGAGTGACAATATAGTGTTAGTGTGTGTGCTGTGTGGGGGTTAGTTGACTTCATCGAACTATTTGGTGTAGGTAACTTCATGTTATTGGCAGAGGCTGTACTTTAAGTCGGCTTACTAAATCCCTCATTTATATACATTTTTCATTACGCAATTAACTCCCGAAAACGACTGCCACATTCAATCAATCTGAGCTGCTTAGCTGACGTTAGGTGTTTTAAAATGCACTGCGGTCTAGTGACGCGTTTTCTTCTTAGTGAACTATAGTACGGTCAGAAACGCTATCCCGTAGCTTTGTAAATTGTTTTTTTTCTTCTCTTCTCTCAAACCCGAAACCAAACCCCATGTCTAGTTTTGAGCTATCAAGCTAACGTTATAGATTCCAGGAAAAAACATGAGCACAACTGATTGCCTTTTGTTTCGCTCGATTGCAAACACCATACTAGCCAAATCGACCAAAAGAAGTAACATCCTCGATATGCAGTAAAAGGCTATACTAATTATGTAATAATAATAATATGAACGTGCATTTTAAAAGACATGCATTAGCACCAATGATTTCATTGTGCTTTTATTTGTGTTCTTTTTTCCTGTTCCATAGTATCGAGGCTGGCGCTACATTCCGCATTTCTCAGACCTTTGTCCCCTTCCATTGTGTAGCTAACGATCATCTGCTGCTGTCTGCTGTAGCCTCTGCCTGTTCTCTGCATCTAGCTGTATTGTGAACCCCTTCTTCCTCATTTCCTCTTTCCATCTGAAGACGACATTGGCATTAAAACCCGAGTTCTCCCACTCATACCGTATCCTTCTGTGTAACAGACTAAAGAATAACACCTTCTCTAGAAAACAGTTTGTCTTTATTTAAACTGTCATGTTGCTCTTTAGTAAATAACCCATTGTAGCCTTAGACCTATTACTACAAAATGTCATTGTGATTCTCCCATTCAGTGTGGATAGACTACATTCTGCTGTAAATTTCTGTAAAGTGGATACATTTTGACCCCTTGGCCCCTCGATTAGATTATAGCCAGGCTTGATCGAACTTGTGGATAGCTGTCTCCAGTCATCCCTCTTGAATCTAAGGTGCATTGTACCACCTTGCGTTTGTCAGTTGGACCTGATAGCCTGTTTGAAACAAATCACATTCATTCCCCCTTCCAAATGCTATCATCCTAATCACAATTAACCAGTTGGACAACTGGCTGCAATAAATCTGCATTCTAATTTGCGTGCCTTTTTCCCCAAACGATCCTAAATTGCCACCTTTGATGGTCCATGCACCTGTTCTAGTGGCTAAACGGCCAGCCATAATCCTATACGCGTGTACAAGCCTTTGTCTCTTCTAATTGAATGAACCCATTTAGTTCGTCACAGCGAATCGGCGAGACTTAACTTGACTTGCTTTTTAATATCCCTTTTGTGATCCACAGTCATGCTAAACTCCCCAGTCTCAACACCTCCACAGAATGCTATCCATTTTACAGGGATGTGTATATCCTGCACTGCTGTAGAACTCCTTTTTAGAATCAAAATGTCTTTATTCTTTGGTTGTGGTTTCTCTACCTTATGTTCTTGTATTAGAACCTAATGCATGATCATTTTTTATTGCTTTTATGTTTTCACATTGAACAGCAGATTCCAATGTAATCTTGGTGTAGAGATGTCCCTGCTGTACTGAAATGTGCTGTAGCATACACATCTACTCATTGGATGCTGCTTCTGTTCTGTTAACCCTACAGAGCATGGTCAAGCCTTGCCTTTGGTCTTTATTTGCATGTAGTTATATTATTATTACTATTATCACACAGTGCCACACATACTAATATTTTCCAATAAAGACTTGTAGTATTTTTCCTAACCTTCAGTGTGCTTTTTGCTGATTTCCATGTGTGTGTGTCCCCACCACCGTGCCATCACTAAGGCAGTCCCCCCCCTCTCCCCCCCCCTCTCTCTCTCTGTGCTCTCATCTCTCTCTTGTGGAGGCACTTCAAGGTGCTGCTCTCTCCCCACTCCCAATCATAGGATTAGGGACAGTCAAATCACTTGGTCCTACTGGGAAAAAACATTTTAACTGAGACATGGGAGGCAGGGATTAATGTTGGAACCATAGTCACCCCCCCCCCCCCCCCCCCTCCTCCAATCAATACACATTCCATCTGTATTTGACTCTTGTCAGCTGTAACACATTGGTTGTTTACTGTAGTAGCTGTAACACATTGGTTGTTTACTGTAGTAGTAATAGTGAGCAAAATCTGTTTCTTCCTTTCATCCTTTTTTGCCAGTCTCGGTTTGTTTTTTTAAAGATCGTTGTAATCTGGTTACAAAAGTGTTATTCCGTATATATGCACCATATATGTCGCACGCAACTGATGAATTTGGCGTTGACTCTTTTGCAAAATAATGAATCTTGAATTGGTGTCTTTCAGAAACTGACCAGGACGGGAGATTTTGAGTTTTGTTATGAGGCTGAATACACACCTTGAAGTTCCTCTACATGACACGCAACATAAAACACTGATTTAAATGCTATGGAGGTTATGCCGGTTCTGTTAACTTTGGTGTTCTTGAAAAGAGTTTTGACACAAGTGGCACCAGCCATTCAATAGCTGTACAGACCGAGTTGGTCAACATAAGGCATTTCAATTGTTATATTTGCTATATAAACTAGCAAATAGATAGACTTGCCTGTATCTCAAAACTAGCAAGTGAAACTTTTACTTTGACAACACTACAGCGCAAGGAACAAGTGAAGTCTTTACCTTGACATATACACTTAGATCCATAATTCTCTCTTGCTTCAATATGGAATGACACCTAGCTGTTCAGGTGAGCTAGATCAATCAGCATCAAACTGAACTCAATTAGCAAAACAACTTTATACAATGAATGATACTGTATTTAAAATGCATTTGAACAGCTCAATACACTTTGCAGTAAAAGACATTGCATCAACACTAAGTCGGTATAAATCTGTGACAAAAGCATAAAATCTCAGTGAGTGGCCTTGTTTTACCTTTTGGATAATGTCTTAAGCAGACTTCTATGTGGTTGTATCACTATTATACACAGACGAAGTTGGATCCGATTTAAGTGCAATTTGAAAATGGCCAAATATTTCTACACGGAAAAGATAAAACGGGTCGCTTTTGTTATGCCTATTTGCCCATTTGTTGATAGAAATGTAGGCTAAATTGTGTTAAATTTGCTCTACACATGTCCAATTAAATAAGTCTGCAATGATAGTGCAGAGCACTTTTCGTGCATAGTGAACTGCCCTCGTTTAATGGTTCTCATGTTTTGGGAAAAGAGGCTTTCTATGACAGTTTCTTGTACCAAAAAACCTAAGATATCTGACTAAGGTTCATAGCCTTCCTACCTAGCGCACACAGGTAAAGGTTGTCACCGCCGCCTTCTTCAAACACTTACAAGGTCAAGGTCATATTCGGCAGTCAGTTACATAAATGATTCAACCCCACTGTAGTGTTCCATGCAAGCAGCCGCTTTAGACTTTACATGTGTATTCTAATCATGAGATGAAATAATGCACAAATCACTAGGATTGATATGAGCACCTGATCTTACTATACTTTAGTATGCACCGCACACCTACATCCATAATGAGTTATGAGTCTTTTGGTACTTTGGGTTATTCATATGTAAAACATAAGGTGTTTCTTAGCTACCCCCTCAAACCAGTTTCCAATTTCCTACTAAACCCTGCACTTGGGCACATTACATGCCATTACATCAGATAGACCTAGGTACTAAATCCTTCATGATTGGTTGATAGATACTGCACTGATTAGCCTACACACCTCTTCACCCCTCTATATGTGCGTTGTAAAGTAATGGGATGCTTATGCTGCCGAGGGAATGGGGTGTGTAGTGTAGATGGGGATTATGTTGGGGGGGGGTGTAGTAGCAGTGATTATAAAGCTGCAGGGACAGCCGGGTTGGACGTCAGACTGCTGCATTCATGGGTGGGCAGGGCTACAGGCTTGTCAGTCAAGAGGGGGAGCTATGCCGCAGCCGCACCATGAGGGAGGGGCTGGGTGTGTGCGTGCAGCTCTGGAGGGTCTGAGCACAGATATGCACCAGTCAGGAGATTTGCAGCCCGAGCTCAGCACAGAGGTATGAGCAGACAGACAGTCAATAATAGGCTATAGAGGCTGTATGCTGCTCAGGCTGTGTCAGTGCAATGGTGCAATGCGTGCCAAATAAGGTGTATTTAGTAGGCTATTTCATGGTCCATTTATGATTAGAATCATCAAGGGTTCTCTCCAAGGAATGTAAGAGGGGTGCTCGCACACCTTGTGACAGGTGTTCAAAAATGAAACAATCTCTTGAGTCCAAAGGGGGGCAATGCCCCCCCCTTCTCAGCAGCACCACCTTGTTAAAAAATACTGTGGACAACCCTGTCATCATAGGACACATCCACCCTGAGATATTGTTATATCCAAATCTAAAAACAAAGTATGATCATGTTTCTCCTTTGTTACTGGGGTCAGTTTAACCATTTGTTATTGAGGTCTGTAATATAAGTATCATTTTTATTTCAATCCCCATTTCTTCCATTTATGAATATTGTAAAATAACATAAATGTAAAGCATTCCGTCAGAACGGAATGAAAATGCTTTGAAATGGCATCCTCTGTTCCACCAAAGCCAGAAGCCAACATTTTTTTTTTTCCTCCGCTCTACTTCCTCAGCCAGCCAACACAATTTCTCCTCTTATGGCTGAGGTTCACTGGGTTTCCTATGTCTCAGGGCAATATATACTGTAGCAAAAGAACAACCAAGCAGAATATGTCATCTTGGTTTGTGACTAGAACATTCAAACTGCTTTGAATTACGTAGGCTATGATGTAGAAGGGGGTGGGGGGATTATACAATTTTGAGTTGATCTGAAGTAACCTTTCGGGTTGTAATTTAAATAGTCCAACCACTGTATCAGATAAATACATTTGTCACTTGAATTGGTTACACAATGTGATTCAACTATCAGCTAAAAGTATTAAGTACACCTCTGCTTATCATAATCATTACAGAGGCAGTGCTACTTGAAATTCCCCTCTGAACAGTAAAGATAATGATTAAACCCTCTCTTCTCTGCATCAAATTAGAACAAAGTTGCATAGCTGTTTTATGAGCCATTTATCATATATGGAGTTCAGTAGTGTCGTTTTATTATCACAATAATAGTCAAAGCACACAGCTTGGGTGATTCCTCACGAAACTATAACAAAAAAAGAACATGACTTTGGGGATTTTCACAATGTATTCCATAGAAGGGTCTTTTGGAGGAAGGATTGTTGACATATATTTGACATTTTGTATCTTAAAGCTTAATTGAGAAATAATTAATTGAAGTTGGAATATTTGACATTTTGGCCTTCCTCTGGCCTCTAACACTTCATAATGTTTCATCCGATAGATGCTACAAAGCAAGAATTGATGTCATATGAAGCTTTTCCGCTTGCTCTGTAATATAAGTAGTATTTTGATTTCAATCACAATTTTCTTACGTTCATTTATGAATATTGTAAAATGACATGAATGTTGAAAATATAACATTTTTCATTTGGCAATTTTTTTCACTACATTATTCAACATAATATACTCTACAGGCATATAAACGTTGAACAAATGTCACCTATATGTCAACTATCCTTCCTCCGAAGGACCCTTCTATGGAGTAAGTAAAAATAAAAAGTGTTGCCTTTTTTGTTCTTGTTTTGTAAGGAATAACCTGCTGAATAAACTAGGACAGCACTAAAGATGTCCCTACATGGAGCCTGTCCATTCATAGTTAGTCGGTGGGTCTGTGCTTTTTATATGAGAGCTCAGACAGCTGGGGGGCTGTAACGGGGGCTGAAGGAGCAGCTGCCTCCCCCTCCTCACCACACCTCCCTTCTGGGTGTAATGGATATTGATTGGCTGCGACCCAGCAGTGTGCTGATTCAGCAGGTTGGCCAGCGCTTCACAACTCCTCCTCTGAGGGACAGAGAGACAGACCGAGAGGCGGCATTAACCCGGGGGTGATACATGGGGAATATATCAGCAGCAGCTTGCCTCAGATGGACGTGTAGGATTAGCTACAGGTCTGCACCTCAATAGTCTAATTGTCTGTATTGGCTTCCTCTTGTGTCCTTTCCTTCTAGCCCAGTTCTCTTTCAGATCTGTGTGAAGGATGGTTTCCCAAAAGCATCTTAAGTTCATCATTAGAACCTTCGTTGGAGCATCGTTCAATCTCCGAACTGTTTCTCAAAACCATTGTTATTAACTTTGCACTTAAACACTCGTAATTTAACGCCTGCCTCAGACCACTTGTAGAGCGCTAAGTGCGTTTTTAAATGCTTTTTTTTGCCCTCCCGCCTTGACTTCATACACAGATGTCCACTAAACATAGAATCACTTTGTTTATCCGTCTCTGACAGCCGATAACTTCAGAGTAAAGTGGACTACAAATACAAAGTTGCCAATGTCTTTTCAATTGATACAAACCAGCGACATATTAAAAGATGCTTCAAATGAAAACCAAGATGACTGCATTCAAATAAACAGTAGGCTATAAGCCTATTTATTCAATCATATTGAAATACATTTAATGTTCAATTGTGTTCTATTTTGCTACTTGTATGCTACTTTCTGTAATTTGTCTCAATATTTTTCATGATGTGTAGCCTAAAATGCGGGCCATGATGTGCCAAATCGGTCATTTTGTGAATTTGTATTGGGTAAGCATTAGAATAAGCCACCTCAATATATGCAGCCGTAGGTGGTAATATCTCTCTCGGAGCTGATCCGTCTAATGTTAAGCTATTATTTGAATGGAGAAGGCTGATCCGAGAGCAGCGCTTCCTTTCTTTCCATCTTATCAGTATAGAAACACCCTCCAACAACGCACTTAGCGACCTTTCTTTCTTCGTGGTGTTTTGGGAAACGCATGTTACGTCTTCGGCCGTTTGTAGGAAAGATGCACCATTAAAAAAAACTTTCCATCGGGAAACCGGGACCTGGACAAGTGAAAGCAATTTTGGCATGTCTGTCTGCCATGTTGTGTTCACCTGCCCTGTCTTTCCAGATCAGCGAAGATTTTAAGAAAATGAGACGAGGAGAGGACCCCACTTTAGACTATTGAGTCGCACCCCAAGCGGCTGGTGGATCCCATAATGCCAAGCTCCAGAATGAGAGAGGCCTATAGGCCTAGTGCTCAGAGGTCTAATGGTAATACTGCAATTACATCTCACAGCTGGAGAGGCAGGTAGACCGTGGCTGTATTCCTTGTGAATAAGTAGCATGTTGAAAATATGTACCGCCGCATCACGTTAAACATTCTCATACACTGGAACTCCGAACTATGTTCATTCAAGGTCCAATTAAACCCAGGGTACTTATTTATAACTTTTATACAAACCTACTTAAAGCAAACCTTGAAATCAAACTTAGCTGATATTATCAGAGACATGCATGAAGTCCAAATCAAACCAAAGGCCAGTCGGTCGGTGCCCAATGAAACCCTTCACTCCCAGCTGACTCTGTAGAACGGCAGGATATGAGCAGGATAGTTTGGCTCTCTCTGGAGGTTAGAGATCGCTCCACTTTGTCTGTTCTTCATCTGCTCTTTCACCTGTTGTGTTTTCTTCCTGGGTGAGGTCACTTTCTGTTTTCTCTCTGTGTATGATTAATCTGTATGACTGTGTGTGAGTGATCTCGTGTGTGTCAGTCTGTTTCTGAGTGTGTTTTTACGATTGTGTCCTGACTGTTGGTTTAAACTCTGTGTGCGTGGTTTTGGTTTCTGTATGAGAATGATTTGTGTGATTATGCTATCATTAGATCGGTCTGTGGCCGGCAGGTAACCTAGCATTGAGCATTGGGACAGTAACTGAAATGTCTCTGGTTCAAATCCCCCGAGCCGATTAGGTGAAAGATCTGTTTTGATGTGACTTGAGTAATGCACTTAACTATAATTGCTTATGTAAGTCGCTCTGGATAATAGCATCTGCTTAATGACTAAAATGTAATGTAAAATGTCTGTGTAGTTCTGTGTGATGTTTAATTGAGTGTGACTGACTCCCTCTATCTGTTTGGCTGTTCACTGTCTGTCTGATTGGTGTGATCACTCAATCTTTCTACTCTCTCTGGCGTCTTCTCTGCTTGGGTGAGTGTTCTCTTGTCTTGGTTGATCACTCTGTCTGTCTATTCTCCGGGTGGGTGTGATTCTCTATCGTCTGATTGGCTGAGTGTCTTTTCGGTTTTGTCTTGATTGGTTGGGGCCTACTTCCTCTGAATCCTGATTGGGTGTGCTTGTCTCCTGCAGGAGCACACTTCACCAGGCATCAGCACAGCCATGCTACCTCCTGCCGACATTTTAACCTGGCGGCCCCCCAGGCTCCCATCTCAGCAGAGTTCCCCCTGGGTCATGCCAGCCAGCCCCCCCAGACTGGCCTGGCCCCTCACCTGTCCCCAGCCCCCCACCAACCTCCGGCCCTGCCGGCCCCCCCTCAGTTCCAGGATGTCCAGGGGCCTCCGTTTCTACCTCAGGCCTTACACCAGCAATACCTCATCCAGCAGCAGCTTCTAGAGGCGCAGCACCGCAGGATCCTGCCACACTCCCGGTATGACCACACTTTTTTAAGCTCACTCTCCTAGACACTTTGACATGCACAGTTAAAACACACTCTTGAATGCTCATTAAGACACACACTTTGATACTTTTATCGCTCCTTTCTCTCTCTCTCTCTCTCTCTCACACAAACACACAAACAGTCATTAGAGCACTACAGCCCCTCCAATTACCAAATGCTAATGGATGTAAATGCCTCCTCCGTGCAGACGAACACAGGAGCGCGTTCCTCTGAACCCTCACAGGCTCCGCTTGGGGTATGACTACTCCCCTCCCCTCCACGTCCCCCAGCCAATCAGCCAGCAGCCCCGCTACCTGGCCGAGGGCACAGACTGGTGAGTCACTGTTTGAAATGAAACCGGGAACCGTGGAGACGTTAAGTCATTGTTCCGCCGCGTCTGTCTGGCATTAGTGTGTTTGTTGATTTAGGTGTCTCTCCACCTGCCTGTAGGGAGCACCTCGGGAGTGTTTATGGCTTTGGGTACAAGTTACTCATAAGAACAGATCTATTATTAGCATACCCATAAAAAATCCTAACCTTAACCATTTGGGAGGTAAATGCTAAACTGATCATAGCTCAACTGTCCTGCCGTTCTTGATTTCTTTGATTTATTTTTTTTGTATTTCCTTCCACTTTACATTTTAAGTGTTTGACATTTTACTGCATTGTAAGGAGCTAGTAACATGAGCATTTCGCTACACCTGCTAAACTGTGTACGCGACCAGTAAAGTTTGATTTGATAATTGTTCATCAGGCACTTTACAGAAGCGGCTCGCTCCCATGAGCTGCGCCTCTAGCCCGGAGCTCGAGGTGCCAAAATATGAAATTAGCTGAAGTCTTGAGCGGCCGCTGTGCATGGTTGACCAATGAGCAGAGTTAATCTTGTCAACCAATCAAACAGTGTTTAAATGACAACATTCGAGCTGACAACAACCGAGACCTGGTCTCTACAAACAGTAGGCAGATGTTCTTGCGGTATAATTTCTATTTATTGCAGCCTGTCTGTAAACGCCTTCATATTCTGTGTTGATGTTAATCTAGGTCGCTCACTGTCCCTCTGTTCGTAGGGACCTCAGTGTGGATGCTGGCCTCTCTCATCATCAGTACCAGCTCCAGCAGCTTCCACAGCACTATCAGCATTACCTGGCGGCATCCCCCAGAATGCACCACTTTCCCAGGAACACGACTTCTGCTCAAGTGGTACATCAATGACTTGGCTGTTTTGGTCTGTCTCTGCTTTGTTGTTTTTTATGTCTGTTTATTGTTTTTGTAGATCTCCGCTTTAGCTTTTTTTCAGACTGTGTGCTGCCTGTTTTGGGGTCTATGTTGGTGGTTTGTCTGTCTGTCTCTTAACATCTTTTGTTTGGCGTCTGTCTTGCCATTCTATTAGGTTTAGGTTTTTGCTTGATTTCTGTCCCGTGCTGTATGTTTGGTCATATCTTACGATGTTCTGTGAATAAAGTGTTTTGTGTGTTTTTCGACAGGTTGTGCACGAGATCAGAAACTATCCATACCCCCAGCTCCACCTGCTGGCTCTACAGAGCCTCAACCCCTCACGCCACGCTTCGGCTGTACGAGAGAGCTATGAGGTAAACGTCCATCTCTAGATGTATCCTACCATATTCTGTTTTACCTATAGCTGTATTCTACATCTGTTGTTACTAGTGTTATACATGTGTACTATACATGTTTTTAACAATTTAGCTTTAACGGCAATGCCTTATCCGTTCTATATCCCGTTACCAGTGCACTTGAAATTGCAAATGCCTAGTGAAGTTCTGTCTAAAGCCTTGTTCTCCTGTGCCCTAGGAGCTGTTGCAGCTTGAAGACAGGCTGGGAAGTGTCAGTAGAGGAGCGGTTCAGACCACCATAGAGAGATTCACCTTCCCGCACAAATACAAGAAGGTGAGGAGGCAGGCCTTTCAGCTACAAATAGACACATTAGTGGAGCTATATTGCAAATGTCTTAGACCTAGAAGACATCCTCAAGGTCTGTGGGCTTTACAAGTCTCAGACAGGCCTACCTCGCCACTAAAGCATGATTCCAAATCACCTCAACTACACAAACTCATAGATACACAAGCACAGGTTAGCATTCTGTGTGGTATGATTATGGTGCTGTATACAATCAGTTATTTTTTTAAATAATAATAAATAAATAAAAAAGCAATGTCGCTTACTTCTGAAGCCTTTGGTCTCTTTTTAAAAACTCTTGAGCACTGATGACCCCATTTGATTATAGTCTGGATATGTCATTCGATTGGTCCACAGAGGAAGCCTCTAGATATGAAGATTGGTGAGAAAGACGAGGAGACTGACGTGGATGAGAAATGTACCATCTGCCTGTCGATGCTGGAGGACGCAGAGGATGTCAGGTAATGACGGTCAGGACTCTCCGAATAATGAGTAGGCTGCAACTGATATGCTCCCAAAGGTGATTTGTTGTGTCCGTTTCTGCGTCTCGTTAATCAATAACCTTTGGGAGCATATCAAATATCCTGAACCAGTGTGATGTGTATACCATATATTTCTTTCTTTCAATATATGTGAATTGATTTACCTTCTTTTCTCCCGCTCGCCCGTCCAGGCGGTTACCCTGCATGCACCTCTTCCACCAGGGCTGTGTGGACCAGTGGCTGGCGACCAGCAGAAAGTGTCCAATCTGCCGCGTGGACATCGAAACGCAGCTCCATCCTGACAGCTGATGGCCCGGGGGTGAAGCCTGACGGCCTGGCTGCTGTCAATCACCCTGGTGTGTTTCCTGCTCCCATCCACCCCGACCCTGGTCCCTCCTCACACGGGTGCTTGCCAAATGTCTCCAGACGTCATGTGACATCACCCTCTGACTCACGCTTTACTGAGCCAATCCAGGATTACTTACTGCACGAGAGAATGGAGTCTCTCTCTCTTTCTCTCTCTCTCAATAAAAGCACATCCCCGGGCAAAAAGACACACACACACACACACACACACACACACACACACACACGGGTTTACTAGTTGCTTGCTGGAGGTGGGGTGATGTTGCCGTCGTGTTGTTGTAGGTAGGGGAGGCAGGTGTGTGTCCTGTTTCCTGTGTCTTTGTAGCATGTTCTTAAAGCCATGACATTAATGTACTGAGTGAAAAACACACTACCCCACTTGCCAGCCGGCCACACACACACATCTTGCTTATTCTGCCACAACAGGAATCTAAATCAATCACGTAAAAGCCCTGTCGCCATGTTTGCCTACAGATCATTTGTGGTAGTACAGTAGCAGTATCAGACACAGCAATACAGTAGTTGTACATTTGCTTGGGACTGATGCTGTCATCAGTGTTGGGACATTATACGACTATTTCACCGCTGCCATGTCGGCCTGCCCCAATGCATGGGTTGGCGTGTGTTTGAGTAAATACACAGGTTAGTGAGTGTTTCACCAAATGAGTTATGGTATCGCTTGACCTGCTGCAGCACGGGTTAATGTGTGTGTTCTGCCCCAGTGTGTGTGTTTCAGTGTGTATTTAACCAATGCGTGATCATGCGTGACAAACTTAAAGTGCGGGTTCAAGTGTGTGTCAAGGGTTAAAGGGGAACATAGAAGTTAGATTAACGGTGGTTTGATTGGAGTGCTTGTAGAATACAAAGCCAAATAAGGACTTTAAAAAATGCAAAAAAGAAATGTAGTAAGAGCCAATCCCCCATCATGCACTGCAGTGACTGGGTGAGGTGTGGGGCATTCTGGGTATGCAGGAGGGTTAGCTGCCCTGGAAACAGCGACTCCGTGCCATCCCCTCCTGGCGCAGGCGTTATGGCTGAGCAGTGTAGTGAAATGCATGTTTCAATGTTGGCTTGGGCTGTTGTTAGCGTACAAAAAAAATGATAAGGGAGGGGAGGGGGTTGTCTGTGCATGACTTAGTTAATCTGAGCTGTGACTATCTTTCTCAACACTAACAAAGAACTGAGCACCATGTCAGTGGCTGTCCCTGACCTGTAGCGTGTGTTCATCCTGCCCCTTTTTAGGTGGCAAACAAAATGGAATCCTATTGTGACGTTTACCTTATTGCCTAAAGAACAAGCACATGTGATGATAGATATAGCAACAACCTCTTTCTTTGGTATTGCATTTGCGTTGGTTTCTGTATATTTAGGTATATAAACGCGCAATGTTTTGGACCGAGTGAGGAGCTTAGTTGTTGAACTTGTGTTTTTGTGTGACAGATCTCCCCTCGTTGTTGCTATGCTGGTTTCTATGCTGTATTGCTAGAACAACAATGTAGAATGTTGTGTGATGGGGGCAGTATCCACAGTGCACACGGACGGACGGAGGGGGGGGCAAAATAAGGGTCATAGAACACTTATTGTAAAAAATAAAAAAAGGATTTAAATGTTTTATGTTTTTTCCTTTTGATCTGTTGCCCTGTGACGTCTAAGTCAATGTGCATAAACACTACATAGCAGTGCCAATCCTTAAAAACCTATCTGTCATATGCATTGTGGACTCAGTATTGAAGCATTAGGAAAAATCGAATTGCCCTGTGGACTTAGTTGTGAAGGATTGGGACAGACCCTTACTGTCCTGTGCACTGCCAGTGTTGATACTGCCTCCTCCTTTAGTGGAGTTTTGTATGGGATGTTTTGATAGTTTACACAGGGTGTTGTCAGTTGAGATGCCTTAAGTATTTAACAATCATAATTTATTACTAACTGTAGATATCATGGGTACATATTTAATTTTATATAGTTTGTTTTGTTGCAATTTAATCAATTTATTTAGAAATAACAAAAAATGATTTACCTCATTTTTGCGTTGTTTTAATTGGGAATGCTCCGCATGCAGTTGTATTTTTAATGAAGAAATTAAACAAAAAAAGCCCTGCTGTTTGATCTCTCCCCGAGCCGGCTATGCTATGTTTACTGTCCCGAGCTGAGCCGTCTGGCCTGCTCTTCTCATGTGGTGCTGTGGATATCTTGGTTACATTCCATTCAATGCAATTTTCCCTTATCCCCTATGCTGTGACGTAGTGGACAAACTGCAATGAAGTGAAATGGTTTTTAGTTTGTTTTCCTGTTTCTCATTTTGCACTCTTAGTTTTAACATGGGAACCCTCTCACTGGCATAACAGTTTACGAACATAGATGTATTATCATCATTATTATATACTCTTGTCATTTCCAGCTCTCTGCGTCTCATCCTTCTATCCATTCTGTCTGTAACAAAGCATGTTCCTTCTCGTCTTTGTCATGGAATATTTCTCCTTACCTCTTTTCCAGAAAAACATGTAGTTTTGAGTCCAACAAGTGCCTCGCTTCTAGTGTCAAGAGATATTACCTTATGATTTAAACCACACTCACTCCTGCACTCATTTACCCCAAATCCATGTCCAAATAGTGTATAATGTTGTCCTTCCTCCCTTATTCCCTCCTTTCTCTTTTTAAGGTCACCACTGACCAACCTGCAAGCTGAAATAAATATGTCAGCCCCCATAAGTGAAGTGTGGAATCATCAAGTGGCGTGGTTGGCATATTAATGCTTTCACTAACCAAATAGATCTGTGGTTACCTTATGTGAGAAATGAAAGCAGCTATTTAGGAGTATTTGGACATAACCAGTTTTTCTTTTTTTGTTAAACTCTAAATCGTACCTAATCTGATCATTCCTTTAAAATAACTCCTTTGTTTTATTTAAGAAATATTTGACCGAAACCTTTGTAGAAAGAGGCACGTTTCACTGTGTTCATCGACGCTACACTAATTATTCCCATCTTTCACTTTCCTTTCCCTTTTATTTTTTCATGACCGTCCATCCCTCCCGTCACTCAGAGCCCATCCAATGTTTCCCTTCACAATCCTCTCTCAAGGGAAAACAAGAACAGAGAATCTCTTAAAGCACAAACTAACTAAAAATGCATGTTTTTCTCAGGTTTGGATATATATATATATTCTCGATGGTATATAAGTATATGGTGAAAATATTTGCAGATTACACTAAGAATAATACAAATAATTCATTTTGCTGCTGCTTGCATCTGACAAATAAAAACTGAAGGAAAGAGAAAATATCCCAAAAAGTGCCAGTGAAAGGGCAACCGCCACCTTTGTATGAGATATCTGCTGTTTTAGCTGTGACAGCGCAATGCTTTTCAATATAGGATATTTTATCGGAGAGTAGAACTATTTATCATTAATATTAAAGCAATAGCTCATTAATGATGAGTGTGTTGATGAAGAACTGGATGAGCGTATTGTGTAAAATGTTAGATTCACATTTGGTGGAATTTTGTACTTTATTTATTACTACTAATAATGATTTTAAAAGTTGCATCGCTAAACCCAAACTGTTTTTTTTTTTTTTATTTCAATTTTATTTCAAGGCTTGTATATTATCCTTTTTGTATGTGCTCTTTTTGTAATAAATTGGATAAAATGGAAGGTGTGCGTATGGGTGTGCGTGAGTAGAGGCTAACTTGTGTCCCTAGAAGGCCAGCTAGCCATGCCTCTACATGTTTTAAAAAAAATACTTTCATTGAGAATGAGACATGATCTCCATCCTGACGATCATGTTTTGATTTGTTTTCCGAGTCTCCCTTCAAAGTAATCAATCTCGCCTGGAGCTGAACACATCTGACAAAGCATCTAAAAAAATTACTTTTCAGTAACAAGTGTTTTGAATAAGCAGTACAAAACTGTATATACTTATAAAACCTCATTTGCAACATGTCATCCCTAATAGGTAAAGAATGGTTGCATGATCATGTTACCTGACCTTTTGACCCTATTGTGTTTTAGCCATCAAGCCCATGCCATTTCCTCACGTAGTATTGATATATATATATAAAAGTGGAGTTTGGATGTGAGCAGCCATTTCCTTTTCCCCATGGACGTTTTTTTTATTGCCTCAATACAGTCATGCTCTCACGAACAGAAAATGTTTATATTTATTACTATATTTTTTTGAATATGTCATGTTTGGAGGAGAACTTCCTCTGAATGAAAATAAGACCCATTGCGCGAATATAAACATTTTCTGTTTGTGAGAGCATGACTGTATTGAGGCAATAGAAAATGTCCATGGGAAAATGAAATGGCTGCTCACATCCCTCCAGCATGAAGATGCTTGGAAATGGTCCAATATACTGTGAGGCCTTTCCTGCTCGGCTGTGCAATTGAGCCCCGAGGCTTATAGTAAGTGCTTGATATAGTGGAGAACTCTCAATATGAGGTCTTTAGTACTTTGGGTAGAGAACCCTAAAGATCTGGCAGTCCACTTTCTTGGTGTCCAGCCACTTCCCACACAGGAACATGGTGATGTCGTTGGCCGTGTTGGTGACCTCCACACAGTCCAGCTGGGACTGAGTCCAGCAACTCCAGCAGGAAGCGGTCCGTCTGGCCACGCTCAAACAGGTCGCGGAACTTCTGCCGCAGCAGTTGGAGCCATAGATGCTGATGAAGACGTTGGCATCGGTGCCCACCCCCTTCTCATTGCTCGTGATGGTCACCAGTCTCCGGGCCTTGTTTGCGAAGCACTCGATGGTCACAAATTCGTCCCTCTTCAGGGAGAGCGGGATCAGGGCGTTGCAAATGAATAGGATCCTGGATCAGGAGGGATATGAAAGGAGTGATTCTCTCTTCCACAAGACGGAGAACTTGTGAGTTTCCACACAATATATTTCTAGCTGCAGGGTTTTGTACCCTACCGAATAAGCACCAGATGGTTGATATACAGTACATGGGGTCAGGCTAGGGGTCATTCGCATGTTGTTTAGCTCTTTCTCTATGAAGATGACCTCCTCCACATGCCAGAATGTCTCTCCTTTCACCTCCTACCCATCCTTGGCAGTGTGGCCCAGGCAGATGCCAGCAATGTCACCCAGCTGTATGGAGGAGAACTTCCTCTGAATGAAAATAAGACCCATTGCGCGAAAAGCAGTAAAGAATATTACAAGCTTCATTAAATACGTTTTGCAAAAATTTGATCTGAAACAAATAGGTGTGGATTTGATTTTATGAGCTCTTTTCATGCCTGGCGATGTCTGAGTTTATTACTACTAGTGATTGAATTCCATAAGAGCAGAGTATACTCTTGAGCCTGACTCATCAGTCTGTAAAAGAGCTCTTAGTGCCAAGTGAGATCATTCTAAGGCTGGCTGGCATAACAGGAAAAAAAGAGAAAAACCCTCCAACCCAATCATTTCTGCTTATTCTTTACACAAACACAAGCCCAAGAGCAGCGTACCGCAAGAACATCTTTTTCTTTGAGTTCTCCATCACAATTTATTTTGATTGCCCCTTCTTTCCCCTCCAGTGCGATCCAGATGGTCTCTGCGTCATCTGTAATAATTTCATATTCTTTCAAACAAAAGTACAGACACAATGCGTTAGCTTGGCCCTGGGGGGACCAAATTCTCTTGAACAGTCCATTAGGCAAACGTAGGTCATTAGTACAGTCAGTGTCCAGCCCTTGCATAATCCCAATGTTGGACATTTTTGTTGCAGACCTGATTCAACTAATCAAGGGCTTAGAAGGCTAGGACAAAAATGTGCAACTGGGGTTACGGGAGGACTGGATTGCAACAGGATAGGATTCAAAGTAGATTACAGTACACTATTGTAATTTCATTATGATCTGATTGGAACACTGTAAAGACAAGAGACAGGAATTCTTCCTGACTGCATAGGCTTGGCCCTACTAAAGAGAACTCAGGCTTGTGTGCAACTGATCTTACCGGTCTTCTCGTTGAGGTCTAGGATGCCGTTGTTGGCGCAGGCCAACTCCCTCGTGATCTGACCGTCGTCCTCATTCTTGGCCAACCAGCGGTCGCATGGGAAACAGAATGTCCAGGGCCTCATCCTTTACATCAATGTATTCTATGTGCAACCCTGGAGCAGGCCTTGATCATGACATATCAGTAGAGTATGAAACTGACATTGTTTATCACGTCAGTCTATTTCATACCCTATATCATAAAAATGACCAAGTTCAGTCGGTGCATAAATACACAATGCAGATTTAGGTACAGAGGGAAGGGCGTACAGCTCCCTGCCACCCAGCACCTCTATTACCAGGCAGTTTTAGAGGAAGTCCCTAAACATTGTCAAAGACTCCAGCCACCCAAGTCATAGACTGTTCTCTCCGCTACCGCACGGCAAGTGGTACCGATGCACCAAGTCTGGAACCAACAGTACCATGAACATCTTCTACCCCCAAGCCATAAGACTGCTAAATAGTTAGTCCGGGTAACTATTGGTTAACTATTTAACTAAATCGGCATTGACCCTTTTTGCACTAACTCTTTTGACTCATCACATACGCTGCAGCTCCTGTTTTATCTATCCTGTTGCCTAGTCACTGTATCCCTACCTACTGTATATGTACATATCTACCTCTTACCTCGTACCCCTGCATATCGACTCGGTACTGATGCCCTATGTATATAGCCAAGTTATCATTATTCATTGTGTACTTATTCCTTGTGTGATTATTTTTATATGATTTCTCTTTTTATTTCTGCATTGTTGAGAAGGGCCCGTAAGTCAGCATTTCACTGTTCGTCTACACTTGTTGTTTACGAGGCATGTGACAAATAACATTTGATAGAACCAATAGGTATGCAGGTTTCTTATTTTGCTGTGATTGCAATTGGCTCCCCTCCCGGTCATGGCATCATATTCCTGATGACTGATTGGCTGACCTGAGTTGTCGTGCCACACCCGGACCTTGGAGAGCTCCCTGATGCGGAGCACGTCAGGGAAAAGGATCACCTCGGTCTGCTTGTGATCAAACTTGTTGGATTTCAGAGCCAGGGTCACAGCTCTCCCTAAACACAATGATCCACACGTTGGCGTCAGTGCCTGCACCTGTGGAGAGAGAGGGAGGAGAGTCACCAACTTCTATGAAAAGCTGCAGTGATTTTTGTGGCTGACTGGGCTCCGAACCCGGGTCTCATGGGCACCACAAGACTGTGTTAACCCTCTGAGCTTAAGGCCATGCAAACTGAATCACCTTTGTTACACTTTTACAAACCTAAATGCCTGCCTTTTAAATGCTCAACTTAACATCAGCTGAAACTACAGCCTTCATAAAAATCTATTCACCAATAACCATTCCCCGTCGCCAGACGATAACAGATTATATAAACCTAATTTCACCCCAAAGGTCTCTGTAAACCTTCCCCATTAGCCACTAACATTCTGCCTTTCAAGACATCACTTCACCATCTGTCAGACATCCTTGAAAATGTATAAAATCACTAAAATATTTACTTCCATAGACTGCCTTTCAAATAGTCCCCTATTAACAACCAACCAACTACCTTATCAAATTAAATCCCTGTCACGAGTCCATGTGACTCATGTGCTTGCATGTTTGTGTGTGTGTGTGCATGTGTGACTCACATGTCTTTAACTTATGTGCGTGTGTGTGTAATGTTGAGATCCCAGTCAGTGCTTCTCTGATGCGGTGTGTGTGAAAGCTCTGCTCATTACCCCCCCCACACACACACACGGGCTCGGTGGGAAGATGAGGGCCATGTCTTCAGTAACACTGGCAGCCAAGGGCAGAATGAGGAGCTTTTTGAAGTGAGCTCAGACACCTAGCACCTCTATCGTGTCAATCAGCAGCCTTCCTCTGCTCTGCGGTGGAAAACTGTACTGCTAAGGAGCAAAGCCCAGCAACATCTTTCAGAGGAGTATCTCATTCATTAGCCTATATGAGTCTAAACGGAATGTCGCATTCCTCCTCTGCTGCAGCGTCACGTCTCTCCAAGCAGAAGAGAGGCTCCACTGTGCCACAGAGATAAAGTCAATCAGGAGGATATACTGTAACAAACATCCCAGCTAGTTAGGAACAAGACTTAAGCTGGATCTGGGGCAGTGTATAATAAATGGTGTCGATTTGCAGTGCAAGATAGAGAGAGGGACAGTGTGATTACAGAAAATGTATGTAAATGTGGTTCAGGGAGCTACAGTAAATGACTAGGCTTTAGTTCAGTGGGATAATGTAGTCTTGAGATTGATACCTGGGCCTTTATTCATAAAGTGACTCGGAGTAGGATTGCTTTTCTAGGATCAGGTCCCCCCCCCTGCCCATTTATTATAATTTTTAAAAGGCAAAAATGATCCTAGATCCGTATGCTTTATGAATACAGGCCCTGGTCAGTCACATGAACATGATGGACTTTAATGAGGACTGTAGAATGTGTTGTTTGCCTGTGCACAGACTGACTGACCCACCTCCGATGTTGCTGGTCTTGACCTGGATGATGTAGGTGGTGCTCTCCACCATCTCCTCCTCGTCCGCCACGGCAGCCATCTCACATATCATGGTCCTCTTGGGCCCTTTGGTCTTAGACAGCCATTCCTCACAGGTGAACTCCGACACATCCTCTGTGGTTAGGTTATGTATGATAATCTGGGGGAAATTATAATTCATAATAATTATTAATTAGTCAAAGTCATTAGCCCTTATTTGACTAGGTGTGAGGTAAGGTGGCTGACACATTGACAAATTCGTCACAGCAACAACCTTTTCACAAATTTCGAGTGCATTTTTAAGTGGATTTGCATATTAAAGTGAATGGGAGTCCGTGCCTTTGCGACTGCTGTAATTCTATTAGGATAAAGCATCAATCAACTCTATGTTGTCAGGATAAGGCAATACCTGTGTACAGGACTAATCTGAAGGACAATTCCATTATCTGTAGGACAATACCAGACAAACATCAACAAAGATCAACCATAATCCATAGTGGTAAAATGCAAAAATATACATATGCAAATATATAAATACAGTCAGGTCCATAATTATTGGCACCCTTGATAAATATGAGCAAAAAAGACTGCATAAAATAAATACAAATACTGAGCTATATTGTATGCAAAAAAAATTGACACTTTATTATTTTATACTAATACAATTGCTCAGAGAAATAGATTTGGTTTAACAAGCAACTTAAAAAAGATCTCAAAAAGATAGGGGTTAAAATTATTGGCACCCCTGTTTTCAATACTTTAGCACCCTCCCTTTGCGAGGTTAACGACACTGAGCCTTAAAATATATATTTTTTAATGTGATTGGAAAACACTTTGGGAGAGATCTTAGACCATTATTCCATACAGAATCTTTCCAGATCCTTGATATCCTTCATCTGCTCTTATGGACTGCCCTCTTACATTCAAACCACAGGTTTTCAATGTGGTTCAAGTCGGGAGACTGAGATGGCCATTGAAAAATGTAGATTTTGTGGTAAATTAACCATTTATTTCTATGGATGCTTGGGGTTATTGTCTTACTGGAAAATCCACTTGCTGCCAAATATCAGCCTCCTGGCGGAAGCAACCAGGTTTTTTGCTGAAATGTCCTGGTACTTGGTAATGTTCATGATGCCGTTGACCTCAACAAAGAACAGTTGAAGCAAAATAGCCCCATAACATCAAAGATCCACCACCATATTTTACCATAGATTTGAGGTACTTTTCTGCAAATGCTTCTGATTTTCAATATGGTTGCCTCTGCCAGGAGGCTGATACTTGGCAGCAAATGGATCTTCCAGCGAGACAATAACTCCAAGCACTAATCAAAATCCACAAAATGGTTTGAATTGAAGAGGGCAGACAGCAGATATCAAGTATCTGGAAAGATTCTGTATGAAATAATGGTCTAAGATCCCTCCCAAAGTGTTTTCCAAATCACATAAAACATTTTAGAAAAAGGCTCAGTGTCGTTATCCTCGCAAGGGGAGAGTGCTAGAATATTGAAAACAGGGGTGCCAATAATTTTGACCCCAATTCTTTGAGATTTTTCTTCATTGCTTGTTAAACAAAATATTTGTCTCTGGGCAATTGTAATAGTATAAAATAACAATTTCCCACATTTTTGGAGCATACAATATAGCTCAGTATTTCTATTTATTTTAGAGTCTTTTTGCTCATATTTATCAAGACTGCCAATAATGATGGACCTGACAGTATATGTAAATACTGTGCATTATGAGCATATCCCTCTTCCCCTCACCTCTCCCAGTGTATTTGACCACTTGTCATGGACAGGGTGTAACTGTAGAAAGTACCCTACTGTAAAAACCCAAGGCTCCGGTAGCCCAACCTGCATTCACTACCATCAATATATTCATTTGAGTGAGATTAGCATGCTGGCTGTGTGGCCATTTGAATAAACAGGCCCAGTGTGTGTAATCCATAACGTTAGCACACATCTGTTTGGGATGCTGTACAGCTACTGGGTCAGTCCAAGGACATGGCCCAGCCACATACCGACACGGCTGGGTATGAGCCTTGACTGCTAGTGTTTCGCTAGTCTACAGGCAGGCTGGGTGATATGGAAAGACATGGAGGGGTTGTTACTGCATAGGAAATGCCTGTGGTAAGGTAAGGTCTTGGCATCGAAGTCAATTTGGGGCCAGCGTTCATATTGTTCTGACAGGGGGAAGCCATCCGCCAGTTCAATATTGACCATCAAATAGAACTGGAACACAATTATGTCTCACTGAGAAACCTCAAAATGTAGGAGAATTGTTGTATTGCAATTCTTAGTGCATGTACTACTTCTGTCAACAACCAAGACATATCACAAATAATTGGTATGGTAATACATTGAAACAATTAGCAATGCCCCTGTGATGTCACATCATAAAATATAAAGGAAGGTGAGTGTTGTCATATTTCATGACAGGGTTATACAATACAATTCAACTTTGTCCAATGTCTTTTTGCTGTCTTGTGTTATTCACAACCCCCTTGACACCACATAAAGCAGTACATGTTTAGTGTCCCCATTAGGATAAAGCATTGTGCTTCTGCTATTGCTCATTACTGAGCCTGTGTCTGGGGAGAACAGATTCAGCCCAGTGTCTGCAGCCTGCCTGCTCCAACCCCACACTGACTGAAATGGGTCAATACACTCACGTGCCATTCAATGAAGCTCACCCCAGACGAACTCTTACCCCTACCGTGCAGAGCTGTGTGAGCGTGTCTGTCTGGTGTGTATGGCTGAATTATGCAGTGACCTATCGCCTGCAGGTAAAGATCTCTGTGTGTGTGTGTGTGTGTGTGTGTGTGTGTGTGTGTGTGTGTGTGTGTGTGTGTGTGTGTGTGTGTGTGTGTGTGTGTGTGTGGTGTGTGTGTGTGTGTGTGTGTGTGTGTGTGTGAGAGAGAGAGAGAGCAAGTGTGTAAGAGAGAAAGTCAGAGGGATGTTGGGGATTGAGCAACCCTGTGACCTAAGACTTAGGGCTCGATTAAATCCGTAGCACTGAACACCCGTGCTACAGCTCAAAACAAAAATACAAATGTAAAGGCAATGTTCCTGCGTTAGTGGAGACTGCATTCACGATTCGCCCAAACGCTGCATATGTCGGCTCAATCAGAAATGACTTAAAATGTCAATCGTGCTATAGCGCTGAACTTCAGCGATACGGATTGAATCGAGCCCTTACAGACATTAATACCTCACCCATGTCTCTCCCTTTCTCGCTCACATGCGTTGGCCACTTAGTTAATAACACCTGTTATTATCGTATTAATTACACCCGTTACTATCGTTCATATTCCATTCACGCAGGTCAATGTGCACTACATGGCCAAATTAGTGGATTCGGCTATTTCAGCCACATGCGTTGCTGACAGGTGTACACTTTACACTTTAGTCATTTAGCAGACACTCTTATCCAGAGCGACTTACAGTAATGAATACATTTCATTTCATGCATTTTTTTGTACTGGCCCCCCGTGGGAATCGAACCCACAACCCTGGCGTTGCACACACCATGCTCTACCAACTGAGCCACAGGGAAGGTGTATAAAATCTAAAAACATTGGCAATAGAATGGCCCGTATTGAAGAGCTCAATGACCTTCAACGTGGCACCGTCATAGGATGCCACCTTTCAAACAAGTCAGTTTGTCAAATTTCTGCCCTGCTATAGCTGGAAAAGCGTTCTCCGGAGTGATGAATCACGCTTCCCCATCTGGCAGTCCGACGGACAAATCTGGGTTTGGCGGATGCCAGGATATTTGCTACCTGCCCGAATGAATAGTGCCAACTGTAAAGTTTGGTGGAGGAGGAATAATGGTCTGGGGCTGTTTTTCATGGTTTGGGCTAGGCCCGTTAGTTCCAGTGAAGGGAAATGTTATTGCTACAGCATACAATTACATTCTAGACGATTTTGTGCTTCCAACTTTGTGGCAACAGTTTGGGGAAGGTCCTTTTCTGTTTCAGCATGACAATACCCCTGTGCACAAAGCGAGGTCCATGCAGAATTATTTGGTTGAGATCGGTGTGGAAGAACTTGACTGGCCTGCACAGAGCCCTGACCTCAACCCCATCGAACACCTCTGGGATGAATTGGAAAGCCAACTGCGAGCCAGGCCTAATCGCCCAACATCAGTACCCGACCTCACTAATGCTCGTGGCTGAATGGAAGCAAGTCCCCGCAGCAATGTTCCAACTAGAGGTCGACCGATTAATCGGCATGGCCGATTTAATTAGGGCCGATTTCACGTTTTCATAACAATCGGTAATCGGCATTTTGGATGCCGATTATGGCTGATTACATTGAACTCCACGAGGAGACTGCGTGGCAGGCTAACCACCTGTTACGCGAGTGCAGCAAGGAGCCAAGGTAAGTTGCTAGCAAGCATTAAACTTATCTTATAAAAACAATCAATCAGTCTTAACATAATCACTAGTTAACTACACATGGTTGATGATATTACTAGTTTAACTAGCTTGTCCTGCGTTGCAAATAATAAATGCGGTGCCTGTTAATTTATCATTGAATCACAGCCTACTTCGCCAAACGGGTGATGATTTAACAAACGCATTCGTGAAAAAAGCACTGTCGTTGAACCAATGTACCTAACCATAAACATCAATGCCTTTCTTAAAATCAATACACAAGTATATGTTTTTAAACCTGCATATTTAGTTAAAATAAATTCATGTTAGCAGGCAATATTAACTAGGGAAATTGTGTCACTTCTCTTGCGTTCTGTGCAAGCAGAGTCAGGGTATAGACAGCAGTTTGGGCTGCCTGGCTCGTTGCGAACTGTGTGAAGACCATTTCTTCCTAACAAAGACCATAATTAATTTGCCAGAATTGTACATAATTATGACATAACAGTGAAGGTTGTGCAATGTAACAGCAATATTTAGACTTAGGGATGCCACCCATTCGATAAAATACGGAACGGTTCTGTATTTCACTGAAAGAATAAAAGTTTTGCTTTCTAAATGATAGTTTCCGGATTTGACCTTATTAACGACCTAAGGCTCATATTTCTGTGTGTTTGTTATATTCTAATTAAGTCTATGATTTGATATTCCAAGATTGTATACCTACACAAGGCTGGAATGGGCTACAAGACCATCGCCAAGCAGCTTGGTGAGAAGGTGACAACAGTTGGTGCGATTATTCGCAAATGGAAGTAATACAAAAGAACTGTCAATCTCCCTCGGCCTGGGGCTCCATGCAAGATCTCACCTCGTGGAGTTGCAATGATCATGAGAACGGTGAGGAATCAGCCCAGAACTACACGGGAGGATCTTGTCAATGATCTCAAGGCAGCTGGGACCCTAGTCACCAAGACAACATTTGGTAACACACCACGCCGTGAAGGACTGAAATCCTGCAGCGCCAGCAAGGTCCCCCTGCTCAAGAAAGCACATATACATGCCCGTCTGAAGTTTGCCAATGAACATCTGAATGATTCAGAGGACAACTGGGTGAAAGTGTTGTGGTCAGATGAGGCCAAAATGGAGATCTTTGGCATCAATTCAACTCGCCATATTTGGAGGAGGAGGAATGCTGCCTATGACCCCAAGAACACCATCCCCACCGTCAAACATGGAGGTGGAAACATTATGCTCTGGGGGTGTTTTTCTGCTAAGGGGACAGGACAACTTCACCGCATCAAAGGGACAATGGACGGGGCCATGTACCGTCAAATCTTGGGTGAGAACCT
Organism: Salmo salar; assembly: GCF_965601325.2. Classification (NCBI taxonomy): domain Eukaryota; kingdom Metazoa; phylum Chordata; class Actinopteri; order Salmoniformes; family Salmonidae; genus Salmo; species Salmo salar. The sequence continues at coordinate 80,324,573 of NC_138301.1, read as the reverse complement.
CCTTCCCTCAGCCAGGGCATTGAAAATGGGTCGTGGATGGGTATTCCAGCATGACAATGACCCAAAACACACAGCCAAGGCAACAAAGGAGTGGCTCAAGAAGAAGCACATTAAGGTCCTGGAGTGGCCTAGCCAGTCTCCAGACCTTAATCCCATAGAAAAGCTGTGGAGGGACCTGAAGGTTGGAGTTGCCAAACGTCAGCCTCGAAACTTTAATGACTTGGACAAGATCTGCAAAGAGGAGTGGGACAAAATCCCTCCTGAGATGTGTGCAAACCTGGTGGCCAACTACAAGAAACGCCTGACCTCTGATTGCCAACAAGCGTTTTGCCACCAAGTACTAAGTCATGTTTTGCAGAGGGGTCAAATACTTATTTCCCTCATTAAAATGCAAATCAATTTATAACATTTTTGACATGCGTTTTTCTGGATTTTTTTGTTGTTATTCTGTCTCTCACTGTTGAAATTAACCTACAATTAAAATTATTGATTGATCATTTCTTTGTCAGTGGGCAAACGTACAAAATCAGCAGGGGATCAAATACTTTTTTCCCATCTCCTCCTCTCACCTTTTCCCTTTGCTTGTGGACTTTAGTGCACAACACAACAGCTGTCTTTGACCAGGCGCAAAAACCTCTGTGTCGCAAGGATCTGTACACAATTCCTAGAAGCTGAAAATGTCCCACTAGACATGTCACCCATTGAGCAGGCTTAGGATGCTCTGTATCGATGTGTATGACAGCATGATACAGTTCCAGCCAATATCCAGAAACTTCGCACAGCCATTGAGGTGGAGTGGGACAACATTCCACAGGCCACAAACAACGGCCTGATCAACTCTATGTGAAGGAGATGTGTCGTGTCGCGCTGCATGAGGCAAATGGTGGTCACACTAGATACGGACTGGTTTTCCGATACACGCCCCTACCTTTTTTTAAGGTATCTGTGATCAACAGATGCATATCTGTATTCTCAGTCGTGAAATTCATAGATTAGGGCCTAATGAATGCATTTCAATTGACAGATTTTTTTTATATGAACTGTAACTCAGAAAAATATTTGAAAATTGTTCCATGTTGCACTTATATTTTTGTTCAGTGTAGTATAGTTTTATCTAAAAAGGATAACTTATCTATGTTCAACTATTTTTTCCCCCCCCCGAAATTCACTGAGTAGGATGGTCCTCCGCTTCCTCCTATGAGAAGCCTCCACTGACTGTATGGTACTGTATTATATTCTTACTGTAAACATGGAGCAATTACTGCTCAGAAAGGTCAAAGACAAACACTGTGTTGTATTGAGCCGGTAAACTGTGACATGTTGTCAGTGCTGACCTTATCCAGGAACCAGTCAGGTAGGCTACCAGAGCCGTCGATACGAGTCTTCATCTTCCTCAGGGGAGAAATGTCATCGACCTCCAGGGTGAACATGTCCTCCTGACCCCGCTCAATCTTAAAGACAACCAGAGTGTGAGCACAATGCTTTATGGGAGTCTTTTAAACTGTAAACACACCACTAGTCCACATCACATGCACTGTGAACTACAGTAAATACAACTATTCAAATATAGTTTTTTATGTGGATGAATGTGGAATAGAATTGCAGTTTGGTCGTTTCAAAACCACTTTATGTTGGCTTATTGGGGTGTGTTTATTTGGGTGTGTTAAATTTATGCATTTGTTGAAGTGTGAACATTTGGTCATTTGGATGAACTTTTGGGTCAGGTGTGTTTGATAGCGTTTAATCAGTGTGTTTGGTTGCCTGTGAACGTTTGGTCAGGTGTGAGAAACTGGTCAGGTGTGTGTTTGGTCAGGGTCAGGTGTGTGTGTGGTACTGTACCTGTCCTCATTGTTCTGCAGCGAGATCCCCTCTGTAGTGACACAGACAGGTAGATCTGGGTGTCTGCTCTTGCATTCAGAACACCTACCGTCACCACCGTCACCTCATAGATGATCTGACAATAACAGACAGACAATGATTAATAATCAGTCAATGAATCAATCACTCAATCAAATGAAACAATTCATATTTCTTTAATTGATGAGATAACATATGCTGCCAGTTGAACCAAACAGATAAATCAACCAAACAAATCAATGTGACAAAAAGTACATGTTAAGACATTTCCTTGTAGGGGAGAGTGGGGTAAGTTGAGCCAAAGGGGTACGTTGGGCCACCCTTGATTCTAGGAAACCATTCAAAAAATTAATCATGTGACCAAATATTTAGCAAGAGGTCATCATTTCATGGAGTGTGAAGGAAGAAGGAAGAGAACAGATTTTCACCAAGTCAAATGAATGTATTGTGTTAGAAGTATCATGATGCTTGTATCTAAACCAAAGTAGATTGTTCTATACATCAGTTGGGGTCTTCATAAGCTTCAATATGAGGGCATTAACCTAGCATGAAAGTACATCCTTGTAGCTGAGTGAGCTAATATAGTAAAAATGTTTGTATTGGGGTAAGTTGTGCCAATGGCCATGGGGTAAGTTCAGTCAATGGTTGAGCCAATGGCAAGTTGAGCAAATTGAAGTGCTTTCTTCCCAGGCGTAATACAAGCCATTATTACTGGGATATGAGGGAACAACAGGGCCCGGCCTATGCTATAAGTGTAAAGAAAAAAAAAAAAAAAAAGAAAGTACAAAGTGTTTAAGTGTAAGCCTGTGTTAAAAGATGCTAAAAATGATTAAAAGACAAATATAGATTGTGTTTGGGAAATAAAGATAGACATGGTTTTAAAATGTGTGGGTAATATTCTGGCCCTCGCTTCATATTCGTCGCCAAACCCACTGACTCCAGGTCATCTATAAGTCTTTGCTAGGTAAAGCCCCGCCTTATCTCAGCTCACTGGTCAACATAGCAGCACTGACCCATAGCACGCGCTCCAGCAGGTATATTTCACGCATCACCCTCAAAGCCAACTCCTCCTTTGGCCGCCTTTCCATCCAGTTCTCTGCTGCCAATGACTGGAACGAATTGCAAAAATCACTGAAGCTGGAGACTCATATCTCCCTCACTAACTTTAAGCATCAGCTGTCAGAGCAGCGTACAGATCATTGCACCTGTACATAGCCCATCTGTAAATAGCCCACCCAACTACCTCATCCCCATATTGTTATTATTTACTTTGCTCCTTTGCACTCCAGTATCTCTACTTGCACATTCATCTTCTGCACATCTATCACTCCAGTGTTTAATTGCTAAATTTGAATTATTTTGCCACTATGGCCTATTTATTGCCTTACCTCCCTAATCTTACTTCATTTACACACATTGTATATAGACTGTTCTATTGTGTTATTGACTGTACGTTTGTTTATTCCATGTGTAACTCTGTATTGTTTGTGTCGCACTGCTTTGCTTTATCTTGGCCAGGTCGCAGTTGTAAATGAGAACTTGTTCTTAACTGGCCTACCTGGTTAAATAAAGGTGAAATATATATTTTCTTTTTAAATACCGGAAATTATTCAGACCCTTTCCCCATATTTTGTTACGTTACAGCCTTATTCTAAAATGGATTAACATTTTTGCAAATGTATAAAATAATAAAAACCTTATTTACATAAGTATTCAGACCCTTTCCTTTAAGACTCACAATTGAGCTGAGGCTCATCCTGTTTCCATAACCAGCACTTACACAGGAAAACGTATTTGACCCTGTTGGTTGGCATGACAACAGCTAGCTCATCAACCAGCTAGCAGCTCTCAGGAGAGGCCCCGTCTGAGCTATAGGGAGGGCATGGAGCAACCACATCCATCAGCATATGTGTTGTGACCCTTGCACTCGATGAAGACTTCTGAGTCTAAACGCCATTTGTGTAACATGGTACAGGAATAAAGCACTCATTGTAGCAGCATTAAACTGTGCGCGGGCATTTTCTTTCTTTATCTACAGTATATTTTCTACACCACCACTTTTCTATGGGATATGAATATTCTGTATGCTTAATGGCATGTGACCCATACCTCCACCTTCCTGATCTCTCCCACGTCAACGCCATGCGACATGAAGGACTCCAGAGACCCAGAATCGAAGCACCTCTTCCTCCCCCCCAGGCAGGTCCAGCCACAGCCTCTCCGTCTGGGTGTGGTTTGGTCCCATGGTGACCACATAGACCCTGCTGCTGGTACTGGCATCCTTCTCTGCCCCTGGTGAGATGGTGAAGTGGTATGGCATGACCGCAAAGACACAAGGTAATGTGTTTTGACTGTATGTATATGTGTGTTCAGTTGTTTCTCCAAACCCTGCCTCTACAAAGTGAAATGTGAATAAATACTTATTTCTGAAGTGCTCAATCAGCTTATTGCAATGTATGCAACTGGTGAAATGCAGTATTCTTTCACAACTCTTTATGTGCTTGTGTGTGGGTTCATATTGGCAGTATTGTGTTTTTTTATTGGTGCTCTTCTTTTGGATGTCCTCATTCGTATTACTCTTCTTGTTCATGTTGCTGTCTTCACTCTTCATGATCAGGGCTGAGCTCTTCTTCCTGCCTTGGAAAGTCTCCCTCTACCCCTCATAACCCTGTGAGAATACACAGGTCAGGTCACACACACTTTGTCAGGGTTCTGTGTGCTCACACACATGCGTACACACTGACACACTCTCTTGTTGTGATGTGTGTTTTGTCCTATATTTATATTGTATTTATTTTACATTTTTAATCCCAGGCCCCTGTCCCCGCAGGAGGCCTTTTGGTAGGCCGTCATTGTAAATAAGAATTTGTTCTTAACTGATTTTCCTAGTAGAAGTATAGTTCACACATACATTGGTGTATACACACTGGCACACAAACACAATACCTTGACATAGAACATTCTCTCGATGCATCTGTCCTCTCTTTTCCTGGACAACTAGCGCTCCTACATCGAACACTAAGACCTCCTCCAGATCCTCATCAACCACCTCTACGTAGTCCAGGTACCAATCAGCACTCACCATGCTGTTGTCATGTCGAATCTTAATTCTAAACACCTGGTACAGGTCCACCGCCTCTTTGGAAAATGTATCCACCTGAAATAGGAGGCACATTCAGCACAAGCAGTAGGCAAGTCAGTTAAGTTAAGAGCAAATTCTTATTTACAATGACGACCTAGGAGCAGTGGGTTAACTGCCTTGTTCAGGGGCAGATTACCTTGTCAGCTCGGGGATTCAATCTAGCAACCTTTCGGTTACTGGCCCAACCCTCTAACCACTAGGCTACCTGCCGCCCCAGGTAGCCTAGTGGTTAGAATGATCCAAAAAGACACATGAATTTGTATTTTCCTTCTATATTGCCTTAATATCACTGTACAATGATTGTATAACAACATCACTAACTTTTATGTTGTGATACAAAAGCCAATAAACCTACTCAAGTACAAATAATATACAGAAATGACAGAAAGTCATGGATATGGTGTGTTGTTCTGTCTCTTACCGCTCCCCTCTCAAACTTGTTCCTGTTTGTCTCAGACTTGCTGGGTTTGTGTTCACCCGTGCCGCCCAGGTCTCCGTAGATGGTGAGGAAAACGTTGGCATCCGTGCCCGCGTTGTAAACGTCACCCGTCATCACAGACACATTGTAGGTGGACACAGATAACATAAAACACAGACTGAGATAACCCACAGACAGAAAGCATAATAATGGGCTGAAGTGTCCAAATGGGAACAAATTCCCAACACTGTGTGACTGCAGCGGAGAAAGACATCAATTTCGAGCAGAGAACTGCCACATCATTTACCTGTCAGACAAAAGAAGGCAGGCAGACAAAGAATCTGACAAACGAAAAGACACATTCTGCTGTAATGGCCAGCCTCCGGTGTGTATGGCTGTGCATGTGTGTGTACTTTCCACTGAGTCTTCCTCCTCAGTGTGTGTGTGTGTGTGTGTGTGTGTGTGTGTGTGTGTGTGTGTGTGTGTGTGTGTGTGTGCGTGTGTGTTCGCTTGTGTATGTACTCTCCAGTGCATCTTCCACCTCAATCTCGTTGACTTTCAGGGTTCCGTCTCATAGTAGTTTCTCCGTTATGATGTCAGAAGGTACTAATTCTCTCACTGCCTCTCCGTCATCCTCTGGCTTGGCCAGCCAGCGCTCACAAGAGAAGATGATAGTCTCCGACCCCTAGAGAGACACAGAGCAGCAATACGTGACTGAAAACACACCAGATCTCTCCGTGAGGAGAAGAGCACCACCTTGTGACTAGAAATTGTATTGTTTTGATTTATAATATGACGTCATCCGTATCTTTTTACTGAAGGCGGGTGTAGGATTGCTCTGACCTTTGACACTGGACTAAGATCAGTTTTGTGCATTTTCCCCCATATGGTTAAGGTTAGGATTTGTGAAGGGGAAGCTTATCCTAGATCTGTAGCTGAGTAAGTAGCCTTTCTCCTGTGTATCCTTCTCTTCCTCACCGCGATCCTAAAAATGCTCACAATAATCATTGACTGCGAGCGATTTTACAGCGCAAGCTTTTTAAAATGACACCAGCCTCAGTTTCTCCCTCAATTGTCATGACCACTATAGATCTTCTCTATGACGTCGCCCATGTCCTCCAACTGCATTGGTGTTACAGAAACATCATCATCATCATGAGGATCAAGAGCATCATCCCCCACATTGTCATCCTCTTCATCATCACCATCATCCTCATTAAATAACCATATATTCCTTACTCAACTGTCTGCTCTATACAGTGTTTTAATAGGCGACTACCGTGGGGTCATACCTTAACATGTCCTCAGCTCCCCTCTCAAACTACATGGTCCGCTCCCTCTTGTTGACACAGAGAGACCTCTGCTGGGTGCACACACCGTCTCGACCGTACAGCACGGTGAACACGTCTGCGTCTGTACCCGCTGCAAACAGGTCACTGGTTTTGATCTCGTATGGCACAACTGTGACAGAAGGGAAACAAGGGTATGATATGGCATGGTAGTTGGTAGGATAAGGTCTTGTAAGATATGGGATTATCTACAATAAAGTACAGTGTGCTTTAGACTGGCTCTTATGGTATGTCAGATATGACCTGATATGGTATGATATAAGATAGTAAAACTGTATAGGGTAGTGGTACGCTGGCTAGTAGGCTATAATATGTGTTATCTAAGTATAGCATGTTGCAGGTTGGTTCTTACATGGTTTGTCGAAATCAGTCTGGAGGTCTGCAGGGAACAAGTCCCTGACGATGGCCCCGTTGTCGTTCTTCCTCTCCCTTGTACAGCCAGCGACCACAGGAGAAACTTAGCATCTGGCCCAGGGACGGGGCGTCAACCTCCACCCGGTCAAGGAACCACATCATATCAAAAGGAGTGTGTGTGTGTCGGTCTCTCAGTCTTCATTTTATTTGTATTTATTTTTCACCCTTTTTTTATTCTCCCCGATTTTCGTGATATCTAATTGGTAGTTACGGTCTTGTCCCATCGCTCCAACTCCGGTACGAACTCGGGAGAGGCGAAGGTCGAGAGCCATGCGTGCACCGAAACACGACCCTGCCAAGCCGCACTGCTTCTTGACACACTGCTCGGTTAACCCGGAAGGCAGCCGCACCAATGTGTCGGATGAAACCTCTCTGTCTTATGTATTCGTATCACATAACTGCCTGTGAAAACACAGCAGTAAATGGCATAGTTAGTAGTATATTCAAATGCACACGATCACAGACACAAACGTGTATATTATCAAAATGTCTATTTTGTGCCGTACATGGTGGCAAATGCGTTGTCATCGGTGTCCGCATACTTCTTGTCTCCAGTCTTTACCCTCATTGTGAAGGTGGTGGACATGGCTGACAGCGAGATCAACCAAATCAGATAAGAATGTATTCATGATATAATGCATTGATATTATTCAATCAAATGATATACTGTATAACTACTGATTAATGCAATGTGGGTAACTAGGCCTAGATGTTTGCATCTGTTATTTTCCAGAAGGAATAGAACATACAACATATTTTTCTTATGAAAATTGCTCTGAAAATAACGGGAGCAAACAATTTGTAATTCTAGCCCCTTGTGTGTGTATTTATCACCCTTCTGCTCCAGGACGAGTGTTGAACTGGAGTCTTCCTCCTCCTCATCACCCTTCTTCATAAAAGACCAGTTCCCTGGTGATCTGTCAGTTGTCCTCATCAATGTCATCAAATGTCATCAAACCACCGTTTACAGGGGAAGTAGTACCTAGAACACAATTTTTGTCTGTCTGCCACTAGCCTACCCTGCCAGGCTTCTAGGCCTATCTGCCTGTCTGTCTGTCTGTCTGTGACTTGATAATAACCCCATAAATACAATTTCTGACCACCAAGGGGAGCTGTGCAGTTGTTTTCTTAGACCAATGGGCAGACCTTTTTATATCCTGAAAAACCACACCTTTTCTCAAAGATACAGGCAGTCTTGGAAGAGATGCATAGATTTTTTGGGACCAGCTATTTATCTATAAATCACCTTCCTAGCTATATAGATATACATCTATGGTGTGTCATATGGTGTAGAATGTAGATAAGTGGTAATAATAAAATAGAAAAAGAGGCAATATTATCTCAAATGGTGTAGTAGTGTGTTTAATAATCCTAATAATTAATCCTAATAATAATTCATAATAATCCTTAATAAAGTGTTTAATAATCCTCTCTTATTGTGTAATCCTGTGCCTGCCTCCTCCCCTCCCTTACGTGGTGTTATCTTTGTCGTCTACTATCTCCACCCAGTCCAGGAACCAGGCGGCATGAGGCTGGCTGTTGTCATGGCGAATCCTCAGCTTCTTCAGAACGCCCAGATCGATGGCCTGGGATGGAGAATACATCCTCCTGAACCCTGCAGAGAACCACGGGAAAGGTCAGAGTTCAAAGGCATAAATAAAAGGTTAATAAAAAGGTACCTGTTCAATGATCAATAATTGTTTACATGTTTTCATTTATTTGATTCGTAACAACAGGGGACCGTGCACAAAGGTCAAACAGCTAGGTCAATGGGAAAGAGGTTGTAGTTCAAGAGCGACTCAGATATTGACATCATCATCATCATCATATTGACAGACGTCTCACCTGCCCTTTCTCAAATGTGTTCAGGTTGTTGGGACTTCCTGAGTCTCTGCTCGGCCCTTGTCGACGATCTCTCCGTAGACGTTGATGTATATATAAGCCCTCCAGGTCTCAGAGGTCCTCTGGGAGGAGCTCCACCACGATCTCCCCATCCTCCTCGTCACGGGCCAGCCAGCGCTGACAGGGAAAAGTCACCCTCTCCACCACCTCCTGGAGCTCTGTCACATGCTCCTCGTCCTCCTTCTTGTCATCCTTCGGCTTCTCCTTCACCACCTCCCTCTGCACCATAGCGAGCCACTTGACGTCCACCGTCTCAAGGAACCACCCGTCGCCCATACCAGAACCGTCCTACCCGATGCAGATCTTGAATAATTTGCCCACATTCAGTGCCTCGACTGTAAGACAGGCCAACGGTGGTTATACAGAGATTTGTCCTCTTCACTCCACAACATGGCAGAATGACTGATTTTATGATAAGTCTTCTCAAAACCAATGACAGCTGTGCTCTTCATGAATCCAACTAATTCACAAAAGGAAAATACTTTTCCTCCCACAATTTGAAACCAATGAATGTGTAGTCCGTAGACTACTTCTACTGGTTCACTGACCGTGTCTGACTTTAAATATCTCTGTGGTCACGCGCTCAAAGTTGTAGGAGCGGCTCTCGAGGCAGATGAGCTCAGTCTTGCCGTCCTCTCCATAGATCTGACAGAACACATTGACGTTGGTGCCACCTTTGTGCATGTTCCCCGTAACCGCTGTGATCTCGTAGTTTATCACTGCAAACGAGAGGGCAGAGCAACATGTCACTAACCAATTAGACAATGGCAGGATGATGGAAAGTGGGCTAATGCACCACAATCCATCATAATCACTAAGTAGGAGTTCATCACTTGTAGGACAGAACTGTATTTATCAAGTGAAGTCATCTGGTTACAGGTTTATTCAGTGTCAATGTAGGTATTCTATCATTTTGAGTATTCCTGTACTTTTTCCATTGGGTGTTCTTGAGAGAACTTGGGTAGATACTTTGTGTATACAAATGCCTCAGTGTATTTGAAAGCTCTAGTACAGCACCTAGTGTGTATAAATATTACCTCTGCTCTGGCCAAAATAAATACACACTGTAAATATATTCATTTAACTTTAACATGATATAATATAATTATCTGTCACAGTATGCGGGTAAAGGGTGAAGCTTATTTGTCCTATTTCACACATGTACGAGTCTGTTAATACACATGTGAGAGTTGGAATATGTGTGCTTTGCATACCCCACTCTCCCTGTGACACCCTCAGAGAGTGAAGTCATGGCCAGGGTCGGCCATTATCAACGGTGACCCTGGAGCAATTAGAGTTAAGTGCCTTGCTCAATCGATTTTTCACCTTGTTGGCTCAGGGATTCAAACTAGAAACCTTTCGGTTACTGGCCCAGCACTCTAACCACTAGACTACCTACTGCCCTGTACAGTATAATGCATGTATTGTCTCAGAATATAAACTCGAGTAAACTTCCTGTTACGTTTCTCGATGTCCAGAGTCTCGCTGGGGTAGATCTCTAAATCCATCCTCCCATCAGCCTCACCCTTACAGAGCCAGCGGTGGCTGGGGAACTTGTACTGCTATCCATGGACTGGCACAATGATCTGCACCAATGTCCAGGAACCAAACAGCACCCAGACCCTTGTTATTGTGGCCAATCAGCAGACGGTGGATCTACAGAGAGAAATCAGGAAGTAAGAATCAAGGTGGGATTGATGGTCATTATAGATGCTTTTATCCAGTTAACGTTGTCAGTATGTGAGACCCAATCAGGAATCAAACCCACAACTCTGATGTTTAAAGCACCATACAACTCCAAAAAACTGAGACATACACTATAATTGCATACTGTAGGAATAAGTTGGTATAAATAAGATGACTATAATCTATGTTTCTAGGTTTCTGATAGTGTATTCTATCTGTATTTTCTACATTTATAAAACATAAAGAATAGAGTTGTACGATGTCATAGGTCTCGACAGTGAAGATATCAGTTTGCCCCGTCTCATAGTAGTTACTCAGGTCGTTGTCGGAGACCACCAGGAGGATCCTTGTGGTGACGCCCTTCTTCCCGTACAGCTTGACAAACACCTTGGAGTCTGAGCTGGCCCCTTTGATGCTGCCTGTCCACCGAGATATGGTAGTTGACATCTAAAAATAATATGAGGCATGGTTTCTCCTCTTAGGCCTTTTACTTGTATTTCCACACACACACACACACACACACACACACACACACACACACACACACACACACACACACACACACACACACACACACACACACACACACACACACACACACACACACACACACACACACACACACACACACACACACACACACACACACACACACACACACACACACACACACACACAATTGTAAAGGGATGCTGGTCCATCAGCTGGCTAACTGCTTAAGCGTGTCCATTAGAGAACGGCCATTAGAGACAGACTGGGCGTGGTCGGTCCGGATGACTGTCTTCCCTGAGGCAGTATGGCTGTTAGTGAAACACTGTGTGATTGGCTGTTTGGTGCTTTTACTAGTGAGGGAAGTGAGTGATTAGATGAAATTCATTATCAGGGAAAAAAAGTCCCTGTCGCATAGCACTAGTCCATGTATTGTATTGTATTGCATGTCTTCAGCACTAATCATTTTAAGTTAGTTAGTTAGTTAGTTGGCCATGCTCCCATTATGTTATTAAAGATATCATGTGATTGGCTGGTTGGTTGACTTTCCTGTTACAGGGGAACTCTATGGCCACTGACTCTGGTTGGCCCTCCTCTCTGACCAACACCTTATCCAGGAACCAGCCGCAACCTCCGCCCTACCCATCATGGCCGATACGCACCCTGCACACCAGGCCCAATGGCACCGCCTCGATCAGGAACTCATCAGCCTGTGGAGAAATTAGGCAGATGAACCACTCAAAACCAAGTTAGCCCACTGAGCTAAAGCCTAGATATTAGATCTGGGAGCTAACACAAGTCTTCGGGTCTCTTCTGGATTCCATGTAGAACCCTCCGGGGAAATGGTTCTACCTGGAACCAAAAAGGGTTCTACCTGGAACCAAAAAGGGTTCTTCAAAGGGTTCTCCTGTGGGAACAGCTAAAGAACCTTTTTAGGTTCTAGATAGCACCTGTTTTTCCTAGGAGTGTACTCTTTCTCAGGAAGTGTCCAATCCAGCTCCAGCGGTGTCTCTTGAGCATGGTATCCATGGCTTCCTGCTTCGTTTGTCTAAGGTGGTTGGTGTTTGATATTGTGTTTGGCCCTACGATGTGCATGATTCTCCGGAGGGAAGTTGTGTGGAAGGTGTCATTTTTTCAAGTCTACTTCTGTCATTTTGCAGCATTCTGAACCATAATGGAGAGTTGCCAGTACACAGCTCTGGTATATTTTGAGTTTTGTACTTGTTCTATATTGTCCAGATTTCCAGACTTTTTGCTCTTGCTTTATTGATTCTGGTGCAGATGTGTTTGCTGGTGCTTCCATCATGGCATATGGTGCTCCCAGTCCCAAGGTAAGGGGTTAACTCCAGGTCCTGTTCCTTGATTTTGACTGCGTTTGCTGTGTTGATGTTGATGGGCATGACCTTGGTCTTGCTGCAGTTGATAACCAGGCCGACTTGCTGGCCAAAGGACCTGAACTCTGTCAGTGTTGTATTGTAGATGTTGGTGTGTGTGTGATAAACCCAGGTCATCGGCGAAGTCAAGGTCTTCTAGAGTAGAATACAAAGTCCATCTTATTCCTCTTGCCTGATATTTCTGTTGTACTCCATATGACTCAGTCTATTACCAGGTTGAAAAGAAACGCTGACATCACACAACCTTGACGAACTCCAGACTTCACAGCAAAGCTCATGTTGCTGGTTCCCACAGTGCATGAAAAGTAGCTGTGGTACTGTTTTATGATGTTAACGACATGGGTGGGGGTTCCATAAATTCTTAAGATCTTCCATAGTCTTTTGTGGTGAATGCTGTCAAAAGCCTTCTGGAAGTCAATAAAGTTGATGTAGCGTTTCCATTGTCACTCACTACATTGCTCAATGATGTTCCTGAGAGATCTGGTCTGTACAGCTCCTTCCTCCCCTAAAACCCACTTGTTTGTTCATAAGCACAAGTAGGTGCCTGAATGATGACCCCCTTGGTCCAATTTGAAGGTATCTTTCCCTTCATCCAGATGTCAATGAAGAGTGGAAGAAGGATGTTTGCAACCAATACTGGATCGATTTTGAACTGCTCTGCATTGAGGTTATCAGGACCTGGAGATTTCACATTCTTTAATGACTTGATGGTAGTGATTATTTCTTCTTTGGTTGGTGGGTCGGTGTTTATGTCTAGATCTTCTGGAGCAGCTTCAGGTGAGTTAATTGGTCCACAGGGTTAAGAACCTCTCTGAAATCTTCTGTCCATCTTGCTTCCTATTCATTTTCTGTAGTAGGAGGTTGCCTTGCTTGTCTTTGATTTGAGTATTTGACTTTCTGCCGCAGTTTAGGTTAATAATTTTATATACTGTTCCTTGCTTGTTGTTTGCTGCTGCTTTTTCAGCTGCACTTGCCAGCTCCTCCAGGTAGTCCCTTTTGTCTCTTCTTACTAGCCATTTGACTTGTGTGAGGATTTTTCTGTACTGCTCCTCCAATTTCTGTTTTAGCCTTTGTGATTTGGCATCTGTTGTTTTCTTTTTCAGGTCCCTTCATCATTTCCCATGTTTCTGGGGTGATCCATTCCTTGCGTTGCCTTCTGTGTCCTATAGTTTTCTTGTTGCTTTCACTGTAAGCTTTAACCACTTTCTACCACTTCCTGTCTATATTTCCCTGTCGCCTCATCTTCTTCTTCTGTGTTATTTTTAAAGGGCTTGATACTTGTTGCGAACTTGCATTATGAAGGTTTTCTTGATGGTTTGGTCCCTCAGCATGCCAACATCAAATCTTGTTGTTCCTTTTGTCGGTGGTCTTGAACATTTCAGCTTTAGTTTGATGTCCGCAGTCACAAGATGGTGGTCACTGCCGACATCTTCCCCCCTTCGCACCTTCACACCCCTCAGCGAGCTTCTCCACTTGCTGTTGATCATCAGCTGGTCAATCTGGTTCTTGTCTCTTCCAATAGGAGAGTACATGTCAGCTTGTGGATATTCTTGTGGGGAAACAGGCTGCTTCCAATCAGAAGGTTATTTGTGATGCAGAATGTTGCCAGTCTCTCACCCTTGTAATTCATCTCCTCTCTACAGGCATGCTTCCCCATTGTTTTCTCGTAGTTGGTGTTGTTTAGAGGTCGACCAATTAATCGGAATGGCCGATTAATTAGGGCCGATTTCAAGTTTTCATAACAATCGGTAATCGGTATTTTTGGCCGCCGATTTGCCGATTTTTAAAACTTTTATTTATTTATTTACACCTTTATTTAACTAGGCAAGTCAGATTAAGAACACATTCTTATTTACAATGACGGCCTAAAAACGGGGGTTAACTGCCTTGTTCAGGGGGGATTCGTTTTTGCAACCTTCGGTTACCAGTCCAACGCTCTAACCACCTGCCTTACATTGCACTCCACAAGGATTAACAGGCTGACTACCTGTTACACGAGGGCAGCAAGAAGCAAAGGTAAGTTGCTAGCTAGCATTAGACTTTAAAAAAAACGATCAATCTTAACATAATCACTAGTTAACTACACATGGTTGATGATATTACTAGTTTATCTAATGTGTCCTGCATTGCATATGATCGATGCGGTGTCTGTTAATTTTCATTGAATCACAGCCTAGTTTGACAAACGGGTGTTGATTTAACAAGCGCATTTGCGAAAAAAGTACTGTCGTTGCACCAATGTACCTAACCATAAACATCAATGCCTAACAGGAATATTTAGACTTAGTCACCCGTTAGATAAAATACGGAACGGTTCTGTATGTCACTGAAAGAAAAAAAACTTTTGTTTTCGAGATGATAGTTTCCAGATTCGACCATATTAATGACCCAAGGCGCGTATTTCTGTGTGTTTATTATATTATAATTAAGTCTATGATTTGATAGAGCAGTCTGACTGAGCGGTGGTAGGCAGCAGCAGGCTCGTAAGCATTCATTCAAACAGCCCTTCGCTGTGCTTCAAGCATTGCACTGTTTATGACTTCAACCTGGGTGGGTATAATTTGTGGAACGTTCCAACAGGAATCTATTCCAAAAACTTCGTAAATAACAAGGTTTCCAAAAAACAACGCATACAAAGTTGTATAGCGGCAGAATAAGATACCGGGTAGGGAGTGGTCTATTTCATTGCGTTTTTCACTCATCACGTTTATTCCGAAAAATGTCTGTCCTCCCATGTCTGTTTGCCTATGGACAAACATTAAGAATAAGCTACGTGGTGAGTTGATGCCTATTCGGCAGCTAGTTAGCTAGGTTTGTATGCGTTGCTACTTTGTATGCGTTGTTGGTTGGCAACCTTTTACTTTACGTTTTTTGGAACAGATTCCTGTTGGAACGTTCCACAAATTATACCCACCCCTTCAAGCCTATCAACTCCCAAGATTAGGCTGGTGTAACCGATGTGAAATGGCTAGCTAGTTAGCCGGGTGCACACTAATAGCGTTTCAAACGTCACTCGCTCTGAGACTTAGAGTAGTTTTTTCCCTTCCTCTGCATGTGTTCCTGGTTTGAGCCCAGGTAGGAGCGAGGAGAGGGATGGAAGCTATACTGTTACACTGGCAATACTAAAGTGCCTATAAGAACTTCCAATAGTCAAAGGTATATGAAATACAAATCGTATAGAGAGAAATAGTCCTATAATTCCTATAATAATATAATAACTACAACCTAAAATTTCTTACCTGGGAATATTGAAGACTCATGTTAAAAGGAACCACTAGCTTTCATATGTTCCCATGTTCTGAGCAAGGCACTTAAACATTAGCTTTCTTACATGGCACATATTGCACTTTTACTTTCTTCTCCAACACTTTGTTTTTGCATTATTTAAACCAAATTGAACATTTTTCATTATTTATTTGAGGCTAAATTGATTTTATTGATGTATTATATTAAGTTAAAATAAGTGTTCATTCAGTATTGTTGTAATTGTCATTATAAAAATAATCGGCGGATTAATCGGTATCGACGTTGAAAAATCATAATCGGTCGACCTCTAGTGTTGTTGGTTCCAACCTTTGCATTCAGGTCTCCGACTACAAGGAGCAGGTCTTGGGGTTGCTAGGCCCATGCCCAACAGTCCACCTTTTCTGGTTTCGGGAGATTTTGGAGTTGATTTGTTAGTCCTCTCCCCTAGCCTTTTGTCTTCCTGGTGATGGATTACAGTCTCATTGCACGTGAGGCCAGGCAGGCTTTGGGTCGTGTACAAGCTGCCCCGGCGTGTCAAGCCTGTGTAGTGAAAGCCGTATCGCAAAAGCCAACAGAATATGTTGGTTTGATTTTTAGCAGTTCATACCAGCAGTGCGAGACAGACTGTACATACAGGATCTAAAATGGACACACTAACACACACCAGTAGATAAGAGGCACATGTAGATGATGAAATGTACAATACTGCAACATGAAAAGGAGATAACAACAACAAAACAGAGAGAACCTTTTTTCAGTACCAGCCAGCGCCGACGGCTCCGTTGTCGTGTCCGATGGTGCCCCCGCCCCTCACGTTTCATCTCATCATATGAACGTTGTACACCACCGCTTTGGGGATACGATCAAATTGGGTTGTTAGAATAGTACTAGGTTATTCAATGGATCCTCTGAAAAAAATTGCTGAGTTTTTTTCTAACCATGTGACATGTACAAGGAAAACTCTGGGTCCTCTGCTCAAGTCAACATGTACAATCTGATTTTGTATCTTTTTAGAGTGAAATGAGCTGTCTTACCGTTTTTTTTAATCGCTTTGGTACTATTTCCACAACTATTTCGTACATTTTCACAACTCTTAGTACAAAATTCCAAACTGGTCATGCTTGTAACCCAGACAGTCTTTCATTCAAACCTGCCATTGTGCAATCATTTGGATTGTAAACATCCAAGTTCCCAGTTGTCTTGAAGCTCTGACGTCGGAGTTCCCAGTTATTTTGAACACAGCATTAGTCTCAGTGGAGGGAGGCAGAGACCAGCAGTGTCCGCCTCTCATGGACGTTGTTCTCTCCTTCAGTTGAGACTGACCAGAGAGAGGAGACAGTCTTCCACCTGATGGCGAAACTCGAGTTGCACCGCCTCAGACAAACATTCATGTTGTTCCTATAACCAAAGAAAGTGAAATACTCGATATTAAAATAGACACAACGAGCTGCTAATAATAATAAAAACGCAGGGCTGTAGATACACTTGGCTACTTGTTCATTGCAAATGCAGCGCGAGAGATACGCGCGTTTTGTTTTGTAATAGTGTTGAATAAAAAGTATTCACAGTGCTGAATATAACCTTTGACATTACCTCACTCATTTAAAAAAACAAAAAAAACAATGCTGTGCTGTATCTTTGATAGTCTCTCTGGTCATGGTTTTAAAATATATGAAATCTCACGTAGGCTAGAATCAAACTTCGCTGTGCGGAGGGTTGTTGGAGCTGTAGGTAGGCACGGTGATTTGAGCTATCTGATTGGCCAGCACAGTAGGCGCATTCGATTTAGCCACAGATCTCCTTGTCCGCGGACAAATGAATTGGTTCATAATAGGAACACTTTGATCACCCGGTGCGCAGGCCTTCTGAATCAACTACACATACCGTCAACAGCGCAACACGGGAAACAAAGGAGTGCAAACCTTTATGCCTTTATCGTTGGCTTTTCTACAGAAATGTTTGACGATCGACTAGGAATGCCTTGAAGATTCGACCAGTCGCGATCGACCAGTTGGTGACCACTGCTCTACAATCATTCATGCATTTTTCAGATGTAATTGCAACATAGGTGTACTGTCTGTAATCAAATGTAAGAAATTAAATTAAACAATTGAATGAAAATAAAACAATGTTTCGCATGCATTCATTTGCATCAAGCCTGTCTTGAGCATTTGGCCATACATTCTCATCTTCATTGATTATGCACAGCAGGAAAAATCTTTTGGCATGGTGAATCCAAGTTGGACATTGGTCTGCATCAGTGGGGATTTTAACATGTAGATCTTGGTGTGGCAAAATGTTCCACCTCCATGCTGAAAAAAAAATCCTCAATAGGGTTGAGGAAAGGAGACTATTGGGGCAGGTATATAGGGTTACGAATTGGGGATGGGCCCGAAACCATGCCTGAACCATCTCTGCATGGTGGAACCTGACATTGTCCCACACAATGACAAAGGTGACCCCTTAATTTTGACAGGCTTGCCCAATTTCATTGAGAAACACAATGCTTTATATGCTTCATATGTATATACTGTGTTCTAGTCTACTGTATTTTTGTCAGTGCCACTCCAACATTGCTCGTCCTAATATTTACATATTTCTTTATTCCATTATTTTACTTTTAGATTGTGTATTGTTGTGAATGGTTGAAGCCCGCTTCATCAACAAAGATATACTTGTGATGGTTCACAGCAGCATCAAGCACCTTGTAAAAATATATTTTGGTTAGTTATTTTTACAGTGTAGTTCCAATATAATATTGTGAAGTAGCATGTGCATCAAATATTAACAGTAATACAGTACATAGCGCTACACCTGAACATACTCGGCCCGCAGTTTTTTCACCTGGTCGTTGTTTCAAAAGGCACCAGGTAAATGTTTTTCATAAATACCTGGTGCCTCTTCAAAAGACAGGTGATTGTTGGTAGGCTGATGGATGCCACACATGGCCACGGCCACCACCATGGGGTCTTCTGTCTATTCTGAGGGTAGAACAGAGTATACTGTCAATATATCATACTGGAAGACTACTGTAACATGTTTTGTGAGTTTACATGCATTACAATATGTAATTTAATGAAAATGTAATGGTAAAGGATAGCGGGGAGGTAGGTAGCCTAGTGGTTAGAGGGTTGGGCCAGTATCCTGAGCCGACAAGGCTCTGTCGATGTGCCCTTGAGCAAGACACTTAACCCTAGTTGCTCTGGATAAGAGTGTCTGCGAAATGACAAACATTTTAAATATAGTGCATATCCTGCAGACTTACCAGTTTTCTTGGCGAAATGTTTTCAGAATCAAATTGACAGTTGATCTTTCCAGAGTGGGTTGAACTAATTTTAAGGACCTCTGCCATGATAAGGCCTCTGCCCACCTCTTTTACCTCTTTGATGGGGCCCATGACCACCTCTCTGACAGGCCCCTTGTCCACAAGCTCTTTGATTTCTTCCTCTCCCTTGCTGTCTATCCTGCTCCATGTTGAAAGAAATTGCAAGTGTTCACATGCCCCCTTTTATACTGAACAAAAATATAAATGCAACATGCAACAATTTCAGTTCATATAAGGAAATCAGTCAATTGAAATGAATTCATTAAACCCTAATCTATGGATTTCACATGACTGGGCAGGGGCGCAGCCATGGATGGGAGCCAGGCCCAGCCAATCAGAATTAGTTTTTCCCCACTAAAGGGATTTATTACAGACCATAATACTGCTCAGCAAAAAGTTATCTTTGTCACTGGCTAGCCACCTCTCCTCTTTGATGATATTAAATGAAACAATATAAAATTTAGAACGATATAGAAGGAAATCACACAACTAATGACAGAAAGAAGCTTCAGTACAGTGCTTGTATTCTCACAGCTGACTCAGAGAACAACTAACGCTTGAGATGTAAAACACGAAGATTGTCTAATCTCACCTGTGTCACCATGATCTCCAAAGATATTCAGGAAGATGTCACCATCTGACCCCCTGCCCTTCTCGGCAGTAACACAATTACTGTATTTATACATTCACTGTACATTCACAAAATATCAAACAGGACAGGACATTCATTAACTGGTTATGGTCTGTTCATGGTGTTTCACATAGGGCATAGACACAGCCATCATGGTACTTTTCATGCTATGCAATCATTGTCACTGAAACTTAAATTCTACCGTAACCTCTAACCTCTCTTTAATTCCTGTCTAGTCTCGTGCCTTGTGCGAGTTTGTGTGCATCTCCTCCCCTTTTCTTGCAATAGACATCAGGCAGAGTTCCTCTAATCCCAATAAGCCAGTTTCCAGGTGAAATATTAATAGGTTGACTATAGGTGTGTGTAAGTGTGCCTGTCAGGGTGTGTCTGGTCCCATGACAACTGTCTGGTTCTACTTTGACCACTCTTCCAGTCTTGAATATACTGGAAAAGTAGGCACGAGCGGAGGTATGATCTGTGTCTACTACCGTGGTCACGTTTGGCCACAAGACACATGCACCCTGCATCCTCCTCTCTCTGTCTGATAATGAGATGTAAGATGAAGGTCACATGGTAACAAGAGGAATATAAGGCTTACCAGACGATTAGGCTCCATGAGGCACCTTACCCACAAGTAACAGTAGGCAGAGTAACTTACCATTAAGAACATGAAGTGTGCATTAACTACAAATCAAGTTGGCTATGTAGCTCCTAAATGAAGCACATCTGGGTTTCAGTTGCCCTATACTTTGCAGCTTATACTGTATGTGTGTTCAGTGCAATTGGTTTGAGTGTTTTTGAACCATGGGCCTCATGCAGTGTCGCCTTCTATATTCTATGTAGTTTGGATGTGTATTCTGTACTGTGTGTAAAGGTGTGCTTTCCAGATTGACTTACATTTGGGGATGTCCATGGGGTTGAGGCTGCCCAGCAGATCTCTGACATACAGGCTGTCCCCCTCCTCTCGGCTCAGACAGTTGTTGCAGGTTAAAAGTAGAACCTCAGGTGCGGACGGTTCATGTCGGTGACCACGACCCAGTCCAGGAACCAGCTGGCATTCAATCCACCTGTGTTGTCGTGTTCAACCCTGGGGACACAGTGGCAGTCAGCTATTGGAGGTAACAACTCCTCATTTGACAATTAGGCCTTCTGATACTCTGACACCTACACATAACGTTATTGTTAAAAGAAACACCAAAACAATTGCAAAAAATCTTGCAACTCCTAGCTACAATTTTGCCACTGGGCACACCATGTCATTTTATCGTGGGTAATATTTGGTTGAGACGTTGATTAGTCAAATGGCCACCAGACTATAGCACTTTGTGACATCAGCGGATGTAAAAAGGGCTTTATAAATACATTTGATTGATTGATTACATTGACCCCCCCCCCCCATTTGTTTTGTACACTGTTGCTACTCGCTGTTTATTATCTATGCATAGTGACATCACTCCTACCTACAAATGACCTCTAACCTGTACCCCCGCACACTGACTCGGTACCGGTACGCCCTGTATATAGCCTCATTATTGTTATGTTATTGTGTTACTTTTTATAATTTTTTACTTTAGTTTATTAGGTAAATATTTTCTTAACTCTTCTTGAACTGCACTGTTGGTTAAGGGCATTTAAGTAAGCATTCATGGTAAGGTCTACACTTGTTGTATTCGTCGCATGTGACAAATAAGGTTTGATTTGATTTGATTTGATCAATGCGATTACAACCTACACTGAGTGTACAAAACATTAAGAACACCTTCCTAATATTGAGTTGCAGGTGAGATTATATTGAAAGTACATGGTGCAAGTGATCAATGCCGTTCGAGAGTCTGTGTAGATTATTACAATTGTGAAGATCTCCTGCGACGACCTATGCATGCTATCTTGAAAATGGACGCTTTGTGTGATTACATAACAAGGCATTTACTGTTAAAATTGCCTCCAGAGAAGGTGTTTCCACTGCTCCAGAGTCCAATGGCGACAAGCTTTACACCACTCCAGCCGACCCTTGGCATTGCGCATGGTGATCTTAGGCTTGTGTGCGGCTGCTCGGCCACAGAAACCCATTTCATGAAGCTCCCGACGAACAGTTATTGTGCTGATGTTGCTTCCAGAGGCTGTTTTGAACTTGGTAGTTACACGCTTCAGCACTCGAATGTCCCATTTTATGAGCTTGTGTGGCATACCACTTGTCGGCTCTTAGACATTTCCACTTCATAATAACAGCACTTACATTTGCGTGGGGCAGCTCTAGCAGGGCAGAAAGTTGATGAACTGCCTTGTTGGAAAGGTGGCATCCTACGACGTTACCACGTTGAAAGTCACTGATCTCTTCAGTAAGGCCATTCTACTGGCAATGTTTGTCTATGGAGATTACATGGCTGTGTGCTCGATTTTATACAACTGTCAGCAACGGGTGTTACTGAAATAGCCGAATCCACAAATTTGAAGGGGTGTCCACATACTTTTGTATATACAGTGCATTTGGAAAGTATTCAGACCCCTTCCCTTTTTCCACATTTTGTTACCTTACAGCCTTATTCTTAAGTTGATTAAATTTTAAAAAAATCCTCAATCTACACACTATACCACATAATGACAATGCAAAAACAGGTTTTTAGATGGCAGGCAGAATCAGGCAGAGTGGTCAGGCGGGTTCAGGGTCAGGACAGGCACAGGTCAAAAACCAGGAGGGTGAGAAAAAGAGAGGCTGGGAAAAGACAGGCGCTGACAGGACAAACGCTGTTAAGCTTGACAAACAAGACGAACTGGCAACATACAAACAGAAAACACAGGTATAAGTACACAGGGGATAATGAGGAAGATGGGTGACACCTGGAGGGGGGAGGAGACAAGCACAAAGACAGGTGAAACAGATCAGGGCGTGACAATTTTTGAATTTTAGACCAATTTCCTGCAATTCTACACATTTCCGATGGAGCTGCTCGATATTTTTGCAGTTTTAAATCGAATTTCATGCAATTCTACACATTTTGCCATTGAGCTGAGAGAAAAAATATTTTTGTAGCTTTTGTAGCTTCAAAACGGCACAAAGGGGGAACATTTGCACACCATTTCAACACTGATGTTGGAAGCTTAGGCTTTTTGCAGGCTATTTTAAAATAATTCCTTTCTACTGTGGAGAATGCATTCTACATTTACCTAATGACTGAAATGGCACTGAACTTCTAAAAACAACAATAATACTCACAATATTATAGCCGGATTTGGGAATGATAGCCTAGGGCTGGGCTGATTTTAAGGTTTTACTGCTAACCTACAAAGCATTACATGGGCTTGCTCCTACCTATCTTTCCGATTTGGTCCTGCCATACATACCTACACGTACGCTACAGTCACAAGACGCAGGCCTCCTTACTGACCCTAGAATTTCTAAGCAAACAGCTGGAGGCAGGGCTTTCTCTTATAGAGCTCCATTTTTATGGAATGGTCTGCCTACCCATGTGAGGGACGCAGACTCGGTCTCAACCTTTAAGTCTTTATTGAAGACTTATCTCTTCAGTAGGTTCTATGATTGAGTGTAGTCTGGCCCAGGAGTGTGAAGGTGAACGGAAAGGCACTGGAGCAACGAACCGCCCTTGCTGTCTCTGCCTGGCTGGTTCCCCTCTCTCCACTGGGATTCTCTGCCTCTAACCCTATTACAGGGGCTGAGTCACTGGCTTACTTGTGCTCTTCCATGCCGTCCCTAGGAGGGGTGCGTCATTTGAGTGGGTTGAGTCACTGACGTGATCTTCCTCTCCGGGTTGGCGCACCCCCCGCCCTTGGGTTTGTGCCGTGGCGGAGATCTTTGTGGGCTATGCTCGGCCGTGTCTCAGGATGGTAAGTTGGTGGTTGAAGATCCCTCTAGTGGTGTGGGGGCTGTGCTTTGGCAAAGTGGGTGGGGTTATATCCTGCCTGTTTGGCCCAGTCCGGGGGTATCATCGGCCGGGGCCACAGTGTCTCCCGATCCCTCCTGTCTCAGCCTCCAGTATTTATGCTGCAGTAGTTTGTGTCGGGGGGCTAGGGTCAGTCTGTTATATCTGGAGTATTTCTCCTGTCTTATCCGGTGTCCTGTGTGAATTTCAGTATGCTCTCTCTAATTCTCTCTCTTTCTCTCTTTCTCTCTCTTTTTCTTTCTTTCTTTCTTTCTTTATTTCTTTCCCTATTTATTTTTTCTCTCTCGGAGGACCTGAGCCCTAGGACCATGCCTCAGGACTACCTGGCCTGATGATTCCTTGCTGTCCCCAGTCCACCTGGCCGTGCTGCTGCTCCAGTTTCAACTGTTCTGCCTGTGGCTATGGAACACTGACCTGTTCACCGGACATGCTACCTGTCCCAGACCTGCTGTTTTCAACTTTCAGCAGGAGCGGTAGAGATACTCTGAATGATCGACTATGAAAAGCCAACTGACATTTAGTCCTGAGGTGCTGACCTGTTGCACCCTCGACAACCACTGTGATTATTATTATTTAACCCTGCTGGTCATTTATGAACATTTGAAAATCTTGGCCATGTTCTGTTATAATCTCTGGCCACCCCTCATAGCCTGGTTCCTCTCTAGGTTTCTTCCTAGGTTCTGGCCTTTCTAGGGAGTTTTTCCTATCCACCGTGCTTCTACACCTGCATTGCTTGCTGTTTGGGGTTTTAGGCTGGGTTTCATAAATACATTTGATTGATTGATTGATTAGACTAGTATTGAATTATCTTCTCTTTTTTTGCAACTGTTTTTATTGGTATTTATTTTTCACAGTTACAGTAAACAATGCTTCAAATACAGCACATGTAATTTTATACATTCAATATACCATGGGAACACACTTTTTGATTGAGGTAGTAATGTATATGCCCATATATGAAAACATAAAATACTTCAGTAATACTTCCATAGCAAAACATACATTAGAAACAGCAAAGTGCACAAAACAAACATGGCTAGTCTTCAAAATGAGTAGAAAAATGATAACAATAAGACAGGCCAATATTAAACACTCAAAGGTAGATCAATTAAATACAAAGCTTAGGTTGGCAGTTAACTGTAGAGTAAAGGGAAATTGAAGTGTCTCTACATAGGTAAAGAAAGTTTGCAACATTCAGTAGAATGTGTCAGAAGAACCCCGTAGGGTATATTTTATCTTTTCCAATTTACTCAAGTGTAAGACATCTTTAATCCACACAAAATGAGAGGGAGGAGAGGGCGATTCCAACAGAAGTAAAATCAACCTTCTTACCAACAAACTCACAAAGGCTACAAAGTCAGATGTGTGTTTTGGTAGTGTTATAGTATCAGGTATTACCCCAAATAATGATGTTATGGCAGTAGGAGCAAAAGGTACTTGTAATACTTTAGATATGTTATCAAAGATTGCAGACCAGTAGTTATGTCGAGAAGAGAAGGAGCAAAACATATGTATTAAGAAAGCAGGAGCTTGCCGACACCTGTCGCAAACAGGGTCCACATCAGGATAGATCTTAGAAAGCCTGAGTTTAGTCCAGTGAGTGCGGTAGAGGATTTTGCATTGGATCAAACCATGTTTGGCACAAATAGAAGAGGAGTGGACGCGGTACAGAATATCTTCCCATGTGTCATTATTAAACTCATCACCCAGATCCTGTTCCCATAAAGTTTTAAAGCTGTGAATGAAGGATGGATTGTGAAGAAAGTAAATGTGATCATAGCTATAATAAATAATACCTTTTACTGTTGGGGATGGTGTGAAAAATGCATCAGTGGGAGGGCCCACAGGAAGAGTGGGGAATTGAGAGGTCATGTCAAGGACAAAGCTGCGTATTTGTAGATATTTAAAGAAATTACTATTCGGAGTTGTTGGAACGATGCAAAAGTGCCGTCAATATTCAAATCATTGAATGATTTGCTGCCAAGACTAAACCACATGGAGAAGGCCCCATCTACTAGGGATGGATGGAAACCGTAATTATGAGTAAAGGTGCCCTTCATTTTGGTTCTATTTTTTTACCTTTATTTAGGTTTGCAAACCAACATGACGTCTAAACTGGTTCCAGATCTTGAGAGTGGTTTTTACTCAAATGTTTTTGGTATAACTTGAAGTAGCAGAATGAATAGGGGAATGTATAAAAGCAGCCAGTGAGGATGGCATACATGAGGAAGATTCTATCTTCAACCATGCTGGAATGATATGTGAGTTATCTGCACGGATCCAGTACTGAATTACACGGAAGTTGGCGGCCCAATAATAGAACTGGAAATTAGTTAGGGCCATGTCCCCTAAGGGTTTAGGCCTTTGCAGGAACACCTTGCGGATCCTTGGATTTTTTTTATTCCAGATGAAGTCTGAGATAATCCCATCGAATAAAAATAGGTATACATTGAAAGAGGTCGGAGAATTTAGGGTATTCATTTTATCCGAATTAATTCGACCAGCTAACGATAGGGGGAGTAATGACCATAATTCAAACTCTTTCTCCACCAGAGTAAGGAGAGGAGTAAAGTTAGCCTAAAAAAGGTTACCAAATTTGTCTGTGACATGTACCCCCAAGTGTGTAAGTTTGTTGAAAACTACTCTGAAAGCCAATGTGTGTAATGGGTAGTTACGAGCTGCTACATTTAAAGAAAAAAGCTTGCTCTTTTTCAGATTTGACTTGTTTTTATTTTATTTTATTTAACATTTAGTCAGTTAAGAACAAATTTACAATGACGACCTACCAAAAGGCAAAAGGCGTCCTGCGGGGACGGGGGCTGGGATTAAAAATGTAAAAGAAAAAAAAATAGGGCAGAACACACATCAGAGAGACACCACAACACTACATAAAGAGAGACCTAAGACAACAACATAGCATGACAGCAACACATGACAACACAGCATGGTAGCAACACAACATGACAACAACATGGTAGTAACACAACATGGCAGCAGCACAACATGGTAGCAGCACAAAACATGATACAAACATTATTGGGCACAGACAACAGCATGAAGGGCAAGAAGGTAGAGATAACAATACATCACGCGAAGCACCCACAACTGTCAATAAGAGTGTCCATGATTGAGTCTTTGAATGAAGAGATGGAGATAAAACTTTCCAATTTGAGTGTTTTTTGCAGCTCGTTCCAGTCGCTAGCTGCAGAGAACTGAAAAGAGGAGCGACCCAGGAATGTGTGTGCTTTGGGGACCTTTAACAGAATGTGACTGGCAGAATGGGTGTTGTATATGAAGGATGAGGGTTGCAGTAGGTATCTCAGATATGGGTGAGTGAGGCCAAAGAGGGTTTTATAAATAAGTATCAACCAGTGAGTTTTGTGACGGGTACACAGAGATGACCACTTTACAGAGGAGTACAGTGATGTGTCCTATAAGGAGCATTGGTGGCAAATCTGATGGCCGAATGGTAAAGAACCTTCAGCCACTCGAGAGCACCCTTACCTGCCAATCTATAAATCACATCTCCGTAATCTAGCATGGGTAGGATGGTCATCTGAATCAGGGTTAGTTTGGCAGCTGGGGTGAAAGAGGAGCGATTACGATAGAGGAAACCAAGTCTAGATTTAACCTTATCCTGCAGCTTTGATATGTGCTGAGGCTATATACAGCGAGGTGCTGACTCTGAAATCTCTTCCATGGTGATAGGTTCCACCAATTGAAGCTTGGAGACTGAATCAATTGTTGGCACAGTTCAAGTATTAAAAAATGTATCAAGAGCAGAGGGGTCAGCAGACTGTTCTGAAGTGTATAAAGAGGCATAGAAGTCCTTAAACTGGTTATTTATTAGCTGGGGATCTATTGTTGCACCTGTAGGTGATTGAATTTGAGAATCTTTTTCAGTAGAGGAAGACTGGCAAAGTTGATGAGAAAGCAATTTACTTGCCTTGTTACCATACTCATAGTGAGTATGTCGCGACTTAACCTGCAGTTCCTCAATTTGGCCTGTTGACAAGGTATTGAATTCAGCTTGTAGAGTCAATCCCTGTACACATTTGGGAATGGTGAGGTAGCGCAAGTACTGTCTAACCGTAAAATACTAGCGTATGAAAGGATTTGACCTCTAATGAAGGCCTTAAAAGTCTCCCACAGAACAGATGCTGAAACGTTGGGGGTGTCGTTAGTAGCTATAAAAACATAAATCTGAGCAGTCAGAAAGTTGACAAAACTTTAATCAGCCAGCAAGCGTGTATTAAAATGTCAAGGTACACAAGGCTCAGTCCCACCACCAACTGATAGCTCTAAAGTCAGAGGGGCGTGATCAGATATGACAATGGAATTGTATGAGCATGAGCATACAAATGAAAGAAGTCTGTTGTCTAAGAAGAAGTAGTCAATGCAGGTATAAGTGTGATGGACATGGGAGAAAAATGAATGTTCCTTACTAGTTGGATTGAAAACTCCAGGGGTCTGTAACGACAAATTTTTCAAGAAAGGTTTGGATAGCCTTAGCAGACTTAGAATGTGTGCTAAGTAGGATTAAGCCAGCAATTAAAATCACCTCCCAAGATTAATAAGTTTGAGGTCATATCTGGAAGTGAAGCTATAAAGTGCATAGACATTGGCAAGGATCAACGGAGTATTATAGATTCTGTCAGTGACAATAATATTGGCATCTGAAATAACATTGGAAGAAACAAAGTGCACCGATTTATGTATCAGAATTGCAGCTCCCCTTGATTTTATTTAGAAAAGTGGTGAGATAAAGTTGACTTACCCAGCCTTTTCGCAATCTAAAGTGATCTGAAATTCTCAGATGGTTCTCTTGTAAGAAAGCAATCTGTGTTCCCAGATGTTGAAGATGATGAAGTACTCTACTATGTTTGACTGGTTGGTTCAAACCTTTACAGTTCCAACTAGAAAATGTAAGTGAATCACTTATAAAATGGGTTAAAGTTATGTATAGTAACACTAGGTGTATAATAGTAAATAATGGCTACATCTCAGAAAGTTTTAAACTGTCAAAAGGAGTAAAACAAGGTTGTCCACTATCGGCATATCTATTTATTATTGCCATCAAAATGTTAGCTGGTAAAATTAGATCCAACAATAATATTAAGAGATTCGAAATCTGTGGCTTAAAAACAAAGGTATCATTGTACGCTGATGATTCATGTTTTCTTTTAAAACCACAATTAGAATCCCTCCACAGCCTCATAGAGGATCTAGATACTTTTGCTAACCTCTCTGTATTAAAACCAAATTATAATAAGTGTACTATATTACGTTTTGGATCACAAAAAAATTCCACTTTTACATTACCGTGTAGATTACCAATAAAATGGTCTGACAGGGATGTGGACATACTCGGTATACAAATCCCGAAAGAAAGAAATGATAACACTCCAATACATTTTTATAGAAAGTTAGCAAAAATAGATAAGATCTTGCTACAATGGAAAGAAAAATATCTGTCTATTTGTGGAAAAATCACCCTGATTAACTCATAGTCATATCCCAGTTTAACTATTTGCTTATGGTTTTGCCTACACCCAGTGACCTGCTTTTTAAATTATATGAACAAAAAATATTCAATTTTATTTGGAATGGCAAGCCAGACAAAATTAAAAGGGCCCATTTATATAACGAATAGGAACTCGGAGGGCAGAAATGATTAAATATGAAAGCATTAGACCTCGCACTAAAGGCATCAGTCATATAAAAGTTATACTTAAATCCAAAATGGTTCTCTAGTAAATTGGTAGGAATGTCTCACCCCATGTTCAAGAATGGCCTTTTTCCCTTTATTCAGATTACAACTGCTCACTTTCGGTTGTTTGTATCTTCAAAATATCATTATTTTTTTAAACAAGCCTTAGAAAGTTGGTTGCAATTTCAGTTTAATCCACCTGAAAAAACAGAACAAATAATACAACAAATATTGTGGCTAAACTCAAATAAACTAATTTATTTTTTAAAAATGTATTTTTTGCTATTTAAAAAAAAGTATGATTTTTGTAAATTATTTCATAAATAGGACTGCTGGAGTTATATGACACATGCAGCTAACACAGACATATGGAAACGTCTACTCTACCCAAAATTACAACCAACTAATTGCAGCATGACCACAAAAATGGTATAGGCAAGTAGAAGGGGGGAAAAGTAAGGAACTTGTCTGTCGGCCCTGCATTAAAGACCATTAATGGTTAAAGAAAATTGTGATAAATAAAAACATATACCAATTTAATTTAATGACCAAAAAATTTACAGCTGTGCCATATAAATTGCAAAATAGTTGGGAAGAGATTTTCGATGTACCTATTCCATGGCACATGGTTTATGAATTGACACGCAAAAACAACGCCAGATTCAAAACTTCAAATTTTAAAATGTAAATGATTATACAAACTTCTTGCAACCAGTAGAATGTTATATATATATATATATATATATGGGGGATACAATCTTCCCAGCTCTGGATTTTGCTGTTAGGAGGCAGAGTCATTAGATAATTTATTTTGGTACTGTCTATATGTAGCTCGTTTTTGGTCACAGGTCCAGGAATGGCTGAAGAATTGCAACATTTACCTAGAACTAATGCTGCAGCGGGCAATACTGGGTGATCTGAAAAGTCATATTCAATCAATCAAAAATATAATAATTATTTTAGCAAAAATGTTTATTTTTAATTTACAATCTGTAGAAGCTATGAGAATAGAAAAGTTCAGTACTTTTGTGAAGCATCACAGCACAGTTGAAAAAAATACGGCAAATAGAAATCCAAACTATAGTTAATAAACTATAGTTTTGGCAAGTTGGTTAGGACATCACTTATAATTCACTGTATCACAATTCCAGTGGGTCAGAAGTTTACACACACTAAATTGACTATGCCTTTAAAACCTCTCTGGGGTATGAGGGACCGTAGCGTCCCACCTCACCAACAGCCAGTGAAATAGCAGAGCGCCAAATTCAAAACAACAAAAATCTCATAATTCAAATTTCTCACACATACAAGTATTATACACCATTTTAAAGATAATTTTCTCGTTAATCCAACCACAGTGTCCGATTTCAAAAAGGCTTTACGGCGAAAGCATAGCATTAGATTATGTTAGGACAGCACCTAAACAAGAAAAACCACACAGCCATTTTCCAAGCAAGGAGAGGCGTCACAAAAACCAGAAATACAGCTAAAATTAATCACTAACCTTTGATGATCTTCATCAGATGGCACTCATAGGACTTCATGTTACACAATACATGTATGTTTTGCTCGATAAAGTTTATATTTATACCCAAAAACCCGATTTTACATTGGCGTGTAATGTTCAGAAATGTTTTGCCTCCAAAACTTCCGGTGAATGAGCACATCAATTTACAGAAACACTCATCA
This sequence comes from Salmo salar, assembly GCF_965601325.2. Lineage (NCBI taxonomy): Eukaryota > Metazoa > Chordata > Actinopteri > Salmoniformes > Salmonidae > Salmo > Salmo salar. Next base: position 80,293,422 of record NC_138301.1, on the reverse strand, counting down.
TAAACTTTCATAAAAGATACAAGTGTTATGCACAGAATTATAGATAAACTTCTCCTTAATGCAACCGCTGTGTCAGATTTCAAAAAAGCTTTACGGTGAAAGCAAACTTTGCAATAATCTGAGTACAGCGCTCAGATATCAAAACAAGCCATACAGATACCCACCATTTTGGAGTAAACAGAAGTCACAAATAGCATTATAAATATTCACTTACCTTTGATGATCTTCATCGGAATGCACTCCCAGGAATCCCAGTTCCACAATAAATGTTTGTTTTGTTTCGATAAAGTCCATATTTATGTCCAAATACCTCCTTTTTGTTTGCGCGTTCAGTCGAGTAATCCAAATGCACTGTGCTCGCACAGTAAGTTCAGACGAAAAGTCAAAAAAGTTATATTACAGTTCGTAGAAACATGTCAAACGATGTATAGAAGCAATCTTTAGGATGTTTTTATCATAAATCTTCCATAATATTCCAACCGTACGATTCCTTTGTCTCAGAAATGAAAAGGAACACACCTAACTCTCACTGGAGCGCGCGTGATTGAGCTCATGTCATTTTCTCAGTCATCTGATTCCAAGATCTCTTATTCTCTCCCCATTCACAGTAGAAGCATGAAACAACATTCTAAAGACTGTTGACATCTAGTGGAAGCCTTCGGAAGTGCAAAATGACCCCACAGACACTGTATATTAGATAGGCAATGACTTGAAAAACTACAAACCTCAGATTTCCACACTGGTTGGATTTTTCACTCAGGTTTTTGCCTGCCATATGAGTTCAGTTATACTCATGGACATCATGCAAACAGTTTTAGAAACTTAAGAGTGTTTTCTATCCAAACCTACTAATGACATGCATATCCTACCTTCTGGGCCTGAGTAGCAGGCAGTTTACAACGGGCACGCTTTTCATCCGGACGTCAAAATACTGCCCCCTACCCAAGAGAGGTTATTACACAGTTTGGAAAATTCCAGAAAATGATGTCATGGCTTTAGAAGCTTCTGATAGGCTAATTGACATCATTTGAGTCAATTGGAGGTGTATATGTGGATGTATTTCAAGGCCTACCTTCAAACTCAGTGCCTCTTTGCTTAACATCACAGGAAAATCAAAATAAATCAGCCAAGACCTCAGAAAAAAATTGTAGACCTCCACAAGTCTGGTTCATCCTTGGGAGCAATTTTCAAACGCCTGAAGGTACTGTACAACAATAGTACGCAAGTATAAACACCATGGGACCAACGCAGCCGTCATACCACTCAGGAAGAAGACGCGTTCTGTCTCCTAGAGATAAACGTACTTTGGTGCAAAAAGTGCAAATCAATCCAAGAACAACAGCAAAGGACCTTGTGAAGATGCTGGAGGAAACAGGTCCAAAATTGTCTATATCCACAGTAAAACAAGTCCTATATCGACATAACCTTAAAGGCCGCTCAGCAAGAAAGAAGTCACTGCTCCAAAACCGCCATAAAAAAAGCCAGACTACGGTTTGCAACTGCACATCGGGACAAAGATAGTAGTATTTGGAGAAATGTCCTCTGGTCTGATGAAACAAAAATAGAACTGTTTGCTATAATGACCATCGTTATGTTTGGAGGAAAAAGGGGGAGGCTTGCAAGCCAAAAAACACTTTCCCAACCGTGAAGCACGGTGGTGGCAGCATCATGTTGTGGGGGTGCTTTGCTGCAGGAGGGACTGGTGCCCTTCACAAAATAGATGGCATCATGAGGAGGAAAATTATTTGGATATATTGAAGCATCATCTCAAGACATCAGTCAGGAAGTTCAAGCTTGGTCGCAAATGGGTCTTCCAAATGGACAATGACCCCAAGCATACTTCCAAAGTTGTGGTAAAATGGCTTAAGGACAACAAAGTCAAGGTATTGGAGTGGCCATCACAAAGCTCTGACCTCAATCCTATAGAAAATTTGTGGACAGAACTGAAAAAGCATGTGCGAGCAAGGAGGCCTACGAACCTGACTCAGTTACACCAGCTCTGTCAGGAGGAATGGGCCAAAATTCACCCAACTTATTGTGGGAAGCTTGTGGAAGGCTACCCGTAACGTTTGACCCAAGTTTGCTACCAAATACTAATTGAGTGTATGTAAACCTCTGACCCACTGGGAATGTGATGAAAGAAATTAAACCTGAAATAAATCATTCTCTCTGCTATTATTCTGACATTTCACATTCTTAAAATAAAGTGGTGATCCTTACTGACCTAAGACAGGGAATTCTTACTAGGATTAAATTTCAGGAATTGTGAAAAACTGAGTTTAAATGTATTTGGCTAAGGTGTATGTAAACTTCCGACTTCAACTGTGTATGTGTATACGTATGAATGTTTATGTGTACATATATATATGATACATACAGTACATACAGTACATACCCATATATATATATATATATATATATATATATATATGGGTATGTACTGTATGTATCTATGTATATATATATTTACCCCAAAAATATATGGGTGATTAGAAATGATGCAGACAATTACATTGATGGAAGCAACAATATTTTTGCAATATTAAAGCTGATCCACCCTTAAAAAGAGAAAAAAGAAAAGAAAAGCAAGTGTACTCCCTGTCGACTGCCCTAGAATATTAGGTTGTTGAGTCATACTTTGGAAAAAATGGAAATTAGTGTAGCCTTTTAAATATAAGCAGAAGACCGAACCTGGCATACAAGAACAAATAACAAAACAAAACAATGACAAAATAAAAAAAATTATATATATTTATATATATATATATATTATATGAATAGAGGCTTACTATTTCAGCGAACAATGAGGAAAATGTGTGTATAATGCAAATCAAATAACAGGAGGCTACATATCATCACTGCACTGCAGAAAGGCTAAATATCAATCTCGTTGCTGCAGTCAGTCTGGGGGAGCAGTTTCCTTCAAGTTCTTGTTGATTTAGTCAATTGCAGCGGTCTAGTCGTTGAACTTGTGAAGAGCTCCGCTTGGTAGTGTGATCCTGAGCTCGGCTGGGAAGAAGAGGCAAAACTTGACTCCTGTACAGTTGTGCAGAAGCCGCTTTGCGTTACCAAACGCCACTCGTTTGAATGATCTTTAAACTTATTGTCCATGCAGCGATTTTTTTTTTTAGAGGTGTAAAGAAATCCGAGGCAAAATGCTTGTCTCTCACAGACGTCACATCATGAAAGAACACAAGACCAGTCCTTCTACAACATTGTCAGTAGTCTAGGCCTTATAAGTTATTATTGCGTAGCTATGCAATTTTGCAGAGATAAAATGTCGCCCAAAGTAGCAATTTAGAGATTAAATAAACTACCCTACGTTATCAGAAATTCTAGGCCTATTAATTCAGGTGGTGGTTAATTGACAATTAGCCCTGGCACATTCTTCTACTGTAAGCTAATTTCAAAACACATTGAACTGGATAATGATGATGGTCTAGATAAAACCGCTTGTATTTCGCACTTGCAGATTTTCAGATGACCTGCAGCAATGCAGATGTTTTTAAAAATGTATATTCACTCCTCAAAAGATAGATCTAGGCTATTACCAACACCCAGTGTGTTGCAGTCACTCAGACGTAATCTATGTGTCTTCACTTTTTAGGACTGGGATGTGACCCAGATCCCATCTCTAGCACCATCACCATCACAACCCCCAAAGAACAGATGGTGCTTAACACTCAGTGGCATTTCCGAGGAAATACCCCACAGGCATTCTAAGCTCAGTCTGAGACTGCAGTACAGTGAGTATGCTGAGATTATTATAATGTAGTGTACATTGAACTAGTGGTTTCTGCCACCATGATGCTATTGTCATACCGTACCTCAGCTTCTTCGATGGCCCCACATTGTGTGTTTTGATCTGGAACATGTCTGTCTTATTTTTTTCAAATGCCATTCGGCTTCCGCAACGTGAGAAGAGATCGATAGTATGAGCAAAAGGGAGAGACAGACTACAAGATAAATAGGGATGAAGTGTCACGTCCTGACCAGTTTAGGTATTATTTGTATTGTAGTTTGGTCAGGACGTGGCAGAGGGTATTTGTTTTGGTTGGTTCGGGGTGGTTGGTTGTGTTTAGGGTGTGTGATTTGTTAGTTCTGGGTGTTGGGTATGTTCTAGGTTGTATTTTCTACGTTCTGTCTAGTTTAGTTTTTATATGTTTAGGTTTGGGTGTGGACTCTCAATTGGAGGCAGGTGTTTCTATTTTCCTCTGATTGAGAGTCCTATATATAGGTGTGTGTTTGTTGAGTACTGTGTGTGAGATTGTTCTGTGTAAAGCCTTGTGCCTTACCAGCCTGTATATAGTCGTGGTTTTCTTTGTGTATGTGTTTTTGGTTCTCCTTCTTCACCAAATAAAAGAAGATGAGTGCACATATTCCTGCTGCGTTTTGGTCCACTTTATCCGACGACAACCGTGACAGAACTACCCACCAACAATGGACCAAGCAGCGGAGGAGGGAACAACAGGTGGAATATCATGAGTCATGGACTTGGGAGGAGATTCTGGCCGGAGAGGGCCCATGGAGGAAGTCTGGGGGGGACTGGAATCGCTACTGGGGAACACAGCTGGCGAGGAAGCCGGAGAGGCAACCCCAATATTTTTTTGGGGGGGGCACACGGGTAGGTTGGCTGGGCGAGGATTAAGTCCCAAGCCAAATCCCCGTGTTTTTTCCAAATGACCATTGACTGGACAGGTCCCATGCTTTGGGGTGATGGGTGCTGTGATGAGGCCGGGTATTTTCAGGCCGGTATGCGCAGTACCAGCGCCCCACATGTGCCAGGGGAAAGTGGGCATCCATCCAGTAGGGGTGATGCCAGTCCTGCGCTCGAGACCGCCACTGCGCCTCTACGGTCCAGTGTTTCCCGCTACACGCACTAGCCTTGAGGTGCGTGTCTCCAGGCTGGCACGTCCAGTACCAGCACCACGCATCAAGCTTCCAGTGAGTCAGCCCACTCCAACTCGGCCGGTTCCTGCTCCCCGCATTAGCCCTGAGGTGCATGTCCCCAGGCTGGTACCTCCACTACCAGCCCCACGCATCAGGCTTCCAGTGCGTCAGACCAGGCCAGAGTGTCCGTCAACAGTGCCTCGTCCAGAGTGTCCGGCACCAGGTGAGACGGCCCACTGTCCGGAGCCGAGTGAGTCTGCCCGCGACCCGGATCAGAATGAAGTTTACTATAACTTTGAACTGTGAGTCTGCCTACAGCTCGGAACCAAATGAGTCTGCCTACGGCCCGGAACCGAGTGAATCTGCCTTTGGTCCGGAGTCAAGAAAGCCTGCCTACAGTCTGGAGAACAGTAGGCCAGAACCTGAGCCACCTCCAGTATAGGTGGGTTGGGGAGGGGGGGGGTGGGGGGGGGGGTGTAGCACAGGAGCCGTTGTTGACGGCAGCCACCCTCCCTTCCCTCCCTTTAGTTAGGGATTTTTTTGAGGTGCATCTGGGGTCTGCACCTTTAGGGGGGGGGGGGGGGTACTGTCACGTCCTGACCAGTTTAGGTATTATTTGTATTGTAGTTTGGTCAGGATGTGGCAGAGGGTATTTGTTTTGGTTGGTTCGGGGTGGTTGGTTGTGTTTAGGATGTGATTTGTTAGTTCTGGTTGTTGGGTATGTTCTAGGTTGTATTTTCTACGTTCTGTTTAGTTTTTCTATGTTTAGGTTTGGGTGTGGACTCTCAATTGGAGGCAGGTGTTTCTATTTTCCTCTGATTGAGAGTCCTATATATAGGTATGTGTTTGGGGTTGTTAATTGTGGGTAGTTGTATTTCGCACTGCTGTTATAATTGTAGCCTGTGAAACTGTCGTTCTTTGTTGTTTTCCGTGTTCACGTTTATTTAATAAATTATAATGATGAGCACGCAACCCGCAGCGCCTTGGTCCTCTCTCTCCTACGACAGCCGTGACATGAAGACAGATCTGGTAAATTGGAGCTTCTGATAGATCAGCTTAGTGTGTGGCACAATGATGGTCTCATGCCAGATTGGTAGAGTGGCGGAATCCCAATATGCTGTTGTCCCCTCTTAAATATCAATGGTAACACTTTCTTTGGCATGAGTGAACTTCAATGTATTGTACATGACACCTCATAACAAGTCTTATGTCATATTTATGCCACTGCATATAAATGTCATAAACGATCAAATAAGGTGTTACCTGAAAGACATCCTATTCAGTATCTGATTCAGTGGGCTTTGCATAGAGGCCTAATATGTTGTCTCTGTCACAGGGCGGTAGAATCGGACACCTGACCAGAGCCAGTCTGGGGTTTTGACAGTGACAGATGGCTAGTGTCTCTGTGGCAGGTCTTCCACAGCCAGCTGTGGTCTATCAGATACGATAGACTCCAACAATGGAGAATATACCTGTCATTGACACACATATCTCTCAATGCTCCCCATTTTGGCAATTATGGTCAATATTCAAATCTGTGCCAATGCCCTCCCTAATTAAAGGGGCAAAATGCATCAATAACATTTCTGCCACTAAATTACTGTCCAACAAGTTTGCCCTGTCTGTCTAAAATTAACCTTCAAAATAAATGGCGGATTGACATTGACAAAACAAATCAAACCCAACGCAAACTTTGGAATTCATGCCATTTGAGCAGTGATCTCCACAATTCCATTAGAATTCCAAAATGTTGCATTTCGCTCTGCCTAGATTGTTCCAATCCAGGGCCACCACTTACGTGTCATGATGCAAATGTTAATTGATCATTCCATATTACAAGTAGGATATATAAACGCTATATCTGAGTAAGGTGAAACTTTACTCATCCTCGGTAGTAATGATGATTAAAGCTATATGTCACAACTATTTGTAATTAAATACATATTGACATATGGACATATACTGCACACTACTTAGCCAAAAGTATGTGGACACCTGCTCATCGAACATCTCATTCCAAAATCATGGGCATTAATATGGAGTTGGTCTCCCATCTGCCGCTATAACAGCCTCCCCTCTTCTGGGAAGGCTTTCCACTAGATGTAGGAACATTGCTGCGGGGACTTGCTTCCATTCAGCCACAAGAGCATTACTGACGTCGGGCACTGATGTTCGGCGATTAGGCCTGGCTCGCAGTCGGCGTTAACATTCATCCTAAAGGTGTTTGATGGGGTTGAGGTCATGGCTCTGTGCAGGCCAATCAAGTTTTTCCACACCGATCTCAAACGATTTCTGTATGGACCTCGCTTTGTGCACGGGGGCATTGTCCTGCTGAAACAGGAAAGGGCCTTCCCCAAACTGTTGCCACAAAGTTGGAAGCACAGAATCGACAAAAATGTCATTGTATGCTGTAACGTTAAGATTTCCCTTCACTGAAACTAAGGGACCTAGCCTGAACCATGAAAAACAGCCCCAGGCCATTATTCCTCCTCCACCAAACTTTACAGTTGGCACTATCCATTGGGGTAGGTAGCATTTTCCTGGCATCCTCAAAACCCAGATTCATCCGTCGGACTGCCATATGGTGAAGCGTGATTCATCACTCCATAGAATGCGTTTCCACTGCTCAAGAGTCCAATGGCGGCGAGCTTTACTCCACTCCAGCCGACGCTTGGCCTTGCGCATGGTGATCTTAGGCTTGTGTTCAACTGCTCGGCCATGGAAACCCATTTCATGAAGCTCCCGACGAACATTTATTGTGCTGACGTTGCTTGCAGAGGCAATTTGGAACTCGGTAGTGAGTGTTGCAACCGAGGGCCGATGATTTTTACACGCTACGCGCTTCAGCGCTTGTGTGCCTTATCACTTTGCGGCTGAGCTGTTGTTGCTCCTAGACGTTTTCACTTCACAATAACAGCACTTACAGTTAACCAGGGCAGGTCTAGCAGGGCAAACATTACACCAACCGACTTGTTGGCAAGGTGGCATCCTATGACGGTGCAACGTTAAAAGTCACTGAGCTCTTAAGTAAGGCCATTCTACTGGCAATGTTTGTCTGTGGAGATTGCATGGTTGCATGCTCAATTTGTGGCAGAAATAGCCGAATCCACAAATTTGAAGGGGTGTCCACATACTTTTGTATATATAGTGTAAAACATTCATATGTATGTATGTATACAGTATCTACTGTATGTACATCTGTGTATATCATATGTTAAATCCTGAATCAAATCAAATCACATTTTATTTGTCACATACACATGGTTAACAGATGTTAATGCGAGTGTAGCGAAATGCTTGTGCTTCTAGTTCCGACAGTGCAGTAATATCCAACGAGTAATCTAACCTAACAATTTCACAACAATTACCTTATACACACACACACAAGTGTAAAGGAATGAATAATGTGTCTTGTGTGAAGGGGAGAATGACCTGAATGTCAGGTTGAATGACAAAGTGTAGCCAAGTGTACTATAGATGAGGGACAGTATACTGTATACGTGTAACTCTATCTGCTTGTCCATGGGTGTGTAGTGATAAAGAGAGCCTGCGACTTGCATGATAACAGTCCCTGTGCAGGTCCTCATAATACCAACACAGATTAAGTGTGTTATATGGAAATGACATCTTTTTTCATTTGTTCTAATTGAAAAGAAGACCGGCCATGTCACATAGTTCCTCCTTACTCCAGATACACCGTGTGTCCGTTATGTAGCTGTATAGAAGAATGCATTCTGTACTCTAGCCAGGCCTCCATCAAATGCATTAGGAGATTAGCCTCCTCTCGTTATGGATCATATCCATCAAGCACTATCAGTTCCATTACCTCCTGGTAAACGTTATGAGGCCAGTTAACGTGATCAGTAGCTTTTTGTGATAATTGTACTGATTTGATAGTTGACGTCAGAACAGCATCACTTAGTCAGTTTATATGAGGCTTGTGAGTTTAAAGTTACAGGAATGCACTCTTATACAGCCCTCATACCCTCAATGCAACACAACAAAGGAAGTAATTATACTGTAATAAATAATCATCCTTAGCTAGATTGATAAAAATACCTATTTTCTGTGAATTAGAATGAAATGCAAAGGGTTAACAATTGGCAAAGAAAACATTATTTTCTGCACAAATTCCACATTGTACATCCCATTTGCAACACCCAAATATGCATTGTACGTTCATGAATTAGGATTAAAAACATTTGCCATACATACCTTGAGATTTGTCACTGAATTACAATATATCTCATTCAATAATATGAATAAATGAATACTAAATATAAAACATATTGACAGAGCATTTCGAGTTCAATATTATGTTTATACCATTATATGGAACATGATTGGGAGTGTGTCCTTTTAAAACCCTGACCCTTTGTGAGTCAGTAGTTATAGTAAGTTATATATTCCAGTATTTATTTTCAGTAATACTGCAGCGCTGACATATGTATTAGGGAAATACGATTGAACTCACTTGCTGGCCAGGTGCACTTTGGGAGTGATGCCAAAGTATCCACAAAGAGTGACAAGTACATTAGCATCTGTGCCTGCCCCTCTCACATAACCTACGACAGTCACCACCTCATACAGAGAGGGAGAGAGAGAGTTGCTATTGAGAGAGGCTGCCATAGGCAGACCTGGCTCTCAAGAGAAGACAGGCTATGTGTACTGTACACTGACAACAACATGAGGTGGAAACTGAGCTGCACTTCCTAACCTCCTGCCAAATGTATGACCATATTAGAGACATATTTCCCTCAGATTACACAGACCCACAAAGAATTTGAAATCAAATCCAATTATTGTTTATTTCACTCTGTTTATTATCTATTTCATTTGCTTTGGCAATGTAAACATATGTTTCCAATCCCAATAAAGCTCATTGAATTGAGGGGGGGGGGGGCATCATTACATTAGTTGATTTGTTACTTAGTTGAAAAATCCTGAAAATCCTGTCTTTCTTCTTGTGGTCACGCTGACAGGTATACCAGAGCTTTACAGCATCAGCTGAACATTGGGGCTGATCCGTCTCTAGGGTAAAAGTCAGATCATAAGAATTGGCAGGATTCCATCATTGAGCGATGGAGCAATTAGGAGCATTACGTTTCCTTCCATAGAGGGCTGGCTTCCAGGGAGCCCAATGCAGCGAATCTGCCGTGAGTGAATCCATGCCTGGCTTCAAGCCAACTGAGGCTCTTTATCATTTCAGAGCTGGATTTCTGTGCATCTCTCTCTCACTCTCTCTCTCTGACTGACTGACCATGAAACAGACAGGGAGGAAGGGAGATGAACACTCAGCACTCATCCGTATCATATGACTTTGTTTGTTTGTACCACACCCGTCTGTCTGGGGGGGGAGTTGACACATGTCTGCTGTCACTGTAGATGTGTTTATCTGTTGTCACTTTGTGTTAATGTGTGACTAAAGTGTGTTTCATTTAGTAGATTTGTTGGTTTTGCTGCTAAAGCTGTAAGTCAGTGTAAGTCCTTTCTATTATTACTTGAATTTGGTGTGATTACATTTCATTGCTCTTTTTATGCAAATAATATGAACCTGTAGTGTTATAGGCTCCAAAGGATTTTCTTTGTAATATTATGTCCTGCAATGGGTCTTCTTCCTTTAGCAGGCTTCATTAGGGCTCTTTCTATTCTACACCATTAATAACTGATGGTACAGTACATAGTAAATGGGTAATGTAACCAAGGGGTTTAGGTCAAACCCCCTGGCCAGTCAGCAGAATTATGTAACATGCAGGTCATGGTTAATAGTGTATGTACAGGGTAAACACGAGAAGCTGTAAATAGAAGTCCCTGGTAAATACTGCCTGACATTGGGTAAACTTTGATTGTACAGCCTCATAAATGATACAAAATGGGGCCTTGTTATATTCCTCTGGCAGCAGTCGGAGGACCCCAGCATTGCCTCAGCCCTAAGAGTTGAGACGCGTCCATGGAGGAGCAGTTCATTAGGTTCAGTAAAATATCAAGAAAAGTGAGAAAACTATTCCAGAGAAAGGGGGGGGGAGTGTGTGTGTCTCTCATACCAGCACAGTCGTGAAGAAGGAGCGAAAGCCATCTCCCCCCTCAGGAGGTTGTACCATTGAGCACATCTTGAACATCTGCAGCACCCTACCTGCCATGGCTATGCATTTTATCTAACTACCTTGTACCCCTGCACATTGGCTCAGTACCGGTAATCCTTAGCCTTGTTATGTATTGTCTTACTTTTTAACACATCAGAGCGAGAGCGAGAGAGAACCTGATCAGACAGAGCAACCTGGGAAAGAGAGACGAGGAAACCTGATCACAGAGAGAGACCTGATATAATCAGACCTAATAAATTAGTAAAAAAAGAGATGTGATAATGATATGACCTGATGAATCTGATTAGATGTATAGAAGATAGATTTCTACTTCTGGTGTGTGTGTGTGTGTGTGTGTGTGTGTGTGTGTGTCTGTTTGTCTGGTCTCAGTCCTTGTTCCTGTCCCCTGCATAGCCCCAGTTCTGCGCCAACCTTTCCTCCTAACCCTGGACCTAGGCCCTGGCCCCAGCCTGACGCCAAGCACCTGTGTCTCTAAGGCTCTGTTGGGCTCCATTCATGTGGAACACACTGAGCTTTCATCCAGGGACAATCACAGAGGGATCCCCAGACAGGCCCTACAACAACACAGTAGAGCCCAGCTTGGCTTAAGAAATATAACTCAGCCCCACTTCAGAATGCAGCAAATCAAATTGTTATTTGTCACATACGCATGGTTAGCAGATGTTAATGTGAGTGTAGCGAAATACTTGTGCTTCTAGTTCCGACAGTGCAATAATATCCAACAAGTAATCTAACAATTCCCCAACAACTACCTGTCACGGTTGTCGTCGGTGAAGGAGGACCAAAACGCAGCAGGTAAGTGCAGGCTCATCTTGACGTTTATTTATTTTCAAAATGAATACCAAAATAACAAACACTAGAACGAACAACAAACAGTCTGGCAAAGCATAAGGCTCAACACAGAACAATCACCCACAAATAACAAACACACCCTCATATATGGGACTCTCAATCAAAGGCAGATAGACAACACCTGCCTTCAACTGAGAGTCCCAACCCCAATTAACCAAACATAGAAACAGACATACTAGACAAATCATAGAATACCTGAAAACCAAACAGTGCCCAAAAACCCCGGAATACTTAAACCAAATGCCCCTTCAACAAAACACACCACCCCGAACCACATAAAACGAATACCCTCTGCCACGTCCTGACCAAACTACAATACCAATTAACCTTATACTGGTCAGGACGTGACACTACCTAATACACACAAATCTAAAGGGGTGAATGAGAATATGTACATGTAAGTATATGGCTGGACGATGGCCGAGCGGCATAGGCGAGGTGCAATAGATGGTATAAAATACAGTATATACATGTGATATGAGTAATGTAAGATATATGTAAACATTATCAAAGTGGCACTATTGTATAAAGTGACTGGTGATCAGTTTATTAAAGTGGCCAGTGATTGTAGGTAGCAGCTTAGAACTAGAGTACCTTACAGACTTACCTGAACTATGTAGAGATACTGTCATGCCCCAGCTGTGGTATTTAACCTCATAGCCATCGGATGAGTTCGTGTGGTAGATCATCAGCTCATTGTGGCAGCATAGGCCACCTGCTTGGCCTTGGTCTTTTCTTTCTTTCAGCCGATCCCGTCTTCTGCTTCTTCATGTTTTTTGTCTTGGAGTCTTCTTCTTCTCCCTCCTGATCTTCCAAGAGGGGCTCCTCATCCTGAGCCTTCTTCTTCCCTCCATCTTTGGACTTCTTGTCTTTGGACCCCATCTCCTCCTCTCCTCTTCTCTTCTTTAACTTCTCCATCAGTCATGTCCTCTTTGGATTTCTTCTTCTTGGGTTTGGTTTTGGTGGTGTCATTATTGTTCTGCTCGTCATCCCACTCTTCATCACCTGCTTTCTTTCTTTGTCTTCTTTTTTTCTTCTCATTTACCTTATTGTAGCTTTCCCCCTTTTTTCTCTCCCTTCCTCTGGTGCCTCCTCTGACTCTCAAATCACTCCTCTGGGCTCTTCTTCTCCCCGTTTGGCTTGGCGTCTCTGTTGGTATCAAACTTGCTTTTACTTTTCAGTTTTGGCTCCTTTTCCTCCACGTTGTCATCAACCTCTTCAGTTTCCTCCGTTCCTCTGCATCTTTTATTCATCCGCTTTCCTGGCCTTCAGTTTCATAAGAGCTTCCTTGAGTTTCTAGAGGTGTCAGACAATTAATTTGACCTGTGGCAGCGAGCCGTGTTGGGGCCCCTGGGTACACTAGACTGGACTGGCTGGCTGTCAGGTGTGTGGATGCGCTTGAGGAGGAGGCTGGGGCCACATGGTGCTCTGCCTTGCCAGGAGTGCTCCTCCTGGGGCAGGGCCGCCGACACGCTCTGCTCATGAAAAATTACTGGCCCCACAGGAATCATGTGACCCACAGGAGAAAGCCCTGTGAAAAAGGTTGCCTTGCCGAGATAACTTATCCTCTTTGCCCCGCGCGGTGTTCTCCATTATTCATCATGTCAGGATCGCTTCACGGGCCAGGTGCGTCTCGATTTTACCGAGGCACACACACAAGCGCACACGCACAGACACGCGTGCACACACATACACACACTAACACACACACAACTCATCACCACCTAACACGCCTGGACACATATCATCCATGATCATGTACAACTGCAGGACATGATTGAGCATACTAGTGTGTATTGAACTCATATTGGTCCCAAGGCCTTCTGAAACCTACAGCTAGTCTATAGTCACAAACTAAGTGTCACGACTTCCGCCGAAGTCGGTCCCTCGCCTCGTTCAGGCGGCATTCGGCGGTCGACGTCACCGGCCTTCTAGCCATCGCCGATCCACTTTTCATTTTCCATTTGTCTTTGTCTTACACACCTGGTTTCAATTCCCCAATTACTTGTTCATTATTTAACCCTCTGTTCCCCCATGTTTGTTTGTGAGTAATTGTTTATTGTATTGCGGTCTGTATTTGTGGCCTTGTATTTATACAACGTGTATTGTGATATTATTGAGTAAATTCCTTTCATTACTCATATCTGCTGTCCTGCGCCTGACTCATCTCACCAGCTACACACAGACGCTTCACACTAAGAGTCCAGCTCCAAGGTTTATGCCCAGAGCTTGCATGTTGTCCAAATAAATTATTATCTTGTGTTGCTGCTGCTATTGATCCACTTTGTTAGCAAATATTTACGTCTGTGTTCAGAATAGTGATGTTTCATTTTATTAGGATATGTTTGTATGTACTGTATGTAAGATACATACATTAGCAGGAATGTAAAAATATAATGTACTAGAATCTCAATAACACTTACAGTATCTGACAACCATCAACCATAAAGTAAAAGTAAAACTTAAAATCAATCCAGCTCGTATAAATCCAGATGTGTTTTGTTTTTTTTACTAAAGGAAACAGCATTTCATGCTAATTAATTAACAACCTTTTGTCTTTTCGGTAACACCCCTTATAATGCACTATAATCTCATTTAATAACACCTTATGAGCTGTTCATAAACATCTATATCTCCAACCATAGAGTATTATGCCCAAGTTGCATAATACCTTATAAGGGCAAAGTGTTATAATTAAGCAATAAGGCACGAGGTGTGGTATATATACACAAGGATACAGGCAAAGAAATACATAATCTAATCCTCAATAAAAATCTTATCGCCATTAGTACCCCTTGTTCTATGAATGCAAAACAAATGCAAAGTACAGCAAAACCTCATGTTGAGAGGTTTTAGGAGAACGGGAACCTCAGATCATGTATTATTTTGTAATCAAATTCATGTGCAAATGTATACATATCTGCACCTGATACCTGATCATCTAGGCACGAGGTGGTCAGGGGGAAGGGGTCTTAAGGAAGGGGATTGGAGAGGGGGGAAGAGTTCTGGCATATTACTTTTCATATCTCTATCATCAACTGTCTAATACCCAATACACAAATGACTGCAAATAGTCAAGTCTTGTCTGAGCGGTAACCCGGAAGGGCGTATCTAAAAATAGCTACATATCGAAACACATCTTAACTAATTTTAACACTTGAATACAACCCCATGTAGGATTATATCGTAAGAAAGTGTCATACCCAATCACATGATAAGCAGGTAAGAAAGAGATTGTTTGTTTAACGACTTACCTCTTTATCCATACCTTCTCACCTGCTGATTGTCATAATCGTTGTGACGACCTGCATCTGCAGACCTGGATGTGCTTACTGCTCACCTGTATCTCTACCCGATGTCTTCATTTTTTTCTGTTCTTTCTCTTGATAACCATGCTGACTTCTCAGAATCTTCATGAGGTCAATCACCAATACACTGCTCTCTTTATAGACCATGTCACCTCATTAAATAAGCATGAGAACATCATACAGCAGAAATTGAATTTGGACTTAATTAGAACAAGTGAAAACAGTACGAAAACGGTACTGTAAGAGGAGAGATACAGTGATTTAAGGTTACTTGGTTAGGATTCAGACATGTTGATTGTGTTGAATCAATTCTGAGGGAACACTGCTGTGACTCCTGCTGCCTGCGCTTTTGTGTGTTTTGGGCAGAAATCTACCTTTGAAGACTATACAGAGCTCGATACATTGTGTAGCCTATATAGGACCTGTGTGGAAAAACTCAAATACACACATTCAAATATGCTTTCTTGCTGCACAAGAAATGTTTTTGACCCATTTTTTAGGCCTGCCAGGTACGTTTGATCATCCATTAGCGGTTCTGACAGTTCAGCGGTTTCAGCATGGTTAAAAGTTTCTGACTTAACGCCTAGATGCTAGGCCTGTGAAATGCATTAGGCCTATACAGTGCCTTCAGAAAGTATTCAAACTCCTTGACTTTTGTCACAAAGTGGGATTAAAATGTCACAGAAAGGCCAAAAAGATCATCAAGGACAACAACCACCCGAGCCACTGCCTGTTCACCCCGCAATCATCCAGAAGGCGAGGTTAGTACAAGTGCATCAAAGCTGGGACCGAGAGACTGAAAGCAGCTTCTATCTCAAGGCCATCAGACTGTTAAACAGCCATCACTAACATTGAGTGGCTGCTGCCAACATACTGACTCAACTCCAGCCACTTTAATAATGGAAAAATTGATGTAATCAATTTATCACTAGCCACTTTATATTATATAATGTTTACTTACCCTACATTACTCATCTCATATGTATATACTGTACGCTATACCATCTACTGCATCTTGCCATCTTGATGTAATTAAATGTATCACTAGCCACTTTAAACAATGCCACTTTATATAATGTTTTCATACCCTACATTACTCATCTCATATGTATATACTGTACGCTATACCATCTACTGCATCTTGCCATCTTGATGTAATGTATCACTAGCCACTTTAAACAATGCCGCTTTATGTGTTTTCATACCCTACATTACTCATCCCATATGTATATACTGTACCCTATACCATCTACTGCATCTTGCCTATGCCGTTCGGCCATCACTCATTTATATATTTTTATGTACATATTCGTATTCATGCCTTTACACTTGTGTGTATAAGGTAGTTGTTGTGAAATTGTTAGGTTATATTACTTGTTAGATATTACTGCATGGTCGGAACTAGAAGCACAAGCATTTCGCTACACTTGCATTAACACCTGCTAACCATGTGTATGTGACAAATAAATTTGATTTGATTTGAAATTGATTTAATTGTCATTTTTTGTCAATGATCTACACAAAATACTTTGTAATGTCAAAGTGTTTAGAAACATTTGAACATTTGTAAAAATTCAAATGAAAAAAATACACTAATATATCTTTCACAGCCCTGAGTCAATATATTTTATAATCCCCTTTGGCAGTGATTACAACTGTGAGTCTTTCTGGATACTTTCTGGGTAATTCTCTAAGAGCTTTCCACACCTGGATTGTGCAACATTTGCCAATAATTATTTTTCAAAATTCTTCAAGCTCTGGCAAATTGGTTGTTGATCATTGCTAGACAACCCTTTTCAGGTCTTTCCATTAGATTTTTCAAGCAGATTTAAGTCAAAACTGTAATTCGGCCACTCACTGTCTTCTTGGTATGCAAGTCCAGTGTAGATTTGGCTTTGTGTTTTAGGTTATTGTCCTGCTAAAAAGTGAATTAATCTCCCAGTGTCTGGTATAAATCAGACTGAACCAGGTTTTCCTCTAGGATTTTGCCTGTGCTTAGCTCCATTCTGTTTATTTTTTATCCTGAAAAACTCCCCAGTCCTTAACGATTACAACCATAGCCATAACATGATGCAGCCACCACTACGCTTGAAAATATGGAAAGTGGTACTCAGTAATGTGTTGTATTAGACTTGACACAAACATAACAAAAAGTTCATTGCTTTGCCACATTGCAGTATTACTTTAGTGCCTTGTGGCAAACAGGATGCATGTTTTGGGATGGTTTTTTTCTGTACAAGCTTCCTTCTTTTCACTCTGTCATTTAGGTTAGTATTGTGGAGTAACTACAATGTTGTTGATCCATTCTCAGCTTTCTCCTATCACAACCATTCAACTTTGTAACTGTTTCAAAGTCACCATTGTCATGGTGAAATCCCTGAGCGGTTGCCTTCCTCTACGGCAACTGAGTTAGGAAGGACACCTGTATCTTTGTAGTGACTGGGTGCATTGATACACCATACAAAGTGTAATTAATAACTTCACCATGCTCAAAGGGCTATTCAATGTCAGATTTTTTTTTTATCCATCTACCAATAGGTGCCCGTCTTTGCGAGGAATAGGAAAACCTCCCTGGTCTTTGTGGTTGAATCTCTGGTTGAAATTCACTGCTCGACTGAGGGACCTTACAGATAATTGTATGTGTGGGGTACAGAGATAAGGTAGCCATTCAAAAATCACATTCAAAACAATTTTTATGCACTTTATTATATGACTTAAGATTTTTCTTACTCCTCAACTTATTTAGGCTTACCATAACAAAAGGGTTGAAA
This sequence comes from Salmo salar, assembly GCF_965601325.2. Classification (NCBI taxonomy): domain Eukaryota; kingdom Metazoa; phylum Chordata; class Actinopteri; order Salmoniformes; family Salmonidae; genus Salmo; species Salmo salar. The sequence goes on along the minus strand of NC_138301.1, from coordinate 80,275,497 downwards.
ACTTACTGACTCAAGACATTTCAGCTTTCATTTTTTATTAATTTGTAAACATTTTGAAAAACATAATTCCACTTTGAAAATATGAGATATTGTGTGTAGGCCAGTGAAAAAGTTAAGGACTGGGAATACTTTCTGAAGGCACATGGTGGTGCACTCTGAGTTATATGCAATAGACCGGGTCTGCCTTGATACCTCATTCATGGTGTGTAGGTACAGGGTCTATCACATCACCTATGAGTTTAATTGATTTATCTGTGTTATGTATCTAAAATTACTTTATACTTGATACTTGTGTTGGGGTCCCAATACCTCATATATAGTGGCATGGTCTTTCTCACATTTCACTGCCATGACAGGTGAATATGGGTGTGCTACTATTTCACCTATACAAGCTATGGTATCTGGTGACTCAGTGGGATTTGACCATGGTGTAAAGGGGATGCAGAGCAGCAGTAGCAGCCTTGCTTAAGTGATTCAGTGAGAGGATAGGGCACTGACACTGCCGTCTGTTTAATTATTGAGGCGCTGACAGTAGCTTTGCTTAAGGAGCTAATTGGAGCAGACAAACCAGAGGCCAGCTGACCTGAAATGAGACGGTAAATTGGTCATGTGGTTGTGGTCCATCCATCAGGAGCACATATGTTGTGGTCATTAGTCACCAAACGGAAGAAGACTGACTGTCATTTTCCGTTTCTGTTGCAAAACATTTTGAAACGCTTTCTGTTGCATCCCCTAATGAACATGGCCCCCGATTTACTCATTAACTGCAGACAAAATACTTGACTTCAGATGACAAGATTGAATTCGCTGTCATTCATTGGGAAATGTTGCATTTTCCTGTCATGTTCAATTCCACACACTTGAAAAAGTATCCAAATACTGTCATGTATTTAATTCCATGCGGTGCTATTCTGAGTTTCTCACTTGCAGTGTTAGTACAGTAGATTTGTTGGGTTGTATGGTGATTGGCGGGTATAGTTTGGACTAAAATGATTGGTTGTTGTATGCCTGACCCAAATCCACATTTCTTCGTAGATCAGACATCTATATATAGAAAGTAAATGATCAGGACAAGCAGAAAATCCAAACATGTTTATTTACAAACACAATATAAAGAATGACCCAGAATGTAGGTTTCATATCACTGTTCAAACTGTAATAATTCCATCCAAGCTCTAATAATTCCATCCTTTCATTTTCGGACTGATTCTTCTACCTAGTTATTTTTTACTCTATAAAATTAAGATCTTTTGTGATTCTGAGACTCAAACTTGAAATTATTTAATGTGCTCATACGGATAACTTATTTTGTGCATTGTGTCTTTTACACAATCTGTGTGACTGTGAATTACAAGTCAAAGAAACAATCTTCCAAAGACTTTAGGAGTGATCATGGAAGATCATGGGAATTTGGGGCGTTACAAAAATCAAAAAGCCTTGCACAGCATGTACAGAAGAATGGTCCTATGTTTCCAGTTCAGTAATGTTCCTCCACTCTGTCACAGTTAAACACAACAAATACTAATAGAAACAAACATACAGCATTCCAAGGCTGAGATCCATGATGCTTTCAAGGTTACAACTTTGTCACATTGCAAAAAGGGAAATGACACGATGCAGTGATAATAATGATAACAAAAATCATATAATTTCAAAAGGGGGCGATATTAGTAATTCCTTTCCATCATCTGTAAAAAAGTGCCTTTGTCGATCAGTTCTCTTTTAAAATCCATTCAAGGTTGATATAAGGTTTCAGGTAGCCTAGCGGTATGAGAATTTGGCCAGTAACCGAAAGGTTGTTCTGCCCTTGACCAAGGCAGTTAACCTCCCACAACAACAGCTCCCTGGGTGCCCAATGTGGCCGCCCCCTGCACCTCTCCGATTCTGAAGGGTTGGGTTAAAAGCGAAAGTCAAGTTTCGGTTGGGCCTTGTGTGCAATTGATGATAAATGTAATATCATTTGAATTAAAACTAATCTCTCCCAATGATCTGTGAGCTTTAGCAGAAGCTGATCGTTGTAAACACGTGTTGGTTGCAGGCACACACAAAACAGAGAATATAGTAGAATCATGCACAGCATCACATGAGTATGCAAATAGCATTATATCTTACAGGAATTATATTATATTTAGTCATTTCAACAGCAGAAGTGAACCTCTTCTCGTCATGGTTATTAAGGTGAGTCAGCAGACAGTAGGAACAAGAGTTTGTTTGATACAAACGTCCATTAGATAAGCAATTCAGGGGTGAATTGCATATCTGAGAGAGGATTTGTACATTTATATCATAAGGCAGCATGGTTTTAAGACATGGATGACAGAGAGAAATCAGATTGGTCAACAGTGCCCAATAACTAGGGCCAGGGTGTGTTTTTCTAACTATGTGGCCTACTATGGTGGTGGTGATTATAAAATATTAATCATCTCACCTTTGTCCAAAAACAGCAAGCAAATAAAACACAACCATTTCACATCAGAAATATCTAAGGGTATCTTCCAGTGTTTGGCTAGTCAGTTGTACAGAAGAAAGTGGACCTATGAAAAAGGTCCTCTCAGGTCAGGAGTGTTTTATAATAAATATTTACCCATATAAAACAGTTGAATGTAGCTGGACAACTGAAGGTTAAACATTTGGATCTTTGAACATATATTTTGGATTCGCTCAACGTCAATAGTGTTCAGGATTTTTACACAGACATAAATAAAAGCTGCCACACCTACAGAGTGTCTGAGAAAGAGAGCACGAGGGGGGATCATAACACAGGAAGCAGCAAAGAGAAAGTACAGGAGGAGGTGATGGACACACAGAGTGGCCTTATTTCAGTGTAAATAGTTGTGCAACACGTTAAGTTCAAACCTCTGTACAGCAGTACCACCGAGCCACTAAGATTTCACAGAAACGACACCACTAGGAAAGATCACTTCACATTAGAACAAGCAACCTACAGAATCAGAGATACCAGCGGCCATTGGAGTTGCTTATTCAGCAAGAGAGTATGAAACACATCAAGAGAAATGATCGTGTTGGCATAAAAGCAAGCAACCTTCAACACATGGAGCTAGTGTAAAAAGCACAAATATACGGTGTGAGCTCAAAAGGCCATCTCTCGTCAACTGTAAGAAAACACCAGTGTATCGAAATTAAGATATGCAAAATGATGGTAAATTAAGAACCCAGACAAAAACAGGAGTAAATGGTGACTTCCCACGATGCATTACAGTGGGGGCGTGGCTCTGGTGCACGATCATGTGCAAGGTCCTGAGTGTACATTGAGGATACCTCGCGTGTGCATGTGCATGAAGTTAAAGATCTCATGGGGCATGGCGTGGAACCCGGGGCGGGGCTTGACGTTGTCATAGTAATGGTGCGTGATGAAAATGCCCGAGGGGTTCATGGGAAACGCCCAGAAGCCGTAGAGGTGGACCTCCTCGCACAGTTCCATGGCGGCAGTGACTAGCATCAGGCCGCTGCTGAGGCGTTTGGCGCGGACACCCTGGACAGTCCAGAAGCGCTGGACATTGAGCAGGTACTGGGGGTGGAAGAAGAACACACCCCTCTGGGAGTCAAAGTCGTCCAGCATGTACTTGACCCGGAAGGAGACGTCAGTGTTACGCGTGTTGTAGAAGGCGGGTAGGACCACTGACGAGTTCTCGTAGTTCTGAAGAACCTCGTAAAATGGTCGCCGCCACTTCTCTAGCTTCTGGAACCTGGTGGTGGAGGAGAGATAAGGGATTAGAGTGTGTATAAAGAGGGAGGAGGTGTATGTGTGTGCGTGTGTGTTTGCAAGGACGTGCTGCAGCTCTGTGCCAGAACATTACATTTTACTAAGTGCAGTGCACACCCATTGTAACTGCTGCCGTTAATGCATTTCAGGTCTAGATGGTGTGTGTGCGTGCCTGGGCACAGATGCCAATTCAACGTCTATTCCACATTGGTTCAACGTAATTTCATTGAAATGATGTGGACACAAAGTTGACTCAACCAGTGTGTGCCCAGTGTGAATACAGTTATTTGTTGACATAGCCTTACAGTACCTCTCCGTTATAATACTTGGATTAATCGTCACCAGATCCGTTTTGGCGCCTACATCAGCTGAATACTTGTCGTTGATAGGTGGTATGTTGCATCTTTGAAGGAAGGATAATTATTTACATTATTCAATGCAGATTCTGAGAAGGTCTGAGCAGAGCGAAAGTAATTAAATAGTGTATCTTGCCATTTGATATCTGCAGTCAAAAATAAATCAACCCAAGCGTGATGCTTGGAAATATTTGTAGCACTACAGAATAAAGATGACGTGTACCTAAACACGAAATCTGCGGAGTCAATATCCTTCCCACATTTGCTGTTCTTGATGATTCCTCCGTTTCCAACAACTGCACATTTCTTAAACTGAGACTTGGAGTATGGCATGTCCTTTCAATGAAACAGAACCAGAGTCAAACAGAAATATGGGGTACAGTTTTATAACCAGAGAAAGTGGAGTTCCATCACCTTAGGGTACGAGGTAGGGTACATAGCATAGGTAGTCATACAGGACGTCATACAGGATGATATACTGTATATTGTTATAATTGGAACACTCACGTCAGGAAACATCTTGAAGACCTCAGTACTGATGGGCAGGATGCCACTGGTGTCCACCTCATACCTCAGCTTGGTGCCTGCTGGAGTGTTCCTCTTGGTTGTGAACAGGAAGGAGGGTGCATTACAACACCGCGACAGAGACATCCTATTGGAGAGAACAATAGAAGGGAAGAGTTACTGTCAGACCCAAAAAACTGTAGTAGAACAAGGGTGTTGCAGAAAACTAGCAACACTGGTCCCTGAGGACTAGAACGGTGCAACCCTGCAGTAGAAAATGTCTCTATGAGTCTGGTTAGTCACACAATAAAGATGCCCTGATATACAGAGAGACATCTAAGCAATGTGATTGGTACTATAGGGGCAGAGTCACACTAGATAGAGATGGCCGATACTGAGTGGGAGTGCCACAGAAAAGAGAGGGAGGCTAATGTGTGTGATGTACGGTAGGAGAGCACTAATAGCTCCTCTGAACAGGCTCATGCTAATAGACTGGTGGCATTCCAAGTCTTCTGTTCCGCATTCACGCTCCGCAGATGATCAGATATCACAATGCCTAAAGAAGTGTTTAAGGTCTCGTGAACCACGATAATATGATAGAGCAATCTTTTGAGATGTACAGCGTGACTGCAAGAACGGTGACCTGTTACGCCATCTCTGTGATGCGTTAAAGTTAAAGGTCAATTCGAAGCTCACTTGAAGTTGTTGGTCTCCACCATGTTTTGCTGCCACTTGCACACCTGCAGGTTCCTCCATCTCTCAAACAGCTCCGACGTCTTCACCCTGACAGATGGGCAAGGGAAACCCCACATAAAACCGAGACAAACAAGAGAAGAGTCAAGTGATCCATGTATGTTTAAGAATAAGCCCTATACCCTATGGCCCTACACTGCATATACTGCAGATCAGAGGGGTACATTTTATTGGGGTGAGGGCCACAAAAAAATCCCTGCTGTAGATGGTCTCACAATGAGGGGGTTGAAAACTGCACAGGTAGATACAATATTTTAATATTTAAAAACGGGGTGAGGGGGCTGCATGGAGCTACAAAAACCACAGAGATGACACTGCAGCACTCTGCTCTGTAATATGAATATTAAACACGCGCTGAGGTGTAACATGAGAATGGCACTGGAAGCTGTGGCAATGGATTTAGCATTGCGACCAGGCACTCCCTCTGACTGACGTCTTGCGTCTGCCGTCTTGAGGAGAAGATGGGATGGCCAGAAATAGAAGGTCTCTAAATAGCTCCCCTTGAACTGACATTCCCCCTCAATGATTGGAAAATGTGATTTGCTCCGGGAGGGAAAGCACTACCAGGGCTGGCAGTAGTGTAATGAGAGTCAGTCACTGCACTGTAACTGCTGGCAGAGCCAAGGAGTTGTTGTCTGTCTGTCGCGCTGTCTGCTGCCTGGCCTGGCACACTGTCCCTCAGCAAGCACCTCTTACAGGTGTGATAAATAGCTCAAACATCCTCAAGAACATGTAAGCCTGTGCCAGAGTCTGTTCTAGTGGTAGCACTGTACATCCCCCTGGCAAAAGAGGTTCAAGGGCTGTCTCGCCTACTTTCTCATCTATCTTTGCCCTTGTCTGTTTCTCCCACCATAGCTTCCTACTGCTGTATTATAAAATCATGATTTAAATGTTTGTTGATAGGACAAGGGATGGGCCTGCATGTTGGAACTGAGTGCACAGACTTTGCTTCCTCCAATATCTAATATCAACATTTCAAAGAGAGAACACAAACCAGCAAGGCACATATGCCCTTGAGGATCATAGTTGCCCATCACTGCATTTGTACACTCTTTGAAAAAAGGGTTTTAAAAGGGTTCTTCGGCTGTTCCCAAAGGAGAACCCTTTGAAGAACCCTTTTTTGTTTCCAGGTAGAACCCTTTTGGGTTCCATGTAGAATCCTCTGTGGAAAAGGTTTTACATGGAACCCAAAAGGGTTCTACATGGAGCCAAAAATATTTCTTCAAAGGGTTCTCCTGTGGGGACAGCCAAAGAACCCTTTTAGGTTCTAGATATAACCTTTTTATCTAAGAGTGTAACACAGGCGATTACACTCACATGGTCAGGACTTTGACATCCATAATCTCCTGCCTGAGCTCTTTGCATGCAGTGGAGTTGTAGTCATAGGATCCATCGTATGAGTCCAGATACCTGGAGGGATAGTCACAGTCAGCGTCACGCTGCACTGATCTGATCTACACAATAATCAACAATAAAAAGGAAGAGGCTGGGACACAAAACACATAGCACAGTGGGGTTGGGGAAAGATGTTATACATTGTGGGACACTTTTAACTTTATTCCATTACAATTGTGGCTTTACTTTAAAATACATTATGAATATTAATCTTTAACATGAAGACATTGTTATGGAATGAGTGGCAGGTGTGATATCATTCCTATGGATACGGGATCCACAATATGTATCCTGGACACTTAAGTCACCAGCTACCATAATTTCTCTGTTTTGTTTTCAGATTTTCTTGTTGCTGATAACATTCATTATGTATTTTGACTTGACATGGGAACTTTGACTTCACATGGGGAACAACAATTAACATGGACATTCTTCTTAACAAAAAATTGTGTTTGCAAACAACAAAAATAGCATGAAATACATAGTGAGAAAGGGGAAGGGGGAGGTAGAAATCTTGTGGTAAGTTGTGAGAAAACATGACTAAACCCTGATGGCAGGGGCACCTAGACTGCATAACCTTTATCATGGATAAGGTTTGTCTCTGTTGTATGGCATGTACAGTATGCTGGATAGAGTGAACCGCACAGCTGCACATTATGATGCCAATGGAGAACATGGGGAGTAACTGCAGCTGTCTCACTGCATAAGGCAGACTCAGCATACTTACGCAGGGGGAAAAACTGGTATTTTATGTGATTATAGTCCGGTTGGGTAACACTTTACTGTAGGTGTCCTCATGTATGCATTCATAAGCAGTCATAAGTAGTTTTCAATAGTTATGAGTCACAGCATAAAACCGGTTATACAGTAATGAGTGTTTTACATGAATGTTCATCCTGTTGTCCTATGCTCGAATGTCAAATCAAATTTAATTGTATTAGTCACATTAGTCACCTTACAGTGAAATGCTTACTTACTACGAGCCCCTAACCAACAATACAGTTTAAATTATTATTATTTTTTTAAATACGAATAAGAATAAGAAATAAAAGTAACAAGTAATTAAAGAGCATGTCAACTGTTAATAACAACTGCTATTATACAGTCTGGGTGACAACTTATGTCATATGCCTGCTACATTAGAGTCTACATACCAGATGTTATAAAAGGGTGTGATGTAATTTACCAACCTCTGTGTCACATTATTACATTGAATGGAATGATGGGCACCATAACCATGTCATATGCCCTTATAAGAGTGTGCACAGACACCTTAAGTAAAGTTACATTCATTTAATTAATTTAAAACAGTTATGAATGTGCTTATACACAGGATGAGTTGAGAGTATCATAAAACTTTACAATTTAAAGGATCTCCAAGAAACATGGGCAAATGAGAGCACAGATGTACTAAAAAATTACGTATTATAATAGCAAAAATGTAGAAACGAAATGGAAGCAAATATAATTTTCCAATAAAATCAATGTTGCTGTGGAAAAATGGGACAGATGGGGAAAAAAGTAAGATGTGCAGGCTACAGCAATAATGACAGCAGCTATATTACAAAAAAAATGGGTAGCTAGCTAGCTAGTTAGTCAGTCAGGTAACTAGTAACAGGGTTGGAGAGCCCTGCTCTACACAGTCCAAACAATGTGTATTCATACCCTTAGTGGCACGACATGAGCAAAGAGGCCTCACTGTGCTGCCTGCCCCCATCGATGCATAGCTAGCTAGAGCTAGAGGTACTAAACGTAGCTAGCTAGTTGGGGAATTCTGAAATATAACGCTTATTTTGGAGCACATCACACAATACATTCTCTTTCACATATACTTTAGTTTAGAGGCAATTACTTTTTAATCTTAAAGAGATTCTCCTGTACTTTTGTATACTTTTTAGCCAGTAGTTCTGAAAGTAGTGCTCATGAGCCAAAAATTGTCCCCGAAAATTGCGTACTTCGTCACATATGTGCAGATATGTGCACCACGTCATTTCTCTCTCACCTCTCGCAATGCTGTGTACAAATCTTGCTAGTTGTCACTCAAATGGTGAGGGGCTGAAGCTCATTGGCTAGAACTCGAATTGCTATGGGGCTGGCCCACGTGGAGGAAAATGTAGGGAAAACGGCGCAGCACAGCTTCCAGAAAAACAGTTGCTTTCAAACTAGGGATTTTGTGGCTAATTGAGGGAAGACAAAAATTCTGCTCATAGATTATGGATGTATGAACTACACATTCACACATCTAGCCCAAAGCAGGAGGTTTAAAAAATACCTTGTCGTCGCAAAGTTCCGGTGCATGTTTTTAATACATGTTGTTAACTCAATCTAACTAGCTAACGTTATCCATGTTCTTTGCTATTGGTTTGTGAGGTGATCTTCTCGCTTCTGTGTTGTTATGTTGGTAAGTCCCACCCTTCTTCTTCTTACGATTTCAGCTACATGATTCACTGACACAAGAGACCGCAATAACTTTTCATTGGATCCGGAAACTTGTGTCAGCGAATCATATCGCTGAAATCAGAAGAAGGGTGGGGATTAACATAACCTAACGTAGCAGGCGTAAAAGAAACATAAGATGGGAGAAGAGATCTTGGCTCATCATGTGGAAAACTTAGCTAACTAGCTAGCTACAGCTAATAACATAGATAAAAACAACATTAAATAACATGTATTAAGATGAAAAGTTAATTGCATTTAAAGTGTACAGCGCCTTCAGAAAGTATTCAAACCCCTTGACTTATTCCACATTTTGTTGTTACAGCCTGAATCCAAAATGGATCTCACCCATCTACACACAATACCACATAATGACAAAGCAAAACTTTTTAGAAATGTTTGCAAATGTATTGAAAATAATATACAGAAATATGTAATTTATAACTATTCAAATCCCTAAGTCAATACTTTGTAGAAGCACCTTTGGCAGCGATTACAGCTGTGAGTCTTTCTGGGTAAGTCTCTAAGAGATTTCCACAGCTGGATTCTGCAACATTTGCCTATTATTTCTTCAAAATTCTTCTAGCTCTGTCAATTTGGTTGTTGATCATTGCTTGACAACCATTTTCAGGTCTTGCCATAGATTTTCAAATGGATTTAAGTCAAAACTGTAACTTTTAGGTTATCATTGTCCTGCTGAAAGATGAATTAATCTCCCAGTGTCTTTTGGAAAGCAGACTAGACCAGGTTTTTCTCTAGGATGTTGCCTGTGCTTAGCTCCATTCTGTTTCTTTTTTTCCTGAAAAACTCCCCAGTCCTTAACAATTACAAACATACTCATAACATGATGCAGCCACCACTACACTTGAAAATATGGAGAGTGGTACTCAGTAATGTGTTGTATTGGATTTGCCCCAAACATAACACTTTGTATTCAGCACAAAAAAATTGTTTTGCCACATTGTTTGCAATTCTGTAGGCTTGGCCCTAATTTTTGAGCTCTCTGAAACCTGGAGTTGCATGGCAAATGGTACAAGATCAAAGGACAAAGCCCAAGGACTAGTCGACCCTTCCCCCTCTGAGGGGCCAAATGTACATCTCTCTGTTATAGTATTCAGAGCACTGAATATTGGATGTGATAGAATAATACTATAGTATCCATGTTTGGTATCTATCAGAAACTTGTTCACTGAGAATAACTGATGCTATCTATATGTACAGTACCAGTCAAATGTTTGGACACACCTACTCATTCCAGGGTTTTTCTTTATTTTTAATATTTTCTACATTGTAGAATAATAGTGAAGACATCGAAACTATGAAATAACACATATGGAATCACGTAGTAACCCAAAAAGTGTTAAACAAATAAAACATTTTGGGGGGGGATTTTTCAAAGTAGCCACCCTTTGCCTTGATGACAGCTTTGCATTAATGTCGTTTTGTTCCCCTTGTCCAGACACTGTCCTTGTTTTGTTTCATGTCTGTTTATCCATTAAATCTTCTCTCCCTGTACTTGCTTCTCATCTCCCAGCATCTGTCCTCACAAAATACAGACACCAATATTGGAAGGTTGTTTTTTGTTGGGGTTGGTGACATCGGGTCCGGGTGCCGCTGCCGAAGGAACAGAGGGTGCCTCAGCTGGCTCGTCAGCTGGCTCGTCACAAATCCTGTTGTGCCGCAGCAACGTTGATTTTGTTGGAAAACTATATTTGCTTCCATTTCGTTTCAATATTTAAGTTTTTTTGGCAAGTTGTTGGCATTATAATGTGTGCTTTTTTAAAATAAAAAACCCCATCTGTGCTCCCATTTGCTGATGTTTCTTGGAGATCCTTTGAATGGTAATGCTTTATGATACTCTCAACTCATCGTGTGGTATAAGCACATTCATAACTGTTGTATAACACCTCATATTAAACTCACTTTACTTAAGGTGTCTGTACACACTCTATAAGGGCATAGTTATGACATGGTTATGACGCCCATCATTTCATTCAATGTAATAATGTGACACAGAGGTTGGTAAATTACATAGCATCCTGTTATAACATCTGGTATGTAGACTCTAATGTAGCATGTAACAACATATGACATAAGTTGTCTTGCAGACTGTGTAATATCAGTTGTTATTAACAGTTGACATTAGCGCATTTGTCAACAGGACAAAAAGTCATTTTTAACACACATTATAACTGGTTTTATAACGTCTCATGCCTTGACTCATAAATATTTAAACCTACTTATGATAGCTTATGACAAATTGTATAATGTGTTATATATCTGTTATAAAGGCTTTATGAATGCATGCATAAGGACACCTACAGTAAAGTGTTACCTATGTTGTATACTGGTTGTATAAGGAAGATTTTTTCCATGTCTTTTTAGCAACCAAGTAAGCCTCTTTATCTGGATATAATTATAAAATCTGATTATCTGACATCTTTCCCATGACGTATTGGTCTTGTCACGGAAAAATATGTCTTTACCTAGTTGTAATAAAGACCAGTTGGTTGTAATCCTGTTATAAGACGTATTCTCAACCAGTTTACAACCAGAATATAACTTCATTTAGACTTCATGTGCCACATTTTGCTTGCTGGTTAGCCTGAGTTCATCAGTCCCTGTCTGGAATAACCATACATGTCTCCCTTATCTGCAGATATCTTTACATGTCGAAATTTAACTAAGGAAGATCACATGAAAATCTGTTGGTCCTACATTTGTATTTATTACCTTATCTGGTATGACATGCACACACATACATACCCACATACATGCACAATCATACACATAATCATAATGTACATACTGTACACAGTCATCATTCTCACTCAGATTCAAACTATTCGATAAGAGTTTTACAGCTCATTGAATGATTCAAGATGTAATTTCATAAAATCCTGATTGGACAAATACAACCTTTACATGCTTGCGAGGATAGGAGATTCTTCTTAACAAGAGGTTTCAGACAAGGAAATAAATAAATAAACCAATTAAGAAACATTATACAGGAAAATGGTGACATAAAACAAAAAATCAACAACAGCATTAGATTGATATGGTGGTAGTGATTGTGTAAAATTTGAGACAAACACAATGACATCTGAAGGGAAGGAAACTTAAGGAAAGTGAGAACATGGTGAACATTTTAGCATGACAGAAAAGATTTTTGACTAACATTTTGCATCTTCTCCTCCCTTTTGAGACCATCATCAGCACCAGAATCTAACCCAAATCTTTTCCTCCCTCTCAGACCAGGCAGAGAGCCACACAGAGGAGTCAAATCTCCCACTAGGTGTATTTAAATAGGCTTGTAATGGATAATGCTATTGATCCACGTACCAGGTTTGGAAAAGGCTGCCCTATCTGGCGCCTGAGCAGGAGGATTCTTGCCTGAGGACCACAGCCAACTGCATAGCCTCAGAGGCACCAGGAAAGGAGGAGAGCTAAAAGCTCCCAATACCTGATACCTATTGAGAAGGTGCTTTCTATTTGGAAAATATTTAAAAGTAGATACTAAATAGGTGAACTTGAGTCCTACTTTCTACTTGATGGACACAGAGTGGCTGCCCAGCTGGCAAAACTGGTTCCATTGGCTAAACATCTTTTTAGGAACCATAAAATATGTCTTAATCTGATTGTAATCTGGCTATACGACAAGATAACAACCCCAAAATGTATTTCCAATCACGTGTTGATGTCGTCTTTATCTGGGTGTAATCTGGTTATATGAAGTCCCCTCTACTATACCAGAAAGCCAGTTTACAACCAAAAAATTAAGTTATTATGACGTCAGGTGTCAAATTTTGTCTGCTGGGTGAGGTGTTGCTCAGTTGAATCCAAGATGGCGGCCTTCACAATGTGACACGCCAGTGAGTGAATTTGTAGAATAAATGCTATCTCGGTGAGATAGGATGAGGTGGAGAATGTTGGTGAAAAGGGGGATTAATGTTGTAAGCATGATTGATGTGGCTGTTAAAGTAAAATGAGGTGAGATAAAACACAAAAAGACAACATGGACGACATGACAGAAAAATGCATTTGAACGAGATGGTGGGATAAAAATCAAAATTAGTAAGGAACAATGAAACTGGTTGTCTACATCCCCCTGATGATGCGGTGTATTTTGGATTGGCTTGTTATCAAGTAAATACTTAAAAGGTCTAGAGCAGCATGTCTCTTATCCTTTATCATTGAAAAATGTGCTTCTTCGCTTCTTTTGGTTTACCTCTAATGATGAACCCCTAATAAGCACTGTAGCCTAGATAGAGAAGAAAGAGGATGACTCTGAATGTCGCCTTAGATCGCCCATGCCACACTGGCTTTCTGCTATCCATGAGGGATGGCCTGATGGAAGAGTGCCTATTAATAACCAGTGGGTTATCACACCTACTGACTTTAGGTCCTCATCCCACTGAAGCCAGAGACCTACTGGGAAATGTTTCATATTTTTGTCTTCTCTTGAGAGGAAAACAAAAGGAAAGGTAATCCAGGTAGGTCGTAGAGAGATACAATGCAGATGTGAGAAGAGGAGATAGGGGAGCAGAGAGATGTGTTCCATTATGTATATGACATACACTCAGAGCTGTGCAGAATGCATGAACACACAGGTTGAGGGTGAAAGGCGTTTGAGAAATGGGTGCTGGATGAGACACAGCGGTACAAGGAGAAGCCAGTACATCAACAGGAGAACCGTGGTCCAACCAGCTTCTCGGGGGGAGGGGGGAGGGGGGGAGGGGTTCGAGGGTTACGGGGTGGCAGGGGGTGGAAGGGATGAGACAACATGCAAGAGCAAATCTGCAGTGCAACCACCACTGAAAATATATGAGAGTTTGATCCTTTCAGACCAATGAAAAAGAAAGAGGCATTCTTGGGTTTCTGTAAAAGTACTTAAAATGCCTTCAGACCGGCCTACCTTTGAGAGCGTTTTTTTTTCTTCTTAATATCGGCTAGGCAGGGTGTGACTATTACGGAGATCTGTGAATCTGGCTGAAAATTCTGACGGAAACATCTGTCAACATGCAGACAGGTAAGTTAGAGTTAAATGTCAGTGTGAGTGGGTCCTGTGTCATCATCACCCCTGCAAACATCTCAACTTGGATTCCTCAGAAATGCAAAACAAGCAGAAGCAAAATATTTATGTGTGTGTTGCTGACTTCGTCTCTTTACTAGTTAGTTAGTACAGCAGTTTGTTGGTTATACTAGTTATGCATTGCGAGTGGAGGTTTCTAAGGCCCAGGCCACACATGCAGGGGGCTGGGTAATCAGCAGGAAATCTCAAGTTCTCTCTCTCGCTATCTCTCTTTCTTTCTCACAGGGGTGTTGTACAGTCAGTCAATCACATTGGAAATGTACCTTTTCTTCCCATTCCTGGCAGGCTTCAGAGATCCATCATCCAAGAAATTTACAGGACCGGTCCAATTTCCTGTCTCGTCTCCTTTGAGTCGGCTAAACTGTTGCGCACTAGTAAGAAAATGAGGCAGTTTATTTGGGATTTATTGTGCTTTAATTACCTGAGAACTAGCAGTCAGTCAAACACACACACACACACACACACACACACACACACACACACACACACACACACACACACACACACACACACACACACACACACACACACACACACACACACACACACACACACACACACACACACTCTTATACACAATGCACAAACACACACAGAGACACACCACACCATACAGAGGGATCAGCATTTGACTTTAGTAAACCAAATGAAACCAAGCCAAACATGGTTAGAATGAACCTAGATAATAACACCATGGTTGATAACAAATCTAGAAACTCAGTAATACATTTGTCATAAATAAAACACCCATAAAAAAAAATCTAAATTGAGAGAGAAAAAAATATACAAGCAAAAACAAACAGTAGGTAAAAATCTGAAGGGGACAAATAAGTCCAAGCTCAGACACAGCTGAATGACGAAGTGTATATGGGTCTGGCCAGCTGGTGTGGTTGGCAAGGATACCTCAAATCTGAGAATGGCATGCAATGCAGACACACACTTCTATCTCTGCTGCAGAGCACTGTGACAGAAAACACACTTGGTTTTAAAACAGTGTGTAAATATGCTACATCTGTTTATGACATGAAATAAAGATGCTTCACTTAATCCATTCATTGTGGTCAAACAGGTCAAATCTCAGTTGTTGTCTCACTAAAACCCCTAATCATTCACCATTTTAGGGGGTTTTGCCCAATATGCAGCACATCTTAGTTCGGTAGATTAGCCTGTAGGGTATTATTGCACATTACGCTCATGCACAATCTAAAAAAAAAACACAACACATTCTATAAATCAGAACCAAATGATTATGGTTAACAGGTTACACAGAGAACAGACAAACTGAGAGGATACTTAACGGTTTACAGACAACAGCGGCATATAGGCCACCGTTGAGAGGTGCATAGCACCTGTAGCCTCCCAGGCCACGACGCTGACCCCTACTGGATGGGACAGATTCCATCTCCTCCCTGAGTAACATGAGTGAATTGAACAGATTTTTGTCAAAATTGCACAAGGCAAATCCAAATATCCCAACCAAATATCCAAACCTGTAAGAAATTAAAATGATTTAATTCAAAGATGGATTCTGTATAAAAGGGACATGTTTGATTTCAATCATCATATTTGAAGCCTAAAAAAACATATGAATCGAAATAAACCTATTTGAGCATTCATGCCTTTGTGCAAATAATCCTGTGACTTTGTTCCATTAAATCATTGTGGACAGCAAAGCGTATCACTACAGTGTACTGGACAATAATCTTGCACATAAATCCTCTCCATAAGCACATTATGTGATGAAACAAACACTACTTTGGGCCTCATGTCAATACTGCGTGCCCATTTGGCTTCTCAGAGAACCACTTAAAAATCTGGCTGTTGCAGTCAGGATGGAGTGTGCTAAAACAGGACATGGATTTAGGCTTCTGGATCTGCTACATGATGCTCCTAAAGAAACCAGTGGGTGCAGCCACCGCACAACTGCACACCATCCAACTAGAGGGATGCCCTCTCTTAAAAAAGGTGACACTTTCTTTTCCCAACAAAGAAACTGCTGATGTGGTCTCTAAAAATACTGAACCTGACCTATCTGATCCACCATATTATCCAAATGAATATTACAGATGTCACATGGCACAGCGTTGATATGGCTGATGTCACTCTGAAGACTATTTATAGGCATTAAAGAGCTACTGTTCCGCTACTGTTGAGTTGATCAATAAATCAATATTGCTTCCCGTCAATTTTGTTTAGCGTGTATTATCAGCCTGTCAATTTCAATACTATCATATTATGCGGGAAACAAGTCTTTGACAATTCTACACCACAATCCCAAACAACATAAATCAGCTAATTAGAAAAGGACCCAAATAGATTGAGTTAGCAGCAGTCCATATTGCACTCTAAGGCCTATAGTCTGGAGTAGAAGACAACTTAGCTATTTATGTAGGGGCAGAGTTATGGTTGTGAGAGTAGAATAGGAATAATATCCTAATAGGATGTCCATTAATCACTCAGAATAATCGTTTCAACTGGTGAAGGTTTCTTAAGTGTTTACTCAACGGAGACTCAACTATCAATGTGCCCAGGTCCATTATCTATGAAGACATTTGTCACAGTCCTACCGGTGTTTTCTCCTCTAAGGGAAGGTCGGCAGGCAATCAACATACTAATAGATAAGCTTTGTTTTAGAATAATCTGCTACGGATGCTATGGTTCCAATTATATAATTGAATCAAGAATCGGAATGCTCAACTAAACAGTCTTTTTTAAAAGGTCTGGGTGAAGTTTTGGAGTTTTAGTTCAACTAAATAATAATCAAGAGTTTAATCCAAAAATGTAAAATTGTGCCCCCCCCCCAAAACATATCGATGGATCTAGTCAAGCTAGTTGTTATCTCTGAGTGGATTTCTAACATCATCTCCTGGACTGTTTGGTGCCACTTGTAGCCTACCCAGCCTGCTGCGGGTATTTTTAGGCATCGCCCTCTCCGAGTCAAGTGGAGATGAGAGAAGATCATGTGCACTGCTCCAAAGTGGGTCACTGTATTATTTAATAAGTTCTTCTTCCTCTTTACCGTGTGATTTCACAGCCTCGCGATCTCTACCCTGGCATAGAGCTTTAAGGGGTGTTTGTTAATGTCACTGCAGCCGGGCTGTGCTATATGATACACGCTGTGGAAATTCAAAATGAGAGATTTATTACTTGCCAGAATGCTAAAAGCACTACACCACTCCAAAGCACATGTGCCTTATGTCATTTAACAGACATGTGCACTCTCTGAATAGTGACCCTGAATTATCTTGAAGGTCTAACATAATCTGGACCTTCTTTGGAAAATGGTGACATCATCAGACGACTGTGTACCCAAATCATTGAGGGTAAAACAAAGTCTGCAAAACGAAAAAGATCAAAATGGCAGTCCATGACCCAATTCTGTCTACAGTTGCAAAAAAAATCTAAAATAATCTTGGAGTAATGGAGGACTAAAGTGCATGTATTTCATGCTGGTTATTCTCAGATGGTGCTCTTGACAACTGGCATTATTGCATTGTAGTTTAAGTGTCTTCTGTAGTACAGTCTCTTCCAGACCCACAGAATCTGGTCATTTACAGAGATAGTTTACTGAGATCCTTTGGAGCATAAGAGAATCTCATGAGATTGAGACCCATGTCCTTAGGCAGCGTTTGACTGGGCTACGTTTTGGTAGCATAGGTCGGGAGGGGTTGGACCATTGGTCCCATTCACAACTTTAGCTTGTTGTCATGGTTTCAGCATGTGGGGGGGAAGAATATCTCACAGTGACATCATTTTTAAGACATTCACTCTCTCCATCACGCTCACTCTCTCGTTCTCTCAAACACACTCTCATTCTCTCGCTCTCTTTCTCCTGAGGTGTGCAGATACTGTGTAGCAAAATGGCTGCCGTTGTTGCCCACTGGCTGGCTCAGTAGCTTCGTTGTGACTGTAGCCCGTTCCCCTCTTTCCCAGTCAGAGTGCTAGGAGTGCGGGGCAGGATAGATAGATAGATAGATAGATAGATAGATAGATAGATAGATAGATAGATAGATAGATAGATAGATAGATAGATAGATAGATAGATAGATAGATAGATAGATAGATAGATAGATAGATAGATAGATAGATAGATAGATAGATAGATAGATAGATAGATAGATAGATAGATAGATAGATAGATAGATAGATAGATAGATAGATAGATAGATAGATAGATAGATAGATAGATAGATAGATAGATAGATAGATAGATAGATAGATAGATAGAGATAGATAGAGATAGATAGATAGATAGATAGATAGATAGATAGATAGATAGATAGATAGATAGATAGATAGATAGATAGATAGAGGTATTGCTGGGGCTGGATTCATGCCATCTCAGCCATAACATATTCGATAGTGGATGCCATGAATCCACAGGATTTCATCAGAGTAGCCCAAGCGGTGGGGGAGACACACATGTGAGGGGGGCGTTGGGTGGGGGGGGGGGGGGGGGGGGCAGTTAGAATACAGCACATGTATGTTTGCTGTAAGGCAAAGCTATAATGCACTATTTATTTTGGGGGGTGTTAAATAGGCCTATCTAAAGATGAAAATATATCAGGTTCTCAGTATCTGCTCGTCTCCCAATGAAAAACATCCCAGCAGATGATAATGCAGAAGTCAAAGCCTTCCTGTGATTAATAATAGCATGTGTCACTATGGGTGCTATTAGCAACAACAGATTGCATGAGAAGAGGTAGAGTCCCTATTAATAGAGATATTACTGTTGCAGAGGTGTTACGAAACATCTTAGGAATGCATTATGCTGAAACAGCAGCATGACTGTGTGTGCATTGAAGCCCACAGTGTATAGTAGCTAAATGACTATCGAATCGGACAATAACCCCTTCGACATTAACATGTAGAATGATCAATATTAAGTGAAAAATACTGAACAATGAACTGCATCAATAGATTTGAGTTGTTTTTAAAACTGTGATATCAGCAGATAGGATATCAGTAGATATCCAAGCCTTATTTATGCAAGACTGAAACTGAAAATCGAATAAACACTTTAAAAAGGAGGTACACTACCATAATCAGCTGGGGCTCTGTGTGTAGCATGAATGTGATGCTTCACCTCATGAGAATTGTTTATATATGCCACTGGAAAAATGGAAGACTGATTTGCTATTTTTCAAGCTTACCCCCCACCCCTCCCCCTCCTCCCATGCAGCAATTACTACAACCACTACTCCCATATTCACACTGAATTACAATGACATTATGAATGCAGTTATAACAATAACAGAGCAATTTAATTCACAACATTTTTAAATGTCAGGCCGTCCCTTACATTTCAACATTATGCAATTGATAATAATTGAGTCTTCAGATGAATGGCAATTTATTTGATTTGAGCCTATAGGCTATTTGTGGAAGATATATTACAGTGCCTTCAGAAAGTATTCAGACCCCTTGATTTTTTCAGCATTTTGTTACGTTACAGGCTTATTCTAAAATGTATTAAATACATTTTTTTCCTCAACAATCTGCACACAATACCCCATAACGACAAAGCGAAAACAGGTTAGAATTTTTGGTATTTTTTTATATTTACAAGGGTATTCAGACCCTTTGCAATGACACTCAAAGTTGAGCTCAGGTACATCCTGTTTCCATTGATCATCCTTGAGATGTTTCTACAACGTGATTGGAGTCCACCTGTGGTAAATTCAATTGATTGGACATGATTTGGAAAGGCACACCTGTCTATATAACGTCCCACTGTTGACAGTGCATGTCAGAGCAAAAACCAAGCCATGAGGTCAAAGGAATTGTCTGTAGAGCTCCGAGACAGGATTGTGTCGAGGCACAGATCTGGGTAAGGGTACCAACACATTTCTGCAGTATTGAAGGTCCCCAAGAACACAGTGGCCTCCATCATTTTTAAAATGGAAGTTTGGAACCACCAAGACTCTTCCTAGAGCTGGCATCCCGGCCATACTGAGCAGTCGGGGGAGAAGGGCTTTGGTCAGGGAGGTGACCAAGAACCCGATGGTCACTCTGACAGAGCTCTAGAGTTCCTCTGTGGAGATGGGAGAACCTTCCAGAGGGACAACCATCTCTGCAACACTCCACCAATCAGGCCTTTATGGTGAAACCAAGATTGAACTCTTTGGCCTGAATGGCAAGCGTCACATCTGGAGGAAACCTGGCACCATCCCTACGGTGAAGCATGGTGGTGGCAGGATCATGCTGTGGGGATGTTTTTTTAGCAGCAAGGACTGAGAGACTAGTCAGGATCGAGGGAAAGAATAATGGAGCAAAGTACAGAGAGATCTTTGATGAAAACCTGCTCCAGAGTGCTCAGGACCTCATACTGGGGCGAGGGTTTGCCTTCAAACAGGACAACGACTCAAAGCACACAGCCAAGACAATGCAGGAGTGGCTTCGGGACAAGTCTCTGAATGTCCTTGAGTGGCCCAGCCAGAGCCCAGACTTGAACCAGATCGAACATCTTTGGAGACCTGAAAATAGCTGTGCAGCATTGTTCTCCATCCAACCTGACCAAGCTTGAGAGGATCTGCAGAGAAGAATGGGAGAAACTCCCCAAATACAGGTGTGCCAAGCTTGTAGCATCATACCCAAGAAAGCTCAATGCTGTAATTGCTGCCAAAGGTGCTTCAACAAAGTACTGAGTAAAGGGTCTGAATACTTATGTAAACTGTGATATTTCAGTGTTTTTTATTTATTTTTAAATTAGTAAAACTGTCATTATGGGGTATTGTGTGTGGATTTATGAGGGGAGAAAACACTATTTAATACATTTTAGAATAAGGCTGTAATGTAACAAAATATGGAAAAAGTCAAGGGGTCTGAATACTTTCCGAAGGCACTGTATTTCACATCGCTTACCTTTTAATGTAGTTTTTTCCATAGAGAATCTGTTGTAAAAGTGTAACCAGTCCAAATGCGCAAATGAATATAAAACAAAGCGACCTATTGCCGAGTAAATCTCTACCCGACGTAGGGTCGGCGTATCCCATTCTTCGGCGCAGCATCCGCTGGTGCCAAAAACCCCAGAATTAGCCTTCTCTCGCCGCACCATTCAGAATCAATCACACAGGTTTACCGTGAAAGCATTCGAGAAGACAATTGTCCAAATGTATTTACGGTATTTTTACAAATCTACTTCGCTGCGGCCACAGCACAAATCTCATTGGTCTTGGTCGAGAAGCATTGCCTCCTTATAAATAGAAAGCATGGAAATAGGCTACGACTCCGGACGGACCTTGATTTGATTATTAATTGTAGAATAAAAATCTTCTACCTTCTGGTATTTTGCGAGGCTGATGATGGTACAGAAAACATGAAATGTTTCTTCAAAAATGCCTGACATCTCTTTGTGATCATGCGTTACTGTCTCGACTGGGTGGTGCGCTCGATCGTAGGGCTCCACAGACAGTGGCAGGCAATGCAGATTTTCTAGTCTCATTTAACAGTGTTCCATAAGCGGTCTGGATATGCTAGCTCATAAAAAGAACATGACTGTAATTCGTATATAGTCAAAAGAATGGTGTAGTCTACGAAATCGCTCTTTTCTCAGGATAAACATAATGGCGTTAATTGTGACGCACAGTTTGGTGATAATAACAGCTTCTTCTTTATATTACAGCAGACTGATCCATAGATGCTGATGCTCTCTCTCTCTCTCTCTCTCTCTCTCTCTCTCTCTGTGTCTCGCTCTTCTCTATATCTCTCTATATACCGTATATCTTCTATAAATCTCTAGCTTCTCTATCACTCGTATCTTCTCTCTCCCTGTTGGGTTCATCTCTGGTCAGCCAAAACCAAGGTCAACGTGCCTTCTTCTAAGGACAAGATAGACACCTCCAGACCGGTTTAACTGTCTGCCCACAGTGCCCCTTTGTTCACCCACAGGTCTAATAGGCCTATAGCAATCTCCCGTATAGTCCTACACATAGGCCTATTTTCCTTACATGGGGGAAATCTGAATTTTGACAAATAATGAAATTCAAATTTCCATAGGTCTATATTTTATTACACAAACATAAACCATTCCAAAACCTTATAGAATACCAAATAAAGTGGGGTAAATAGCCTCCTTAAATGTCAAAAAAGCATCCTGTAAAAAACAGCATCCACCCTCATGATTTTGTTGCTTATTGTTTGGGGGTCAAATCATTTTCACTCTTCTCAACACTGTGTGTAGGCCCATTTCATACAAATGTCATAACACAAGGCCTAGGCCTACATGTGTTTCCTCTTGCCCAATAAGATGTTTAAAATGAATAGGCATATTCCTAAATATCCATGATGATTATTCTCAGTTAGCTGTTCAGGGACAATTTGGAAGCATAAGCCTACCAGGCTATAGGGTAGGAACAATCACGAAAGACATTGAGCTACACTGCTTTAATGTTAAAGGCCCAGTGCAGCGTTTTTTATCTCAATATCAAATGTATGTTTATTGGTCGGATACACTGTTTAGCAGGTGTTACTGCAGGTGCAGCAAAATGCTTATAGTACTAGTGTCACACCCTGATCTGTTTCACCTGTCTTTGTGATTGTCTCCACCCCCTCCAGGTGTCACCCATCTTCCCCATTATCCCCTGTGTATTTATACCTGTGTTCTCTGTTTGTCTGTTGCCAATTCGTCTTGTTTGTCAAGTCAACCAGCGTTTGTTTCTCAGCTCCTGCTTTTTCCCAGTCTCGCTTTTCTCGCCCTCCTGGTTTGGCCTTTGCCTGTCCTGACTCCGAGCCCACCTGCCTGACCACTCTGCCTGACCCTGAGCCTGCCTACCGACCTGTACCTTTTCCTCCCCTGAATTTTTGACCTCTGCTTACCCTGATCCTGAGCCTGCCTGCCATCCGGTACCATTGCCTCACCTCTGGTTACTGAACCCTGCCTGCCTTGACCTGTCTATTGCCTGCCCCTATTGGTTTATTAAACTATTGTTTATTCGACGAGGTCTGCATCTGGGTCTTACCTTCATACCTGATAACTAGCTCCTAACAATGCATTAAGATGTCAGACAAGTACACAAAAAAAACAAGAAACCAAGAACGGCAGGTCAAGTCTAATTAACAATACAAATGGCACTGTAGCAGTAATCAAAATGCAATCTATACTATACATATGCACACCGGAAAAATGTATACAAGATATACTAAGAATAATATGTTTAGAAGTAGATATATTACAGTGAGCTATGTCAAGAATCCAGTATATACAATTGAAGTCGGAGGTTTACCTACACTTTGGTTGGAGTCATTAAAACTTGTTTTTCAACCACTCCACAAATTTCTTGTTAACAAACTATAGTTTTGGCAAGTCGGTTAGGACATCTACTTTGTGCATGACACAAGTAATTTTTACAACAACTGATACAGACAGGTTATTTCACTTATAATTCACTGTATCACAATTCCAGTGTGTCAGAAGTTGACATACACTAAGTTGACTGTGCCTTTAAACAGCTTGGAAAATTCCAGAAAATGATGTCATGGCTTTAGAAGCTTCTGATAGGCTAACTGACATAATTTGAGTCAATTGCAGGTGTACCTGTGGATGTATTTCAAGGCCTACCTTCAAACTCAGTGCCTCTTTGCTGGACATCATCGGAAGATCAAAAGAAATCAGCCAAGACCTCAGGAAAAAAAAGTGGAGACCTCCAAGTCTGGTTCATCCGTGGGAGCAATTTCCAAATGCTTGAAGGTACCACGTTCATCTGTACAAACAATAGTACACAAGTATAAACGCCAGGGGACCACGCAGCCGTCATACCGCTCAGGAAGAAGACGCGTTCTGTATCCTAGAGATGAACGTACTTTGGTGCGAAAAGTGCAAATCAATCCCAGAACAACAGCAAAGGACCTTGTGAAGATGCTGGAGGAAACAGGTACAAAGTATCTAAATCCACGAGTCCTATATCGACATAACCTGAAAGGCCGCTCAGCAAGGAAGAAGCCACTGCTCCAAAATCGCCATAAAAAAAGCCAGACTACGGTTTGCAACTGCACATGGGGACAAAGATCGTACTTTTTGGAGAAATGTCCTCTGGTCTGATGAAACAAAAATAGAACTGTTTGGCCATAATGACCATCGTTATGTTTGGAGGGAAAAGGGGGAGGCTTGCAAGCCAAAGAACACCATCCCACTGTGAAGCACGGGGGTGGCAGCATCGTGTTGTGGGGGTGCTTTGCTGCAGGAGGGACTGGTGCACTTCACAAAATAGATGGCATCATGAGGCAGGAAAAGTATGTGGATATATTGAAGCAAAATCTCAATACATCAGTCAGGAAGTTAAAGCTTGGTTGCAAATGGGTCTTCCAAATGGACAATGACCCCAACCATACTTCCAAAGTTGTGGCAAAATGGCTTAAGGACAACAAAGTCAAGGTATTGGAGTGGTCATCACAAAGCCCTGACCTCAATCCCATACAATATTTGTGGACAGAACTGACAAAGCATGTGTGAGCAAGGAGGCCTACAAACCTGACTCAGTTACACCAGCTCTGTCAGGAGAAATGGGCCAACATTCACCCAATTTATTGTGGGACGCTTGTGGAAGTTTGGCAAGGCAATGCTACCAAATACTAATTGAGTGTATGTAAACTTCTGACCCACTGGGAATGTGATGAAAGAAAGAAATGCTGAAATAAATTATTCTCTCTACTATTATTCTGACATTTTACATTCTTAAAATAAAGTGGTGATCCTAACTGACCTTAGACAGGGAATTTGTACTAGGATTAAATGTCAGGAAATGTGAAAAACTGAGTTTAAATGTATTTAGCTAAGGTGTATGTAAACTAGCGACTTCAACTGTAAATATGTGGTGTGTGTGTGTATAAACAGTCACTAAAATACAATGTACAGTAGTAGAAATATTACAATGAGCTGTTGGTGATACAGTAT
This sequence comes from Salmo salar, assembly GCF_965601325.2. Taxonomy (NCBI): domain Eukaryota; kingdom Metazoa; phylum Chordata; class Actinopteri; order Salmoniformes; family Salmonidae; genus Salmo; species Salmo salar. The sequence goes on along the minus strand of NC_138301.1, from coordinate 80,250,346 downwards.
TTAAATACACAGTGTTAAACGGGCCCACTGGGCACATATTGGTTGAATCATCGTTGTTTCCACATCATTTCAATGAAGTTGTGTTGAACCAATGTGGAATAGATGTTGAATTGATGTCTGTACCCAGTGGGGAAGTGTCCAGGAGTTCAATCAAATCATTTCTGGGTAACAGTTAAGTAACTTACTGTAATAGTTTTCTATTAAAATGGTCAAAAAGCAACAAAAATAGCTTTCTCAAGCAATAATTTTGCTAGGACTGTCTGGGAGTTGTCTGAGTGAGGGACCTAATTGGGGGGGGCTAATGTGAGGGATATGTAACCTAAAAACTAGATGTTATTGGCAGAGAGGTTTGGAACTCTCTGTTATTGGTCTATTAAACTATTCCGCCTGGTGATCATCAAATCAAATCAAATCAAATGTATTTATATAGCCCTTCTTACATCGGCTGATATCTCAAAGTGCTGTACAGAAACCCAGCCTAAAACCCCAAACAGCAAGCAATGCAGGTGTAGAAGCACGGTGGCTAGGAAAAACTCCCTAGAAAGGCCAAAACCTAGGAAGAAACCTAAAGAGGAACCAGGCTATGAGGGGTGGCCAGTCCTCTTCTGGCTGTGCCGGGTGGAGATTATAACAGAACATGGCCAAGATGTTCAAATGTTCATAAATGACCAGCATGGTCAAATAATAATAATCACAGTAATTGTCGAGGGTGCAACAAGTCAGTAACACAAGAGTAAGTGTCAGTTGGCTTTTTCATAGCCGATCTTTGAGAGTATCTCTACCACTCCTGCTGTCTCTAGAGAGTTGAAAACAGCAGGTCTGGGACAGGTAGCACGTCCGGTGAACAGGTCAGGGTTCCAGCAGGTCTGGGACAGCAGAACTGGGACAGGTAGCACGTCTGGTGAACAGGTCAGGGTTCCATAGCCGCAGGCAGAACAGTTGGAACTGGAGCAGCAGCACGGCCAGGTGAACTGGGGACAGGAAGGAGTCATCAAGCCAGGTAGTCCTGAGGCATGGTCCTAGGGCTCAGGTCCTCCGAGAGAGAGAAAGAAAGAAAGAGAGAAAGAGAGAGAGAATTAGAGAGAGCATATTTAAATTCACACAGGACACCGGAAAAGACAAGAGAAATACTCCAGATGTGACAGACTGACCCTAGCCCCCCGACACATAAACTACTGCAGCATAAATACTGGAGGCTGAGACAGGAGGGGTCAGGGGACACGGTGGCCCCATCCGACGAAACCCCCGGACAGGGCCAAACAGGTAGGATATAACCCCACCCATTTGCCAAAGCACAGCCCCCACACCACTGGATGTCACCAGGCAAACCAAAAGTCCACTCAGGCAAAGTCTGTTGATTAGAAGGTCCTGTGTAAATTGTATTTTCAACCAGCAACTATCAGGAAATAACACTGATAAAAAAATCACACTTTTACAGTGTTTCATTAGCTGTTGTACAATACAAAACAGGAAAACAGAATTTTGACTTCACTGGGCATTCCAGGATACAAGTTTATTCTGTTTATTCTCTGGGGAACATAATGTCAAATAGAGGTGCTTATATGTGTCCTTTTTCACTGCATGTACAAGTGTGAAATGGAAATGTGTTTTTTGCAATTCCCAACTCCCCCTGAGAGTGGGGTCACGGCCAGGGATCAGTCATTATTGACGGCAACCCTGGAACAATTAGGGCTAAGTGCCTTGCTCAAGGGCACATCAGCAGATTTTACACCAAGATGGCTCGGGGATTCAAACCAGTGACCTTTTTGATTACTGGCCCAACGCTCTTAACCACTAGACTACCTGCGGCCCTTCATATGTATACAATGTATAAAAGTTAGAAATATTAAATCATTTTTTTGCGAATGAAAAACTTGAATAGACGAAATAAAGTCAACTGATAGTCCACATCACATCCTCATTCAGCGAGTCCGTCTCAATTTGTCTAAAGTGGATTCCTGTCCTTGTCCTCACTCCTTCCTCTTTACAAATCTGGGAATAGCAATATGTCGGCTACCAAGCGGGAACGAGCTTAAACTGCACAGTTATTTAATGAAGTTGGTTTCAGATGAAGGAAAACAGACAGGACATGACGCTGCTTTAGATTATTGTCCCTTAGCCACCAGCAGCTGAATGTTAACATCTTGTGGCTAAAAATAATATTACACTCAAAAGCAATGCCGTCATTGCCTACAACACAGGCAGCCTAAATCTGATCTTTTCCCACTAATTGGTCTTTTGACCAATCACATCAGATCTTTTCACATCAGACCTTTTCAGAGCTGATCTGATTGGTCAAAAGACCAGTTCATGACAAAAAGATCAGAATTGTGCTGCCTCTGTAAATGCAGCCAATGTAGCAGATGATAATAGTATGACTGAGCTCCCGCGATCTGATTGGTCAAAAGACCAGTTAATGACAAAAAGATCAGAATTGTGCTGCCTCTGTAAATGCAGCCAATGTAGCAGATGTTAATAGTATGCCTGGGCTCCCGAGTGGAGCAGCGGTCTAAGGCACTGCATCTCAGTGGTAGAAGGGTCACTACAGACAACCTGGTTTGAATCCAGGCTGTATCACAACCGGCAGTGATTGGGAGTCCCATAGGGCGGCGCACAATTGGTCCAGCGTCGTCTGGGTTTGGCCGGTGTAGGCCGTCATTGTAAATAAGAATTTGTTCTTGACTGACATGCCTAGTTAAATAAAAAAATATGACTGATTGACACATTGAAATTGAGTGTCTTGGATGCAACTCCACCTGTGTAAAGATGCACTATTGTAAAGTGGTTGTTCCACTGGATATCATAAGGTGAATCCACCAATTTGTAAGTCGCTCTGGATAAGAGCGTCTGCTAAATGACTTAAATGTAAATGTTAAATGTAAAGTCTTTGAAAGCATATATTTTATGGTGTTCATGTAGTAGGCCTAGGCCTTGTATAGACTCATTGAAATGTTGTGGATGCCTTATCTTGATAGGCTAAGGAAGAAACCTGTGTATTCATATCCATTTCAGAAGCAAGCTATGGAAGTAGCCAAGATAGAATACTTTTTCAATCATATCCTTCCATTCCTTGGAGTAATCACTGAGCCAACATGATTTGATGGGTGAACGCAGAGAATGAATTATGCATTTTAAAGTATTCAAACAGGCCCTGCCAGTCATAAATAAAACAAAAAATTGGTCAGTTTTACCTTAAGTACATAAATGAATGTTTACACTCTTAGTTGGTAGCGGGCAACTTAGTAGGCCACTCATGGAGTGAAATGCTTATCCTAATTAAGGGGGCTTATTTTACTGTTACACCGGAACAACCTCGGTTCTGATTTACCGCAACACCAAGGCCTTTTCCGGTCTCTTTCCACCCACCCACAGTAAGAAAATGGTTAGTGAAAAAATGTGTCAGATGGATCTTACAACATCTATTTATTTATCCTTTTATTTTTCAAGAAGTCGTAGTGGTTTACGACTTATAATCAATGATAATGTGTTCTCACTGATATTGTTTTTGGTGAAACGTTAGATGGTGTAGAAAAACCGGTAAACAACTTGGCTAACTAACGTTATCTAGCAATGGAGGCATTGGTCTATTTTTGTGTGTTTTGGGGTTAGCTTGCTAGTTTGCTCAAGGTAAATAAGCCATTTTACAAACCACAACATCCTCGCCTTTCTTTGTGTAGCAAATTCCCTCTAATCAACTAGTTATGAGTTGTTTTGGTGAAATGTTGCTAGTTGGAAGTGTTAGTCTATTATGCCACTTGTCTAACTAGCTAACGTTACCGCTAACTAGCGAAGTTACCAGGAAGTTGGATAGAAACGTTAGTAGTGCAGCTTAATTACCTAAGCATGCAATCAGATGAACAACAAATAACTAATTCTCTCCAATGAATTATCCATGGGCCATTGTCTTGTCAATGATGTTTTCAATACAAATGTCTGAACATATGAATTTCAGTGATTCTTACTTATTGACTGAGACAAGATCCCAACCTCTCCATGCATTCACACCGAATGACAATGATCAATTTGGCTAAATGTTGGTCCTTGTGTGTTTCAGACGAAGGGGACATCGTCCTTCGGAAAGCGGCGTAATAAGACTCATGCTCTATGCCGTCGCTGCGGTTCTAAGGCTTACCATCTGCAGAAGTCGTCCTGCGGGAAGTGTGGCTACCCCGAGAAGCGCAAGAGAAGTTGTAAGTGCCCATGCCATTTCCTTGAGATCGATAGTTCAGTTTATCCATTCATTGAAACTGCTGTATTGTAGTGATGGGATGTTCGGTACTTTTTACTGACTCCAGATCATTTCAACTCGTTCAGGCAAAAGATCGAATCTTTCAACTAATTTCGTTCATTTGATTCAGTAATGCCCAGAGCATGCAGGACCCGTAACGGCGAACAATGAACTAAAAACTCGAAAGAATCATGATTCTACACACCTCTCGTTCTCCATAGGCTCCATAGGGCTTATTGTCGCAGTCATTTGTGACTGAGACTTATTACTGTGCTTTGAGGCTACTAATACAAATACGATGATTTATTGATAGCTTTGAAACAAGGTCTAGTTGTGTCCGATTGTGAACAGCTCTTGACTGAAGGTCCTCCGCTTGACAGGGAGACCCAACGTTTCATTATCATGTTCAAGTGTTGAGCAGAGGCATGTTCTGGTTTTACCAAGCTGTGTCATCTAACATTCAATAATCAATTAATAGCATTCATTCTTTCTCCATGCAATCAATTATCAGTTCTAAACATGCGTTTTTATGCGTGATCTATTTTTCCATGAGCACATGATACAGTTTGTCTGCTGAGCCTGAGAGGCGAGTATTAATCCTGTCAGTAAAGTCGTTCACAAAGAATAAATGGTTTACAAATGGCACATCACTACTATATTATCACCAAGATGTCACAGACCTGTGGGTATTCTGTCTCAATATTGAATACTGAGGTTTGTTGCTGCGTTGTTTTTCACTTTGTTTGCTTTACTGCTTGCCTTGTTGACTTGTTTTTGAATGTTTGACAGTGCCGCATGAGTCAGTTCATGTTTATTACCCAGTATCTTGTCAATGATGTTTTCAATACAAATGTCTGAACATATGAATTTCAGTGATTCTTACTTTGTGACTGAGACAAGAGCCCCAACTCTCCATGCATGCACATTGGATGACAAATTAGGCAAAGATTTGTTTTGTTCCCACATCTGTTGACCCAGGGTGTGTATCACAGTGGCTTATGCTATCTGGGTGATTCGAACATAACAAAGTCAATGGAGGCTGCATGCCATGACAAAAATACTCCTGAATGCGTCATTTTTGGAATTTGATTCTCCCGAATGTCTGGCTATTATTACGGTGATTTGTTAATTTTCAAAGATCTTGTTTAAATGTGTTTATGTGTGTGTGTGTGTGTGTGTGTGTGTGTGTGTGTGTGTGTGTGTGTGTGTGTGTGTGTGTGTGTGTGTGTGTGTGTGTGTGTGTGTGTGTGTGTGTCCATTTATCCTTTCTCCATACTTTATATTTGGTTTATTTTTATAGTGAGAAATAATACACTGAACAAAAATATAAACGCAACATGTAAATTGTTGGTCCCATGTTTCATGAGCTGAAATAAACGATCCCAGAAATATGCCATACGCATAAATAATTTCTCTCAAGTTTTGTGCACAAATTTGTTTACATCCCTGTTAGTGAGCATTTCTCCTTTGCTAAGATAATCCATCCAATTTATTCATTGTCTTTTGTTTTGGAGCACTCCTGTCAATCTTGAGTAAGGACACGCACTTGATTATGCATAGAACTAGGCCTAGGCTACCTGACCTGCTTCTGCTGATTATGCATAGAACTAGGCCTAGGCTACCTGACCTGCTTCTGCTGATTATGCATAGAACTAGGCCTAGGCTACCTGACCTGCTTCTGCTGATTATGCATAGAACTAGGCCTAGGCTACCTGACCTGCTTCTGCTGATTATGCATAGAACTAGGCCTAGGCTACCTGACCTGCGCGACAATGTAGGCGTATAAATGTTGCCATTTGGTAGGGCTGACCCCAATTGGTCGATTGTTTGGTCATTGGGCTGTTGGTCGACCAAGATTGTTTTAGTCAAGCAGGTGTGTGTGTGTGTTTATTTATTTATTTGCGCCCATCTCAGTGAACTTATCCATTCCGGAGGCCTAGACTAAAAGCCAATTTAAGCTTGATCTGAAAATGTAGTCAGAGGCTGGAGGGTGTGATGTGAAAGCGAAGGCTCCATTGGCATGCAGAGGCCAAATTGAGCTCTTGTACCACATAGCATGCTCCTCCCAAATGTTCCCCTTTCTCATTGTCTGAGTGGACACATTATCTGAAGAGTGCACAACCTATGCTGCAATGCAACAAGTTTTGATTTATTTCATTCCATTTCCGAGTTATGTCTTTCCAGCTTACCACTCTGCGCGAAATCGAAAAATGTCATGCTCTGATCCAGTGGAAACGTCATACTTCTTATCAATGCTTGACTTGGACAGAAATAGGTTCCGGTACTCATTTTGGGTGCTGGTACTGTTTATATTTTGGTACAGGAGCTCCAAAATACTTCTGAGCTAATATTCAATACGAGGAACAGGAGCTCAAGCAGTAGAACATTTGAGGTGCCGGTACTCAGCTCCTGTGAGCTCCTGCCCAAGTCGGCACTGCTTCTTATCCCTTGCATAAATAGCCTGAAACTCTGAGGGCCCAGAATATTTTATACAATGTTGAAAGTTCATTAGTGCAAGCTTTGGGCTGGACCCAACTTAATAGTTAAACTCAGCAAAAAAAGAAACGTCCTCTCACTGTCAACTGCGTTTATTTTCAGCAAACTTAACATGTGTAAATATTTATATGAATATAACAAGATTCAACAACTGAGAAATAAACTGAGCAAGTTCCGCAGACATATGACTAACAGAAATTGAATAATGTGTCCCTGAACAAAAGGGGGGGGGGGTCAAAATAAAAAGTAACAGTCAGTATCTGGTGTGGTCACCAGCTGCATTATGTACTGCAGTGCATCTCCTCCTCATGGACTGCACCAGATTTGCTAGTTCTTGCTGTGAGATGTTACCCCACTCGTCCACCAAGGCACCTGCAAGTTCCCGGACATTTCTGGGGGTAATGGCCCTAGCCCTCACCCTCCGATCCAGCAGGTCCCAGACGTGCTCAATGGGATTGAGATCCGGGCTCTTCGCTGGCCATGGCAGACCACTGACAGTCCTGTCTTGCAGGAAATCACGCACAGAACGAGCAGTATGGCTGGTGGCATTGTCATGCTGGAGGGTCATGTCAGCATGAGCCTGCAGGAAGGGTACCACATGAGGGAGGAGGATGTCTTCCCTGTAACACACAGCGTTGAGATTGCCTGCAATGACAACAAGCTCAGTCCGATGATGCTGTGACACACCGCCCCAGACCATGACGGACCCTCCACCTCCAAAATCAATCCCGCTCCAGAGTACAGGCCTCGGTGTAACGCTCATTCCTTCAACGATAAACGCGAATCCGACCATCGCCCCTGGTGAGAGAACCGCGACTCATCAGTGAAGAGCACTTTTTGCCAGTCCTGTCTGGTCCAGCGACAGTGGGTTTGTGCCCATAGGCGACGTTGTTGCCAGTGAGGACCTGCCTGCCTTACAACAGGCCTACAAGCCCTCAGTCCAGCCTCTCTTAGCCTATTGCAGACAGTCTGTGGTTCAGCCAATCATTCACATAACAGAATGCAGCACGCGACTCAGAGACGAGACAACCAATTTGCTAGTTACATCATCAGCGAGCGCTCTGGAAAGACAGTGGGAGAGTGGAAAGATCAGTTTGTATCCATAAGTTTGCCAGTTAACTAACAGCAGCGTGTCCCCTGAACGATAACGAAGAGGTGTAACCGGAAAACAACTAGCATTTGGAAAGTTTGAGGTGAGGGAGAAAGTATGGTGGAACAAGTACTGTTACCATGGTTAAGTATCTTGCTAGCTGGATCGAATTTTCCGTTAGCTAACCAGAGAAATGTTGACCAACTTTAGCCAACTGATCAAATAATTGAGTTTATGGTGTGAAAATTAGCTGGCTAATAAAGTCAGACAGCTAAGGCTAGCTAGCTAACGTTAACATCAGATGAGCTAACGTTAGTAATCTAACCCATTGGCTGTAGTATTAACTGGTAACGTTATAACTTGAACGGCAAGGAGTCGCGTAGCGCGTTTGTTGCTTACTGGACCCTGGCAATCTGTGTGAAATGTTAACTAGCTAACTAACTACTATCTGTGAACTAATGTTTTCCTTCTACAGTATGTGGTGAATTTTTTTTTTTTAACAAGTGTAGCTGGAGCTGGACCTGGCTTAAGCTGGATGCCACTAGATGTGAAAGGAACACTAAACACTTTCCCTATTTCTCACTTTTTCAATAAGGTGGATAAAAAGGGGTATGCGAGGTGTACTCTGCCTGAAAGAGATCAATTATGCCAACAAAGGGTATCATGCTCAGCTGGCACATTGTAGAACAGTTGTCCACAGGCAGAAAGTGTACAATGTAATAATGTGCAGTGTAGCCCAAATATATAGTTTTTCTTGTGTTGAACTTGACAGTAACACTGTCTTAGGTCAGTTGGGATCACCACTTTATTTTAAGAATGTGAAATGTCAGAATAATAGTAGAGTGATTTATTTCAGCATTTATTTCTTTCATCACTTTCCCAGTGGGTCAGAAGTTTACATACACTCAATTAGTATTTGGTAGCATTGCCTTTAAATTGTTTAACTTGGGTCAAAAGTTTCGGGGAGCCTTCCACAAGCTTCCTACAATAAGTTGGGTGAATTTTGGCCCATTCCTCCTGACAGAGCTGGTGTAACTGAGTCAGGTTTCTAGGCCTCCTTGTTCGCACATTCTTTTTCAGTTGTGCCCACACATTTTCTATAGGATTGAGGTCGGGGCTTTGTGATGGCCACTCCAATACCTTGCCTTTGTTGTCCTTAAGCCATTTTGCCACAACTTTGGAAGTATGGTTGGGGTCATTGTCCATTTGGAAGACCCATTTGCGACCAAGCTTTAACTTCCTGACTGATGTCTTGATGTTGCTTCAATATATCCACGTACTTTTCCATCCTCATAATGCCATCTATTTTGTGAAGGGCACCAGTCCCTCCTGCAGCAAAGCACCCCCACAACATGATGCTGCCACCCCCGTGCTTCACGGTTGGGATGGTATTCTTCAGCTTGCAAGCCTCCCTCTTTTTCCCCCAAACATAACGATGGTCATTATGGCCAAACAGTTCTATTTTTGTTTCATCAGACCAGAGAACGTTTCTCCAAATACTACGATCTTTGTCCCCATGTGCAGTTGCAAACTGTAGACTGGCTTTTTTATGGTGGTTTTGGAGCAGTGGCTTCTTCCTTGCTGAGCGGCCTTTAAGGTTATGTTGATATTGGACTCGTTTTACTGTGGGTATAGATACTTTTGTACCTGTTTCCTCCAGCATCTTCACAGGGTCCTTTGCTGTTCTGGGATTGATTTGCACTTTTCGCACCAAAGTACGTTCATCTCTAGGAGACAGAACGCGTCTCCTTCCTGAGCGGTATGATGGCTGCTTGGTCCCATGGTGTTTATACTTGCGTACTATTGTTTGTACAGATGAACGTGGTACCTTCAGGCAATTGGAAATTGCTCCCAATGATGGACCAGACTTGTGGAGGTCTCCACTTTTTTTTTTTTTCTGAGGTCTTGGCTGATTTCTTTTGATTTTTCCATGATGTCAAGCAAAGTATCACTGAGCTTGAACGTAGGCCTTGAAATACATCCACAGGTACATCTCCAATTGACTCAAATGATGTCAATTAGCCTATCAGAAGCTTCTAAAGCCATGACATCATTTTCTGGAATTTTCCAAGCTGTTTAAAAGCACAGTGAACTTAGTGTATGTAAACTTCTGACCCACTGGAATTGTGATTAAGTGAAATAATCTGTCTATAAACAATTGTTGGAAAAATGACTTGTGTCATGCACAAAGTAGATGTCCTAACCGACTTGCCAAAACTATAGTTTGTTAACAAGTAATTTGTGGAGTGGTTGAAAAACGAGTTTTAGTGATTCCAACCTAAATGAATGTAAACTTCCGACTTCAGCTGTACATATGCGGTCTGGAAAAAAAACGTGTGGCAAGCTAGGAGAATTAGGTTAAGGTTGGGGAAAGGGTTAGGGTTTACTAAAATGCTATAATTGTCCCTTACGCGACTAACATGTATCGCTAAAACCAGGCCTGCACTGAAGTCTTGGTTTCCTCTAATGCAATGATGCTCTTTTGTCAAGGATCTGCTAATTAAGTTAAGGATATTTAGGAATGTTCGCTGATGATAACCATTGATCCTGCTTTGTGAAATTTCTTTCTGCAGTTTCCCGTTGTGTATTGACCTGTCGTCTCTTTCTGTAGACAACTGGAGCGCTAAGGCCAAGAGGAGGAACACCACTGGGACCGGCCGCCTGAGACATCTGAGGGTTGTCTACCGCAGATTCAGGTGAGCACAGTGTAAAGCCAAGCTATACAGTCCTGCTGGTTTTTGCCCTTGAAAAGACAGGGTTGTTTGGTAGGGCACGTGGCAAAATGTTTTGCATCTGAAAATGAAGTTCAGGTAGGACGCTCTCCCCTTTTCAAAGCGTTTTCTCCTGTTTCTTGCCCACTGAAGGTGGCGACTATGGTGCACTCCAGCCAATCAGTAACATTAGTGCCAGGGAAAAATGTAAGCCTGCAGGACTGGGTCTGATGGGCCTGAGTTAATCAAATGTGAAGGGCATGCAGGTCATTTTAAAATAAGAGTACATTTGTGGTGGTTGATGCTCTGCTGTAGTGTTGTCACGGTACCAGAATTTTTTTACTTCGATACCAGGTTTAGTATCACGATACTTGATACCATGGCAAAAAGAGTTAACTAGTCACAAAACAACCACTGGGCTTCACATTGTTTGCGCAATATGTTGATAACTGGTAGAACAAATAAAATAACAAATAGAACCTCTTCTGTTCTATATTTAATTTCTTTCAAAAAATAAAACTCCCTATTAAATAACAGAATAACTTACATTTTCCTTATGCAAAACCATATCTGAGACTCGGAGCATTCAAAATAATTTTACTGTTATGTCTAAACTGATTAATAATGTAATTTGATACACGGTTAATTTGTTCATCTACAGCCATAATATCCGGTTGACCTATGCTTATTAATTACAGCTAAATCATTTAATGTATTGTTTTTATAAGTTCATTTCTGAAGCTTCTTTATTGCAATAGTCGTCACACCATAGAAATACAATGGATTTAACACAGCGTACTACGATTCCCAGAGTGCATTTCAACTCCCAGGGTACAATGCTCCACCCAGGGTTGCTGGCTGGCAGTCTAAATATATTGCTGTCATAGCTAAGTTATGAGTGCAACTCCAATTACTTTTTGGTTATAATCCTATTATATAACGCTCACATGAATGTCATGCTGAATATAAAGTGCCTTCGGAAAGTATTCAGACCCCTTGACTTTTTCCACATTTTGTTACATTACAGCCTTATAAAATGGGTTAAATAAATACAAAATCCTCAGCAATCTACATATAATGACAAACTGAAAACAGGTTTAATTTTTTTGCAAATGTATTAAAATTAAAACAAGAAATACCTTATTTACAAAGGTATTCAGACCTTTTGCTATGATACTCTAAATTGAGCTCTGGTGCATCCTGTTTCCATTGATAATCCTTGGATGTTTCTACAACTTGATTGGAGTCCAACTGTGGTAAATTGAATTGATTGCACATGATTTGGAAAGGCACAAACCTGTCTATATAAGGTCCCACAGTTGGCTGTGCATGTCAGAGCTAAAACCAAGCAATGAGGTCGAAGGAATTGTCCGTAGAGCTCCGAGACAGGATTGTGTCGAGGAACAGATCTGGGTAAGGGTACCAAAACATTTCTGCAGCATTGAGCGTCCCCAAGAACACAATGGGCTCCATCATTCTTAAATGGAAGAAGTTTGGAGCAATCAGGGGAGAAGGGCCTTGGTCAGGGAGGTGAGGTGTTCAAGAGCCTGATGGTCACTCTGACAGAGCTCTGGAGTTCCTCTGTGGAGATGGGAGAACCTTCCAGAAGGACATCCATCTCTGCAGCACTCCACCAATCAGGCCTTTTATGGTGGCCAGATGGACGCCACTCCTCAGTAAAAGGCACGTGACAGCCCACTTGGAGTTTGCCAAAAGGCACCTAAAGGACTATGATACTATTTCTGTTTTTTGTAATTTATGTGCTATTTTTGTCGCTATGGGGTATTGAGTGGGGGGGAAACTATTTAATATGAGCAAAGTATTCCCGAGTTTTGTCAACAAACTGCTGGCATGGAGGTATGTTTTTGTTAGAAGCCATGCATTTTTTTCTCTCGCTTGCTTCTTAAGTAGCCTGCACTTTGTCAGCTGTATGTGCAAGTAGCCTGGCTAGCTTACTACTGCCCCCTTGAACATTCAGACATATCTAGACAGACTTGATCCTCTCAATCCTTATGATGTGAGACACATTTCAAAGAAGTACCGAAAGTAACAAATTCTAGTACTGAACCGTTTTTCATGTTCTAGTATCGAAAAGGTACAGAAGTTTCAGTAGATCGTGCAACACTACTCTGCTATATGTGAATCACTCTCTGCTCCTGAGTGTGGTTGTGTAGCCCAATAAGACACTATCAGCCTGTGCTCCGTTAAAGCTGTTGCTTGGAAATAATGCTTGCGGAAATTAGTTTGACACAAAATAAATGTCTTAGTAAAAGAAAGTTAAATCACTTTACTGAGGCAAGCTTCAATCCGCCATCAGTTGTGAACTAAGGTCCATATAAAACAATTTATTCTGCTATGTTTGCTTATTGCCATCTATTACTTACTTTGTTCAGCAGTACTGTACATACATCCAACAGACTTCCACAGGGCTGGGTACAAATAACACCACAACCTGGTAAAGACTCTTAGTGACTGAATGAAAAGTTCCCATATAGCTTAGGTGAGCAATAAGGTTACTATTTGAGTCTTCTATGTAATGTACAGATATCTTGTTTTATTTTCCTATCGTTTTCAGGAATGGATTCCGGGAAGGGACCACCCCCAAGCCCAGGCGTGCTGCAGTGGCTGCCTCCAGCTCGTCCTAGACGCACTTTGGGTTCACTTCAATAAATGTGTTGTTGGTTAAAGTTGTCTTCTCCGTTTCTTCAGTATTACATTAACCATCCATGAACTCTTTAACAATCTTAGCTGCATATTTGATAAGTGTAATTGTAGTGGAGTTAACAATTCCCAATTGAATCTTGTTATTTATTCTACCTGGATTTTAAATGAAGAGACATTAAGTGTGTTTCTGTCAAGATTTTAAGTTAGTGCAAGCATTCAGTACCACTGTTTTTGATCAGCACTTGACATTGCCCATAACAACCATAGAAATGGTATGGATGAGACATAATTCCACCCCACAGAATTCTCAAAAGGTTATGTAAAGATGTTTCAGTGGTGCAGTGTACAATCAAGATTGAGACGGCAATAATAGAACAAATATGTATTACTGAATCAAGTGCTCTGTCCGTGGTGTTAGGTTCTGAACAGAGTAAAACTCAAACCAAGTTTATTCACCCACTGGGTCATACAGCTGCAAAGACAACATACAAGCACATATTTATATCTTCCGACAAGGCGTAGTAATCTTCTTGCATGTTTAAGATGGACCTTATTCTCTGTTAGTCCGTAACACTAGGTTCCTCTTACTGGTATTGTCATGGCCCTGCCTAAATCAAGGACCCTCAAAGGTGTGGAAATGTGTGAGGTCTATAATCTGATTAACTTTGGGGTGGGTCTCTGTGGCCCCCCTCCCAGCAATGTCTTCTCCATCTGACCTTATCTCGAGTTGAATTCCACATCCCTCATGGTCCTGATTCCTCAGCAACTGGTCTGTCTTATCAAGAACTGATACTAGACTGTTGCCCTTTGCCTCCCTCAGGAACATACATATTCAACAATAACATATTTGACAGATATCAACTTTGTGCACTTCCCCTTTTCTCAATCAATACTTTTCCACACACCTAGTTCCCCTTGACCCCTAACATTCCTTATACATGTAATTAATCAATAAGTTATAGTATTTTAACATGAAGAAAGCTGACATTATTTTTGAAAAGGAAATGTTGCTGTTGCTGGGGATTTCCCTGCAGGATTTGGAAGAACTAATTGTGGTACTATCCCATCACGAGTTGAACTTGAAATGGAAAGTAAAACCACTAGCCACTCATGAACTCAGCAAAAAATAAATGTCCTCTCACTGTCAACTGTTCATTTTGAGCAAACTTAACATGCGTAAATATTTGTACGAACATAAGATTCAACAACTGAGAAATAAACTGAACAAGTTCCACAGACATGTGACTAACAGAAATGGAATAATGTGTCCCGGAACAAAGGGGAGTCAAAATCAAAAGTAACAGTCAGTATCTGGTGTGGCCACCAGCTGCATTAAGTACTGCAGTGCATCTCATGGACTGCACCAGATTTTACAGTTCTTGCTGTGAGATGTTAGCCCACTCTTCCACCAAGGTAAGTTCCCGGACATTTCTGGGGGAATGACCCTAGCCCTCACCCTCTGATCCAACAAGTCCCAGATGTGCTCAATGGGATTGAGATCCGGGCTCTTCGCTGGCCATGGCAGACCACTGACATTCCTGTCTTGCAGGAAATCACGCACAGAACGAGCAGTATGGCTGGTGGCATTGTCATGCTGGAGGGTCATGTCAGGATGAGCCTGCAGGAAGGGTACCACATGAGGGAGGAGGATGTCTTCCCTGTAACGCAGAGTGTTGAGACTACCTGCAATGACAACAAGCTCAGTCCGATGATGCTGTGACACACCGCCCCAGACCATGACGGACCCTCCACCTCCAAATCGATCCCGCTCCAGAGTACAGGCCTCGGTGTGACGCTCATTCCTTCGACGATAACCGCGAATCCGACCATCACCCCTGGTGAGAGAACCACGACTCGTCAGTGAAGAGCACTTTTTGCCAGTCCTGTCTGGTCCAGCGACGGTGGGTTTCTGCCCATAGGCGATGTTGTTGCCGGTGATGTCTAGTGAGGACCTGCCTTACAACAGGCCTACAAGCCCTCAGTCCAGCCTCTCTCAGCCTATTGCGGACAGTCTGAGCACTGATAGAGGGATTGTGCGTTCCTGGTGTAACTCGGGCAGTTGTTGTTGCCATCCTGTACCTGTCCCGCAGGTGTGATGTTCGGATTTACCAATCCTGTGCAGGTGTTGTTACACGTGGTCTGCCACTGCGAGGATGATCAGTTGTCTGTCCTGTCTCCCTGTAGCGCTGTCTTAGGCGTATCACAGTATGGACATTGCAATGTATTGCCCTGGCCACATCTGCAGTCTCCATGCCTAAGGCATGTTCACGCAGATGAGCAGGGACCCTGGGCATCTTTCTTTTGGTGTTTTTCAGAGTCAGTAGAAAGGCCTCTTTAGTGTCCTAAGTTGTCATAACTGTCACCTTAATTGCCTACCGTCTGTAAGCTGTTAGTGTCTTAACAACCGTTCCACAGGTGCATGTTCATAAATTGTTTATGGTTCATTGAACAAGCATGGGAAAAAGTGTTTAAACCTTTTACAATGAAGATCTGTGAAGTTATTTGGATTTTTACGAATTATCTTTGAAAGACAGGATCCTGAAAAAGGGACGTTTCTTTTTTTGCTGAGTTTATAAAGGCAACTGGCCTGCTCTCAGAAGTAGCACACACTTCAAACAAACATGAAGACAGCAACTTTGATCCTGCTTTGTGTCAGTCTTCGGAGCTGAATTTGCTCACTCCCCTGGTAAGTAGGCTTCTTCAATTGTAAGAGGGCTTTTATATATCTCCCATTTTATTTTTCATGTGTTCATTGGATAAATGATTACCATTATGTTATTTAGTATGTACAAAAAGCACATTTTGCAGTATCGACATGGATAACTTGATAAGTGAATAGCATATTCAGATGTTGAAAGCTAGTAATAACAATTACCTTTAGTTTTTGTTGTAATAGGACTATATCTTATCTGCTGTTCCTTCAAATCAATAGGTGGAAGATCTGAGAACTATCTATGCAGGGGAAAACTAATGCAGTCTGTGAGGATAAAACGCATCCAGAAGTTAGAGGTGTACCCAAATTCTGTCTTCTGTGCAAAGGCAGAAGTTATGTGAGTATTACAAATAATTCTATTTACAATTAGATTGTGTGGAAGTGAGATTACAAATATTTTTTGTTTCTTTGTAGTGCCACAATGAAGAATGGAAAAAAAAATGTATGAACCCAGAGGGCAAACTAGGAAAAAGGTTCCTGATGAGAAAAAGGTAAAATATTTTCCCATCAAACCTTTCCTCAATGTAACTCCTAAAGTAAAATTTCCGTACTTGCATTTCAGACTGGAGGAGCAACAGAAGCCAAAAGGAGGACTGGGAAGGAAAAACAAAAATAATTCAAATCCCTGAGTTGGTACAGAATTAGAAAATAGATTAAAGCCTCACACCAGAAGTGTGTACTGGTCAAGTTGGAGACGGTCACTGCAGCCTGTCTGGGAGGGGAGGGGATTCCTTCCCGGAATACGTTCTGGACACTCATAGTACACAATGTGTCCATGCGTTCCATTCCCATGTAAACAGGAGAACGTCCAAGATGTTGTCACAGAGACTTACCTCAATGGTTCTCATGATTGTTTATGGACATTTGTTTTAAATGGGTACATGGCAGTGAATGTTTGTGTGGGTTATATCACTACTTTATTTATGTGTCTATGTTTAGTGTCACGACTTCCGCCGAAGTTGGTCCCTCTCCTTGTTCGGGCGGCGTTCGAAGTCACCAACCTTCTAGCCATCGCTGATCCTCTTTTTATTTTCCTTTGGTTTTGTCTTGTCTTCCATCACACCTGGTTCCGATCCCATCAATTACATGTTGTGTATTTAACCCTCTGTTCCCCCTCATGTCCTTGTCGGTGATTGTTTGTTGTAAGTGCTTGTGCACGTCTGTTCTGGTGTGCGTCGGGTTATGTACACATTACTTGATTGTTCTGTTTTCCGGTGGGTTTTTTGTCATTAAACTGCGCCGTTTGGAAACACAGTTTTTGCTCTCCTGCGTCTGACTTCTCTGCCGCCAGTACGCACCCCTTACATTTAGCCTCACTTCAGAAAATAATGTAGCACACTCTTGCTCTGGGGCAATAGATTTGTTACAAATGAATCACTTTTGTGAATGAAAGCCAACTGCACCATTCATCCGCTGCCATCCACTCATGTTTCAGCATGATAATGCACTGCCCCATGTTGCAAAGATCTGTACGCAATTCCTGGAAGCTGAAAATTTTCCAGTTCTTTCATGGCCTGCATACTCACCAGACAGGTCACCCATTGAGCATGTTTGGGATGCTCTGGGTTGACGTTTACAACCGCGTTTTCCAGTTCTCGCCAATATCGAGCAACTTCGCACAGCCGTTAAAGATGAGTGGGACAACATTCCACGGGCCACAATCAACAGCCTGATCAACTCTATGTGAAGATGTGTCGCGCTTCATGCGGCAAATGGTGGTAACACCAGATACTGACTGGTTTTCTGATCCATGCCCCTACATTTTTTTAAAGGTATCTGTGACCAAAATATGCATATCTGTATTCCCAGTCATTTGAAATCCATAGATTAGGGCCTAATTTATTTATTTCAATTGACTGATTTCCTTATAGGAACTTTAACAGTAAAATCTTTGAAATTGTTGCATGCTGCGTTTATTTTGGTTCAGTATATATTTTTTGGTTTATTTTTTTTGTTATTCTGTATATATTTTTACACTTGTGCATATGCAGGGAATGTATTTAATCGGTTGACACTTTAAAACAATTCTAAGAATTACAACCACCTAATTATTAATTTAATCAATCAAGTGACTAATTTTTTGATCTACTGATACATAATTATTATGAAGAAAACCATCTCATTAATATACTTGTTTCAACTGCTGTTGAAGTTGGATTTCAAAGTTTGATTTGTCATAAAAATCTGTACATGTTACGTGCACCACCAGAACACACAGAGGATCTTCTTAAAGTTTAACTACATTCCAAAGTGTGATTGTTATTGGTACAACTGTTATCAATACTCTGAATGCAACTGTTTTAGGCATAGTGCAATCTGGATCATAAACAGGAAATAACTAAGCACAAGCTGTGTGCGGTGGTGATGTATAACTTAGCAAAAGCTGAAGAACATATGCACATCCAGGTACTTTCCGCAGCTGCTGGAGTTGTAGACAAACTCATGGAAAACAGAAAGGAAAACGCTGCACGCTACTGCTCATGCTCCCAGATTATATTTATTTACAACAACCTTTCGACCCTTAGGTCTTCTTCAGGCATCCATGTTGTTATAAATATCACCTGGGAGCATGAGCAGAAGTGTGCGGCGTTTTGATTTCTGTTTTCGATGGATAACTTAACCCCTGACTTGGGGGAGTTTTTTTTTTATTAACAAGGGAACTCTGTGACCTTGTGAGACTGGGACAGACAGTCCTCGGTCACATCCTCAGGTCAGAATATATCACACTTCGTCATTGGACTATAGCAAGGGTTCTTAAACATATTCCGCCTGGGACCCAAATAAGATATTCTGTGTTTTCTTGGGACACAAGCTTAGGAAAATATGCAACTATACATAAACATTGGTTCATTTCATTGCCCTTATGCCTAAAACAAATGCAATAAAGAAAAAAGCAAATGACAATGACTTTAAATATCCATATAAATATCTATTCATGTTTATTCGCCCATTAAAAACACTCTTGCATATCTGTCTAGGTTGGAACTGTTGCTGTTAAAATACAATAAATAATTTTCATTCTGAACTGAAATAAACTGATTGATCACGTCACACAGATGTAGACCAGAAAACACACACACACAGTCCTATTGAGAGCATGTCTATTCTGAGCTCTGTTTCTGACAATGCAACGCTGAGATCATGCTCAGCCTTGAAACTGTTTCTGTACTTGTTTTTTAAGTAGGTCAGAGTTGAGAACCCTGACTCGCATAGGTATGTGGTGCCAAACTGGACCAGAACATCTACTGCTTTCTCAGTCAGGCAGGAGACCGCTTCCTGTTGTAGATGAGCAACCCAGAACTGTGTGTGTTTGCCTCAAAAATGCATCTTGCGTCAATCAGTTTATTCCAGTTAAGAATAACAATTATTATTGTATTTTAACAGCAACAGTTCCAACCTAGACTAGTTTTCAACAATAATTTATACAGTAAGATATACAGTAAGCCTGATCATTTTTAATCTTCATCTGTTCTGTTACTGGGTTGCACAATCAGTAGCTAGCTTGCTTTGGCGAATGTTAGCTATTATCTGTGTACAAGGACATGGGATTTTTTGAAAGCGAAACTCACATATACTATGAGAGTTAGTTAGTACTCCCTTATTTCTGCTTATCATCTGTTATAAAATGACAACAATGCCTTGCTAGCTGACTTTTCCACTGTCGAGGCACTGTTTCCTGAAGAATTCTGCCCTGTTCTGAAAGAACTTCCTGGTTTTACCATCATGCTGTGGATGTTTGGTCAGGACGTGTCGTTTTATTAATTTGTTCGTTATGCGAGACTCATTAATAAGCACTTCCACACACAAAACACATCGTGGGCGCTCCTCGTTATAAGTTTGTATGAAAGAGAGAGAAACTCATCGCTGTATATGGGTTTCATGACAATTGAGCTCAGTCAGAACTTGTGGCTAGCATGACTCCGTTTGATGACAGCGGTGAGTGATGGCGAGTGGGAATGACAAGTCAGTGGCTGACAGTGTGTCATCTACTGCTGAACGACAGCGGTGCATCGCGTGTGTCACGGAGAGATCTTCAAGAAAACTGCAGAGAAATATCCGGTAAACTGCGAATGACAGGGGAATCTACCTCTCACACTTGCGCAGCTGCCAAACTGAGCAGAGACCGCACTTGGCCAGATCAATAGCAGGTAATGAATGAAATAATTATACTTTACTCTGACACGTCGCGACCCACCATTAACAGGTCCGCGACCGACTTTGGGTCTCGACCCATATTTTAAGAAATGCTGGACTGAGGAAAGAAAGCACTCCAAATCTTGACTTGAAAATACCCTTTCCTCTTGTCTGACACAATTCTAAAATCATGAACCTTCAAGGATGGTCTCAGTGGTATTACCCCTCTGGGAAATTCCCAGGTGTCCCCATTGGTAATATGGGGGGGGGGGGGGGGGGAATGAATACAAATAATAATATGGGGACTGAACATCATCCCCAAGTCTGCTGAGAGGGCCCCTAGATCAGTTGTTCTTAAACATGTATGAGAGGGACAGATGATATAGCACAGAAAATGAGTGCAAGACCAGGGATCAAACCGCTGCCTTCAGAGGCATATGAAGTCAGGGGGCGACAGCACAAAACCAGCCACTGGCTAGGCATGAATCATGTTGGACAGAAAAACAGTAGTAACTTTCTCCCGCCACACATTCTTACTCTCAGACATGAGATTTCTAAGAAATGGGAAATGCCTCTATAACAAAAGCAAAACTGGCAGGACAGGCTCCCTGGTGATCCCCATAGTTTTGGGCAGTACATGAAACCTGGCACCATCTCTATGTAACAGTGTAGGTTCCGTCCCTCTCTTCGCCCCAACCCGGGCTCAAACCAGGGACCCTTGCACACATCAACAACTGACACCCCGCAAAGCATCGTTACCCATCGCGCCACAAAAGCCGCGGCCCTTGCAATGCAAGGGGAAACCCTACTTCAAGTCTCAGAGCGAGTGACGTCACTGATTGAAATGCTATTAGCACGCACCACCGCTAACTAACTAGCCATTTCACATCGGTTACACCTACGGTGAAGCATGGTGGTGGAAGCATCATGCTGTGGGGATGTTTTTCAGGCACAGGGACTGGGAGACTAGTCAGGATTGAGGAGAAGATGAACAGAGCAAAGTACAGAGAGATCCTTAATAAAAACCTGGTCCAGAGCGCTCAGGACCTCAAATTGGGGTGAAGGTTCACCTTCACCAACAGGACAACGACCCTAAGCACACAGCCAAGACAATGCAGGAGTGGCTTCGGGACAAGTCTCTGAATGTCCTTGATTGACCCAGCCAGAGCCAGGCCCAGACAGAGCCTGAACCCGATCGAACATCTCTGGAGAAACCTGAAAATAGCTGTGCACCCCATCCAACCTGACAGAGCTTGAGAGGATCTACAGAGAAGAATGGGAGAAACAACCCAAATACAGGTGTCCAAAGCTTGTAGCGTCATACACAATTAGACTCAAGGCTGTAATCGCTGCCAAAGGTGATTCAACAAAGTACTGAGTAAAGGGTCTGAATACTTATGTAAATGTGATATTTCTGTTTTTTATTGTCATTATGGGCTTTCACTTGCTTCTTAAGTAGCTTGCACTTTGTCCGCTGCATGTGCAAGTAGCCTGGCTAGCTTACTACTGCTCCCTTCAGAACATTCAGACAAATATCTAGACAGACTTGATCCTCTCAATCCTTATGATGTGAGACACATTTGAAAGAAGTACCGAAAGTAACAAATTCTAGTACCGAACCGTTTTTCATGTTCTAGTATCGAAAAAGTACAGAAGTTTCAGTAGATCTTGCAACACTACTCTGCTATATGTGAATCACTCTCTGCTCCTGAGTGTGGTTGCGTAGCCCAATAAGACACTATCAGCCTGTGCTCCGTTAAAGCTGTTGCTTGGAAATAATGCTAGCTGAAATTAGTTTGACACAAAATAAATGTCTGAACAAATTAGTTCAGTGATTAAAATGTTTTACTGAGGCGAGCTTCACTCCGCCTCAGTTGTGACCTAGGTTCCATATAAAACAATTTATTCTGCTATGTTTGCTTATTGCCATCTATTACTTACTTTGTTCAGCAGTACTGTACATACATCCAACAGACTTCCACAGGGCTGGGTACAAATAACACCACAACCTGGTAAAGACTCTTAGTGACTGAATGAAAAGTTCCCATATAGCTTAGGTGAGCAATAAGGTTACTATTTGAGTCTTCTATGTAATGTACAGATGTCTTATTTTCTTTTCCCATCGTTTTCAGGAATGGATTCCGGGAAGGGACCACCCCCAAGCCCAGGCGTGCTGCAGTGGCTGCCTCCAGCTCGTCCTAGACGCACTTTGGGTTCACTTCAATAAATGTGCTGTTGGTTAAAGTTGTCTTCTCCGTTTCTTCAGTATTACATTAGCCATCCATGAACTCTTTAACAATCTTAGCTGCACATTTGATAAATGTTGTTGGATTCGGGGGTAATCTTTGAATATTGTTATACGCAGAAGCATAGTATATACAGTTGACGTCGGAAGTTTATACACACCTTAGCCAAATACATTAAACTCAGTTTTTCACAATTCCTGACATTTAATCCTAGTAAAAATTCCCTGTCTTAGGTCAGGTAGGATCACCACTTTATTTTAAAAATGTCAAATGTCATAATAATAGTAGAGAGAATGATTTATTTCAGCCTTTAATTCTTTCATCACATTCCCAGTGGGTCAGAAGTTTACATACACTCAATTAGTATTTACTAGCATTGCCTTTAAATTGTTTAACTTGGGTCAAATGTTTCAGGTAGCCTTCCACAAGCTTCCCACAATTAGTTGGGTGAATTTTGGCCAATTCCTCCTGACAGAGCTGGTGTAACTGAGTCAGGTTTGTAGGCCTCCTTGTTCGCACACGGTTTTTCAATTCTGCCCACAACTTTTCTATGGGATTGAGGTCAGGACTTTGTTATCCTTATCCCATTTTGCCACAACTTTGGAAGTATGCTTAGGGTCATTGTCCATTTGGAAGACCCATTTGCGACCAAGCTTTAACTACCTGACTGATATCTTGAGATGTTGCTTCAATATATCCACATAATTTTCCCTCCTCACGATGCCATCTATTTTGTGAAGAGCACCAGTTCCTCCTGCAGCCAAGCACCCCCATAATATGATGTTGCCACCCCCGTGCTTCACGGTTGGGATGGTGTTCTTTGGCTTGCAAGCATCCCCCTTTTTCCTCCAAACGTAACAATGGTCATTATGGCCAAACAGTTCTATTTTTGTTTCATCAGACCAGATGACAATTCTCCAAAAAGTACGATCTTTGTCCCCATGTGCAGTTGCAAACCGTAGTCTGGCTTTTTTATGGCGGTTTTGGAGCAGTGGCTTCTTCCTTGCTGAGCGGCCTTTCAGGTTATGTCGATATAGGACTTGTTTTACTGTGGATATAGATACTTTTGTACCGGTTTCCTCCAGCATCTTCACAAGGTCCTTTGCTGTTGTTCTTGGATTGATTTGCACTTTTCGCACCAAAGTACGCTCATCTCTAGCAGACAGAACGCGTCTTCTTCCTGAGCGGTATGACGGCTGCGTGGTCCCATGGTGTTTATACTTGCGTACTATTGTTTGTACAGATAAACGTGGTACCTTCAGGCATTTGTAAATTGCTCCTAAGGATGAACCAGATTTGTGGAGGTCTACAATTTTTGTTCTGAGGTTTTGGCTGATTTATTTTGATTTTCCCATGATGTCAAGCAAAAAGGCACTGATTCTGAAGGTAGGCCTTGAAATACATCCACAGGTACACCTCCAATTGACTCAAATTATGTCAATTAGCCTATCAGAAGCTTCTAAAGCCATGACATAATTTTCTGGAATTTTCCAAGCTGTTTAATGTCAACTTAGTGTATGTAAACTTCTGACCCACTGGAATTATGATACAGTGAATTATAAGTGAAATAATCTGTCTGTAAAGAATTGTTGTAAAAATGACTTGTGTCATGCACAAAGTAGATGTCCTAACCGACTTGCCAAAATATAGTTTGTTAGCAAGAAATTTGTAGAGGGGTTGAAAAACGATTTTTTATGAGTTTTAATGTATGTAAACTTCCGACTTCAACTGTAAAGGAGTGGCAGAAGTTAATGGTTCTCTGTAGAAAGACAGATGGCTTTAGAATGTGTTGGGTGGACGGGAGGAAGTCAGGATTGCTATAGGGTAAGCATATGGACATCTGTGGATAAGGCGAATGAGGGGATGAGGTCAGGTCAGATCCCCCGAAAGGAGAAATTCTGGTTTATTATCCTATTACCCTCTTCCTGTGGAACCATAAGATGTAAGGAGTGGAGAGAAGGAGGAGTGTCTAAAGTGGAGTATATATATTTGTAGTGGTGGAAAACATGTCTTTGTCTGAATACAGATGTGTCGACCCTTTGGGAAGAATTAAACTTGGTTAAGCTTCTCTAGTGTCCGTGAGTTATTTACTCTGAAAAATTTGAACCTAACAGTGTGAAGTGTGTAATTGCAATGTACTTCACCATTCCCAATTTGACCTTTTTAAATTTATTCTACCTGGATTTTAAATGAAGACACAAATTAAGCACGTTTCTGTGAAGTTTTTAAGTTAGTGCAAGCATTCAGTACCACTGTTTTTGATCAGCTCTTGACATTGCCCATAACAGCCATAGAAATGGTATGGATGAGACATAACCTTTTGAGAATTCTGTGGGGTGGGATTATGTAAAGATGTTTCAGTGGTGCAGTGTACAATCAAGATTGAGATGGCAATAATAGAACAAATATGTATTACTGAATCAAGTGCTCTGTCTGTGGTGTTAGGTTCTGAACAGAGTAAAACTCAAACCAAGTTTATTCACCCACTGGGTCATTCAGCTGCAAAGACAACATACAAGCACATATTTATATCTTCCGACAAGGCATAGTTATCTCCTTGTATGTCTAAGATAGACCTTATTCTCTGTTAGTCCGTAACACTGTAGGTTCCTCTTACTGGTATTGTCATGGCCCTGCCTAAATCTAGGACCCTCATAGGTGTGGAAATGTTTGTGTATGAGGACTATAATCGGATGGACTTCGGGGTGGGTCTCTGTGGCCCCCCTACCAGCAATGTCTTCTCTCTTCATCTGTTGACCTTATCTCGAGTTGAATTCCACATCCCTCATGATCCTGATTCCTCAGCAACTGGTCTGTCTTATCAAGAACTGATACTAGACTGTTGCCCTTTGCCTCCCTCCTTAGGAACATTCATATTCAATAATAACATATTTGAACAGAATATCAACTTTGTGCACTTCCCCTTTCTCAATCAGTAACTTTCCACACATATAGTTCTGTCACACCCTGATCTGTTTCACCAGTCTTTGTGCATGTCTCCACCACCCTCCAGGTGTCACACATCTTCCTCCTTATCCTCAGTGTATTTATACCTGTGTTCTCTGTTTGTCGGTTGCCAGTTCGTCTGGTCTTGTCAGGTCTTACCAGCGTGTTTTCCTGTCTCCCTGCTTTCTCAAGTTTTGTTTCCTAGTTTCCTCGGTTCTGACCATTCTGCCTGCCCTGACCCCGAGCCTGCCTGCCATTCTGTACCTGCCAGCCGTTCTGTACCTGTCTGACTCTGACCCATTTACGAACTTCTGCCTGTCCTGTCCCCGAGCATGCCTGCTGTTCTGTACCTTATTGACGCTGCCCTGGATTATGGCCCTCTGCCTGCATTTGACCTGTCTTCTGCCTGCCTCCTGTTTGGGTCAATAAACATCTGTGACTCTACCTGTCTGCATCTGGGTCTTATCCTGAGTTCTGATAAGTTCCTCTTGACTCCTAACATTCCTTATACATGTAAAGTAATCAATAAGTTCTAGTATGGTAACATTAATAAATATATTTCAAGCCAGAATCCAACAGTGGTTTTCAAACCTCTCCTCTTGGACCCACAGATGTTTCACAATTGTATTGTAGCCCCAGGGCTTGATGACAAGTTGAATCACTTGTGCTAGAGCGGGGTAGTTCAAATATATGGAATGGCTGGGAGTCCCTGAGAAGAGGTTTGAAAACCCTAGCTCTGTGTAACCATGTTTTGCAGCATTGGGTTGAACATGTTTAGATTTGTTGTTGGCATAAACTGCTTCATCCCCTCTTTCTGACTGCTTCAATCAATGGAAATTAACTGAACAGCCACAGAGCTGACATTTTTTAAAGGGAAATGTTGCTATTGCTGGGGATTTCCCTGCAGGATGTGGAAGAAAACTGATTGTGGTACTATCCTGTCATTGTAGAGGTGATTATTTGTTCTTAAAATGGAAAGTGAAACCACTAGCCACTTATATAAATACATCTGACCTGCTCTCAGCAGTAGCACACACTTCAAACAAACATGAGGACAGCAACTTTGATCCTGCTTTGTGTAACAGTCTTCGGAGCTGGATTTGCTCAATTCCCTGGTAAGTAGAGGACATTTGTATATCTCCCATGTTATTTTTCATGTGTTCATTGAATAAATTCTTACCATTATGTTATTTAATATGTACCATGGGCACATTTTTCAGTGTCGATATGGATAACTTGATAAGTGAATAGCATATTGAGATGTTGAAAGCTAGTAATAACAAATACCTTTAGTTTTTGTTGTAATAGGACTATATCTTATCTGTTGTTCTTTCAAATCAATAGGTGGAAGATCTGAGAAATGTCTATGCAGGGGAAAACTAATACAGTCTGTTAGGATAAAACGCATCCAGAAGTTAGAGGTGTACCCAAATTCTGTCTTCTGTGCAAAGACAGAAATTATGTGAGTATTACAAATAATTCTATTTACACTCAGATAGTATGGAAGTGAGACTAAAAATATATTTATATTTTCTTTGTAGTGCCACAATGAAGAATGGTAAGAAAAAATGTCTGAACCCAGAGGGCAAGTTAGGAAAAAGATTCCTGATGAGAAAAAGGTAAAATATTTTCCCATCAAACCTTTCCTCAATGTAACTCCTAAAGTAAAAGTTCCTTACTTGCATTTCAGACTGGAGGAGCAACAGAAGCCAAAAGGAGGACTGGGAAGGAAAAACAAAAATAATTCAAATCCCTGAGTTGGTACAGAATTAGAAAATAGATTAAAGCCTCACACCAGATGTGTGTACTGGTCAAGTTGGAGACGGTCACTGCAGCCTGTCTGGGAGGGGAGGGGATTCCTTCCCGGAATACGTTCTGGACACTCATAGTACACAATGTGTCCATGCGTTCCATTCCCATGTAAACAGGAGAACGTCCAAGATGTTGTCACAGAGACTTACCTCAATGGTTCTCATGATTGTTTATGGACATTTGTTTTAAATGGGTACATGGCAGTGAATGTTTGTGTGGGTTATATCACTACTTTATTTATGTGTCTATGTTTAGGCTCACTTCAGAAAAGAATGTAGCACGTTCTTGCTCAGGGGCAATAGATTTGATACAAATCACTCATATCATAACAGCTGTTGTGTACTTGCATTTATCCTATAGATAGAAAGTTGTGTAGTTCTATACTGAACAGCAATATAAATGCAACATGTGAAGTTTTGGTCCCATGTTTCATGAACTGAAATAAAAGATTGTCAAAAATTTCCAAACGCACAAAAAGCTTATTTCTCTCAAATTTTGTGCAAACATTTTTCATCCCTGTTAGTGAGCATTTATCCTTTTCCATGATAATCCATCCACCAGACAGGTGTGACATATCAAGAAGCTGATTAAACAGCAGGAAATAGGAAATAACTAAGCACAAACTGTGTGTGGTGGTGATGGAAAACTTAACTCCTAATTTGGGGGAGATTATTTTGTTAATGAGGGAAATCTGTGATTAAACAGCACGATCATTACACAGGTGCACCTTGTGCTAAGAACAATAAAAGGCCACTCTAAAATGAGCAGTTTTATCACAACGCCACAGATCTCTCAATTTTGAGGGAGCATGCAATTGGCATGCTGACTGCAGGAAAGGCCACCAGAGCTGTTGCCAGAATATTTCATGTTAATTTCTCTACCGTAAGCCACCTCAAATCATTTTAGAGAATTTGAAAGTACGTCCAATCGGCCTCACAACTGTAGACCACGTGTAACCATGCCAGCCCAGGACCTCCACATCCGGCTTTTTCACCTGTGGGATGGTCTGAGACGAGCCACCATTACAGCTGATAAAACTGTGGGTTTGCACAACCTAAGAATTTCTGCACCAAACTACCGACTTCAGTGGGCAAATGCTCACCTTCGATGGCCACTTCGTGGATGAATCCCAGTTTCAACTACCAGGCGTTGTGTGGGCTAGCATTTTGCTGATGTCAACATTGTGAACAGAGTGCCCCATGGTGGCGGTGGGATTATGGTATGGGCAGGCACAAGTTACAGAAAATGAACGCACAGAGATACCGTGACGAGATCCTGAGGCTCATTGTGGTACCATTCATCTGCCGCCATCACCTCATGTTTCAGCATGATAATGCACGGCCCCATGTTGCAAAGATCTGTACACAATTCTTGGAAGCTGAAAATGTTCCAGTTCTTCAATGGCCTGCATACTCACCAGACATGTCACCCATTGAGCATGTTTTGGATGCTCTGGATTGACGTTTACGCAGCCATTTTCCAGTTCCCGCCAATATCGAGCAACTTTGCACGGCCATTGAAGATGAGTGGGACAACATTCCACGGGCCACAATCAACAGCCTGATTCAATCAAGTGACTCATTTTTTGATCTACTGATACATAATTATTATGAAGAAAACCTTCTCATTAATCTACTTGTTTAAACTGCTGTTGAAGTTGGATTTGTCATCAACTCTGTACATGTTACACGCACCACCACAATAACGCACAGAGGATTTTCTTAAAGTATAACACTGTTTTCCAAAGTGTGATTGTTATTAGTACAACAGTTATCAGTACTCTGAATGCAACTGTTTTAGGCATAGTGTAGTCTAGATCATAAACAGGAAATAACTAAGCACAAACTGTGTGTGGTGGTGATGGGAAACTTGACTCCTAACTTGGGAGAGTTTATTTTGTCAACAAGGGAAATCTGTGACCCTGTGGGACAGACGGTCCTCGGTCACATCCTCAGGTCAGAATATATCACACTTCCTCATTGGATTAGAGGAAAGAAAGCACTCCAAATCTTGACTTGAAAATACATTTTCCTCTTGTCTGACACAATTCTAAAATCATGAACCTTCAAGGATGGTCTCAGTGTTATTACCCCCTCTGGGAAATTCCCAGGTGTCCCCATTGGTAATATCATAGAGGAAAAATATATATATATACAAATATGGGGACTGAACATCACCCCCAAGTCTGCTGAGAGGGCCCCTAGATCAGTTGTTCTTAAACATGTATGAGAGGGACAGATGAGAGGGATATAGCACAGAAAATGAGTGCAAGACCAGGGATCGAACCGCTGCTTTCAGAGGCATATGAAGTCTGGGGGCGGCAGCACTAGACCAGCCACTGGCTAGGCATGAATCATGTTGGACAGAAAAACAGTAGTAACTTTCTCCCACCACACATTCTTACTCTCAGACATGAGATTTCTAAGAAATGGGAAATGCTTCTATAACAAAAGCAAAACCGGCCTGGCAGGCTCCCTGGGAATCCCCATAGTTTTTGGCTGTACATCCATAGATTAGGGCTTAATTTTTTTAAATTGACTAATTTACTTCTATGATCTGTCACTCTGTAAAATCTTTGAAATTGTTGCATGTTGAATTTATATTTTTATTCAGTGTTAATCACTAGTAATGCAACTAGTAATGTTAGTAAATGTTGTTATTTGTCATGGATTGTAAGCTGGTTGATGTTTGCCATTGAATGAATATTTATTGAGCTCTTTTTCTAAAAGTGCACCAGGCCTATTAAAACAATGTTGTCAAAATACTATGGCACTTTTACATTTGAAAGTTATCACTTTCTAGATGTTTTTTTTTTCTTGAAATTAATGCACATTTAATGTGTTTGTACATATCATTTTGTGGAAATAAATAATGAATGCACATATAATGTGTTTGTACATGTCATTTTGTGGACAATAGATATGGTCATTCTATTATATTATATCTGATAATTGAATGGAGTAATGGTATGACTCTACCCCCAGTAGTAACGTTAAAGGACATTTCCGCCCCTTTATAACCAGTTATTATGCTGTTAGTATACAGTGTCTTCAGAAAGTGTCACGTCCTGACCAGTATAGGGGTTATTTGTTATTGTAGTTTGGTCAGGATGAGGCAGAGGGTATTTGTTTTATGTGGTTCGGGTGGTGGTTTGTTTAGAAGGGTGTTTGATTTATTATTTCCGGGTTATGTTCTTTCTAGTTTAGTAATTTCTATGTTAGGTAATTGGGTGTTGGACTCTCAATTGAAGGCAGGTGTTTGTAGTTGCCTTTGATTGAGAGTCCTATATATAGGGATGTGTTTTGTTTGTTAATTGTGGGTAGTTGTCTTTAGCACTGCTGTTATGTGTATAGCCTGCTAAACTGTTTCCTGTCTTGGTTTATTGTTTTTCCGTGTTCACAGTCTTTATTTAAAATAAATATAATGATGAGCACGCAACCCGCTGCGCCTTGGTCCTCTCTACCCAACGACAGCCATTACAGAACTACCCACCAAAAATGAACCAAGCAGCGGAGAAAGGAGCAAAGGGAATTACGGGTGGACTATAGGGAGCAGCACCTGGAGTGGAGGAAGCAACGCGCTCGGGAGGAGATGGCATCCTGGTCGCTGGAGGTATTGGAGTCTAGAATTGACTGGACATGGGAACAATTATTGGACCACTGTGATAACCTGCCTGGGAGGCAGGTAGAGCACGAGAGACAGCCCCAATAAAAAAAAATGGGGGGGGGGGGGGGGGCGGGGCACACGGGTAGTTTGGCTGGGCGAGGATTAAGTCCCAAGCCAAATCCCCGTGTTTTTTTCCAAACGACCATTGACTGGACAGGTCCCGTGCTTTGGGGTGATGGGTGCTGTGACGAGGCCGGGTATTTTCAGGCCGGTACGCGCAGTACCAGCGCCCCGCATGTGCCAGGGGAAAGTGGGCATCCAGCCAGTAGGGGTGGTACCTCCACTACCAGCCCCATGCATTAGGCTTCCAGTGCGTCAGACCAGGCCCGAGTGTCCGGCAACAGTGCCTCGTCCAGAGTGTCCGGCAACAGTGCCTCGTCCAGAGTGTCCGGCAACAGTGCCTCGTCCAGAGTGTCCGGCAACAGTGCCTCGTCCAGAGTGTCCGGCAACAGTGCCTCGTCCAGAGTGTCCGGCAACAGTGCCTCGTCCAGAGTGTCCGGCAACAGTGCCTCGTCCAGAGTGTCCGGAACCAGGGGAGACGGCCCACTGTCCGGAGCCGCCAGAGCCGCCCGCCAGTCCAGAGCCGCCCGCCAGTCCGGAGCCGCCAGAGCCGCCCGCCAGTCTGGAGCCGCCCGCCAGTCCGGAGCCGCCAGAGCCGCCCGCCAGTCCGGAGCAGCCCGCCAGTCCGGAGCCGCCCGTCAGTCTGGAGCCGCCAGGGCCGCCCACTAGTCTGGAGTCGCCCGCCAGCCGGGCGCAGCCAGGGGTCGCCACCTAAGTGGGCTAAGCCAAGGGTGGAGCGGGGTCCACGTCCCGCACCTGAGCCACCTCCAGTATAGTTGGGTTGGGGAGGGGGGGGGTGTAGCACAGGTGCCGTCGTTGACGGCAGCCACCCTCCCTTCCCTTCCTTTAGTTTGGGGTTTATTTTTTTATTTTTTTGTTGAGGTGCATCAGGGGTCTGCACCTTTGGGGGGGGTACTGTCACGTCCTGACCAGTATAGGGGTTATTTGTTATTGTAGTTTGGTCAGGATGTGGCAGAGGGTATTTGTTTTATGTGGTTCAGGGTGGTGGTTTGTTTAGAAGGGTGTTTGATTTATTATTTCCGGGGTTTGGGTTATGTTCTATGTTTTTGTATTTCTGTTCTTTCTAGTTTAGTAATTTCTATGTTAGGTAATTGGGTGTTGGACTCTCAATTGAAGGCAGGTGTTTGTAGTTGCCTTTGAGAGTCCTATATATACACACAGGGATGTGTTTTGTTTGTTAATTGTAGGTAGTTGTCTTTAGCACTGCTGTTATGTGTATAGCCTGCTAAACTGTTTCCTGTCGTCGTTTTTTGGTTTATTGTTTTTCCGTGTTCACAGTCTTTATTTAAAATAAATATAATGATGAGCACGCAACCCGCTGCGCCTTGGTCCTCTCTACCCAACGACAGCCGGTACAGAAAGTATTCAAGCCTGAATTTAAAATGGATTAAATATAGATTGTGTGTAGGCCAGTGGCAAAACAATACCCCATAATGTCAAATTGTAATTATGTTTTTCAACATGTTTACAAATTAATACAAAATGAAAAGCTGTAATGTCTTGAGTAAATAAGTATTCAACCCCATTGTTAAGGCAAGCCTAAATGCTGAACAAGTCACATAATAAATTGCATGGACGCACTCTGTGTGCAATAACAGTGTTTAACATGATTTTATAATGACTACATCCTCTCTGTACCCCACACAGAATAATCTGAAAGGTCCCTCAGTTGAGCAGTGAATTTCAAACAAAGATTCAACCACATAGGCCAAGGAGGTTTTCCCGTGCCTCGCAAAGAAGGACAAAAACAAAGCAGACATTGAATATCCCTTTGAGCATGGTGAAGTTATTAATTACATTTTGGATGGTGTATCAATACACCCAGTCACAACAAAAGATACAGGCATCCTTCTTAACTCAGTTGCTGGAGAGGAAGGAAACCAATCAGGGATTTCACCACGAGGCCAATGGGGACTTTAAAAGAGTTAGTGTTTAAATGAATACCAAAAAGCTTTTTGTTTTCATGAATTTTCACAATAAAGCCAATTTTGACATTGCAACTCGCCTATCTAGCGGAAATCGCCTAGTGCTGCCTCCAGGACACAACCCATGCCAATAAATGTCAGCCTGATAAGTAAACACAACATGGTGTAATTGCAGACCGCAATCCGGGCAGTTTCTTGATGTAGGAGTTCCATGATATCAGGAACCACCCATTGGTGCCTGCCATTGGTTTGTCCATTGAGACCTGCAGTTCCTGCACTGACCCACGGTGTTTATATCGAGCTGACTTCCGGATTTATGATGCCAAAAAAGCGCTCATTTTAAAGGAATGCTTTATCTATGACAGGAATTTATTTCTTTTAATATTTTGCATGACTGTCTATTTACCAGAATTAGCATTTTGTACCGCTATGAAACAGCACTAATAAACTTAACATTTACTCTTGTCAAACACCTCAAAAATGGTATTACGTAGCCTACAACAAACATATTACACTGTAAAGAGTCAATTACACAGTTAACGTACATAAAGTTTATTGAATGACCATTCAACTTTGAAAACATTACAGTCTAACACTGGCAAAACAAAACAAAAATGACTGTGGTAGATCGTGTGAATTTCTGGCAGTGAGAGGCTATAACTCTGGTGCCTTCAACCATCTTCAGCTAGAAACCTCACAATGTTAAAACAATCTCTACTGTATATAAATATATAGAAGAATTATAAGCACTAGTTATGACTAGATAAGGCTGAGATTCGTTCTGACATGGGGAGCAG
The DNA here is from genome assembly GCF_965601325.2 of Salmo salar. Taxonomy (NCBI): domain Eukaryota; kingdom Metazoa; phylum Chordata; class Actinopteri; order Salmoniformes; family Salmonidae; genus Salmo; species Salmo salar. Next base: position 80,216,837 of record NC_138301.1, on the reverse strand, counting down.
GAAAATGTCTTCACCTCCCTGGCATGGTACATTATTAGCTCTCTGTACACAGACCTCTCCAGTATCATCAGAAACAATTAACAGACACATTATAATAATCATAATAACACATTTTATTTTAAGTGCTTTTCAAGACATTCAAAGTCACTTAACAACCAAAGTCGCAGCCAACTTTATTGTTCCAGTCAAATCATGTCAAACTGTATTACAATCTTTCAGTCTTTCAGTTCACACAGAGGCCTCACTTAGTGCTTGGATCAATATCCTCTCCTCATGGAGAGAGGGAGTATGAGAGGAAGAGAAGGAGAGGAAGAGAGCTGGGACTTTTCTGGTTTGGGCAAAAGTCTGTCCTCCGTCCTCTCTCCTCCATGATCCGGAAAACAATAAGTGATCCAGTGGTCGAGAAGTGTGTCAAGTAGGCAAATGGTCCTATCCTCCTCGATAACCTCCTTTTGGCAGGAAGCACAACACAGTAAGTAAAATAGCATTGAAAAAAACGTATTTTCCAGACGTTGATGTCAGGTGCATTTTAGGTGCTGAAAGTTGAAAATATGTATTTTATGGACGTCAAAAATATGCCATTTGCAAACGTTGAAAAAACGATGTTTTTGGTCATGTAGTGATACCGGAGTTCTGATGCTGTTTTCAAAGCAGTACCGATCCGACACAAGTACCGTTGCTCGTTTCAAAGTAACATTATCACGTGATAAATGATTTCCTTAGCTTCGTTTGATAACGTGGTTTTTCAAACAGTGTGTTGCAAAATGTGTAGTGTGTTGCAAAATAAGAGATCCCACTGATTACGCTGTGGTTCCGGTGATCCTTTGATTCCAAGTTGCTTTCAAACACCAACCCCTGCACAGCCTACCCGCACTGTATCTGCAAACTGTTGGCTAGAGTGCATATGCCAAGACAAGAGTAGGCACATTTGCTATTTAACACAACAGTCTGACAAAACTATCGGTAGAGTTGAAAATACGATGGATATACATTGAACTTTAGATTTTTATTTGCTACATGAAAACCTAAACAAAAAATAAAATGTGTGTACTACGTCATCACGCAATGATTTTTATCGGCAACAAGTGAGTTCGGTGGAAACACACCAATGTTGGGAAAATGTGCACATTTTCATTATGCATATTTTAGAAAATTCGCTTGATAATCTGTCGCCAATTGGATAAAAACCTAGCTACTGATTCTTAGTTTATGTTCCACCTCTGAAGAATAACGAAGGGTGTGGGAATTTCAAAGTGGAGTTGATAAAGGTCAATAAAAATTTGCTAGCTAGCATGCTATCCCTAGCTATAGTATTCACCCCCTTGGCGTTTTTCCTATTTTGTTGCATTACAACCTGTAATTTAAATGGATTTTTATTTGAATTTCATGTAATGGACATACACAAAATAGTCCAAATTGGTGAAGTTAAATGAAAAAAAATTACTTGTTTCAAAACATTTAAATAAAAAAAATAAACGGAAAGTGGTGCGTGCATATGCATTCCCCCCCTTTGCTAGGAAGCCCCTAAATAAGATCTGGTGCAACCAATTACCTTCAGAAGTCACATAGTTAGTTAAATAAAGTCCACCTGTGTGCAATCTAACATGATCTCAGTACATATACACCTGTTCTGAAAGGCCCCAGAGTCTGCAACACCACTAAGCAAGGGGCACCACCAAGCAAGCGGCACCATGAAGACCAAGGAGCTCTCCAAACAGGTCAGGGACAAAGTTGTGGAGAAGTAGAGATCAGGGTTGGGTTATAAAAAATATCAGAAACTTTGAACATCCCACAGAGCACCATTAAATCCATTATTAAAAAATAGAAAGAATATGGCACCACAAACCTGCCAAGAGAGGGCCGCCCACCAAAACTCACGGACCAGGCAAGGAGGGTATTAATCAGAGAGGCAACAAAGAGACCAAAGATAACCCTGAAGGAGCTGCAAAGCTCCACAGCGGAGATTGGACTATCTGTCCATAGGACCACTTTAAGCCGTACACTCCACAGAGCTGGGCTTTACGGAAGAGTGTCCAGAAAAAAAGCAAACATGTTTGGTGTTCACCAAAAGGCATGTGGGAGACTCCCCAAACATATGGAAGAAGGTACTCTGGTCAGATGAGACTAAAATGTAGCTTTTTGGCCATCTAGGAAAACGCTATGTCTGGCGCAAACACAACACCTCTCATCACCCCGAGAACACCATCCCCACAGTGAAGCATGGTGGTGGCAGCATCATGCTGTGGAGATGTTTTTCCATCGGCAGCAACTGGGAAACTGGTCAGATTTGAAGGAATGATGGATGGTGCTAAATACAGGGAAATTCTTAAGGGAAACCTGTTTCAGTCTTCCAGAGATTTGAGACTGGGATGGAGGATCACCTTCAAGCCGGACAATAAGCACCCAGCATACTGCTGCAGCAACACTTAAGTGGTTTAAGTGCAAACATTTAAATGTCTTGGAATGGCCTAGTCAAAGCCCAGACCTCAATCCAAATGAGAATCTGTAGTATGACTTAAAGATTGCTGTACACCAGTGGAACCCATCCAACTTGAAGGAGCTGGAGCAGTTTTGCCTTGAAGAATGGGCAAAAATCCCAGTGGCTAGATGTGCCAAGCTAATAGAGACATACTCCAAGAGACATGCAGCTGTAATTGCTGCAAAAGGGTGGCTCTACAAAGTATTGACTTCGGGGGTGTGAATAGTTATGCACGCTCAAGTTCATTTTGTTTTGTCTTATTTTGTCCGGTTGGTGGGTGTAGCTGGTGTATAAAGTCAGGCGCAGGAGAGCAGAGATGAGTGAAACAACGCACTTTACTCGACAGCACAAAGTAAACAATTTACAAAGTGCAAAAAGAACGGTTGCCAGAAAGCATGGGTGATAAACAGCGGTACAAACAAGCCAGAACATACCGACCTGAACAAATAACAATTACACACAAAGACATGGGGGAAACAGAGGGTTAAATACATGACCAGTAATTGGGAAATGAAAACCAGGTGTGTGGGAAAACGAGACAAAACAAATGGAAAATTACAAATGGATCAGCGATGGCTAGAAGACCGGTGATGTCGACCGCCGAACACCACCCGAACAAGGAGAGGCATCAACTTCGGCCGAAGTCGTGACATATTTCTTGTTTGTTTCACGATAAAAAATATTTTGCCAAAGTGGTAGGCATGTTGTGAAAATCAAACAATACAAACCACCCAAAAATCCATTTTAATTCCAGGTTGTAAGGCAACAAAATAGGAAAATGCCAAGGGGGGTGAATACTTTCGCAGGCCACTGTATGACTGTGTTGACAGATATATCTACTGTAAATCACATCCAGATATGCTACTTATTTAACTTTTTAACACGCACAGAAATAAACCACATCCATGTTCTCCGTTTGGTAGGTATTTCCATTATTAAACATGCAATGAACTACGCGGAGGGAAAAATACACTGCCTTCAGCACCAAGGACAAAAAACACAAGAAAGAGAGAGAGCTCAACATTACATTTAAACTACTCAATCAGTGTGAGGAGTGAAGTCTCTGATGGGCATTGACAAGAGCAGTGAAGTCAGGTATAGTTTCTGACATCGCTATGCGCAGGATTGCTGAGAGGTGAGAGTCTGTGCCTTGACTTGTTATATTTCATCACTGAAAATGTCTGTTCACATACATAGGTTGACCCAAATAGTACAAACATCTTCTGAGCATGGCTCCTAATCTTTGGAAAGTTTTGTTCATTGAGAGATGTATAGAAACTCATCAGTGACATTGGAGAACTATTCAAAACAATCACTGCATCAGACTGAAGATCGATAAGCTCAAGTTGCAGGTCAGTGGGAGCGTTATCCACATTGAAGGTGAAAGGAAAGGAAACCAACAGCATATCATTTTCCAACACTTTGAAATCCTCAAAATGACGAGAAAACTCACCGCTCAAAACTCACCATACTTCTCCCGCTGGTCATCTGATAGGGAACAGACTAGTAGTGTCGGAAGGTGGGTGAGATTGTTGGCTTCTACTTGTCGGGTCAGGAGGAGTACTTTTCCCTTGAAGGCTTTGACAAGGCTGTACATCTAATGTGCAAAAAGGCCCTTCCCTTGTAGTTTGGAATTTAGTTCATTCATGAGGGCCATGATGTCCATAGGGAAGGCAAAATCAGCCAACCATTATTTATCTTGCAGTTGAGGGAAATCCACATATTTTCCATTTATTTGCAAAAACTCAGCAATCTCCGGCTTCAGGTCCCACGCCTTTTTAAACACCAAACTCAGCCATCTCACATTTGTGTGGTAGGGGAGATCTGCATGACCCGACTCTGTCTCTTCCAACAGTGAGACAAACTGCCTGTGGTTTAATGATTTTGCTCTTATGAAGTTTACCACTTCAGTGACTGTATCCACAACATGGCTATTTTCAGAACACATTTACAGAGCACCTCCTGATGAATAATACAACGCAGGAAAATAATTTTCTGATCTGGGTTCAGCTCCGCTACTTGATCTTGTATCTATTTCAAAAGGCAAATGTTTTTTCCTGTCAAGGTTGGGCACCCATCAGTGGTCACACTGGATAACTTTTCAAAACTCAGTCCCAGCTTTGTTGTCAGCACATTCAACTATGTAAAGAAAAAAGTATTTAATAAGATTATTTCTTTCATTCAGATCTAGGATATGTTGTTTAAGTGTTCCCTTTATTTTTTTGAGCAGTATATATGTCTCCTGATCCCTCCTGTCTCAGCCTCCAGTATTTATGCTGCAGTAGTTTATGTGTCGGGGGGCTAGGGTCAGTCTGTTACATCTGGAGTATTTCTCGTCTTATCCGGTGTCCTGTGTGAATTTAAATATGCTCTCTCTAATTCTCTCTTTCTTTCTCTCGGAGGACCTGAGCCCTAGGACCATGCCTCAGGACTACCTGGCATGATGACTCCTTGCTGTCCCCAGTCCACCTGGCCGTGCTGCTGCTCCAGTTTCAACTGTTCTGCCTGCGGCTATGGAACCCTGACCTGTTCACCGGATGTGCTTGTTGCACCCTCGACAACTACTATGATTATTATTATTTGACCATGTTGGTCATTTATGAACATTTTAACATCTTGACCATGTTCTGTTATAATATCCACCCGGCACAGCCAGAAGAGGACTGGCCACCCCTCATAGCCTGGTTCCTCTCTAGGTTTCTTCCTAGGTTTTTGGCCTTTCTAGGGAGTTTTTCCTAGGGAGTTTTTCCTAGCCACCGTGCTTCTTTCACATGCATTGCTTGCTGTTTGGGGTTTTAGGCTGGGTTTCTGTACAGCACTTTGAGATATCAGCTGATGTACGAAGGGCTATATAAATACATTTGATTTGATTTGATTTGATTTGATATGTGCCTTCAAAATAAATGTCCCACAAGCGGTGGGAGTTAAATCATTACACAAAGGCGAGTATTCATTGGGATTTTAATTTGAATAACAAATACATTTTAAAAAACTTTACCTTCGCAAATTCTTTATGTGATCTGAGCATGATTCCGCGGACCGTATTGAATCAGGTCGGGGGCCGCATACGGCCCCCAGGCCGGCCTTTGCACAGGCATGTTCTAGACGATTCTGTGCTTCCAACTTTGTGGCAACAGTTTAGGGAAAGCCTTTTCCGGTTTCAGCATGACAATGCCCCAGTGCACAAAGCAAGGTCCATACAGAAATGGTTTGTCGAGATCGGTGTGGAAGAACTTGACTTGCCTGCACAGAGCAGTGACTTCAACCCCATCAAACACCTTTGGGATGAATTGGAATGCCGACTGCGAACAAGGCCTAATCGCCCAACATCACGTATGCTCGTGGCTGAATGGAAGCAAGTCCCTGCAGCAATGTTTCAACATCTAGTGGAAAGCATTCCCAGAAGAGTGGAGGCTGTTATAGCAGCAAAGGGTGGCGACCAACTCCATATTAATACCCATGATTTTCTGTCCTTGTTTTTGAAAGATTTATTTCTTTTGTCCATTAAAATAACATCAAATTGATCAAAAATACAGTGTAGACATTGTTAATGTTGTAAATGACTATTGTAGCTGGAAACGTCTGATGTTTACTGGAATATCTACATAGGCGTACAGAGGCCCATTAACAGCAACCATCACTCCTGTGTTCCAATGGCACGTTGTGTTAGCTAATCCAAGTTTATAATTTTAAAATGCTAATTGGTCATTAAAAAAACCTTTTGCAATTATGTTAGCACAGCTGAAAACTGTTGTTCTGATTAAAGAAGCAATAAAACTGGTCTTCTTTAGACTAGTTGAGTATCTGGAGCATCAGCATTTGTGGGTTTGATTACAGGCTCAAAATGGCCAGAAACAAAGATCTTTCTTCCGAAACTCGTCAGTCCCTTTTTGTTCTGAGAAATGAAGGCTATTCCATGCGAGAAATTGCCAAGAAACTGAAGATCTCATACAACGCTGTATAATACTCCCTTCACAGAACAGCGCAAACTGTCTCTAACCAGAATAGAAAGAGGAGTGGGAGGCCCCAGTGCACAACTGAGCAAGATGACAAGTACATTAGAGTGTCTAGTTTGAGAAACAGACGGCTCACAAGTCCTCAACTGGCAGCTTCATTAAATAGTACCCGCAAAACACCAGTCTCAACGTCAACAGTGAGAGGCGACTCCGGGAAGCAGGCCTTCTTTCAAAAACAAGGACATTTCTAAGTGACCCCAAACTTTTGAACGGTAGTGTAAATATTCACACAACTTTGATCAATTTCCTTTGATCATCCTTGAGATATCGCTACAACTTGACTGGAGTCCACCTGTGGCCAAGTCAATTGTTTGGACATGATTTAGAAAGAAACACACATGTCTATATAAGGTCCCACTGTTGACAGTGCATGTCAGAACAGAAACTATACTGAACAAAAATAAACACAATTTCAAAGATTTTACTGAGTTCATAGAAGGAAATTCAGCCCTAATCTATGGATTTTACAAGACTGTTCAGGGGCACAGCCATGGTTGGGCCTGGAAGGGCATGGGTCCACCCACTTGGGAGCCAGTCCCAGCTAATCAGAATGAGTTTTTCCCCCAAAAAGTGCTTTATTAAAGGCAGAAATACTCCACAGCACCCCCCTCCCACACCTCAGATGATCCCGCAGGTGATGAAGCCAGGCTGGCGTGGTTAAATGGTCTGCTGTTTAATCTGTTTTTTGATATGCCACACCTGTCAGGTGGATGGGTTATTTTGGCAAATGAGAAATGCTCACTAACAAGGATGAAAACAAATGTGTGCACAGAATGTGAGAGAAATAAGCTTTTTGTGCGTTATGGACATTTTCTGGTATCTTCTAGTTCAGCCCATGAAAAAATGGAACCAACACTTTACATGTTTATATACCATCAAGTCCAAGGAAAAGTCCATAGCTCTCCGAGATAGAATTGTGACAAGGCATATACAGTGCTGTGAAAAAGTATTTGCCACCTGTCTGATTTTTATATTTTAGCATATTTTTGATCACGAATAAAACAATTTCTGTAGTGTTGAAAGTTTTTGAGCACAGTGGTCTCCTTCATTGGGAAATTGAAAAAAATATGGAACTACCCAGCTCTCTGCCTAGAGCTGGCCATCCGACCAAACTGAGCAACCAGACAAGAAGGACCTTGGTCAGGGTGGTGACCAATAACCCAATGACAGAACTTGGCTGAGACCTGCCAGAAGGACAACAGGCTCTACAGCACTTCACCAAACTGCGCTTTATGGGAGAGTGGCCGGACAGAAGCCACTCCTTAGAAGAAGGCACATGACAGCACCAAAGGAGGCAGCAGAGGCAAGAACGGCTTATAATAATGGCTGGAACGGAGCAAATGGAATGCCATCAAACACCTGAAAACCATGTGTTTGATGTATTTCAGCCCATTCCACTAATTCCGGTCCTGTCACTACCATGAGTCGTTCTCCCCAAATAAGGTGCAACCAACCTCCTCTGGACAGCACACCTGGAGTTGATGAAGTCCCATCTATGTCAATATGCCTTGTCTATTGCTGTTTTGGTAAGTCATATTTGTCTTATTTCACTGTAGAGCCTCCAGCCCTGCTCAATATGCCTTAGCTAGCCCTTATGTTCCACCCCCCACACATGCGGCGACCGCACCTGGCTTAAATGGTGCCTCTAGAGACAAAACCTCTCTCATCGTCACTCAATGTCTAGAATTACCTCCACTGTACTCACATCCTACCATACCCTTGTATGTACATTATGCCTTGAATCTATGTTTCCGCGCCCAGAAACCTGCTCCTTTTACTCTCTTTTCCGAGCGCACTAGACGACCAGTTATTTTAGCCTTTAGCCGTACTCTTATCCTACTCCTTCTTTGTTCCTCTGGTGATGTAGACATTAACCCTTTTCCCCCAGCATCACTCCCATTCCCCAGGCGCTCTCATTTGTTGACTTCTGTAACCGTAAAAGCATTGGTTTCATGCATGTTAACATTAGAAGCCTCCTCCCTAAGTTTGTTTTATTCACTGCTTTAGCACACTCCACCAACCTGGATGTCCTATCCGTGTCTGAATCCTGCCTTAGAAAGGCTACCAAAAATCCTGAAATTTCCATCCCTAACTATAACATTTTCCGGCAAGATAGAACTGCCAAAGGGGGCAGAGTTGCAATCTACTGCAGAGATGGCCTGCATAGTTCTGTCATACTATCCAGGTCTGTGCCCAAACAACTCGAGCTTCTACTTTAAAAAAAATCCACCTTTCCATAAACAAATCTCTCACCGTTGCCGCTTGCTATAGACCCCCTCAGCCCCCAGTTGTGCCCTGGACACCATATGTGAATTGATCGCCCCCCATCTATCTTCAGAGCTCGTGCTGTTAGGTGACCTAAACTGGGACATACTTAACACCTCGACGGTCCTACAATCTAAGCTAGATGCCCTCAATCTCACACAAATTATCAAGGAACCTACCAGGTACAACCCTAAATCCATAACCATGGGCACCCTCTTAGATATCATCCTGACCAACCTGCCCTCTAAATACACCTCTGCTGTTTTCAACCAGGATCTCAGCAATCACTGCCTTATTGCCTGCATGCATACTGGGTCCGCGGTCAAACAACCCCCCCTCATCACTGTCAAATGCTCCCTATAACACTTCCGCAAGCAGGCCTTTCTAGTCGACCTGGCCCGGGTATCCTGGAAGGATATTGACCTCATCCCGTCAGTAGAGGATGCCTGGATGCTCTTCAAAAGTGCTTTCCTCTCCATTTTAAATAAGCTTGCCCCATTCTACAAATGTAGAACTAAGAACAGATATAGCCCTTGGTTCACCCCAGACTTGACTGCCCTTGACCAGCACAAAAACACCCTGTGGTGTTCTGCATTAGCATCGAATAGCCACCGCGATATGCAACTTTTCAGGGAAGTCATGAACCAATATACTCAGTTAGTTAGGAAAGCTAAGCCTAGCTTTTTCAAAACAGAAATTTTCTTCCTGTAGCACTAATTCCAAAAGGTTTTGGGACACTAAAGTCCATGGAGAATAAGAGCACCTCCTCCCAGCTGCCCACTGCACTGAGGATAGGAAACACTGTCACCACCGATAAATCTACGATAATCGATCATTTCAATAACACTCCTTCCGTGGCCTCCAAATGCTTTTAAATGCTAGTAAAACTAAGTCAAATCAAACGTATTTATATAGCCCTTCATAGATCAGCTGATATCTCAAAGTGCTGTACAGAAACCCAGCCTAAAACCACAAACAGCAAGCAATGCAGGTGTAGAAGCACGGTGGCTAGGAAAAACTCCCTAGAAAGACCAGAACCTAGGAAGAAACCTAGAGAGGAACCAGGCTATGAGGGCTGGCCAGTCCTCTTCTGGCTGTGCCGGGTGGAGATTATAACAGAACATGGCCAAGATGTTCAAATGTTCATAAATGACCAGCATGGTCAAATAATAATAATCACAGTAGTTATCGAGGGTGCAGCCGGTCATTGAGAGTATCTCTACTGCTTCTGCTGTCTCTAGAGAGTTGAAAACAGCAGGTCTGGGACAGGTAGCACGTCTGGTGAACAGGTCAGGGTTCCATAGCTGCAGGCAAAACAGTTGAAACTGGAGCAGCAGCACGGCCAGATGGACTGGGGACAGCAAGGAGTCATCAGGCCAGATAGTCCTGAGGCATGGTCCTAGGGCTCAGGAGAATTTTGGCCATAAAGTCAGTCTTGTCCAAAACGACATTTGGAACTGAGTGCATCACGACAAGTATGGATTACTTACATGCCCACTTTTGCCAATGATGTACAATTGCCCAGAGACAACAAGATGTGGTCTACCCGCAGCTGCCATGTGTTGTGGACATGTTGTCAATCTGCAATGCACGATCACTTGCTTGGCATAGGAGTGCAAATGGGCTTCCATAAAGTTGGTGCAAACTTCTACTGCATTCGATAATATTGCGCAAGATGGCAAGGAATGAATTACATACAACAAACGTACAACATGATGGCTATGACTGGTGTGTGGGGAGTAGCAAGCTAGCTATGATACTGTGATGTAACTAGCTAAATCCATAGCCTCTCCCTAATATGTAATGTCATAGAGAGGAATATTTGGTTTGATAGGATGTAACATTAGCCAGCTTGCTGTGGATAATGTTTAAACTCAAACTGGCTAGCTAGATCCCTGCTAACTGAAGTTAGCTAGCTAGCCAATTCATATAAACACCATCCCCACCGTCAAACATGGAGGTGGAAACATTATGCTTTGGGGGTGTTTTTCTGCTAAGGGGACAGGACAACTTCACCGCATCAAAGGGACGATGGACAGGGCCATGTACCGTCAAATCTTGGGTGAGAACCTCCTTCCCTCAGCCAGGGCATTGAAAATGGGTCGTGGATGGGTATTCCAGCATGACAATGACCCAAAACACACGGCCAAGGCAACAAAGGAGTGGCTCAAGAAGAAGCACATTAAGGTCCTGGAGTGGCCTAGCCAGTCTCTAGACCTTAATCCCATAGAAAATCTGTGGAGGGAGCTGAAGGTTCGAGTTGCCAAACGTCAGCCTCGAAACCTTAATGACTTGGAGAAGATCTGCAAAGAGGAGTGGGACAAAATCCCTCCTGAGATGTGTGCAAACCTGGTGGCCAACTACAAGAAACGTCTGACCTCTGTGATTGCCAAGAAGGGTTTTGCCACCAAGTACTAAGTCATGTTTTGCAGAGTGGTCAAATACTTATTTCCCTCATTAAAATGCAAATCATTTTATAAAATTTTTGACATGCGTTTTTCTGGATTTTTTTGTTGTTATTCTGTCTCTCACTGTTCAAATAAACCTACTATTAAAATTATACACTGATCATTTCTTTGTACACTGATCCTTTCTTTGTAAGTGGGCAAACGTACAAAATCAGCAGGCGATCAAATACTTTTTTCCCCCCCACTGTATAAGTGAAATTGTCTGTAAACAATTGTTGGAAAAATGACTTGTGTCATGCACAAAGTAGATGTCCTAACCGACTTGCCGAAACTATAGTTTGTTAACAAGAAATTTGTGGAGTTGTTGAAAAACTAGTTTACATGACTCCAACCTAAGTGTATGTAAACTTCCAACTTCAACTGTATGTCAATGCTTTTCTCAGAGTCAACCCGGAAGATATCCCAGTCCATGTGATCAAAACAATCTTGCAAAGATTCCGATTGGTCAGCAGAATGGAGCCGTGATCTGATTTGTCGAAGGGAGGGCGGGGAGGGCAATAGTCAAGAGTTCTCGATGAGCGAGTAGCATAAGAGATGTGTTGATAAAACTTTGGTAGCATTTTCCTCAGATTTGCATTATTAAAGTCTCCAGCTAGAATAAATATGGGCTCAGGAGACACATTTTCCATTTTGCACAAGTCTAGTGTAGTTCCTTGAGAACCCTCATGGTGTCAGCTTGAGGGGGAATATACACGGCCGAGACGATGACCGAAAACAATTATTTTGGGTGGTAATGCGGTCAGCATTTGATAGCGAGGTATTCCAGATCGGGAGAAGAAAAGGACTTGAGTTCCTGTACATTACCACAATCACACCATGAGTAGTTAATCATGAAACATCCCCTTTCTTTTTCTCGCAGTTATTTCTTCCTGTCCCCATGATGTATGGAGAACACTGCTGGCTGTATGGATGGGGACAGTATGTCCGGAGAGAGCCATGATTCTGTGAAACAGAGTATGTTACAGTCCCTGATGTCTCTCTGGAAGGAGATTCTTACCCTGAGCTCTTCTACTTTATTGTAACAATGCAAGAAACGTTATGAGCAAATAATGTAAGAAATAACACCCCAAAATATTATAATACTGCAAAGTTGGCTAAGAGCTAGGAACATGGCAACCATGTCTGTCGGCACTATCTTGCATGTTCATGCTGTGCATGTCTGTAGCTATCCGATTATGTCGAAACAATTGGATATAGTAAAGTGTCTTATTGAACACGTTGAGAAGTACCAAAGATATTGCTTATGTGGAAGAACTTACCAACATTGTCGAAATCTATTCTAACTGCAGCTTTCTTCTTCGTTGATAAAAACACATGCACTTAAAAGAAACAGCCACGGACCAATGGCGAGCATTAATGTGTATAACTTGATATAAATAAATGCCTATATCAGAAATTGCACTCTACAATTACTCCCTAACAAGGACGGTTGTGAATCCACCAGATTGAGTGATAGATCCAAGATGGATGCAGGAGTGAAACCTGCACTGAGTTTTAACAAAGATTGTCTATTATATTGAGAAGATAGTCAAGTGACCGCTCTAACAATGGAATTATATATCCTCAAAGATGGAAGGCAGATGGGAGGTGAGATCAGGTGGGACCATTCTAGCCAATGAGAGGGTAGATATGTGACCAACAGGCCATAGAGATAGATAGAGGACTCATCTTTGTATCTGTGCCATTACAGTGTCGGAAACAGCATGGGCAGCGCCATTGAGGCTTTATCCATTTTAAAGTAGTACATTTTCTTCTTCATTGGCTGATTGCTCACAGCTCATAGGAATCCCCACCCAGTTGACTACTTTAAAATGGTGGAAGACCTCAATTTAAATGCCATGCAAAAAATGGGTTATATCCATGATGAGTCCTCTCTCTATGACAACAGGCTCTAATATAAAGTCATTCTTTTTTAAAGTTGCCAAAATGCCATATGCGTCCACATATATCAATGCATTCATAACAACATTCATTAATTAACATTACTAAACTTACACTGGACAAAAATATAAACTCAATATGCAAGAATGTCAAAGATTTTACTGAGTTATAGTTCATATAAGAAAATCAGTCAATTGAAATGAATTTATTAGGCCCAAATCTATGGATTTCAAATGACTGGGAATACAGATATGCATCTGTTGGTCACAGATACCTTTAAAAAAGTAGGGGTGTAGATCATAAAAACAGTCAGTATCTGGTGTGACCATCATTTGCCTCATGCAGTGAGACACATCTCCTTCGCATTGAGTTGATCAGGCCGTTGATTGTGGCCTGTGGAATGTTGTCCCACTCCTCTTCAATGGCTGGGCGAAGTTGCTGAATATTGGCGGGAACTGGAACACGCTGTCGTACACATCGATCCAGAGCATGCCAAACATGCTCAATGGGTGGTGACATGTCTGGTGAGTATGCAGGCCATGGAGGAACTGGGACATTTTCATCTTCCAGGAATTGTGTACAGATCCTTGGGACGTGCATTATCATTCTGAAATATGAGGTGATGGCAGAGGATGAATGGCACGACAATGGACCCCAGGATCTCGTGATGGTATGTCTGTCCATTTAAATTGCCACCGATAAAATGCAATTGTGTTCGTTGTCCGTAGCTTATGCTTATGCCTGCCCATACCATAACCCCACCACCATCATGGGGCACTCTGTTCACAACGTTGACATCAGTAAACCGCTCACCCACACAACGCCATCTGCCCTGCCCAGTTGAAACCGGAATTAATCTGTGAAGAGCACACTTCTCATGTATGACAGTGGCCATCGAAGGTGAGCATTTGACCACTGAAGTCAGTTATGACCCTGGTGAGGACGACGAGCACACAGATTACCTTCCCTAAGACGGTTTCTGACAGTTTGTGCAGAAATTCTTTGGTTGTGCAAACTCAGTTTCAACAGCTGTCTGGGTGGCTGGTCTCAGACAAACCCGCAGGGGAAGAAGCCGGATGTGGAGGTCTTGGGCTGGTGTGTTTACACGTGGTCTGCAGTTGTAAGGCCGGTTGGACGTACTACCAAATTCTCTAAAATGACTTTGGTGGCTTATGGTAGAGAAATGAACATTAAATTATCTGGAAACAGCTCTGGTGAATATTCCTGCCGTCAGTAATCCAATTGCACGCTCCCTCAACTTGATACATCTGTGTCATTGTGTTGTGGCAAAACTGCACATTTTAGTGGTCTTTTGTCCCAAGCACAAAGTGCACCTGTGTAATGACCATGCTGTTTAATCAGCTTCTTGATATGCCACACCTACCAGGTTGATGGATTATCTTGGCAAAGGACAAATGGTCACCAACAGGGATGTAAACAAATATGTGCACAACCTTTGAGTCAAATAAGCTTTTTGTGTTTACAGAACATTTCTGGGATCTTTTATTTCAGCTCATGAAATCAACACTTTACATGTTGCGTTCATATTTATGTTGAGTGTATATTGATCAAATAAGCTATTACATTTTTTTGTTGACCAAATTCAACACTCTCTCATTGACCTCCATGCAAAAACTCTTCACTTCGTGGGCAGATTTTGGGCGGAGTAAAACCTCTCGCCTAGCCTCTTCCTCTCTGGCTTTAACAACTTCAGTGGAATAACGAAAGGACAAAGAGGATACGATCTAGATTCTAGACAAACCTTCTTTATAACCAGAAGAATCGTTAAACAGTTGGAAGGGCGAAGCCAGGATTATGAATCTTCCGGTAATGACAAAGAAAATTGTTTGTTGACCTGTGAATAATCATTGGCTAGCTAGCTAGCTAAATGTAGCAAGCTAGCTATTAGCTAAAATAATGTAATCTGGCTGCTCTCCACGTTTTATATTCACGGATGATGCAGGATGTGATGACTTGATAGTACTTCTCGAGAACCCAAGGCGGTTTATCCATCGTCCCATTACCGTTTAGTATTGAATGGGCTAACTTGATAACAGACAAGCTGTTGGTGTATCTGGTGATATGTGTCAGCTAATAATGGTAATGTCAGCAGCCAGGAAGTCGTCGAACTGTCTATGCTTGCTAGCTAATTGGTGACGAATAGCCTCCTGTAACTAGTGGTTATGACTAGCTAGCTAACGTTAGCTAGTTAACACGTTAGTTCGTTAATGTTAGTTAGCCAACGTTAATTAGCTACTAGCTAGACTGCTAACTAGCTAGCTAGTAAACAACTGGAAGTTGAATTATTTGAGTAACTTTCATATTGAAAAAAACATGTTTTAGGCTTAGTTAAAGAGAAACACGTAAATTCTGGTGTTCATTTTGACTGTTCGTTGCAAAAACGATATATTTTAGTTGTAAATCGAACTCTTTTTGGCCCTAGCGGTTCAACTCTAACATTGACTCTAACAAGGGAGGGGTTCGATTATTGGTGCTTTCAAGAAAACTGGGAACTCGGAAAAAAACGATGTAAAATCATGACGTCGGGGATCTTCAGGTCGGAATGTCCGAATTCCGGTAAAAAAAAATGATTATTCTCAATTCGTGATCGTTTTTTCCGAGTTCCCACTTGTCTTTGACGCAGCATCTGGAATCTCGTTTCGGTCTTTGAGTGTCAGAAAGATACTTCACATAACACTATCTGAGCTTGTTGACGAACGCCGATTGGGTCTTTGCGTCAAATAACAGACAAGCTGTTGGTGTATCTGGTGATATGTGTCAGCTAATAATGGTAATGTCAGCAGCCAGGATGTCGCCTATTGAAATTGAGCTTCAGTTCATTAAAATAAATAGCTAGCCAGCTACTTAAACCCTGTTGCCCAAAGCTAACGTTATAAGCAGCCAGTGAGTGAAGCTAGCCACAATAAGAATTAGGCACAATAGTGGAATTTGCGGTTTGCCTTCAAAATAAATGTACCCATTTGAAAGTGATGCTGACGGTTACAATTGGTGGACTCGTGCCATATTTAGACTAGATCATGTTAAACAAGGTTGGAATGTGAAGCAATGAAATGGGTTATCAGTCCACTCGGTGACACCCACAGAACACAACTGTGAAGAGTTTACGCCAATATTAGCTTTGTAGTTCTTATCGCGGGACTGTGAAATCACCTCCCCACTCAGCCTATTGACATTCATATTGCACTGTACATCTTTACCTCAAGATTGGGGATCAATGCAATTGGGTATCAGTCTACTCAATACCCAAGATATTTTTTCCCAACGTCCTCCTCAGAGTTATCAGACTCCCAAAACATCCACGCAGTATTGTTTTTCCTCTGGAATAGTGTTCAATACACATAAGTTGACAATACATGTGGCTCAATTCAGTTGTTTCAGAGTCCCACAATAAGAGCTACGACGCTAATGTTCTCTGGGTGTCACTGAGTAGACTGATACCCCATGTCATTGATCCACAATCCATAGGTAAGGCTGTACAGTGAAATAAGTATGCCTCCAGTGTGATTATAACAGATTTTTGTCAAATTTATAAATTATTGTCTGTTGTTGATTTTTATATAACATTCTAACCTCGTTTAGCATGACCTATTCAATTATGGCATAATTCTACTATTTGTATTCATTTGCATCACTGTCAATGACACTTTTATTTTGAAGGCTAACCGCAAAGTCCACTATTATGCTAATCCGTATTGTGGCCTGCGTCACATAGATTGGTCCGACCCCCGACATTAATCAAATACGAATTGTCTTATAAATTAGGGTTATTTTAGATGACGACACCTAGCTATATATACTGCTCAAAAATATAAAGGGAACACTTAAACAACACTTCCTAGATCTGAATGAAAGAAATAATCTTATTAAATACTTTTTTCTTTACATAGTTGAATGTGCTGACAACAAAATCACACAAAAATAATCAATGGAAATCCAATTTATCAACCCATGGAGGTCTGTATTTGGAGTCACACTCAAAATTAAAGTGGAAAACCACACTACAGGCTGATCCAACTTTGATGTAATGTCCTTAAAACAAGTCAAAATGAGGCTCAGTAGTGTGTGTGGCCTCCACGTGCCTGTATGACCTCCCTACAACGCCTGGGCATGCTCCTGATGAGGTGGTGGATGGTCTCCTGAGGGATCTCCTCCCAGACCTGGACTAAAGCATCCGCCAACTCCTGGACAGTCTGTGGTGCAATGTGGCGTTGGTGGATGGAGCGAGACATGATGTCCCAGATGTGCTCAATTCGATTCAGGTCTGGGGAACGGGCGGGCCAGTCCATAGCAGCAATGCCTTCCTCTTGCAGGAACTGCTGACACACTCCAGCCACATGAGGTCTAGCATTGTCTTGCATTAGGAGGAACCCAGGGCCAACCGCACCAGCATATGGTCTCACAAGGGGTCTGAGGATCTCATCTCGGTACCTAATGGCAGTCAGGCTACCTCTGGCGAGCACATGGAGGGCTGTGCGACCCCCCCCCCCCCCCCCCCCCCCCCCCAAGAAATGCCACCCCACACCATGACTGACCCACCGCCAAACCGGTCATGCTGGAGGATGATGCAGGCAGCAGAACGTTCTCCACGGCGTCTCTGTCACGTTTGTCACGTGCTCAGTGTGAACCTGCTTTCATCTGTGAAGAGCACAGGGTGCCAGTGGCGAATTTGCCAATCTTGGTGTTCTCTGGCAAATGCCAAACGTCCTGCACGGTGTTGGGCTGTAAGCACAACCCCCATCTGTGGACGTCGGGCCCTCATACCACCCTCATGGAGTATGTTTATGACCGTTTGAGCAGACACATGCACATTTGTGGCCTGCTGGAGGTCATTTTGCAGGGCTCTGGCAGTGCTTCTCCTGCTCCTCCTTGCACAAAGGCGGAGGTAGCGGTCCTGCTGCTGGGTTGTTGCCTTCCTACGGCCTCCTCCACGTTTCCTGATGTACTGGCCTGTCTCCTGGTAGCGCCTCCATGCTCTGGACACTACGCTGACAGACACAGCAAACCTTCTTGCCACAGCTCGCATTGATGTGCCATCTTGGATGAGTTGCACTACCTGAGCCACTTGTGTGGGTTGTAGACTCCGTCTCATGCTACCACTAGAGTGAAAGCACCGCCAGCATTCAAAAGTGACCAAAACATCAGCCAGGAAGTATAGGAACTGAGAAGTGGTCTGTGGTCCCCACCTGCAGAACCACTCCTTTATTGGGGGTGTCTTGCTAATTGCCTATAATTTCCACCTGTTGTCTATTCCATTTGCACAACAGCAAGTGAAATTTATTGTCAATCAGTGTTGCTTCCTAAGTGGACAGTTTGATTTCACAGAAGTGTGATTGACTTGGAGTTACATTGTTGTTTAAGTGTTCCCTTTATTTTTTTGAGCAGTGTAGTTAGCTAGGTAACTATAGCTACTGAAACAGATTATGTATTTTTGCTATGTTTTTGGGGAAGAACATTGTTTGCATCCATCAGCTAGCTAGCTTTCTTTATGACCAGCACTGTAGGTGCGCAAGACAACTTTACCAGCATCATAGCATACTTATGGATGAATCGTTTTGCCATATGAAATATGAGTGATAGTGTAATCATTGTGTAATAACTACGTAAAAATGTTTATCGCGTTAAATTATGTGATGTACATTCATATTCAGGTGCTGATTGGTCAGCAAGCTTATTTGACATGTCAAATAATGTTATTTGACTTGTATCTTTTTTGACATGCAAAGACCCAAACGGTGTTCCATAGTTGGCCAATGACGACCTGAATTTGACTACATCACATAATACTTTTATTACGTAGTTATTACACATTGATTACACTTTAACGCGTATTTCATGTCACCAATTATGATTATGATTTTTCAACGCCGATACCGATTATTGGAGGACAAAACCGGGCCAATACCGATTAATCAGCCGATTTTATTTATTTTATTCTCTTTTTGTATTTTTTTGTATTTTTTTTATTTATTTGTAATAATGACAATTACAACAATACTGAATGAACACTTATTTTAACTTAATATAATACATCAATAAAATCAATTTAGCCTCAAATAAATAATGAAACATGTTCAATTTGGTTTAAATATTGCAAAAACAAAGTGTTGGAGAAGAAAGTAAAAGTGCAATATGTGCCATGTAAGAAAGCTAATGTTTAAGTGCCTTGCTCAGAATGTGAGAACATATGAAAGCTGGTGGTTCCTTTTAACATGAGTCTTCAATATTCCCAGGTAAGAAGTTTTAGGTGGTAGTTATTATAGGAATTATAGGACTATTTCTCTCTATACGATTTGTATTTCATATACCTTTGACTATTGGATGTTCTTATAGGCACTTTAGTATTGCCAGTGTAACAGTATAGCTTCCGTCCCTCTCCTCGCTCCTACCTGGGCTCGAACCAGGAACACATCGACAACAGCCACCCTCGAAGCAGCGTTACCCATGCAGAGCAAGGGGAACAACTACTCCAAGTCTCAGAGCGAGTGACGTTTGAAACGCTATTAGCGCGCACCCCGCTAACTAGCTAGCCATTTCACATCGGTTACACCAGCCTAATCTTGGGAGTTGATAGGCTTGAAGTCATAAACAGCGCAATGCTTGAAGCATTGCGAAGAGCTGCTGGCAAAACGCACGAAAGTGCTGTTTGAATGAACGCTTACGAGCCTGCTGGTGCCTACCACTGCTCAGTCAGACTGCTCTATCAAATCATAGACTTAATTATAATATAATAAACACACAGAAATACGAGCCTTGGGTCATTAATATGGTCGAATCCAGAACATCATCTCGAAAACAAAATGTTTTTTCTTTCAGTGAAATACGGAACCGTTCTGTATTTTATCTAACGGATGGCATCCCTAAGTCTAAATATTCCTGTTACATTGCACAACCTTCAATGTTATGTCATAATTACGTAAAATTCTGGCAAATTAGTTCACAACGAGCCAGGCGGCCCAAACTGTTGCATATACCCTGACTCTGCGCACAATGAACGGAAGAGAAGTGACACAATTTCACCTGGTTAATGTTGCCTGCTAACCTGGTTTTCTTTTAGCTAAATATGCAGGTTTAAAAAATATATACTTGTGTATTGATTTTAAGAAAGACATTGATGTTTATGGTTAGGTACACGTTGGAGCAATGACAGTCCTTTTTCGCGAATGTGCACCGCATCATTTACATTTAAAAAAAATATATTTTAGTCATTTAGCAGACGCTCTTATCCAGAGTGACTTACAGTAGTGAATGCATACATTTCATTTTTATTTTTGTACTGGCCCCCCGTGGGAATCGAACCCACAACCCTGGCGTTGCACACACCATGCTCTACCAACTGAGCCACAGGGAAGACTGCAATGCAGGACAGGCTAGATAAACTAGTAATATCATCAACCATGTGTAGTTAACTAGTGATTATGATTGTTTTTTTTGAGTTAAGTTTAATGCTAGCTAGCAACTTACCTTGGCTTCTTACTGCATTCGCGTAACAGGCAGGCTCCTCGTGGAGTGCAATGTAAAGCAGGTGGTTAGAGCGTTGGACTAGTTAACCGTAAGGTTGCAAGATTGAATCCCCAAGCTGACAAGGTAAAAATCTGTCGTTCTGCCCCTGAACAAGGCAGTTAATCAACCGTTCCTAGGCCGTCATTGAAAATAAGAATGTGTTCTTAACTGATTTGCCTAGTTAAATAAAGGTGTAAAAAATTTTTTTTTTTAAATCGGCAATTTGGTGTCCAAAAATACCGATTACCGATTTGTTATGAAAACCTGAAATCGGCCATTCCGATTAATCGGTCGACCTCTACTAACGTTACCAATGCTTCAAATCAGATTTTATTTGTCACATGCGCCGAATACAACAGGTGTAGGTAGACCTTACCACG
The DNA here is from genome assembly GCF_965601325.2 of Salmo salar. Classification (NCBI taxonomy): domain Eukaryota; kingdom Metazoa; phylum Chordata; class Actinopteri; order Salmoniformes; family Salmonidae; genus Salmo; species Salmo salar. The sequence goes on along the minus strand of NC_138301.1, from coordinate 80,195,827 downwards.
AAATGCTTAATTACAAACCATTAACCAACAATGCAGTTCAAGAAATAGAGTTAAGAAAATATTTAGAAAATAAAGTAAAACATTATAACAAGAAACACAATAAAATAACAATAACGAGGCTATATACATGGGGTACTGGTACCGAGTCAATGTTCGGTGGTACAGGTTAGTCAAGGTAATTTGTACGTGTAGGTATGTGTGAAGTGACTATGCATAGATCTTAGACAGCGCATGGCTGCAGTGAAAAAAAAATGGGGGGATGGTGGTGTCAATTTAAATAGTCCAGTTGGCCATTTCATTATTTGTTCAGCAGTCTTATGACTTGGGGGTAGAAGCTGTTAAGGAGCCTTTTGGTCCGCATGCCGTGCGGTAGCATAGAGAACAGTCTATGACTTGGGTGACTGGAGTCTTTGACATATTTTTGGGCCTTCCTCTGACACCGCCGAGTATATAAGTCCTGGATGGCAGGAAGCTTGGCCCCAGTGATGTACTGAGTCGTTCGCACTACTCTCTGTAGTGCCTTACGGTCAGATGCCGAGCAGTTGCCATACCAGGCGGTGATGCAAACGGTCAGGATGCTCTCTGGTGCAGCTGTAGAACTTTTTGAGGATCTGGGGACCCATGCCAAATCTTTTCAGTCTCCTGAGGGGGAAAATGTTTTGTTGTGCCCTTTTCACAACTTTCTTGTTCTGTTTGGACCATGATAGTTAATTGGTGATGTGCACACCAAGGAACTTGAAGCTCTCAACTCGCTCCACTACAGCCCTGGTTCGCTGTTTATGGTGGCCTGTTCGGCCCGCCTTTTCCTGTAGTCCACGATCATCTCCTTTGTCTTGCTCACATTGAGAGAGAGGTTGTTGTTGTTCTGGCACCACACTGCCAGGTCTCTGACCTCCCTATAGGCTGTCTCGACGTTTTCGGTAATCAGGCCTACAATTGTTGTGTTGTCAGCAAACTTAATGATGGTGTTGGAGTCGTGTTTGGCGACGCAGTCGTGGGTGAACAGTGAATACAGGAGGGGAATGAGCACGCACCCCTGAGGAGCCCCTGTGTTGAGGATCAGCGTGGCAGATGTGTTGTTGCCTACCCTTACCACCTGGGGGCGACCCGTCAGTAAGTCCAGGATCCAGTTGCAGAGGGAGGTGTTTAGACCCAGGGTCCTTAGCCTAGTGATGAGCTTTGTGGGCACTATGGTGTTGAACGCTGAGCTGTAGTCAATGAACAGCATTCTCACATAGGTGGTCCTTTTGTCCAGGTGGGAAAGGGCAGTAGGGAGTGCGATTGAGATTGCGTCGTCTGTGGATCTGTTGGGGCGGTATGCGAATTGTAGTGGGTCTAGGGTTTCTGGGATAATGATGTTGATGCGCGCCATGACCAGCCTTTCAAAGCACTTCATGGCTACCACATGAGTGGTACGGGGCGGTAATCATGTAGGCAGGTTACTTTGGCTTCCTTGGGCACAGGGACTATGGTGGTCTGCTTGAAACATGTAGGTATTACAGACTTGGTCAGGGAGAAGTCCGCTCACATCGCTACGGAGAGTGTGATCACACAGTCGCCCCGGAACAGCTTGTTGCTCTCATGCATGCATGCATTTAGCTCGTCTGGTAGGCTCGCTTCATTGGGCAGCTCGCAGCTGGGTTTCCCTTTGTCGTCTGTGATAGTTTGCAAGTCCTGCCACATCCGACGAGCATCAGAGCCGGTGTAGTAGGATTCAATCTTAATCCTGTATGGATGCTTTGCCTGTTTGATGGTTTGTCTGAGGGCATAGCGGGATTTCTTATAAGCGTCCGGATTAGTGTCCTGCTCCTTGAAAGCGGCAGTTCTAGCCTTTAGCTCGATGCGGATGTTGGCTGTAATCCATGGCTTCTGGTTGTGAAATGTACGTACGGTCACTGTGGGGACGACGTCGTCGATGCACTTGTTGATGAAGCTGGTGATTTTAGGTGATATACTCCTCAATGCCATTGGATGAATCCCTGAACATATTCCAGTCTGTGCTAGCAAAAGTCCTGTAGCATCCGCATCATCTGACCACTTCCGTATTGAGCGAGTCACTGGTACTTCCTGCTTTAGTTTTTACTTGTCCGCAGGAATTAGGAGGATAGAATTATGATCCGATTTTCCAAATGGGGTGCGAGGGAGAGCTTTGTATGCGTCTCAGTATGTGGAGTAAAGGTGGTCTAGAGTTTTTTAAATATTTTTATTTTTTGTTTTTTCTCTCCTCTGGTTGCACATGTGGCATGCTTATAGAAATGAGGTAAAACAGATTTGTTTGCCTGCATTAAAGTCCCCGGCCACTAGGATCGCCACTTCTGGATGAGCATATTCTTGTTTGCTTACAGCTCGTTGAGTGGGGTCTTAGTGCCAGCATTGGTTTGTGGTGTTAAATAGATGGCTACGAATAATCTAGATGAGAACTCTCTTGGTAGATAGTGTGATCTACAGCTTATCATGAGGTACTCTACCTCAAGCGAGCAATACCTCAAGATTTCTTTAATATTAGACATTGTGTGCAAGCAGTTATTGACAAATAGGCACATACCCCTGCTCCTCGTCTTAACGGACGTAGCTTCTCTGTCCTGCCGATGCACAGTAAACCCAGCCAGCTCTATATTATCCATGTCGTCGTTCAGCCATGACTCTTCGAAACATAATATATTTGTTTTTAATGTCCCGTTGGTAGGACAGTCTTAATCGTAGATCATCCATTTTATCCTCCATGGATTGCACGTTGGCCAATAGAATGGATGGTAGTGGAAGTTTACTCACTCACTTACAAATTCTCAGTAGGCAGCCTGACCTCCGACCCCTTTTATCTCTGTCTTTTCTTCAAGCAAATGTCGTGGATTTTGGGTTGTTCTCGAGAAAGCAGTATATCCTTCGCGTTGGACTCGTTCAAGAACAAATATTTGTCCAGTTCGAGGTGAATAATCGCTGTTCTGATGTACAGAAGCTCTTTTCGGTCATAATAGACAGTAGCAGCAACCTTATGTACAAAATAAGTTACAAACAATATGAAAAAACTAACAAAATAGCAGAGTTGGTGAGGAGCCCGTAAAACGGCAGCCATCCCCTCCGGTGGGAGGGGGCGACAAGGTCAAATCATGACAACCGTGATCTTCAGGTTGGAAAGTCGGAGCTTTAGAAAGAGGCCCGGGTTCCCAACTTGGAATTCTGAGTTGGATGATATTTCAAAACTATTTTTCCCAGTCGGAGCTAGTTTTCTTTTTTCAAGAGTGCACAGTTGTCTTGAAGTCGGAGATTTCCGAGTTTCCAGGTGTTTTGAACATGGAATTGGGCACATTCAAAGTTTTGTGCTTTTACGTGAAGGAAAAAGGATTATAGCTAGCTATATCATCGTAACAAGAAATAGATGACTTTGGTGGTCATGTCAACTTGTTGTATTATTTCCCAGCTGCTATGATTGTTGCAAAGTCTGCGGAAACAGTTGTCTTGTAGCTCAATGGTTGTGAGTTCTAATCCCACATGTGGCAGATCTACAGCACCCTTCAAAAGTTTAGACACACCTACTCATTCCAGGGTTTTTCATTATTTTTGTAGAATAATTGTGAAGACATCAAAACTATGAAATAACACTTATGTAATAATGTTGTAAACAAATCAAAATATATTTGAGATTCTTCAAAGTAGCCACCCTTTGCCTTGATGATAGCTTTGCACACTCTTGGCATTCTCTCATGAGGTAGTCACCTGGAATGCATTTCATATAACAGGTGTGCTTGTTAAAAGTTAATTTGTGGAATTTATTTCATATTCCCTATTATGGCAAGAACAGCTCAAACAATCAATAAGAAACGACAGTCCATCATTACTTTAAGACATGAAGGTCAGTCAATCCGGAAAATGTCAAGAACTTTGAACGTTTCTTCAAGTGCACTCACAAAAATCATCAAGTGCTATGATGAAACTGACTCTCAGGAGGACCGCCACAGGAAAGGACGACCCAGAGTTACCTCTGCTGCACAGGATACGTTCATTAGAGTTACCAGCTTCAGAAATTGCAGCCCAAATAAATGCTTCAGAGTTCAAGTAACAGACACATCTCAACATCAACTGTTCAGAGGAGACTGCGTGAATCAGGCCTTCATGGTCGATTGCTGCAAAGAAACCACTACTAAAGGACACCAATAAGAAGAAGAAACTCACTTGGGCCAAGAAACATGAGCAATGGACATTAGACCGGTGAAAATCAGTTCTTTGGTCTGATGAGTCCAAATTTGAGATTTTTGGTTCCAACCGCTGTGTCTTTGTGAGACGCAGAGTAGGTGAACGGATGTGTGGTTCCCACCGTGAAGCATGGAGGAGGAGGTGAGATGGTGCTTTGCTGGTGACACTGTCTGTGATTTATTTAGAATTCAAGGCACACTTAACCAGCATGGCTACCACAGCATTCTGCAGCGATATGCCATCCCATCTGGTTTGCGCTTAGTGGGACTATCATTTTGTTTTTCAACAGGTCAATGACCCAAAACACACCTCCAGGCTGTGTAAGGGCTATTTGACCAAGAAGGAGAGTGATGGACTGCTGCATCAGATAACCTGGCCTCCACAGTCACCCGACCTCAGCCCAACTGAGATGGTTTGGGATGAGTTGGTCTGCAGAATTAAGGAAAAGCAGCCAACAAGTGCTTAGCGTATGTGGGAAGTCCTTCAAGACTGTTGGAAAAGCATTCCAGGTGAAGCTGATTGATGGAATGTCAAGAGTGTGGAAAGCTGTCAAGGAAAAGGGTGGCTATTTTGAAGAATCTCAAATATAAAATATATTTAACACTTTTAATTGGTTACAACATTATTACATATGTGTTATTTCATAGTTTTGATGTCTTCACTATTATTTTACAATGTAGAAAATAGTAAAATAAAGAAACCCTTGAATGAGTAGGTTTGCTAAACATTTGACTGGTAACTCTATATTTTTTCCCAAATCCTTTTATTTAGAATATTTAATATGTTTCCACACACTTCTAATTCTAAAAAGTGAAAACATACCTGTGAGAGGGGTCGCTCTGGTAGTAGTTGTAGGTTTTCACAATTATGTGGTACATTTTCACAACTCTTGGTACAAAACTCCAAACAGGTCACACTTGTAACGCAGTCAGTCTTTCATTCAAAACCTGTCATTGTGTATTCATTTGGATTGTAAACATCTCTTACCACACAACCATCGACTCAAAATATAAGTTTATTGTGAAACGTAATGAGAACATTGGTTTAATCACCAAAACACAACATAATGCTACCTTTTCAATTTAGTCATTTTAACTACCAGTTAATCCAATAGCAAACATTGCAAGATACGTGTTTCAAATCACCCTTTAGAAGCTCTGAAAGTAATATGCCACAACAGTACTGTAAATTACAGTAACTACTCAGTTTTCACGTTAGGCAATACTCTTATATTACTCAACAAAATTGACAGAACCTTTCATTTCCATAATATCTAGCCAATGTGTAATCGAAGGGGTGATCAATGAAGACATCTTCTAATCATTCATGCAAATAACATTTTATTTTTCAGATATAATTGCAAAGAAATGTAAAATTAAATGAAGGAAAATAAAACATAACGTTTAGCACGCATTAATTTGCATCAAGCCTGTCTTGAGCATTTGGCCATAAATTCTCATCCACATCACAGTGAATGTCCTCATTGTTAATGCACCGCTGGAAAAACATTTTGGCATGGCGAATCCAAGCTTGACATTAGTCTGCATTGATGTCATCGCATACCTCATCCATGGCCAGAAGGAGCCTGGCAAGCTTATGTGGCTGGCCATAGTACACCTTCCACCTCCATGCTGGGAAAAAAAAAAAAAATCCTTTAGAGTATGGGGGCAGGTATAGGGTCACAAATCGGGGATGGGCCCGAAACCATGCCTGAACCACCTCTGCATGGTGGAACCTGACATTGTCCCACACAATGACATAGGTGACCCCCTTCACCTTGACAGGCCTGCTCAATTTAATTGAGAAACACAATGAGGTGTGCAGCGTTGTAGGATCCAAGTAATGGTCTATGTCCTACCACATCATCTTCTGAAATAGCTGCACACGTGGAGATGTTTCCCCCACCTTGTCCAGGCATTTGGACGGTCGCCCATTAGCCGATGAGGTTCCGCCCACAGCGCTTAGTTTTGGCCTGCTTCATCAACAAAGATATGCTTGTGATTTCTCACAGCATCATCAAGCACCATATAAAAAATATATATTTTGGTTAGTTATTTTTACAGTCTAGTTCCAATATGATATTGTGAAGTAGCATGTGCATCAAGTAGTAACAGTAATACAGTATATAGTGCTACACCTGAACATACCCTGCCCGCAGTTGTTTCACCCGGTCGTTGTTTCTCTCAAGGCACCAGGTAAATGTGTTTTATAGATACCTGGTGGCTCTTCGAAAGGCTGGCGATTTGTTGTTAGGCTGATGGTTGCCACATTGGCAAAGGTGTTGTCGTTCTCCTCGATGGCCTGCTTTATTTTTTCACAACTGTATGTCATTCCTGGCCCTCACCATTTTCACCACTGCCCACTCCTGTCAATAGATCAAAAGGGCTACTAAGTAAATACTGCAATGCGGGTTGAATTGAAACGAGCCCCTAATCATAATTTTCAAAGGGAAGATTACACTTTTCTTCCCAACGCAATACCTCAATAAATGTGAGTCCACATTTCAAAGATTATTTTGGCGCTACTTGGGGGATTTGATTTTACACCTCAAGTGGCAATAGATGTCAGGAACTCGGCGCTTTACCACTGTGAACTAACTGTTCAGAAGTGTAACATATGTTTGAGATGCACATAATTGTATTATCAGAGTGTGCCAGTGGATTTCTGGTAAGTATGCTTTCGTGAGAAAGTGTTGGTGAGGAATTCTCCCCACCCACAACTTCTCACCTGAATGCATCTTTTTGTTAATTTGAAGGAAATTGGGTTTGAGATTTACCCTTTAATCCTAATTGAACGAATACATAGCTAATGTTAGCCATTCCACTTCTGGTTATAACCTACTGCTAGCTAACTAGTAATAGACTTACCATTGCCTTGATTAGGAAATATTAGGCACCATGGATGCTAGCTAATAGTAAGCTAGCTGATCATACATCAACCTGGTGGTAAATGTAAATCCAGGACACTAAAATGAATATGATATGTTACGTTTGGTATGGTTACATAAGACAGCTGGTTAAAGGTAGTGGTTGGTCCGGGTGAGTATAACAGGAACGTCTTGCAAGTTCGAATCTCTTCACCGACAACTTTAGCGTTTTAGTTAGTTAGCTACTACTCTCGCATGTTAGCTAACACTTCCCCTAACCTTAAATCTTTAGCCTAACGAGTAAACTTTGTCACGACCGGCATAAGCTAGGCCCATAGCTAGATGACCAGATGTATTTGGTGTTATTAGCCCCTGCTAATACTGGCTCCTGGCAAGCTAGCTACCTAGCTGGGCCTGTTGTGTAGTCTTTAACCAATGCAAGGTGAGTTCAGGTCAGACAAGTGGAGTCTCCCAATATAAATTGTGATGCCAGTTGACGTGTCATAATAAAGTCATTACACTGAAACTGGAGAAATTCTCTCTTGTAGATCTTTTGATTAGATTTCCCCACAGACATTAAGAGCAGGGGTCAGAGTCTGAAGTACAAAATCACGCATAGCTGGAGAAGTTATGCTTGAAGTTTGAGGTGCTGTGCTGACTGTTTGGTCAACAATTGATGTTATTCATTATTCAACTTGTCTGGGGATTGGGGACTGGATGAAAGCGTAGCTTCATAGCCAAGAACTACAGCATTTTACCACTGATGTGGAAACTGAAATGTCGAGCAAAATGCATTCATCCTGTCCACATAAGACCAATGGATAAAGATAACAGATGATAATACTTCCTCTTGTTTCTCTTCTCCAGGAGGTGAAGGTGTGAGTGGAGCCGGTCTCCCACACGGACAGCCCAGCATGGACAGCTTCTTTAAGGCTGCTGTGTGTGACCTGGACAAGCTGCTGGATGATTTTGAGCTCAATACAGGTTAGACACTTGTTACTACTGTCTGAAAATTTTTTATTCGGGTAGCATGTTTTTCATTTCTGTATGTTGAGGGAAGGTCGGAGGGGTGTAGTGTTAAGTGAAAAAAATGTAATTATATATATATATATATATATATACACTGCTCAAAAAAATAAAGGGAACACTTAAACAACACATCCTAGATCTGAATGAAAGAAATAATCTTATTAAATACTTTTTTCTTTACATAGTTGAATGTGCTGACAATAAAATCACACAAAAATAATCAATGGAAATCCAATTTATCAACCATGGAGGTCTGGATTTGGAGTCACACTGAAAATTAAAGTGGAAAACCACACTACAGGCTGATCCAAATGCAGACCTCCATCCAGTCAAAATGAGGCTCAGTAGTGTGTGGCCTCCACGTGCCTGTATGACCTCCCTACAACGCCTGGGCATGCTCCTGATGAGGTGGCGGATGGTCTCCTGAGGGGTCTCCTCCCAGACCTGGACTAAAGCATCCACCAACTCCTGGACAGTCTGTGGTGCAACCTGGCGTTGGTGGATGGAGTGAGACATGATGTCCCAGATGTGCTCAATTGGATTCAGGTCTGGGGAACGGGCGGGCCAGTCCATAGCATCAATGCCTTCCTCTTGCAGGAACTGCTGACACACTCCAGCCACATGAGGTCTAGCATTGTCTTGCATTAGGAGGAACCCAGGGCCAACCGCACCAGCATATGGTCTCACAAGGGGTCTGAGGATCTCATCTCGGTACCTAATGGCAGTCAGGCTACCTCTGGCGAGCACATGGAGGGCTGTGCGGCCCCCCCAAAGAAATGCCACCCCACCATGACTGACCCACCGCCAAACCGGTCATGCTGGAGGATGTTGCAGGCAGCAGAACGTTCTCCACGGCGTCTCCAGACTCTGTCATGTCTGTCACGTGCTCAGTGTGAACCTGCTTTCATCTGTGAAGAGCACCGGGCGCCAGTGGCGAATTTGCCAATCTTGGTGTTCTCTGGCAAATGCCAAACGTCCTGCACGGTGTTGGGCTGTAAGCACAACCCCCACCTGTGGACGTCGGGCCCTCATACCACCCTCATGGAGTCTGTTTCTGACCATTTTAGCAGACACATGCACATTTGTGGCCTGCTGGAGGTCATTTTGCAGGGCTCTGGCAGTGCTTCTCCTGCTCCTCCTTGCACAAAGGCGGAGGTAGCGGTCCTGCTGCTGGGTTGTTGCCCTCCTACGGCCTCCTCCATGTCTCCTGATGTACTGGCCTGTCTCCTGGTAGCGCCTCCATGCTCTGGACACTACGCTGACAGACACAGCAAGCCTTCTTGCCACAGCTCGCATTGATGTGCCATCCTGGATGAGCTGCACTACCTGAGCCACTTGTGTGGGTTGTAGACTCCGTTTCATGCTACCACTAGAGTGAAAGCACCGCCAGCATTCAAAAGTGACCAAAACATCAGCCAGGAAGCATAGGAACTGAGAAGTGGTCTGTGGTCACCACCTGCTGAACCACTCCTTTATTGGGGGTGTCTTGCTTATTCCCTATAATTTCCACCTGTTGTCTATTCCATTTGCACAACAGCATGTGAAATTTATTGTCAATCAGTGTTGCTTCCTAAGTGGACAGTTTGATTTCACAGAAGTGTGATTGACTTGGAGTTACATTGTGTTGTTTAAGTGTTCTGAGCAGTGTATATATATATATATATATATATATATATATATATATATATATATATATATATATATATATATATATATATATATATATATATATATATATATATATATATATATAAAACAATTAAACTTGAGGTGTAATTTAGTTTACAACTTGTTGCTCACTTGTTCTGCTGAGATATTAACAACAGAAATGATTAACGGATACTTTTCCCTTCCCCACAAGATGAGCATGAGTGCAGATCAGTCTCCCTGTCGCCTCCCTCATATCCCGGCCACTCTCTGGGCGCCCAGGGTTTCCTTCCGGAACCCTCCAAAGTTCCAGTTCCACACTCTCTCCCTGACCTCAACTCCCTGCACTACGGCTCTGCTTCCAGCTCCCCCGACCATCCTAGCCCCAGTCCTGTGGAGCGCGAGACCAAGGCCCGGCCCCTCACTGGGGTGGACCTGCTCTCCTCTGTAGACGGCCGGGGGTCAGCTAAGAGCTCTGCACCGCCCTGCCCAGACCGGGCCCTGAAGCCTGTGTGTGATCTGGTCAGTGACACAGGCTCAGCCCACCTCCTCCGGGCCAACAGCCACAACGCCTTCAGTAAGCTGGATGTGGCAGAGAGCCGGCTGGAGGAGGAGTTGCTGGTAGACTTCACCAGCCCCGTGGTGGCTTTGCCTAGGGAAGCCTCAGCAGGCCTGGGTCTGGGTCCCGGACATGGGAGTACTGAGGGGGGGAAGGCTCTTGGCGGGGAAGGGGAGGTGCTGCTGGGGCTGGACTCTGGTGGTTATGCTGCCTCTCTCAGTCTGCTCGATGTGATTTTGCCCGCTGCTGTGGAGAAAGCCTGTGAGCCCACGAATCCCCCCTCGCTGAGAAACTCTGAGTCTGGAGAGACGGAGGGAGAGGAGGCAGGCATAGAGGTGGCACTTATCAACTGTCAACTGGAGAACTCACCTGACCACCAGGACCAGCCTGTAGTCCTGCCTGTTGCCATGGACACCAAGACAGAGGACACTCTCACGTGTGATATCGCCACAGATGTTAGGGATGAGGGCGAGGGTTCTTTGGAGCACTCTGAACTGGCTGAAGCAGAGAGTTCTGGGAGCTGCACTGGACAGGAACCTAACTCTGAGGACTGCAGTGGCTGTGTGTCTGAGAGCCCCTCCGCCCTGTCCTGCCTGCCCATGGCCGTGTCCATGTGCAGGGCCCTGGTGGCCTCCAAGAACCCTGAGGAGGCCATGGGAGGAGGGTCAGATGTGGCTGAGGCTGTCCCAACTGAGACCTTAGAGGCAGAGTCCCTGTCTGCCTCTGAGGAGCAGGAGGAAGTCAGTCTCCCAGAGAACCCTGGGACTGTGGAGGACTGTACCAGCCATGATTCTGCCCCTGAGGACCTCTCTGTCCAGTCCCCTAATACAGAGAGCCCAGAGATGACAACTATGCCTTTCCACCTGGCTGTCAGCACCTCAGCTCCCCCCGTCTCCCAGGTCAGCTTCTCTCAAGTGGAGGTCCAGCCGGCCCCCATGTCTCCAGAGCGACCTGCGTCCCCTCCCTCAGAGCCCAGCCTAAGCCCGGTGGACCCACCTGAGTTTGGCTTTGAGTACCTGCCGGAGAGTGACCAGGCTGGGCTGCTGGTGACGGATGAGGAGCTGGATGCTTTCCTCCGTGGGGAGGCTCAGGGTGAGGAGGACCAGGGAGTCCCTCACTGCGAGAGGCCCGGGGAGAACCTCCAGGACGAGGGCTTCTCCGAGCTCAATGGGGACCTGGAGGAGCGGCTGGTGGAGGAGGAGCTGCAGAGCTACAGCCGGAGCCGAGGGGAGGGGTTGGCCTACCCGGATAGCGACAGGACCTTGTCCGCGTCTGCAGAGGGGAGTGTGAGCCTAGCCCCCTCCATGCCCTCCCAGGACCCCAGTAGTCCCAGTAACCTCCCACCACCCTACTTTGGAGGGGCCCGACCCAAACAGCTGCACTGCCAAGCAACCAGGGCACCTCCAGCAGTAGGGGAGGACCAGGGGCCCAGTAGCCCCACAGACAGCACCGGCGCTGGGGAGGAGGTGGACCAGAGCCCCTCTCCTCCCAGCCCCAATCTTGCTCAGGACCCTTCTAAACTGGGTGTGCCCTGCCCAGGGTACTCCCCAACAGAGCCCTACGAGACCAGTGTGGGGTACAACGAGCTGTCGGAGCCACCACCCTACCCTGGCGAGCCTGCTGAGGAGGGGTCTGGGTCCTCAGAGGGGAGGGAGGTGGAGGATGAGAATGGGCTGGGGTGCAAGCAGCCCCCCTGGGTGCCAGATTCGAAGGCTCCCAACTGTATGAACTGCTGGCAGAAGTTCACATTCACCAGGAGGAGGCACCACTGCCGGGCCTGTGGGAAGGTACGTAGCTAGATCTGTCCTTGAAGGGACTTTCTTTTACCCTAATTTCTAGGGTCATATTTTGCCCTATTGATAGCATTTTTGGTGTTTTGACTATATATCTTTTTTATATTAGGTGCAAGTAAATATAAATAACTTTTACCTTGCAACACATAATAAACCGCTCTAACTAAACTTAAATGAGTGACGGTCACAAAGACCCTGAATATTAATGGAAACTGAAGATATGGAATCATAAGTGGCAATAACTTGCCCGAATAATTGCATATTTTGGGGACATTACCTGACTGTTACCCACTCAGTGAACTTCAATAAAGCAGCCTTACTGCGGTTTCCAGTGCAGCACATTTCTGTATTTACTGAATCAGAGGATTCAAATGTAAATGTGGATTCAAATGTGGAGCTGTGACCTAGCTGTGTTTCAGCTCATCCATTGACTCTCATTTGACTTCGACCTTCGACCTATCGTTCTCCTTGTAGAGAACACTCCTTCTGTTCATATCTCCTGTTTATAAAGCAACAGAGAGCCCCCGCTCACACACAGTACCAGCCAAAACTTTGGACACACCTGCTCTTTCAAGGGTTTTTCTTTATTTTTACTATTTTCAAAATTGTAGAATAATAACGATGACATCAACTATGAAATAACACATATGGAATAATGTTGTAACCAAAAAAGTGTTAAACAAATACAAATATTTTTTATATTTGAGATTCTTCGAAGTAGCCACCCTTTTCCTTGATGACAGCTTTGCACACTCTTGGCATTCTCAACCTTTTTCCAACTGCCGTGTCTTTGTGAGACGCAGAGTTGGTGAACGGATGATTTCCGCGTGTGTGGTTCCCACCGTGAAGCATGGCGGAGGAGGTGTGAGGGTGCTTTGCTGGTGACACTGTCAGTGATTTATTTAGAATTCAAGACACACTTAACCAGCATGGCTACCACAGCATTCTGCAGCGATACGCCATCCCATCTGGTTTGCGCTTAGTGGGACTATCATTTGTTTTTCAACAGGACAATGACCCAACACACCTCCAGGCTGTGTTTGGGCTATTTGACCAAGAAGGAGAGCGATGGAGTGCTGCATCAGATTACCTGGCCTCCACAATCACCCGACCTCAACCCAATTGAGATGGTTTGGGATGAGTTGGACAGCAGAGGGAAGGAAAAGCATCCATCAAGTGCTGAGCATATTTGGGAACTCCTTCAAGACTGTTGGAAAAGCATTCTAGGTGAAGCTGGTTGAAAGAATGCCAAAAGTATGCAAAGCTGTCATCGAGTCAAAGGGTGGTTACTTTGAATAATCTAAAATATATTTCGATTTTTGTTTACTACATGGATTCCATATGTGTTATTTCATAGTTTTGATGTCTTCTATTGTTCTACAATGTAGAAAATAGTAAAAATATAGAAAAACCCTTGAATGAGTACGTGTCCAACCTTTTGACTGGTACTGTACATCATACTTGATCACGTAGTGTATATGTATATGTGTGTGTGTATATGTGTGTGTATATATATATATATATATATATATATATATATATATATATATATAAACAAGGGCTGTGAGTCAGCAATTCAGGTTACAGCTCCTCAATAGATCTTCAACTCTCTGAAGTATGAGCCCGGGGCTAAAGCCAGAGCTAAGACCTTAACAGCCCAGTGATTAAAGCAGCATTACACAAGAGTCCCAGGGGCTTTGACTCTATAGGCTTCTTACTGGAGCCCAACGGGATACAGAAGAGTAGTGTAATGTACTTTACAACCTGCTTTGATTTCTGCACAATTAATTTCTGCGCAATTTCCCCTGTCATTTACTGCTCTTCTTTATGGGTCAGACACTTAACGTGGGATGAGTAACTTCATGTATAGTGCATTCGGAAAGTATTCCGACCCCTTCACTTTTTCCACATTTTGTTACGTTAGACTTAATCTAAAATGGATTCAATTGTTTTTGACCCTCATCAATCTACACACAATACCCCATAATGACAAAGCAAAAACAGTAAAAAAGAAAAACCTGAAATATCACATTTACGTAAGTATTAAGACCCTTTACTCAGTAATTTGTTGAAGCACCTTTGAGGGCGATTACAGTCTCGAGTCTTCCTGGGTATGACGCTACAAGCTTATCACACCTGTATTTGGGGAGTTTCTCCCATTTGTTCTCTGCAGATCCTCAAGCTCTCAGGTTGGATGAGAAGTGTTCCTGAACAGCTATTTTTCAGGTCTTTCCAGAGATGTTCGATCGGATTAAATTCCGGGCTCTGGCTGGGCCACTCAAGGACATTAAGAGACTTGTCCCGAGGCCACTCCTGCGTTGTCTTGGATGTGTGCTTAGGGTCGCTGTCCTGTGGGGCGAAGGTTCACTTTCCAAGTCTGAGGTTCTGAGCGCTCTGTAGCAGATTTTCATCAAGGATCTCTCTGCACTTTGCTCTGTTCATCTTTCCCTTGATCCTGACTAGTCTCCTAGTCCCTGCCACTGTGTGCCTTTTTCTAGAGGAGTGGCTTCCTTCTGACCACTACCATAAAGACCTGATTGGTGGAGTGCTGCAGAGATTATTGTCCTGGAATGTTCTCCCATCTCCACAGAGGAACTCTGGAGCTCTGCCAGTGACCATTGGGTTCTTGGTTACCTCCCTGACCAAGGCCCTTCTCTCCCGATTGCTCAGTTTGGCCAGACGGTCAGGTATAGGAAGAGTCTTGGTGGTTCCAAACTTCTTCCATTTAAGAATGATGGAGGCCATTGTGTTCTTGGGGACCTTCAATGCTGCAGAAATGTTTTGGTACCCTTCCCCAGATTTGTGCCTCGACACAATCCTGTCTTGGAGCTCTACGGACAATTAATTCGACCTCATGGCTTGGTTTTTGCTCTAAAATGCACTGTCAACTATGGGACCTTTTATATAGACAGGTATGTGCCTTTCCAAATCATGTCCGATCAATTGAATTTACCACAGGTGGACTCCAATCAAGTTGTAGAAACATTTCAAGGAGGGTAAATGGAAACCCGAGTTCAATTTCGAGTCTCATAGCAAAGGGTCTGAATACTTATGTGTGTGTGTGTGTGTGTGTGTGTACATATATGTACATATTTATATATCCCTTTTTGCACATTTGGTTACGTTACAGCCTTATTCTAAAATACACATATATGTATGTGTGTGTGATATATGTATGTGTATGTATAATATATATGTATATATGTATATATTTGTATATATGTGTGTATGTGTATATATGTGTGTATATATGTGTGTATATATATGTATATGTGTGTGTGTGTGTGTGTGTGTGTGTATGTATATGTATGTGTGTGTGTGTGTGTGTATGTGTGTGTGTGTGTGTGTGTGTGTATATGTATGTGTGTGTGTGTATGTGTGTGTGTGTGTGTGTATATTTGTATGTGTGTGTGTGTGTATATATATGTGTGTATATATATACGTATTTATGTGTATATATATATGTGTATATATATATATACGTATTTATGTGTGTGTGTATATATATATATATACGTATTTATGTGTGTGTGTATATATATATATATATATATATATATACGTATTTATGTGTATATATATATATATATATATACGTATTTATGTGTGTGTATATATATATATTTATGTGTGTATATATATATATATATATATATATATATATATATATATATATATATATATATATATATACACACACATAAATACGTATATATATATATACACATATATACACACACATAAATACGTATATATATATTTATGTGTGTATATAGATATATATATATATATTTATGTGTGTATGTATGTATGTATTTATATATATACGTATTTATGTGTGTGTATATATATATATATATTTATGTGTGTATATATATATATATATATATATTTATGTGTATATATATATATTTATGTGTGTGATATATATATATATATATATATATATATATATAGATATATATAGATATATATATATATATTTATGTGTGTATGTATGTATGTATTTATATATATATACGTATTTATGTGTGTGTATATATATATAGATATATACGTATTTATGTGTGTGTATATATATATATATTTATGTGTGTATATATATATATATATTTATGTGTATATATATATATATATGTATGTGTGTGTATATATATATATATATATGTGTATGTGTGTGTGTGTGTATATATGTGTGTGTGTGTAAATATGTATATGTGTGTGTGTGTGTGTGTGTGTGTGTAAATATGTACGTGTGTGTGTGTGTGTGTGTGTGTGTGTGTGTGTGTATATATATATATACACGTGTGTATATATATGTGTGTGTGTGTGTGTGTGTGGTATATTTGTGTGTGTGTGTGTGTATATATATATATATGTGTGTGTGTGTGTGTGGTATATTTGTGTGTGTGTGTGTGTGGTATATATGTGTGTGTGTGTGTATATATATATGTATGTTTGTGTGTGTGTGTGTAGATTTGTGTGTGTGTGTGTATATTTGTATGTGTGTGTATATTTGTGTATGTATATATATGTGTGTGTGTGTGTGTGTGTATTTTAGAATAAGGCTGTAACGTAACCAAATGTGCAAAAAGGGAAGGGGTCTGAATAGTTTCCCGAGTGCACTGTAGATTGTCATCGTATGGTGTAGAGTGCTGTGTTGCAGTATAGTGTTTTGTCTCTTGCCTGACGGTTGTCCTCTCACCTGTGGCACAGGTGTACTGTGCCATGTGCTGCAACAGGAAATGCAAGCTGAAGTACCTGGACAAGGAGGCCCGGGTGTGTGTCATCTGCTTCGAGACCATACACAGAAGTAAGACCTGGGTGTGTGTGTGTGTGTGTGTGTGTGTGTGTGTGTGTGTGTGTCAGGGTTTCCGATAAACACAATTTCTGGCCAAATTGTCCTGGAGAAAAAAAAATCCCATTGCAAAATAAGGCTTATTATTCATTGATGGAAATACTGTACCAGTTGATGTGCTCCATTTTCACAGCCAAATATATGGTTTTCCCCGTTTCCAGTGTGCCCGCCAAGAGGGGATTCTCTCTCTAAAACAGAGTAAGGACCGCTTCAAGATCGCGCCTTCTTGACACTAGAAAACCTGGCCTCTACGTACTCCCCTTCGAGCCAAATACCAATGACACGTCTTCTGGTCATTCTAACAATTTATTAATTACAATTAATTCTAACAGTCAAATAAATACAATATCATATATGCTATCGGAAGAAGAAGTTAGTTGTGTTTACGAAGGTCTTACGTAACATTAGAATACAAAAAAAACTATTTCGAAGAACATGATAGCTTGTTCATTAGTTTGTTACTGTAGCTATATGTGGGGGGGAAAAAGACGACTAAAACCACCACAGTTTAAGTGTTAAATCCATCTCAAAGATATACATTATAATTTCATTTTGGCAGGTCTTAAGAATCATTATGGAACCATGATTTAAAAAAAAAGTTGTATTGTGTTACTAGTCTTTGTTTAGTGGCCTGAGCAATGCTGCTGCGAGTGCTCAGGCATTGTGCGCATGGAAAAGCATGGTTATTCTTGGAGAACATTTTGAAATCGAGCTCACCTCTTGACATCAAATGTCTGTATAGGAGGATTTAAAAAAGTGATGGTTCTTTCCCTGCCTCTGTGTCAATTCTAAGCTGCACCCATCTCTTCATGTACAATTTATAATATTGTCACCCATCAGACTATTGTCAATTTAATCTGGTCTTTAGGCTAACTATTCTGAACAAAAATATAAACGCAACATGCAATAATTCAAAAGATTTTACTAAGTTACAGTATTTGAAATATATTCGTTAGGTACTAATCTATGGATTTCACATGACTGGGCGAGGGCGCAGCAATGGTGGGCCTGGGAGGGCATATTCCCAACCACTTGGGAGACTGGCCCACCCACTGGGGAGCAAGGCCCACGCAATCAGAATTTCGTTTTTCCCAACAAAAGGGCTTTATTACAGACAAATACTCCTCAGTTTCATCAGCTGACCAAGTGGCTGGTCTCAGACGATCGCGCAGGGGAAGGTGGATGTGGAGGTCCTGGGCTGGCGTGGTTACACTTGGTCTGCGATTCTGAGGCCGTTTGGACGTACTGTCAAATTCTCTAAAACTTTCGAGCCGGCTTTCGGTAGAGAAAATAACATTCAATTCTCTGGCAACAGCTCTGGTGGACATTCCTGAAGTCAGCATGCCAATTGCACACTCCCTCAACTTGAGATATCTGTGGCGTTGTGTTATGTATGAAATTAATTTCGATATAGTTTAGGTGTGGTTTCGATGGGCCATCAGCTGCGATGGCTGACTAGCAGTGAATGAGGGGCACAAGAAAATTAAAAACCTGTTTGTGATATTAAGATTCTAACTTCTACGAGTGTTTTCTTCCAAGATATCATAGTCTTACGTCTGTGACATGGGTGTATGTTATCTGCTGTTCTACAAGACCACCATCAGATGTGTGTAGCTCAGCTGACTGCTCTGTATGGCTGTGAACCACCATTGTCTGGCTCCTCCCAGAAGAACATGAAAGAAGCCTTTGATGTCTCAAGAACACACTAGAGTATTCACAGCCTGATGTTTGTCGCTGTTGGGTAGTTGGTAGGCCTCAGCCTAACTCAGCCCTGGGGCATATGGAACTCTATGGTGAATGATGCAAGGAAAGTATCCTAGTTTATGTTCTCTTTGAACTTCAAGGTCACTTAGAAGGAATGTCAGACAAGGTCTCTCAACTATTTCAACTTGGAGTGCTTACTGAACTGAAGTAATATGCATTTCAAGAACAATTCTGAAGAAGAAGCAAAACGGACGGTGTTACAAGAGTTGCTATTAATGTGCCCTCCAAAAAAAATCCCTAGTGAGAAAATTTCAGGTCTGCTGAGGGCAAATTTGAATGTTGTGAAAATTCTTTGCAACTTCCTGGTCGCGTTTACTGTGAACACAGATGCTGTACCCACTTTTGAAGTTAGTTTTAAGTGGCCAAATAGGCTACTGTGGCTATTTGATTATAATGTAGTCCTGCCAGAGTGGCCTACCATCAAAAACAAAGGAGAAAATGCATCCCATAACATTTTAACATGGACATAGCTGTTCTATTGTTCAGCCTACAGTAGCAGCCAATGTGTGGTGTTCAGTATAGGCCTACATTCCATGAGACCTTTGGAAAAAAACATGTACAGTCGTGGCCAAAGGTTTTGAGAATGACACACACATTCATTTACACAAAGTTTGCTGCTTCAGTGTCTTTAGATATTTTTGTCAGCTGTTACTATGGAATACTGAAGTATAATTACAAGCATTTCATAAGTGTGAAAGGCTTTTATTGACAATTACATGAAGTTGATGCAAAGAGTCAATATTTGCAGTTTTTCAAGACCTCTGCAATCTGCCCTGGCGTGCTGTCAATTAACTTCTGGGCCACATCCTGACTGATGGCAGCCCATTCTTGCATAATCAATGCTTGGAATTTGTCAGAATTTGTGGGCTTTTGTTTGTCCACTCGCCTCTTGAGGATTTACCACAAGTTCTCAATGGGATTAAGGTCTGGAGAGTTTCCTGGCCATGGACCCAAAATATCAATGTTTTGTTCCCCGAGCCACTTAGTTATCACTTTTGCCTTATGGCAAAGTGCTCCATCATGCTGGAAAAGGCATTGTTCGTCACCAAACTGTTCCTGGATGGTTGGGAGAAGTTGCTCTCGGAGGATGTGTTGGTACCATTCTTTATTCATGGCTGTGTTCTTAGGCAACATGTTGAGTGAGCCCACTCCCTTGGCTGAGAAGCAACCCAACACATGAATGGTCTCCGGATGCTTTACTGTTGGCATGACACAGGACTGATGGTAGCGCTCACCTTGTCTTCTCCGGACAAGCTTTTTTCCGGATGCCCCAAACAATCAGAAAGGGGATTCATCGGAGAAAATGACTTTACCCCAGTCCTCAGCAGTCCAATCCCTGTACCTTTTGCAGAATATCAGTCTGTCCCTGATGTTTTTTCCTGGAGAGAAGTGGCTTCTTTGCTGCTCTTCTTGACACCAGGCCATCCTCCAAAAGTCTTTGCCTCACTGTGTGTGCAGATGCACTCACACCTGCCTGCTGCCATTCCTGAGCAAGCTCTGTATTGGTGGTGCCCCGATCCCGCAGCTGAATCAACTTTAGGAGACGGTCCTGGCGCTTGCTGGACTTTCTTGGGCGCCCTGAAGCCTTCTTCACAACAATTGAACTGCTCTCCTTGAAGTTCTTGATGATCCGATAAATGGTTGATTTAGGTGCAATCTTACTGGAAGCAATATCCTTGCCTGTGAAGCCCTTTTTGTGCAAAGCAATGAGGACGGCACGTGTTTCCTTGCAGGTAACCATGGTTGACAGAGGATGAACAATGATTCCAAGCGCCACCGTCCTTTTGAAGCTTCCAGTCTGTTATACAAATTCAATCAGCATGACAGAGTGATCTCCAGCCTTGTCCTCGTCAACACTCACACCTGTGTTAACGAGAGAATCACTGACATGATGTCAGCTGGTCCTTTTGTGGCAGGGCTGAAATGCAGTGGAAATGTTTTGGGGGATTCAGTTAATTTGCATGGCAAAGAGGGACTTTGCAATTAATTGCAATTCATCTGATCACTTTTCATAACATTCTGGAGTATATGCAAATTGCCATCATACAAACTGAGGCAGCAGCCTTTGTGAAAATTAATATTTGTGTAATTCTCAAAACTTTTGGCCACGACTATAGGGCTTGACATTAACCTGTTTATCCACTTCACCTTCAGACAAGGTGACTGAAAATTGTTGTTTGATGCAAGAAACCAAATAAAATGCATTATTATTCTCAGACCATTTACAGAGAATCAGACAAATTATGCTACCCTCTGGCTATTAGCTACTTAATTTATTCAAGCCTGTCTCAAAACACAACACTTCCCATTTTAAGGCAAATGTCTTTACCTGACTTGCTTTTGAAAGATGTCTAGAAATGTACACATTTTGCGCTTTTGTAAGAAGCAATCACTCCTCTATTGCTGACTACAAGTGATCTGTAACTGGACTAATAACTAGCAAAGGATATAAACAAAATGTGCACACTTGGCTGCATGCAGCTTTCGCTTCGATCTCAAAACAAGCTAATCTACTCATGACTGCTCATGCTGTAAACACAGTCCAAATCAAAGTAAATGGCACAGATCCATATATTGCAATGGTCTATTTGCATACAGTACCAGTCAAAAGTTTGGCGCCACCTACTCATTCAAGGGTGTTTCTTTATTTTTACTATTTTATACATCGTAGAATAATAGGGAAGACATCAAAACATATATGGAGTACATGTTGTAACCAGAAAAGTGTTAAACAAATCAGAATATATTTTAGATTCTACAAAGTAGCCACCCTTTGACTTTATTTTATTTAACCATTTTATTTAACTAGGCAGGTCAGTTAAGAACAAATTCTTATTTACAATGAAGGCCTAGGAACAGTGGGTTAACTGCCTTGTTCAGGGGCAGAACGACTGATTTTTACCTTGTCAGCTCAGGGATTCGATCCACCAACCTTTCGGTTACTAGTCCAACACTCTAACCACTGCCGCCCTTGATGACAGCTTTGCAGAGAATGCCAAGAGTGTGCAAACTGTCATCAAGGCAACGGGTGGCTACTTCAAAGAATCTCAAATATAAAATCTATTTTGATTTAACACTTTTTGTGGTTACTACATGATTCCATATATTATTTCATAGTTTTGATGTCTTCCCTAATATTCAACAATGTAGAAAATAGAAAAAATAAAGAAAAACCCTGGAATGAGTAGGTGTCCTAAAACTTTTGACTGGCACTGTATATACTGAACAAGAATATAGATGTAACATGCAACAGTTTCAAAGATTTTACTGAATAACAGCTTATATAATAAAGTCAGTACATTTAAAGAAATTCATTAGGCCCTAATCTATGGATTTGCAGCTGTTGGTCACAGATACTGTAAGTATTTTTTTTTTTTTTAAAGCAGTTGGGTGTGTGGATCAGAAAACCAGTCAGTATCTGGTGTGACCACCATTTGCCTCATGCAGCGCTGCACAGCTCCTTCGCATAGAGTTGATCAGGTTGTTTACAGTGGCCTGTGGAATGTTGTCCCACTCCTCTTCAATGGCTCTGCGAAGATGCTGGATATTGGCGGGAACTGGAACACGCTGTTGTACATGTCGATCCAGAGAATCCTAAACATGCTCAATGGGTGACATGTCTTGAGTATGCAGGCGATGGAAGAACTGGGTCATTTTCAGCTTCCAGGAATCGTGGACAGATCCTTGCGACATGGGGCCGTGCATTATCATGCTGAGACATGAGGTGATGGCGGCAGATGAATGGCATGACAATGAGCCTCAGGATCTCATCACAGAATCTCTCTAGTTGTCCGTAGCTTATGCCTGCCCATACTATATCTCTGCCGCCACCATGGGGCACTCTGTTAATAACGTTGACTTCAGTAAACTGCTCGCCTCCACGTTGCCATACACGTGGTCTGCGGTTGTGCGCCCGGTTGGACGTACTACCAAATTCTCTAAAACTACCTTGGTAGAGAAATTGACATGAAAATATCTGGCAACACCTCTGGTGGACATTCCTGCAGTCAGCATGCCAATTGCACACTCCCTCAACTTGAGTCATCTGTGGCATTGTGTTTTAGCGTGGCCTTTTGTTGTCCCTGGCTCAAGGTGCATCTGTTCAATGATCATGCTTTTAATCAGATTCTTGATATGCCACACCTGTCAGGTGGAATGATTTATCTTTAGCAAAGGAGAAATACTCACTAACAGGAATGTAAACAAATTTGTACACTCAATTTGATAGAAATAAGCCTTTTGTGTGTATGGAACATTTCTGGGATCATTTATTTCAGTTCATGAAACATGGGACCAACCCTTTACATGTTGTGTTTATATTTTTGTTCTGTGTAGATCTACTGCAGCTCTGATTGGTTATTCTGCACCGGTCTGTGTAGAGTATGGGCTGAGTCATGCATGTCAATGCAATAGAATCCTACTCCGCTCTGTTCTGCCTACAACAAAATCTTTGCGTAGTTAGTTTTGGATACCAAGTCTTGCATAGTTTGTTTTTGTTTGGGTATGTTGCATTGAAAGTGGCCAATATTGCGTTGATTTGATCACAATTGCCACAGTAAAGGGAAACGTTGATAGTGTTAACTAACAGGGAAAACCGTATAAAGCTGAGTGAAGTTCAATCTCCTGCTTCTCTCCACGGGCTGATATTTATTCTGACAGTCCTAGGGGAGCTTCCGCGGCAGTCTCGGGGCTACTGCGCACCCGCTCAGCTTAGAAGGAACATTTGTTGCTGTCCTCTAGGCTGCATCCCAATGGGCTCTGGTCAAAAGTAGTGCACTATAGAGAATGGAGTGCCATTTGAGACAGAGCCTTAGACTATCTAGAGCAGCACATGACTGATGAATAGCACTTTGTTAACTGGTAGTTGTGCTTGTTTGTGGCTTGGTCACAGTGTAGGCTAATGAGTGGCATAAGGTTGTCTGAAAATGTCACTAGTTGTCAAATCCGTGTTTCCTCAATTCCCCTCAAACCTCTCATTGGAGGAGAGGATCCAAGGTCCCTCCCTCAGACTTCATCTAATTGACCTTCCAAGGACGGAGGAAGCAAGGACTTGACAGCTAGTGAAGTTTTTAGACACAGTCTAAGGGGGGGATCTGTAAATTAGCCAATTTATCCTTGAGATCTATCTTAAGTTAAAGTTGAGTGCCTGAAGTGCTTTCTTTCACAGCCTGCGTGAACGTGTGTGTGTGTGTGTGTGTGTGTGTGTGTGGTGTGTGTGTGTGTGTGTGTGGGGGACTGTGTAAAAGTGTAAGACCAGCTTGTGTAACTGTATTTCACCGGTCTCTATGCGTGTGCTTTTCCCCATGCTCCTGTCATTTTCCACCAGGCACGTACACAGATAGGGGTCTACCTGTGCCCGAGCACCTGCCCCTTTGCTCTCCCAGTTGCCAACTGCACTTTTGGATGGTGATATATAATTTTTTTTGTATCCAGTTTTTGTCATTGATGTTCTAAACCCACTGCCCCCAAGTCATCGTCACGTCGTCAAGTTCGCCAACCCCTCGTGGGCCCGGTTGTGCCTTCCCTGTACAGAGATTGCGGGTGCCCAAGGATTCAAACATGCATGGCTCGAAATCAGGTGGAAAAGAAAAGTTTCTGTTCTATGTATTCAATTTCTATGGTTCTGCTTCCCTGGTCATGTGAATGACTTTCTCCTTTCCAGAAACAGAGCTGAGGTTAGAGTCAGGACAATATGACTGGTGCAGAGAAAGGGGCGGAGATAGAGCTATGTAGTTATGGCTGGAAGGAGTCAAGATGTTAGTGTGTGTCCTTGACTGTGTGTGTGGGACGGGAGCCACCTGACGCAGTGAGCATGTGATGCGCGCACACACTGCACATTGACTCCATCTCTGGCACGGGCACACATGTCCAGGGACAGGCTGGTGTGACTATTTTCGTCCCCTTGTCTGCTGTGTGTGTGTGAGGGAGAAAAAGAAAAGGGGCCATCCACTTTGATTGGGACTGAGGGCAGGAGCAGAGTGATGCGACGCTCCATCCTTCCCTCCCTCCTCCTCCATTACTCTCCCCATCGCTCTCATCAGTGTGGGGAGCAGTCTGTGAGGCTCACTGTACACCTCCCCTGCCTGCCTGGAGTCTTCTCCCAGCTGGGCTGTTAGCTGCACAGAGCTAGCTTCAGTCAAGTTAGCATAGGCTAGCATCTACTGTAATATGGCTAATATACTTTGCTTCAGTTAGGCTAATACAGCCCATTTACATTCAGCTAACAAGGGCTAACGTCGGTAAGGCTAAGTAGGGGACCTACTTAGCGTGACCAAGGGGACCTACAGAGCTCTGAGTTTGGAGGAGTGAAAGCAAGGTAAGATGGGACGCCCTCTGAATTTTTAAAAGAGAAGAACAAGAAGCCTGGTGCTTCTAGCTCACACTGGTTTATCTGTTATGATCTGATTCTGTGTTCATGTTGTTGTGGTGCGCAACGCACACACACACACTGGATTCATTTCAGTTTATTTCTCTGTTGATCTGTATGGGCTTGTTAAGTGCTCCTAGAGGACACAGACTGCTGCGCTTTTTATGCCATGTCATTCTCTCCTCTCAGAAAGATCAAGGTGAATCTCTTAAACTCTCTCGTCAGTCTCTCTCTCTCTTTTGTTGTGCTATTTATCTGTTGTTGTGAGTAGTGCTCTTAACCCATGCTAATAGCCTAACTAGTGTCTGCGCTTGTGTGGCTTCATTCACGTGTGTGTGTGTGTGTGTGTGTGTGTGTGTGTGTGTGTGTGTGTGTGTCGTACAGGTAGTCTCACGGACTGTGTTAGCTCGGGCCTGTCCAACCAGGCCAATAAAGATGATATGGTGTTTAATCAATATGATGAAGGCCAGAGCCCAGTCAGCACTTCTCACTCACACACACACAGCAGCTAGCGGACGAATCACGGCATCGGGTGTTCCGTTAGGTTAGGGGTGTCAAACTCATTTTGCCCCTTGGGCCACATTTGGTCTACAGTGATGTCTGCAGGGCTGCATTAGGAAATGTGTTATATTTCAATGCCATCAAAATTTGCAAAAGAGGGTCCTCTATCCATTGTTTTGGGAATTATCGATACTCCCTGACTGTCTAGCTTTAAAGGGATACTTCGGGATTTTGACAATGAGGCCCTTTTATCTACTTCCCCAGAGTCAGATGAAATCGCGGGTACCATTTTTATGAGACTGTGTCCCGTATGAAGAAAGTTAGAGGGTTTCGCAAAGCCAATGCTAACTAGGGCAATGACTGGAAGTATATGTGTATCTGCTAGCATGCCTGGCCTGATCTGAGTTAGGCCACCACTCGCTTTCCTGGAATCAACTCCCCAACTCTTTCTCTCTCGCGCTCTCCATCCATATCCCATTCTCTCACTCTTGCCCGATTTACAATAACAGAGTCAAACTGAACCATAGTGTGCTGACTCGGTTTTAATTTCATATCGTCTTTTCTAGCACAGTTCCAGTAACTATGGTGGATGCAGAACCAGGGCAGTCCAGCTTGGCTTGGTTTTTCTCAGTCGTGTGAGAAGGATAGCTCACATTTTAAATGTGATGCAGGGCTTCCATCTGTCCACACTAGATTGCTGTATAGATATTGGAGTGTCTGTTAAACGTGAGGCTTGGCCAAGAGAGCTGGTGGAACAGTTGTTTTGATTACTTTTCACCATTTATGTTTACTTAGGCTATATACAATAAATGCTGTTAGGACATGGCAAACATTCCGTGAAATAATGTTTATTCGCTACAGCACAGAACATGCATATGTCCTGTCCAGATGTGTCTACAGCTGTTATGTGCAATGTCTCAGTGTGTGTGTTTTGTGTGTGTGTGATGTTGTAATATTCTATCATATTTACTATAGCCTATTGTTTATGCATATTGTTTGTGTTGAAACTGTACACGCGGCCTTAAAATGCAGTTAGGCCTACGGTAACAAAATTGGCTCCAACGTTTGAGCTACCGGTATGGTAGGCATACCTACATTATTTTTTGTTGTTTTTACATAAAAAAACATAAAAAAATCTCCCCAATTTCGTGGTATCCAATTGGTAGTTAGTCTTGTCCCATTGCTGCAACTCCCGTACGGACTTGGGAGAGGCGAAGGTCGAGAGCCATGCGTCCTCCGAAACAACCCAGCCAAGCCACACTGCTTCTTGACACAATGCCCGCTTAACCCGGAAGCCAGCCGCGCCAATGTGTCGGAGGAAACGCCATACACCTGGCGACTGTGTCAGCGTGCACTGCGCCCGGCCCGCCACAGGAGTCCCTAGTGCGCGATGGGACAAGGACATCCGTGCCGGCCAAACCCTCCCCTAACCCGGACGACGCTGGGCTAATTGTGCGCCACCAAGGGAGGGGGCTTCAGCAAATGTAAAAAATTCACCTTCTGCTACCATTTCTGTCAAGCTGTCTACGCATACAGTTTGACGTATAGGTTAGATAAATCCAACGTATGCACTACAACTGCCTCTCCAACACAACACAAAAATTCACCTTCTGCTACCATTTCTGTCAAGCTGTCTACGCATACAGTTTGACGTATAGGTTAGATAAATCCAACGTATGCACTACAACTGCCTCTCCAACACAACGCTGCAAACGCAGCGTTCCATTGGAAAGGACTGTACTTCTGGTGTACCAAAATGCAATGACGCTGTGGTTTCATTTATATTATGCTGTGGCTATATTTGGATACAATGTAGGCTATTTAACCAGCAATTTATTTTGGGAAAAGCCTGATTTTTATTGTCCTACTGTATGTTGGCTGTTTATTTTATTTATTTATTTCATTATCATAACATTCCTATGTTAACAAAGAAGGCCTAGATTGTACAGTGCCTTTGGAAAGTATTCCTTACCCTTTGACTTTTTCCACATTTTGTTATGTTACAGCCTTATTCTAAAATTGATTAAATAAAACAAAATCCTCAGCAATCTACGCACAATACCCCATAATGAAAAAGCGTTAACAGTATTTTTAGCAAATGTATAAAATAACTTATTTACATAAGGTGCATCCTGTTTCCATTGATCATCTTTGATGTTTCTACAACTTGATTGAGTCCACCTGTGGTAAATTAAATTGATCGGACATGATTTGGAAAGGCACATACCTGTCTATATAAGGTCCCATAGTTGACAGTGCATTTTAGAGCAAAAACCAAGCCATGAGGTCGAATGAATTGTCCGTAGAGCTCCGAGACAGGACTGTGTCGGCACAGATCTGGGGAAGGCTACCAAAAAAATGTCTGTAGCATTGAGGGTCCCAAGAACACAATGGTCTCCATCATTCTTAGATGGAAGAAGTTTGGAACCACCAAGACTTTTCCTACAGCTGGCCACATCGGCCAATCTGAGCAACTGGGGAGAAGGGCCTTGGTCAGGGAGGTGACCAAGAGCCCGATGGTCACTCTGACAGAGCTTCAGAGTTCCTCTGTGTAGATGCAGCACTCCACCAATCAGGCCTTTATGGTAGAGTGGAAGCCACTCCTCAGTAAAAGGCACATGACAGCCTGCTTGGCGTTTGCCAAAAGACACCTAAAGACTCTCAGACCATGAGAAACAAGATTCTCTGGTCTGAGTGAACTCTTTGGCCTGAATGCCAAGCGTCACGTCTGGAGGAAATCTGGAACCATCCCTAAGGTGGAGCATGGTGGTGGCAGCATCATGCTTTGGGGGTGTTTTTCAGGGACTGGGAGACTAGTCTGGATCAAGGCAAAGATGAACGGAGCAAAGTACACAGATCCTTGATTAAAAACCTGCTCAGGACCTCCGACTGGGGTGAAGGTTCACCTTCCAACAGGACAACGACACTAAGCACACAGCCAAGACAACCCAGGAGTGGCTGGGCCCTTGAGTGGCCCAGCCATAGCCTGTACTTGAACTCGATTAAACATCTCTGGAGAGACCTGAAAATAGCTGTGCAGCAACACTCCCCATCCAACCTGACAGAGCTTGAGAGGATCTGTAGAGAAGAATGGGAGAAACTCCTCAAATACAGGTGGTTCCAAGTTTGTAGCGTCATACCCAATACAACTGGAGGCAGTAATTGCTGCGAAAGGTGCTTCAACAAAGTACTGAGTAAAGGGTCTGAATATTTATGTAAATGTAAAATATAGATTAGCAAACATTTCTAAAAACCAGTTTTTGCTTTGTCATTGGGGTATTGTGTGTAGCTTGATGAGGAAAAAAACAATTGAATCAATTTTAGAATACGCCTGTAACCGAACAAAGTGTGGAAAAAGTCAAGGGGTCTGAATACTTTCCGAAGGCACTGTACCCTAAATAAAGTGGTTTGTTCAGTTGAACCGGTTCTATTTTTGCCTCGGTGTTTCAGGCTGTTTCCAACGACACAAATACACATTTTAAAACGAGACCTTGCGAGATTATCAATGACTTTATATTGCTTTAGTGTTATTATATTTTTTTAATGAGAATGTATGTAGTAAGTAAATATTAAATGTCATGTATAATACACCTTCGAAAGGCACATAATTCTGTCCTATGGTTTTATATGCATTATTATAAACTGGGTGGTTCGAGCCCTGAATGCTGATTGGCTGAAAGCCATGGTATATCAGACCGTATACCACAGGTATGACAACATGTATTTTTACTGCTCTGATTAATTACTTTGGTAACCAGTTTATAATAGCAATAAGGCATCTCGGGGGTTTGTGGTGTATTGCCAATATACCACAGCTAAGGGCTGTATCTAGGCACTCTGGGTTGTGATGTGCTTAAGAACAGCCCTTAGCCATTGTATATTGGCCATATACCACACCCCCTCGGGCCTTATTGCTTAAAAATGACACTTTAAAGAAATACCGGGATACCCGGGAAAAAAGTGCTTTTATTCTAAGAGTGGAACATTTGTAAAATACCCATGTTTGTATGCCAACTCTCCATCTCTCACTCACTCTTTACCTGCCTCACCTCTCCCTCTATCTCTCTCTCCTCCCCCTCTAGCCCAGGCGCTGGAGCGTATGATGAGTCCGACAGGTCCGAGCCCCAACCCCAACGTCCCGTCAGAGTACTGCAGCACAATCCCCCCTCTGCAGCAGGCCCGAGCTGCAGGCACCCTCAACTCCCCTCCGCCCACCGTCATGGTGCCCGTCTCCGTGCTCAAAACCCCCGGCAGCGACGGTACTTATGCACCCCTTGAACGAGTATCAAGGGTTGCTGTTTAATGGTGTTCCCAAAAGTGATAAACATCCTCTTGCTCTCCATTGGATAGCTTAGCCAGCCACCGTTTGGCTATAATGAAAGATTTAGATTTTTGTTATCATTTCCATTTTTCCCAGATTTCCTGTTTTATTTTCCCTTGTTTCTCATTTGTATTCAGTGTTTCCCCTAGCATTTTGCCATGGCTTAACACTGTCTTATGCTATCTGAGTGACTCAAAAATTCTAACAAATTCAATGTCCCATGTCATGACATTTTTGGAATTTTAGATTCTCCCTGACTCAAGTCTTTTTATTTTGTTGATTGTTTGTTCTCAAAGATCTTATTTAAAAATAATAGCTCCATTATCTTTTCGACATACTTTATATTTGGTTTAATTTAACACTGACAACGTTTTACCATCCCTAAAATGATTTCCCCCAAAAATCGTATCATATATATTTTTTTATCATCGTTTTGGGGAGTGGCGGCAGTGATTTTAGCAGCGGCAGCTAATTTAATATAGGGAAACACTGGTATAAATTTAGCACTCTAAACAACACTTAAAATAGGGAAGTGGGGAAAATGACAGAAGTCCCTGTCCCTGTGTGGTGGATGTGTCAGGTTGTCCTCGTGAGCAGAAGCGTGTGTGGTTTGCAGATGGCATCTTGCCCAACGGAGAGGTGGCCGACACCACTAGGCTATCTGTGACCGGCAGGAGGAGTTCCCAGGAGTCCAGCCCTGTCACACCAGACCCCCCTACGGTGAGGAAGGAACTCTATATATATATATACACACACACACACACACACACACACACACACACGGTAAGAGGCACCTACTCTTTCAAGGGTTTTTCTTTATTTTTATTATTTTCTACATTGTAGAATAGTAGTGAAGACATCAAAACTATGAAATAACACATATAGAATCATGTAGTAACCAAAAAAGTGTTAAACAAATCCAAACATATTTGAGATTCTTCAAAGTAGCCACCCTTTGCCTTGATGACAGCTTTGCACACTCTTGGCATCTCAACCAGCTTCACCCGGAATGATTTCCCTACAGGCTTGAAGGAGTTCCCACATATGCTGAGCACTTGTTGGCTGCTTTTCCTTCACTCTGCGGTCCAACTCATCCCAAACCATCTCAGTTGGGTTGAGGTCGGTTGATTGTGAAGGCCAGGTCATCTGATGCAGCACTCCATCACTCTCCTTCTTGGTCAAATAGCCCTTACACATCCTGGAGGTGTGTTGGGTCATTGTCCTGTTGAAAAACAAATGATAGTCCCACGAAGCGCAAACTTGATGGGATGGCGCATCGCTGTAGAATGCTGTGGTAGCCATGCTGGTTAAGTGTGCCTTGAATTCTAAATAAATCACCGACAGTGTCAGCAGCAACACCCCCCCACATCTCCACCTCCATGCTTCATGGTGGGAACCACACATGCAGAGATCATTCGTTCACCTACTCTGAGTCTCACAAAGGAACTGCGTTTGGAACCAACATTTTTTTGTACTTATCAGACCAAAGGACTGATTTCCACCTGGTCTAATGTTCATTGCTCCTGTTTCTTGGTCCAAGCAATTCTCTTATTCTTATTGGTGTCCTTTAGTAGTGGTTTCTTTGCATCAATCGACCACGAAGGCCTGATTCACGCAGTCTCCTCTCAACAGTTGATGTTGAGATGTCTTTTACTTGAGCTCTGACACATTTATTTGGGCTGCAATTTCTGAGGCTGGTAACTAATGAACTTATCCTGTGCAGCAGAGGTAACTCTGGATCTTCCTTTCCTGTGGCGGTCCTCATGAGAGCCAGTTTCATCATAGTGCTTGATGGTTTTTGCGAATGCACTTGAAGAAACTAAAAAGTTCTTACAATTTTCCGGATTGAGACTGACCTTCATGTCTTAAAGTAATGATGGACTGTCATTTCTCTTTGCTTATTTGAGCTGTTCTTGCCATAATATGGACTTGGTCTTTTACCAAATAGGGCTATCTTCTGTATACCACCCCTACCTTGTCACAACACAACTGATTGGCTCAAACGCATTAAGAAAGAAAGAAATTCCACAAATTAACTTTTTAACAAGGCACTCCTGTTAATTGAAATGCATTCCAGGTGACTACCTCATGAAGCTGGTTGTGAGAATGTCAAGGGTGTACAAAGCTGTCATCAAGGCAAAGGGTGGCTACTTTGAAGAATCTCAAATATAAAATGTATTTTGATTTGTTTAACACTTTTTTTGGTTACTACATGATACCATATGTGTTATTTCATAGATTTGATGTCTTCACTATTATTCTACAAAAATTATGAAAAACCCTGGAATGAGTAGGTGTGTCCAAACTTTTGACTGGTACTGTACACACACACACACATTGTAAACCCCTAGACGCACTCGTTTATTTATTTTCTCTTTCATCCAATTTCTCATCCCTCCGTCTCCTCCAGGCTGGCAGCAGAGTATCCCCTGGCTTTGCAGCGGTGTCTGAGGGTGGTATGTCGGCCCCTGAGGTCCCAGCAAAGGTGGAGGTTGTGCGCCCCCCAGTGTCGGGGCCCTGGGACTACAGCCTGCTGTGTGGGCTAGGGAGCTGCGTAGAGAGGAGCCCCAGTCTGCTGCCAGAGGATGACGAGGGCCTGCCACCTCTACTCATCACCACCGGAGAAGAGGAGGGGGGAGGAGATCTATTGGTGGAGGAGCGACCCGCCCCCTGCCAGATCCTGCTCCTATTGGAGGAGGGAGGCCCGCGACCTTTAACCTTTGTCCTCAACGCCAACCTGCTGGTCAATGTCAAACTAGTCAGCTGTAAGTAGAACACCCATCTCTACCCTCCTGTAAAGTGGCTTCCTCACCTCTCCCTTCCTTCGTCTGCACTGATCTGAAAAGATGGGACTGTTGAAAGCAATATGGTGGATTCCTACTGAGTACATTCCCTGTCCACTTTCTTCAAATCAGTTCAGATGATGGGATGGTGAAAAAGAGAGGGTGTTACCTTTTGAGTTTTGAGATCGAACTCAAACCTCCTTATTCCTAGTCCCAGTCCCAAACTAATGTGTTTCCTCATTGTGTTTCTCTCTACTCTCCTGTAGACTGCAGTAGGAAGTGCTGGTGTCTGGGCTCCAGTGGTCTACAGACAGTAGGGCAGAGGGAGGTAGTGTTCATCCTGGAGTGTCTGCCTGAGGAGAGATCTCTGCCCAAAGACCTGTTCACACTGTACCTCTCCATCTACCAGGATGCACAGAGGGGTAGATGCACACGCGCACGCACGCACGCACACACACACACACGCACACACACACACACACACACATTCTGTTCGTTCCTCTCCATCTATCAGGACTCACAGAGGTAGGCGGAAACACACACACACACACAGACCTGCACGCATTTTGCATAGCATTCACGCAATTTTAGGTCAATGTACGCTGGTACGAAAGACGACCCTGTGGTTTCTGACTCAGCCGTCTGAAATTGGAACTGAGCCATTCTGAGGACTTGGCTGAGGAGAAGAATTCTCTAGCTCTCTGCTCCGACCAGCCCCCAATTGATATTGATGTTGATGTGATATGAAAGCAGAGGGGCTGTATGTTTCTAGAACTGTACCGCGATTGAGAATCGATTCACGTTTAGATGGAGTATTTGTCTGTTTTGGTTTCCAGAGCGAATGCACCTTTTAACAGAACATGTAATGTCCTTGGACTGTAAGGAGTAACGTTAGGCTCCATTAGTCTATGATTGGGTTACATTTACCCCTACATTTTATGTGAAAGTGTCATTGAGGCCACCAGCAATATCCTTTAGGATCAAACATAAGACTTCTGTGTATGACTACATTGTTTGTAATCATTTAAGACTCTAGGGGCTCTATTTTAACAAACCTAACGAAGTGGTAAATCTAGGGGCTCTATTTTAACAAACCTAACGAAGTGGTAAATCTAGGGGCTCTATTTTAACAAACCTAACGAAGTGGTAAATCTAGGGGCTCTATTTTAACAAACCTAACGAAGTGGTAAATCTAGGGGCTCTATTTTAACAAACCTAACGAAGTGGTAAATCTAGGGGCTCTATTTTAACAAACCTAACGAAGTGGTAAATCTAGGGGCTCTATTTTAACAAACCTAACGAAGTGGTAAATCTAGGGGCTCTATTTTAACAAACCTAACGAAGTGGTAAATCTAGGGGCTCTATTTTAACAAACCTAACGAAGTGGTAAATCTAGGGGCTCTATTTTAACAAACCTAACGAAGTGGTAAATCTAGGGGCTCTATTTTAACAAACCTAACGAAATGGTAAATCTAAGCGCAGGCGGTAGAGCTATAGGTTCAGGGGTGTGTCTGAAATATTTTGGATATTTTCACTATCACAATTATCGCCGCGCTCGCTGACGTTGCCGAGAAAGGGCTGGGTTTTGATGAGTAAACAAACTGCGGGTGTGTCAAGGCTTGGCCCCTCACTGGCCAATCAAAACGTCCTCCATGGAGAAATAATATGGCTGCTTCAAGTTGTGTGTTTACAATATTTTATGTAGTGCCTTGGAATCAACTCCAATTCCAATGTTAGTCTGTTATAGTTTGTATAAAGGGCTTACAGAAATGAAATAACAAAATGTAGACCTATCCTTGCTAAATATGTTAACTTGAACCCATTTGCAGTCCACGTTTTGTTCTAAGTAAAGGCGTGGCTTCAATAGCATTCACACTGATATAGGGTCTAGGCCTACTGTCATTTGCATTATGGTTGAGCATGGACATGCCAAACATTGTCAATAAGCAATATTCAATTCAATATTGATGAGGACTTAAAAGAGAACAAATCATTTGATT
The DNA here is from genome assembly GCF_965601325.2 of Salmo salar. Taxonomy (NCBI): domain Eukaryota; kingdom Metazoa; phylum Chordata; class Actinopteri; order Salmoniformes; family Salmonidae; genus Salmo; species Salmo salar. The sequence continues at coordinate 80,161,148 of NC_138301.1, read as the reverse complement.
CAAATTCTAAACAAAACGAAACAACTTGTTTTAAATAGGCTATGTCAAACTAACAGGCACCATCATTTCTCCACGTGGGCATATAATATTAAAACCTCTCAGACTATGGAGGGTTTTACACATATCCAAACTTTTCACAGTAGCTGGACAAAATTCAATATAAAGAGAGGGAGAATGTCCACTCACCGTTATACTGCTCCCAAATAGACCTATATTTTATTAACATAATTGGAACCATTTTACAGATCACATTCACACATCTCCAGAAGTTGCATTGCAAGCACGCAACGGAGCGTTGTCCCAATATTACCAGGAAGGTGAATCATTCTAATACATGTGGTTGTAATAAAATTAAAATGGAAAAACAAGCTATCACTTTATTTTATTTTTTTGCGACAACAATAAATAAATGTCCAATGTAATGATATCATAAAATCACCAGGATAATAAAGACAATCATTGCTGTTGAACCAGCCTTCGTTATAGTAGGCCTAAGGGAGGGCTTGGGTTTTGATGAAACGGAAAACAAACACAGGTTAAAGATCACTTCTAAATACGAGGTTCACCGTATTCACCGAGGTTCTCATCGCTCGTTTCGTGATGGGCATGGACATAGCCTACATCACGGACGTTATTTTACGCAGGTCCAGAACGTGACCTGCATGGCTAAACTATTGTGTGCCTGCCTACAATGCATAGATAAAAAGGGAATATCAGCTCGCTATTTTACTCCTCTCAAACGTGATACTTTAATAAAGCTTTGGGGATTTAAGATTTATTTCCAATTGGATTCAGGAGCCAAAACCCTCTATCGACAGTCTTGACTACTTCGGGATTGCATTGGCAGACAAAAGAAAAAGCCGCCATTGAGAGGAGGGGAGGCTATGCTTGGTTTTAAAGAAAATAAAACGCAATGGGAAGTTTTTTTAATGTTTCTAAATACGATGGATACAGGCACCAAAAGCCCATTACGCTACTCTTGTTCCATGCGCATTTGGGCAGTGTGAGTCGTCATGGCTGGATAGGCTGCGTTCCGTTTGTCAAAATTCATGCCATAACTAACTGCGTTACCGCTAAAACCAGCTTTTGGTTGGTCTTAAATATCCTTATCAGCGGTGCCTGAATTTTTATCTTGTTTTTAAGGACACACTTAAAATATTTCCACCCCGCCCATCTAAGCGCAAGCGAGTGGGTATAAGACGGGTAAATTGCCGAACCTGGCGTTAGGGCTGGAAAATGCCAGTGCGCTGGTTTTTACATGATGAAATTGCTAACTAACGTGGGTTTGACACTATCACCGCCTTAACGCCAGCCAAAAATAGAGCCCTAGCTTTCAGGAAATCGCAGTTACTGGTTCCTCAAAAATACAAAAATGCTCCAGCTTCCTGATGGTGGAAGTTGACTGACCCCCTTGGGCCCCCCCCCCCCAACCCAACCTAAGGCCTCCTCAACCATCTTATCAGAAAATCCTAGGGGGAGCCCTGATTGTACATTTAAACATATTTCTAGTTATCTACTAAATAGCAACCAGTTAAGTACCCATAACAGTCTATAGCCTACCATTTCTACTGAGGCAGTCTTCTGCCAACATCATTATTAGGCAAAAAAAAATGTGCATTTGCCTAGGATTTGAGCAGTGTGGGTGTTGCATAACGTGTCGTCATGGGGGCCGGGGGTGCTGCCACCGCGCTGAAGTGGTACTCTGCACACACTGACCTCTGTCTCTCCCCCTCCCTTAGGAAAGTTTGTGGAGGAGCTGGGCAACGTGGCGTTCACAGGTAGTTTCCTGGGTAGTAAGGAGCACGGCGGGGTGCTGTTCTTCTCCCCTACCTTTCAGGCCCTGGAGGGCCTCTGTCTGCCTCCACAGCCCTTCCTCTGTGGCCTGCTCATCCAGAGGCTGGAGGTGCCCTGGGCCAAGGTCTTCCCCCTTAGACTGCTGCTACGGCTGGGAGCAGAACACAGTGGTGAGAACCCAACAGTTACTAGCCTTGTCTAGGTTCAGTGGTAATAAATGCATGGTGAATCGTTTCAGAAGGCTTTACACTTTGACTGGTTTTCAAAGACGGTAGGTAGCATAAACATATGGATTTGCATCAATATCTGCATCAGAAGTCCCAATGCAAAATTACAATCCTTTTCTATTTTTCGAGTTATTCCATAAAACCAATTACAATGCCAAAGTCATGCCGGAAAATGTTTTTGCAGGGTGTGACATTATATGGATGACCCGGCAAGCCAGCCTATTCCATATAATGTAAACTCCAACAGAAATAACTTCAAATGTAGAACTTCAAATTAAACCAAATCAATTTGCGCTCATGACTACAGGTTTCAATGTAATTTTTTGCCAATTGACAAACAAATACTCTATGAATTTATTGTTACAAATCAGCTTGCACGTTTGCTAGCCAACTAGCCTGCTAACGTTAGCCGTAGTAGCCTGCTAACATTAGCCCTACCAGCCGGCTAATGTTACGTTAGCACTGCATGAGTCAGCCAGTTGCTATCAACATCAAACTTACAGCTACATTAAAGTAAACCAAAGTTTTGGAAATACATATTGCTATCTAACCAGGTATCAAATAATGTTACCGGTATATGCAGTTATCTAAAGTAGAGAGAGCGGAGACTTACTGATTGACGGCTGAGTTAGCTACCAAAGAAGAGCCAAGGAGAGAGGTGCTTCAGAGGGAGAGGCCGTTTCACTAGCCGAGGGAGAGTCCGCTAATCCAATTGTGATATAGTGAGGTAAATCCAAAGTAGATAATCCAGAGGCGGCGTTGGGCACAGGAGACGAGGGGAAGAGTCAACAATAAGATGGCGATTGGAGGAAGGCTCCAGGCAGATGGAAATGATCACAACAGGACAGTCAGTCAGCTACTGTAGCACCCTAGTACTATGCCCAGGTTGAAAAACTCTGGTAGCCCACTTCACAGAGATCATGCGGCCCCCACGTGTGGGGAATCTACAATTAAGTTACTAAGCCTTTGACAATATTGTTACTTTGAGTAAAAACGTACACTTCCTACCCTTTTAAATCAGTTTTTCTGATAGACGTTTCAAACTTTTGAACTTGGCCAAGACCTAGATATGTGCTTTAGCCTGTAGGCCATTGAGATCCTCTTACTTTGATTCTACTTTACAAACATGGCCATAGTTTACAGTAATGACCCAATGAAATAATAATGAAAGGATTGCAACAAGTGTTTAGATGGATGTCGAGCCTGATTCTAGTGACCTTTGACCCTATGTGGGTTGTGTTGCAGTGTACCCCAGTACGCTGGTTAGCGTCCGCTTCAGAGAGACTGTGTTCAGAGAGACCGGACACACCATCATGAACTTGCTGGCTGTAAGTACACACACAAATTATTTTATTGTACATTTCAGAGTATCTTTTTCTTTTTGCAATTTGATCAATCAAAACTTTGAATATAACAATTCACATCAAACCGAAGCTAAGCAGTAAAAGTAGGTCTCCAGCCCTGATTTAAAGCAGAGTTAAGAGATATCTCCCTGATCCTCTGTGATGATCACTGAGCCAGCATATGCTGTGCAGTGCTGCTGAGTTCAGCTGAGGGCCAGCCGACAGAGGACCGAGATGACACACACAGAGCTAGATCAGGACTCCTGTGGGAGAGACACTGCAGTAGTTTGGTTCCCTGCCAACTGTTCACTGCTGGGAGAGAGGAGCCTGTGAGGGCAGGTCTGACTGGGTTATCATACACTGTCTGTTACAGCTCTGAAACCTCTAAGATACTGTGTGTTTTAGTCTTTGCAAAAATGATTGTCTACGAGGCATGTCATATGTCTGAGAGAATGTAGTAGGTCACACGCTATTAATGCCTTCAAGTATGTTCTGTGTTGCGTTTTTGTTTCCAGGACCTGAGGAACTACCAGTACAGTCTGCCTGCCGTGGAGGGCCTGAGGATCCACATGGAGATGGGCCACAGCTACATAGACATTCCCAAGAGTAGCTTTACTGAGGTAAGACACGGCGTTACAGGACTTTTGAGTTTGTTGGTATGTGTCTATTTTCTTTCTATCTGGTTTGAAGGACAAGTTAAAGTTTCAACTTTATTGTCCCAGAGGGTACGTCAAGTCATAGGGCTGACAGCCATCAATACAAATGTGCAGTGCCTTCATAAAGTATTCATACCCCTTGATTTATTCCACATTTTGATGTTACAGCCTGAATTCAAAATGGATTAAATGCATATATTTTTCTCACCCATCTACACACAATTCCTCTTAATGACAAAATTAAAACCTATTTTTAGAAATGTTTGCACATTTTTGGAAAATGAAATACTGAAATATCTGATTTACATAAGCATCTACACCCCTGAGTCAATACTTTGTAGAAGCACCTTTGGCAGCGATTACAGCTGCCAAGTCTCTAAGAGCTTTCCACACCTGGATTGTGCAACATTTGCCCATTTTATTATTTTCAAAATTCTTCAAGCGCTGTCAATTGGTTGTTGATCATTGCTAGACAACCATTTTCAGGTGTTGCCATAGATTTTCAAGCAGATGTAAGTCAAAACTGTAACTCGGCCACTCAGGAACATTCATGGTCTTCTTGGTAAGCAACTCCAGTGTAGATTTGGCTTTGTATTTTAGGTTATTGTCCTGCTGAAAGGTACAAGCATACCCATAACATGATGCAGCCACCACTATGCGTGAAAATATGGAGTGTGGTACGCATTGGATTTGCCCCCAACATAACACTTTGTACTCAGGACACATTTTGTACAGTACTACTTTAATACCTTGTTGCAAACAGGATTTTTGGAATATTTTTTTTTATTCTGTACAGGCTTCCTTTTCACTCTGTCAATTAGGTTAGTATTGTGGAGTAACTACAATGTTGTTGATACATCCTCAGTTTTCTCCTATCACAGCCATTCAACTCTGTAACTGTTTTAAAGTCACCATTGGCCTCATGGTGAAATCCCTGAGTGGTTTCATTACATTTACATTTAAGTCATTTAGCAGACGCTCTTATCCAGAGCGACTTACAAATTGGTGCATTCACCTTATGATATCCAGTGGAACAACCACTTTACAATAGTGCATCTAAATCTTTTAAGGGGGGGGGGGGGGGGGGGTTAGAAGGATTACTTTATCCTATCCTAGGTATTCCTTAAAGAGGTGGGGTTTCAGGTGTCTCCGGAAGGTGGTGATTGACTCCGCTGTCCTGGTGTCGTGAGGGAGCTTGTTCCACCATTGGGGTGCCAGAGCAGCGAACAGTTTTGACTGGGCTGAGCGGGAACTGTGCTTCCTCAGAGGTAGGGGGGCCAGCAGGCCAGAGGTGGATGAACGCAGTGCCCTTGTTTGGGTGTAGGGCCTGATCAGAGCCTGAAGGTATGCCGTTCCCTTCACAGCTCCGTAGGCAATCACCATGGTCTTGTAGCGGATGCGAGCTTCAACTGGAAGCCAGTGGAGAGAGCGGAGGAGCGGGGTGACGTGAGAGAACTTGGGAAGGTTGAACACCAGACGGGCTGCGGCGTTCTGGATGAGTTGTAGGGGTTTAATGGCACAGGCAGGGAGCCCAGCCAACAGCGAGTTGCAGTAATCCAGACGGGAGATGACAAGTGCCTGGATTAGGACCTGCGCCGCTTCCTGTGTGAGGCAGGGTCGTACTCTGTGAATGTTGTAGAGCATGAACCTACAGGATCCTTCCTCTCTGGCAACGCCTGTATCTTTGTAGTGACTGTGTGTATTGATACACCATCCAAAGTTTTTAATAGCTTCACCATGCTCAAAGGGATATTCAATGTCCGATTTTTTTTTATTTTGACCAATCTAGCAATAGGTGTCATTCTTTGTGAGGCATTTGAAACCCTCCCTGGTCTTTGTGGTTGAATGTGTGTTTAAAATGTACTGCTCGACTGAGGGACCTTTACAGATAATTCTGTGTGGGTACAGAGAAGAGGTTGCACACAGTGTGAGTCCATGCAATTTATTATGTGACTTGTTACTCAAATTGTTACTCCTGAACTTATTTAGGCTTGCCATAACAAAGGGGTTGAATATTTATTCACTTTAATAATTTTAAAAAATACATCGAAAAACATAATTCCACTTTGACATTATTGTATGTAGGCCAGTGACAAAATAAATCTCAATGTAATCCACTTTAAATTCAGGCTGTAACAACAAAATGTCGAAAAAGTCAATGGGTGTGAATACTTTCTGAAGGCCTATGATCGACGACAGCAGCAGCAGCACAAGTATAGCAAGCCAAAGTTTCCTAATAACTAAAGTGCTGTGTGCATTCTTAGTTCATCTCATCAACAACATATCAACAATGTGTTGACGAAAACATCAACATCCCCTTAATCATCAACAACATATTACCATCGTCATCCTCAACGTCATCATCCCTAGCCTACCACCACCTCTTCCCTGTATTCAAAAGGGCAATGGCCATTGGGGTGAAGGAGTGCTTGTACCTGTTAGTCTTAACAATTGGTTAATCTAAACCGGGAAACCTGGAAGTCATGGTGTAGAGAGGGCACAGTCAGACAGGATGGATTCTGCCTTCCTCACCACTTGTCTGCTGGACTCCTGTGATCCTACCGCCCACTTTCACTATTCTAGTTAGTGTATTTTTAGCTTTTACACCAAGGTTGCAGTACCAGCAAAACAAAGAAAACGTTAAGATAGACTATGTACGACTTATCTACCTGGACAAGTCAGGAAACTTGTTTAGTTGAGACCAAAAAGGCATTGATGGCCCTTCTTTCACAACATGTCAGTGTTACTAAAAGTTCAATTTATTATCAGTCGTTGTGCCAAGATACTTGTAGTTGTCTACAGTGTCTACCACCTGGCCCTTGACGATAGTGTTTTGAGGGGTAAGGGTTTGACGCCTGAAATCCATAGACAACATATCTTTGGTTTTTGTCATATTCATTTGTAAGAATTCACTGTCACACCAAAATGAACAAAATCATTAACAACAGGGTCATGGGCACTTTCATCAGCATGCAGGAGACTGACTATTAGTCGTCTGCAAACTTCAGGGCCAGTAGCATTAGAGCTAACTAGCATGGTTATGCTAAGGCTTGGCTATGCTAATATGCTAAGCCAGGTTGCTACATGCAGTTTGCTTTGGATTATAAATTCACTACCTGAATTTGGGGTTGGGTGTATAAAACCTCACCAACTTGCCATTAGTAGGGGAAGAGTGCCTTCTGCAGGTGTTATAAAGAGCTGGAGTTATTTGTGTTTTGATGCGAGTATAACTTTTTGTGTGTTTTCTAGATGCTGAAGGTGGTGAACGCATCTAACGAGCATGTGATCAGTGTGGGCGCTGGCTTCAGCTCGGAGGCTGATTCCCACCTGGTCTGTTTCCAGAACGACGAGGGCAACTACCAGAGCCAGGCCAACAGCCAGCCTGGCAAGACACGCACAGGTCAGTACTAAACCAGATTGCCCACTAGAGGTCAGAAGACTGTTTTTTGTTTTCAAAGAACAGGGTCATATTTTTTAAAATTTGTTTAGCCTTTATTTAACTAGGCAAGTCAGTTAAGAACAAATTCTTATTTACAATGACGGCCTACCCCGGCCAAACCCGGAATATGCTGGGCCAATTGTGCACTGCCCTATGGGACTACCAATCACGGCCGGATGTGTTACAGCCTGGATTCGATCCAGGGACTGTGGTGACCCCTCTTGCACTGAGATGCAGTGCCTTAGACCGCTGCGCCACTCTGGAGCCCGAATTCAAGAGGGCGCAAAATGTTTAGTTGTGGGCAAGTTCGGGTAGTTCCTTCCTGTTTTAGTCCATTTTCTTCCTTTTGGTGTGTAATGAATACGACTCCGATAAGAAGCAGGTGTGTCATGACCTTAGATCCTATAGGTCACAGGCCAGTGACACGAGCCAGTGCCTCCATGTAACCTGACCTGTTTATATACCTGCTGTGTTACTCAGTCTGTGACCTTATTGTCTAGTGACGGGGGCCAGCTTCGTGGTATTCAACGGTGCTCTGAAGGCTTCGTCGGGCTTCATCGCCAAGTCGAGCATTGTGGAGGACGGTCTGATGGTGCAGATCCCCCCAGAGACCATGGAGGCCCTGCGCGCCGCCCTGAGGGTACAGACGGACTTCCACATCCCCTGTGGCAAGGCCGACGGAGGGGAGCTCCGGGACAACATCACCGTGCGCTGGGTTGACTGGAGTGCTCCCGTCAACACTGGGTAAGGGTAATACACGCATGCATGCACGTGCATTTACACACACACACACACACACTGGTGATCTTCTCCCTTGTGCATGATTGGTTCATTCGTTTGTGTCCTTACAGTGTGACCAGTGGTGTGGACGGGAAACCTCTGGAGGGGGTCCACAGTGTGAGGATGCAGCAAGACACAGAGTTTGAGTCGGACGGACGCACCATCAGGTGTACTGAGGTAGGAAACACACAGTTCATGCGATACGCTACTTTTATTGTCCGTTTGCATGGACATTCATTTGGGGTCAACAATGTATTACAATAACAATTGACCTACATGTAAAGTCCAAGTTCTGTTCACCTTCTCGCACCATCACAACTCTCTGAAACATTCATTCTCACTTACACTGGTCTGTCTGACTCTGCCTGTCCCTCCCTCCAGGTGTTCTACGTGTTGAAGAATCCAGACGAGATCCTGTCTGCGGTGCTGCCGTCCTGCTGTGTGTTCCAGAGGGAGATGGCTGTGGCCAGCTGTAGTGCTCTAACCCCTCACCTCTCTGTCCTGTCAGCCAGCGGCATCAACTCCCTCGCCCTCCGAGTCTCCACACAAACAGACATGGTAAATAACATATTATAAAGGGTCAAGCAATACACTATGAAAGATCAATACACTATGAAAGATCAATACACTATGAAAGATCAATACACTATGAAAGGGACTGGGTATTGCCCTTCTTCTTACCCGGTACTTGCGGATAAATGTGTTTATGAAAATATCTATCATTTTATTGCTGTATAAATAAAATATTGTACTAGTCAGTGTTACTGTTCCATCTCTGAAACATAGTGACCTTCCGGTCATACTATAACTCTGTCTGTGTTTGTGTGCGTCTCAGGTGGAGTACCAGGCGGGTTCGGGAGGCAGGCTCCTACCCCAGCGCTATATGAACGAGCTGGACAGTGCTCTGATCCCTGTCATCCACGGAGGCTTGGCCAGCGTACCACAGACAGCCATGGACATGGAGTTTATCTTCTACATCACACACACCATTTAACACACACACACACAAACACAGTCTCACACATGGAAACACACAAACTTTTAAACACACACAGTACGTGCAAATACAAACACGCACATAAACACGCAAGTTCAGTTGCACACATGCAAACTTTTAGAAACACGCAGCCTGGATGTCTTTGCACAGAGAGAAACGCTAGAGCTCAGAGGACCATGGACAAGCTGGCAGGGCCTGAGGACACAAACAGCCATTAAGACATGGCTTGTGACCGGGCTGAGGAGACATGCACAGCCAATCAGGCGTAGCTAACGACTGAACTAAAGACACACGCCACCAATGGCAGGACATTCCCACATAATCTCCCACTGGAGGCCAGAGGTGTAGGCCTTTGTTCCTGGATGGACAGTGGGGAAACTGGAACACGTGACGCGACTTTCTGTCTGAGAAACGTCACCAACGCTGCTTTAACACACAAGGCCAAACACTAAACACATAACAACAACAACAACAACCAAAAAAACAACCCAAACTATCCTGACACTGACTATTCTCACCTCTTCCTGTTCTGCCTTCTTGGCTCCTTGCTGGTATCTGTCTGTCAGCCAGTCAAGGAGCACCTTGATGAATGTTTCCAACAAACAAAGATGTATTCACTGTATATTTAGAATGACCACATGGTAAGAAATTATGAATTATAATGAAGTATGTTACTTGATTGACAGCTGTATAACACGCTTGAGAAGAGCAGCACGGGACTCTGTCGATGTGAAACGTTAATCGACATTTGAGGATGTGAATGCTATTTTAGAATGAGGAAATGGCCTTATGTGGCAATTCTGAAGTAGCTTCTCGTAAGCCTGCCATTTTAGAATGAAGTTTCAAACTTCCTCTCAGTTCAACAGCGGAGTGTGCAGCCGCGTCTTCCATGTGGCAGACCAGTGGTATCTATGGATGTTATGTGGGAAGTTCCCTGACACAACTCACTGTCCCGTCTTGTCCAAATGTATAGGAGGTATATGTCGCATATACAAATTATATTTCGATTTTTTTTTAAGCTTAAAGTACTATTTTTGGAACAGTTCCTTAAATGGATATTTTTGATAGGATGTTGGCTAGCTGAGTCACTTTCGCAGGTGTAGTACCGATAAATTCAGAGGAGCACAGAGAAAAATATGTGAAGAGTTTCCTTTAGTCCCCTTGATGTCAACTGAAATGTAACATACCAGTGGGATTAGTCCACCAAGTTGAACCAAATACTGCTGCAAAACATGAACATTTGCAAAAATATAAATAAAAAGGCATTGATTAACTTTCCTCTTTGGAAAGATGAGACTCTCACGAACACGATGGTGTTCTCCATTTTGCTCTACGTCCCCCACAAGCGTCTTAGGACTTGCCTGAAGTCGGTACAGACGAACTGCCAACTTCTGTCTGTAGCGTCCGAACAGTTTGGGCTACACACTAATATGACCCCTATGTGTAAAGGTGAGACTCACGACCACGCACATGTCAGTTGTTTTCCTCTAGGACGTCCACAGGCCTCACAAGACTCGTCTGAAGGTACCCAGTACCAGTCCAAAAAATTGTATTCAGACCCCTTGACTTTTCCCACATTTTCTTTGGTTACAGTCTTATTCTGAAATTGATTAAATAAAAATTGTTCCTCATCAATCTACACAACACCTCATAATGACAAAGCGAAAACAGGTTTTTAGAAATAAACAGATACCTTATTTACATAAGTATTCAGACCCTTTGCTATGAGGCTCGAAATTGAGCTCAGGTGCATCCTGTTTCCATTGGTCATCTTTGAGATGTTTCTACAACTTGATTGGAGTCCACCTGTGTTAAATTCAATTGATTGGACATGATTTGGAAAGGCACACACCTGTCTATATAAGGACCCACAGTTGACAGTGCATGTCAGAGCAAAACCAAGCCATGAGGTCAAAGGAATTGTCTGTAGAGCTCCGAGACAGGATTGTGTTGAGGCACAGACCTGGGGCAGGGTGCCAAAACATTTCTGCAGCATTGAAGGTCCCCAAACACACAGTGGCTTCCATCATTCTTAAATGGAAGAAGTTTGGAACCACCAAGACTTTTCCTAGACCTGGCCGCCTCACCAAACTGATCAATCGGGGGAGAAGGGCCTTGGTCAGGGAGGTGACCGAGAGCCCGATGGTCACTCTGACAGAGCTCTAGAGTTATCTGTGGAGATGGGAGAACCTTCCAGAAGGACAACCATCTCTGCAGCACTCCACCAATCAGGCCTTTATGGTAGAGTGGCCAGACGGAAGCCACTCCTCAGTAAAAGGCACATGACAGCCCACTTGGAGTTTGCCAAAAGGCACCTAAAGACTCTCAGACCATGAGAAACAAGATTCTCTGGTCTGATGAAACCGAGATTGAACACTTTGGCCTGAATGCCAAGGGTCACGTCGAGGAAACCTGGCACCACCCCTACGGTGAAGCATGGTGGTGGCAGCATCATGCTGTGGGGATGTTTTTTAGCAGCAGGGACTGGGAAACTAGTCCGGATCGAGGGAAAGATGAACGGATCAAAGTACAGAAAGATTCTTGATGAAAACCTGCTCCAGAGTGTTCAGGACCTCGGACTGGGACGAAGGTTCACCTTCCAACAGGACAATTACCCTAAGCACACAGCCAAAACAACACAGGAGTGGCTTTGGGACAAGTCTCTGAATGTCCTTGAGTGGCCCAGCCAGAGCCCGGACTTGAACCCGATCTAACATCTCTGGAGAGACCTGAAAAATAGCTGTGCAGCAACGCTCCCCATCCAACCTGAGAGCTTGAGAGAATCTGCACACCTCCCCCCCACACATACACACATTGCGTCAACTCAATGCTTCCATATATGGTAGTGTTATACGTTCTAGTTCTCATGTCCTGTCCAACAGTAACAGGATGTACTGCATAAATGACTGATTTAAAGGTGGCTGCTGTATCCTCACTAGCACATTGCTTAGCTTACCTGATAGTTTCTGTCTTCTGTGATTCTACATTTTCTATTGTGAGGACTGTGCCCTGTCTTGTTGAAATGTCAGTCACTTACAGAATCTTATGTACAGTATTTAGGCCCCAGACCTGGGAGAAATGGTTAGTTCGCCTAAGAGAGTGATTTCATAAGAAAACGTTGCCATTAACCACCAGGTTAAGGTAATGTTTAATCTTCTAGTGGTTAAGGTTTGGGTTTGGGTTAGGTAATATGATCTGTGGTTAAGGGTAACTGCTGCCGTGACTCATGTATGTGCTACAAGCTGACTGTGAATCGGGGACTAGTCAACACATTTTGATTTTCTATTCAACAACTGAGGTCTTTAAGTTCTTGTTAGGAGCTCCAACTGTTAGCTAAAGTAAACGCTCCATTTATGTGAATATCCACATGAGAGATGGAGAGCGTGAGAATAGTTTTCAAGAAATGTACATAATGATAGATTTTCTGTCATTTGTATCAGGAGTACATTTTGTTTTCGTGGTAAATGTGTTCTTCTCACTATTCGTGATTTAAGAGAACTTTCCAATTTGAAAACTTTCCAGTTAAAAAAATAATCAAATTCAAAAGTATATTTTTGCTTTATGTAATGCACCCGTATTTATTCATTAACACCAGCTTTATTTGGTAAACCTGGTATCTGGGTCTCATTGAGCTATTCAAACAATATTCATTTATATATATTTCAACTTTACTAAATAAAATCATAGCTTTATGTAACTTGCTTTTGTATTTCTGATTTAGTTTTATTGACTGATGGTTGATTGCTTGATTGTCTTTTCCCCAGCTACCTGTTTGGTGGGTGAATGAAGTAGAAGAAACAGCCAATCAAGTTCGCGGTGCAGTAGGCTACAGCCATCAGAGATAGTAGTAATGTTGTTAGTACTACAGCATCCTCATACATCTATGAAGTTCTGATAATACTTATGACGGGTTCCCAACCCTTTTTTGACCCGTGAACCCATTTAGATCAACAACAAAAAAATTGCGACCACACCATGTAAAAAAAACGATGTAATCAACAGCCATTTTTATTTTTATTTTTTTTGTGTCCCTGACAGTCTGTTACAAATCAGTCTGACAGTACATTCAAAGTATTTCAATTTGAAGGAAGTATGGTTTGGAGTGACTAAAATGCATCAGAAAGGTCAAAAGGCAATAATTGTGCATGATCGTCTGTGTAGAAAATATACTCATTGCTTTCTTTTTTCCCCAAGTTTGATTTGGTGCCTGGTGCTATCCTCTCTGTTCTAACAAGACTCGTGAGCAGGGAAACCGTTCAAAAATTAGATACACATTTGTAAGAAAACACAAACCGCTCCTTCACGACCGCATTTAGCGGATATCGGAGGTTACTCACGTAACAACGGTTCTATGAACCAAACGGCACATTTTTTTTCTCTCCAGAGTTTCTCTTGCGACCCCATTTCCAAATCAGGCGACCCTTAGTTAAGAAAACGCTGACATATGAGTTTATAATGTAAATGTAGTTGAAACATTTTTCTAATTTATTTTTAAATGTATATGTATTTGTCAAATCTGATTGGATCATAGATGAAGACTATTGTTAGTTTGTGTAGGCCCTCCCTAGTGGCACTAGTGATAAAAAGTGAAATGTTCTCCAGTGCAAGGGTGCAGTACAGGCAGTAAGTTGACATTTCACGGTAATTGTATTCGCCGCATGTGACAAATAACATTTGATTTGAGTAGTCTAGAGCTGGGTGCACATGAGAATTCTGCTGAAACCGAACGGACCCGTCATATTTTGTAGGACTTTTTATTTACTTTTGTTGCAATTAGTTTACCCAGAAGGAACATCTGGTGATCTTTTAGTATTTGATTTAGGTTCTGTCAAGTTTCTTCTGTCCCTCATGGAGATATGAGGATTTCTCTGGTGGTGTAACTGTGTGCAACTACACTGGCTCATTTCCATTCTACAGTCAATGGACAAGGTAGGCCTAGTGTTATGGAGTGATTTCAGAGCCAAAAGAAATTGAATTTGAATTCCGTCATTTTTTAAATGTGTTTTAGGATATTGAATTAGATGTTTTTTCCTTCCACAAATTGAATCATTGAATTCATAAATGTAACTTGTATTTCATGATTTGAAACGGAATTTAATGAATACTGCATTAAGTTTTAAAATTCAATTGAAATGTAATTGCATATTCAGTATTTATACAGAGTACAAAACATTAGGAACACCTTCCTAATATTGAGTTGCACCCCCTTTTGCCCTCATAACAGCCCCAATTCGTCAGGGCATGGACTCTACAAGGTCTCGAAAGCATTCTACAGGGATGCTGGCCCATGTTGACTTCAATGTTTCCCGCAGTTGTGTCAAATTCACAGGATGTCCTTTGGTTCACCACCCATTCTTGATACACACAGGAAACTGTTGAGCATGAAAAACCCAGCAGCGTTGCAGTTCTGTTCAAAGGCACTTCAATCTGTTGTCTTGCACATTCACCTTCTGAATGGCCACATACACAATCCATGTCTCAATTGCTCCAATGCTTAAAAATCCTTAATTAACATGTCTCCTCCTCTTCACCTTCAGATTGAAGTGGATTTAACAAGTGACATCAATAAGGGATCATAGACTGACCAGGTGAAAGCTATGTCATGAGAAGAGCAGGTCTACCTAATGTTTTATACACTACATTTCAATATATTAGATATTACGTTAATTTTGTGTGGGTCCATGTACGTTTTGTTATTTTGATTTCCAAGTCAAAACGAAGAGTGGAAAATGGCTAGTTTTCATTTCTGAATTTGAAAATCAGAAATGCGCTTTCATTTGTCAATTGGACATGGAATAACACAACAAGTAACATTTATAAAAACTAATTTTTGTTTTGATCATACCTGAAAGTACACGCCCCCTCCATAGCATATTCACCTGGTTTAGGGCGTGTGTTTACAGGCTAGATTGGCTGTGAATGTGACCGGAAGATAAAAATACTAATGTTAGCTAAGATGCAGAACTTATTATAAAGTTAGCATGCCAATAGAGCAAACTCAACAACTGAATAAAGTTGGCTTGCACTAGCTGCCTAGCTAGCACTACCTGGTTACTGGCTGTAGTCATGCGAGCTAGTAGTAGCTAGTGGAAGTAAATTAGCCCCTCAACCTGCTCCAAAATGAAGCTGCCTGGCCAGAGCTACCTGCTGCAGAAAGGTCAGATTTCAAAATTTCACCCACTGGTTTTCTGGTGGACCCTCTACCTGGCACTTTAGGCACTGTGATGAGTTATGTGCCCACTCACATAGGCCTGGTTCCAGGAGGCTCTGGCATCAGGTGGAGAGTGTGGGCTCCTGGATTATTTCTGAAAACATATATTCACAAAGCATGTTGATCAGCACTATGCCCTAATAGAAAATGTCTATTAACATTTGTTTCGTTGGTTGTAATACTTGAATCATCTAAAGATGCATAAATTCAATGTTCGCCCACATATATTACTGCAATGCCCTACTCAGTGGTCTCCCCTCACATAATCAACTGACTCCAACATGTACAAAAAGCTGATTCTCATCAACACCCACCTGTTACCCCATCATCCCTGTACTCCGCGACTTACACTAACTCACCATGAAAGTGAGGATTGACATTTAAGGCCTGCTCCTCATGCGCAAAGCTGTATAAAATTCAGCACCTGCCCACCTGTCAGAGCTCAGGGTATTTCTTCAATATTCTAAACCTCCCACTGTTAGATCAACAATGACTTAACACATTCTATCCACTAAAGGCTTTTCTACCATACTACCGCCGATCTCCTACTATTCCTACTTCCACCCACCCCTCCAACCTTTCTAGACCAACCAGATTGTAGACCAACTACACTATAGACCTTAGAGACCAATTACATTATTGATCCAGACAAATGTTTCCTTTTCAAACTCCTCTGGGATTTAAACCTTGGTCTAAAAATAAAGGACAAATATTTTCTCACACATCCTGAGCAGCAAAGAATTAGGGTCAATGTATGTATTGAACTCCAAACTTGAATCATTAGACTTGCTGGATTAAAACCTGACTGAAAGCTTTGTTAGTTCACTTAGTTAACTCACTAATAAAACCATGTGGATTGTTGCAGTTAAGTATGACTTCACAAGAACTTCAGAGGATCTGTATCTTCTGGAATGTAACTTATAATGGTTCATTTGTACTTGTTTTGATGTTTGATATATTTGACGTTTTATGTTTGTTACATATTACTCATTCATACCACTTATTTAAAAGACAAAGGAATTCCAACTCTGCTGGCCCAAGGTGCGAGCAAGAAGATCATCTCTGAAGAGCTACTGCCAGGATCTTTGGAAGCAGCAGACCTCTACCATCGTCACCTGGCAGCCTCAACCATTCCACAGGAAGTTTAACACCCTGTACTCAGACCTGGCAGCTTTGTTTGTCAGTACAGTCAATATGTTCTATTATAGGCCATATCAAGGTGCATTGTCACAGCTCAGTGATAAATGGCCAAAAATATGTGGACACTTGCTCGTTGAACATCTCATTCCAAAATCATGGGCATTAATATGAGGTTGGTCCCCCTTTGCTGCTATAACAGCCTCCACTCTTCTGGGAAGGCTTTCCACTAGATGTTGGAACATTGCTGCGGGGACTTGCTTCCATTCAGCCATGAGTATTTGTGAGCTAGGGCACTGCTGTTGGGGCGATTAGGCCTGGCTCGCAGTCTTTGTTCCAATTCATCCCAAAGGTGTTCGATGGGGTTGTGGTCACGGCTATGTGCAGGCCAGTCAAGTTCTTCCACACCGATCTTGACAAACGATTTCTGTATGGACCTCATTTTGTGCACAGGGGCATTTTCCTGCTGAAACAGGAAAGGACCTTCCCCAAACTGTTGCCACAAAATTGGAAGCACAAAATCGTCTAGAATGTCATTGTATGCTGTAGCGTTAAGATTTCCCTTCACTGGAACTAAGGGGCCTAGCCCGAACCATGGAAAACAACCCCAGATCATTATTCCTCCTCCACCAAACTTTACAGTTGTCACTGGGGGCAGGTAGCGTGCTCCTGGCATCCGCCAAACCCAGATTTGTCCGTCGGACTGCCAAATGGTAAAGCGTGATTCATCACTCCAGAGAACGCGTTTCCACTGCTCAAGAGTCCAATGGCGGCGAGCTTTACACGACTCCAGCCAACGCTTGGCATTGCGCATGGTAATCTTAGGATTGTGTGCAGCTGCTCAGACATGGAAACCCATTTCATGAAGCTCCCGACTAACAGTTCTTGTGCTGACGTTGCTTCCAGAGGTATTTTTGGAACATGCAACCGAGGAAAGACGATTTTTGTGCTACTCGCTTCAGCACTCGGCAGTCCCGTTCTGTGAGCTTGTGTGGCCTATCACTTTGATGCTGAGCCGTTGTTGCTCCTAGACATTTCCACTTCACAATAAGAGCACTTACAGTTGACCGGGGCAGCTTTAGCAGGGCAGACATTTGACTAACTGACTTGCTGGAAAGGTGGCATCCTATGATGGTGCCACGTTGAAAGTCACTGAGCTCTTCAATACCGGCCATTCTACTGCCAATGTTTGTCTATGATTGCATGGCGGTGTGCTCGATTTTATACACCTGTCAGCAGCGGGTGTGGCTGAAATAGCCGAATACACTAATTTGAAGAGGTGTCTACATACTTTTGGTCTTCCCTGTGGCTCAGTTGGTAGAGCATGGTGTTTGCAACGCCAGCATGGTGTGTGCAACGCTAGGGTTGTGGGTTCGATTCCCACGGGGAGCCAGTACAACAACAAAAAAATGCGTGAAATGAAATGTATGCATTCACTACTGTAAGTCGCTCTGGATAAGAGTGTCTGCTAAATGACTAAAATGTAAATGTTTTGTATATATAGTGTATCAATGAATTGGCGAGGGCACTTGAACAGTCTGCAGCACCGGCCTCACCGAAAGTCAAATATCTACTGTTTGCAGATGATCTGGTGCTTCTGTCCCCAACCAAGGAGGGCCTTACATATTGTTTCCCTCTACGTTCTGCCCTTGAGCAAGGCAGTTAACACCCAACAACAACTGCTCCCCGGGCGCCGATGACGTCGATTAAGGCAGCCCCCCGCACCTCTCTGATTCAGAGGGGTTGAGTTAAATGTGGAAGACACATTTCTGTTTAATGCATTCAGTTGTGCAACTGACTACCCTTACAAAAAAAGATTGCACTTTTGATACTGCAATAACCGTGCAGTAACTGCAGTCGACTACACTGCGTGCACAATTATTAGGCAAGTGAGTATTCTGATCTTATCATTGTTTCTATTCACATTTTCCAACTCCAAACCATATAAACTTGAATGCTTATTGGATTTAATCATTTTCAGGTGATACGTATTTGTGTAATGAGGGAGGGTGTGGCGAAAGTGAATAACATAAGGTGTGCATAATTATTAGGCAGCCTCATTACCTCAGGTAAAATGGGCCAAAAAATAAATTGAACTGACACTGAAAAGCCAAAAATGTACAATGCCTTTCAGACGGATGCAACACTCTTTAAATAGCTAAACTATTGAGGTGTGACCACCGGACATTCAAATGTTTTGTTGCGAATAGTCAACTGGGGCGCAAAAAACGCATGGGGAAGAAAAGGCGCAAATTAACTGCAAAAGACTTGAGAAGAATTAAACGTCAAACTACCAGGAACCCATTATCCTACAGTGCCACCGTATTCCAGAACTGCAACCTACCTGGAGTGTTTAGAAGTACAAGGTGTCAAGTGCTCAGAGACATGGCCAAGGTCAAGAAGACTGAAACAAGACCACCACTGAATAAGAGTCACAAGTTGAAGCGTCAAGATTGGGCCAAGAAATACCTGAAGACAGATTTTTCAAAGGTTTTATGGACAGATGAAATGAAAGTGACTCTTGATGGACCAAATGGATGG
Organism: Salmo salar; assembly: GCF_965601325.2. Classification (NCBI taxonomy): domain Eukaryota; kingdom Metazoa; phylum Chordata; class Actinopteri; order Salmoniformes; family Salmonidae; genus Salmo; species Salmo salar. Next base: position 80,142,023 of record NC_138301.1, on the reverse strand, counting down.
GCCCGTGGCTGGATCAGTAATGGACACAGGGCACCACTTTGAGTCAGGTGCCAGCAAGGTGAAGGAGGTGTACTGGTATGGGCTGCTATCATTGAGGATGAGGTAATTGGACCTTTTTGGGTTGAAGATGGACTGAAACTCAACTCCCAAACCTACTGCCAGTTTCTGGAAGATTGTTTCGTCAAACAGTGGTACAGGAAGAAGTCCTCAGCATTCTAGAAGGCCATGATCTTTATGCAGGACAATGCTCCATCACATGCATCCAAGTACTGCACTGCTTGGCTAGCCAGCAAGGGCCTCAAAGATGCCTGAATAATGACCTGGCCCCCTTCCTCACCTGACTTAAATCCTATTGAGAACTTGTGGGCCCTTCTCAAACGTGAGATTTACAGTGATGGAAGACAATACACCTTTTTGAACAGCATTTGGGAGGCTGTGGTTGCTGCTTCAGAGAAAATTGATCATGAACAGATCAAGAAACTGACAGACTCCATGGATGGAAGGCTCATGGCAGTTATTGAAAATAAGGGTGGCTATATTGGTCACTGAATATTTTTGAAAGGCCAAAAATGTTATATAATTGTCATTTTGTGTTACTTATCTGTTACACTTACTCTAAAAATTGAGAATAAACAAGTGAGTTGAGAGAAATTATTTTTGTAATTTGGTTGGCTAATAATTGTGCACACTTATATATTTCCCTGAGAAAGACAAAACTCACTTTTCCTTTGTTAAACATTCAGGTTTGAGGTTCACTAACATTTTGGATTGACTGAGAGCATTGTGTTTGTTCAACAATAAAATTAATCCCGAGGTATACAATTAGCCTAATAATTGTGCACGCAGTGTATGGTATTTTGGAGGCAGTAATTGCAGAATAACTGCCTTTATACAGCACTGTAACTGCAGTTACACTGCAAAAGTACTGCAGTAAAAAAACAGTGTTATTATGGACGAAGGATTTGTAGCGTAATGCAATTATACTGCACTCTGACTGCAATCTTTTTTCTTAAGGGTAGATCCCCTTTCCTTTCTTTTTACTATGCCCACAAGCTGTTAGAAACAACTGGACAAGACCAGGCACTAAATTAGACTGGGGGGGGGGGGGGGGGGGAGAGAACCATACAACATTATTGCCTGATGATCTTCTGAACTCCCAATACCTTTCTAATACATTTCAGTCACATCAAACCAAACTGTCTTCAAAATGAAATACTGTCAAAAATACAGCCAGACGTGTTTCAGAGGAGGCATGGCTCTCAACCATCGCCTCTCCCGAGTCCATACGGGAGTTGCAGCAATGGGACGAGACTGTACCTATCAATTGGATATCACGAAATTGGGTAGAAAAGGGGGTAAACATTTTTTTTTAAATACTGTCAGACTGATTTGTAATAGACCTTCATAGATCAAATTAATAAAGTAAACATTGCCTGTTGATTACATAACTTTCTTTTTTACATGGTGTGGTCATAAAAAAAATGGGGTTGCAGGCCAAAAACGTTTTGGAATACTGTTTTTGCATCAAATGGTTGTTTTATGCAACATAATCGTTTTTTTAGAACACACTAATCTGTGTGTGTGAACTGAAAGTGGGCCTCTGAGAGATTTAACACTGACAGTAGATTTACGATGGATTGGTGATTAAACAACATTCAGTTCCATGATTAGTGTCTGTGTGTCTGTTGGTAAACAGGGAGAACCAATCTCCAGTTTCTTTAAAGAAAGGATTTAGAATTCTAGGTTGCATTAGTATTCTTGTACAAGCAAGCAGTTAATGAACTAGAGACAGATATTTGGCGCCATGTAAATCTTCATGTCTGTTGCATGAGAGCAAAATGTGCCTTTGTATAAATTCTCTCATCTGTGATTTGTCATGAACATCCAGGAGGATGGACTTTGCTATAAAATGCTGTGGTTAAGTCCTGCTGGTTAGGCTCTCAGTGAATCACCTACGGGGGGGGGCTCATTGACAAGCTCCATTACTGCAGTAATTAAATAATACAGTTGACTTGTTTTGAAGAAATTTAAAGGTCTCTTCTTTTGATTACAATAATTCCACGACCAACTTCTGGGTTAGGGTGATCACATCTAAAAAGCCCAAATACGGGACAAGAGAACGATTTTACGGGTCATTTGCGGGTCAGTGCACGTAATTAAAAAAAATCTGGGCATGTTAATGGATCACGTTCTAAAGGCGACATAGTTCTGCTGTATGAAGCCTTGGTAAAACACCTTAAATTGTGGAATAGCGTAATATAAGGTGCAATCCTCTAGTGATCCAGCAGATGGTAGTGAGCACCTCAGTTACCATGTGAGGTGAGTGGGTGATACGGCAGAAGATGACGTAATGGCTCCCTGCGTTTGACTTGGGATGAAAGAGGTGCAGGAGCTGTCTTTTTTCAAGTTGGTCCATGTTCACAGAAATTCCCAAATGACATTATGCTATAGAGACCTCTGGTTATTCACTGTGAAGGGTTCATACACATTTTGACAGATGGAATTTCATGACTTTTAACCAAATGTCCATTACCAATAATGGGTGGCGTTTCTATGTAGCCTACATGAAAAAGTCAGCATACAGTAAATGTAGTATTGACACTAGAAGGCTGCTGGTCTCTGATTCCATGTAGGCCTACTATCTCCTGCCATTGCTTAAACTTAAATACAAGTAAAACTAAATGCATGCTCTTCAACCGATCGCTGCCTGCACCTGCCCGCCCGTCCAGCATCACTACTCTGGACGGTTCTGACTTAGAATATGTGGACAACTGCAAATACCTAGGTGTCTGGTTAGACTGTAAACTCTCCTTCCAGACTCACATTAAGCATCTCCAATCCAAAATTAAATCTAGAATTGGCTTCCTATTTCGCAACAAAGCATCCTTCACTCATGCTGCCAAACATACCCTCGTAAAACTGACCATCTTACCAATCCTCGACTTTGGCGATGTCATTTACAAAATAGCCTCCAACACCCTACTCAACAAATTGGATGCAGTCTATCACAGTGCCATCCGTTTTGTCACCAAAGCCCCATATACTACCCACCACTGCGACCTGTACGCTCTTGTTGGCTGGCCCTCGCTTCATACTCGTCGCCAAACCCACTGGCTCCAGGTCATCTACAAGTCTCTGCTAGGTAAAGTCCCGCCTTATCTCTGCTCGCTGGTCACCATAGCTGCACCCACCCGTAGCACGGGTTCCCGCAAGTATATCTCACTTGTCACCCCCAAAGCCAATTCCTCCTTTGGCCGCCTCTCCTTCCAGTTCTCTGCTGCCAATGACTGGAACGAACTACAAAAATCTCTGAAACTGGAAACACTTATCTCCCTCACTAGCTTTAAGCACCAGCTGTCAGAGCAGCTCACAGATCACTGCACCTGTACATAGCCCATCTATAAATAGCCCAAACAACTACCGCTTCCCCTACTGTATTTATTTATTTTGCTCCTTTGCACCCCAGTATTTCTACTTTGCACACTCATTTACTGTCAAATCTACCATTCCAGTGTTTTAATTGCTATATTGTATTTACTTTGCCACCATGGCCTATTTATTGCCTTTACCTACCTGTTCTCACCTCATTTGCTCACATTGTATATAGACTTATTTTTCTACTGTATTATTGACTGTATGTTTGTTTATTCCATGTGGAACTCTGTGTTGTTATATGTGTCGAACTGCTTTGCTTTATCTTGGCCAGGTCGCAGTTGTAAATGAGAACTTGTTCTCAACTTGCCTACCTGGTTAAATAAAGGTGAAATACATTTTTTTTTTAATTGCACCCTTGATCAAGGCACATACCCCCCTACAAAGTAGAATAACTACACTGTATAAAACACATGTGGTCAACCCCCCATCTGGAGAGATACTGGGTGTGTAGGCCCCGAAACACACAGTCTGCTTATCAACAATGCAAACAAATACTTTTATGTCTTTATACATTTATTCACTCATTCAATGAATCAGGGATAAAATGGATCAGGTAGGTTACTTCAAAGCAAGGTAGCTAACTGTCACAGTTGTCGTCTGGAATGGAGGACCAAAACGCAGCAGGAATGTGGATGCTCATCTTGATGTTTATTTTAACTCAAAGAGAACACCAAAATAACAAACAAAGAACGAACAAACGATCAACTAAACAGTCTTGTAACGCTCACACACGCCAAACAAGAAACAATCTCCCACAAACACTAAACCAAACACATACCAATATATAGGACTCTCAATCAGAGGCAACGAGAAAGCACCTGCCTCCAATTGAGAGTCCAACCCCCCATTAACCTAAACATAGAAATACAACAAACCCGAAAGAACATAGAAATACCAAAACATAGAACATAGACCAAAACCCCGGAAATAATAAATCAAACGCCCTACTACATAAAACACCACCCCGAACCACATAAAACAAATACCCTCTGCCACGTCCTGACCAAACTACAATAACAAATAACCTTTATACTGGTCAGGACGTGACACTAACTAAGACATGTTTATCTATAACCTTATGAGGCTAAAATAGTCATGTTTTAGGGGATATCTATGCACAGCATGGAAGTTATTTGTCAATTAGGCTATTCCTCTAACATTTATAACTTCGTCGTCGGAATTACATGGCTAGCCGACTGTTTAATAGAGGGAAATCCCAGCTTTCAAATAATGGTGTCAGATTTATTTCTCAACAGTCAACAAAACTAATGCTAAATAACTAAATAGTTAACTAGCGAGATAGCTTGTAGCATGGCAAGTTATGTTTTGAATTGGCTATATAGTTAGTCTATCATTATTTTATAGGCTTCCAGCTGCAGAAATGACCCTCTCTCCTCAGGCAACAGCCACTCGCACTGGAACACAAGCAGACGATGCACAGCACACACACAGAGACCCGCTGAAGGGTAGGCCTAATTCTGATCATGGCTGATATGTAGATTTTTAAGTGATTGATAATATATTTAAAAAGGAAAACACAATATTAAAATTCCATGACTTTTCCAGGATTGTCATGACTGTAACCCTCATTAGACAATTGGGACCAGCGCATCCTGCGTATACCGGCTGGCGCATTCTCAATCTGCGCATTCTCAAACTCTAACAGTCTACTGCATAACCGGATTCACAGACTAGCAGCAAATAAGCTTGAACATCGTGGAATCAGGATATCAATGCAGAGCTTTCCTTCATTACACTTTGATCAACATTTTTGCAGGGGTGTAGACAGAAATTCGTTAGTGGATATGCCTTCTGAGGAGTATTTTAAAAATAATTATGTATTTTTGTTGTTGTTTTTTGATCAGTCTGATTGGGTGGCCCTGTGTCCACCCAGGCCCACCCATGCCTATGCCCCCGCCTTTTGTGTTGAATCCGGGCTTGTGATATCCCACTTTGTTTTATAGAGGAGCTTGTATGCAGCCTGTATGCAGTTTTACCTGCCTCTCCGCTAATTAGCCTACTATATTATATAGCTAGATATCACAAGATTATTCATTTTTTCCCTGTCATCACACTATACCCATTTAGAAACAAGCATTATTGACAGTAAAATATTGGAGATCTTTATTTTAAAACTTTCAAAAAGAAAAATCACTCATTCATTTAAGTTATGGCAGCATTTCCCAGACTTGGTCCTGGGAAACTCAAGTGGTGCACGTTTAGTTTTTTCCCTTAGTACTACACAGCTGTTTCAAATAATCAAAGCTTGATGATGAGTTCTACGTGCATTTCTGTGCACACAATATCAAATTCGTTCTAATGGACGCTGCATGTTCCTTGAATAGCGCAAAAGATTTTTGGGGTACACTGCTTTTTGACTTCTAGCCTCCCAAGAATTCAAATATTTGAGGAGGAACAGGAAAGCATGCAGCTGGAGAGAGCCGTTCTCAGGCTGAAAAGCCTATCAGCCACAAGGTGGTCCTCCAGGAAACAGGCCACAGAAGCGGTTATACAGAGCCTGCCCGCGATCCTTGAAGCCCTGCACGGAATAAAGCACCATCACCATACTACACCAAAAACGGCCTCTGAAACAAATGGCCTGCTCTAAAAAAATGAGCACATTTGAGTTTAAAATGATGTTGTTTTTTTGGAACAGTTTAAAGAAGACGTACACCCTTTCTAACTACCTTGAAAATAATTTGAGAGATGCCGTGGATCTAATTGACATCTGGCTGAGATCTGACAGATGCGCACAGATTAGCCCTATGACAAGATGGAGAACAGTGCGAACTCGATGGCCCAACAAAACAATGCAACAACTGAGTTTGCAGAGGAGAGGGCGCCAAGAGGGAAAGGTTTCATGACGAGGGAGCAGAGGACGAGCCAATTCAGGAAAGCAGAAGGCACTTAAAGTTGATGTATACCATTACATACTTCATGTTTTTATGGGGCAGTTTGAGAATCGATTTACCGACTTTAGAGATATGGCACGAGTATTCTCGGTGCTCAACCCAAAGCGCCCTGGTGCAGAAAATAATATGATTGAGCTCGCATATTTCTACTCAGAAGTCGCAGTCCTACCATTTCTCATTGCCAACGATAGGCACATCTACTTTGTGCATGACACAAGTAATCTTTCCAACAATTGTTTACAGACAGATTATTTCACTTATAATTCACGGTATCACAATTTCAGTGGGTCAGAAGTTTACATACACTAAGTTGACTGTGCCTTTCAACAGCTTGGAAAATTCCAGAAAATGATGTCTTGGCTTTAGAAGCTTCTGATAGGCTAATTGACATAATTTGAGTCAATTGGAGGTGTACCTGTGGATGTATTTCAAGGCCTACCTTCAAACTCAGTGCCTCTTTGCTTGGGAGCAATTTTCAAACAATAGTAAGCAAGTATAAACACCATGGGACCACGCAGCCGTTATACCGCTCAGGAAGGAGACGCTTTCTGTCTCCTAGAGATGAACGCACTTTGGTGCGAAAAGTGCAAATCAATCCCAGAACAAAAGCAAAGGACCTTGTGAAGATGCTGGAGGAAACAGGTACAAAAGTATCTATATCCACAGTAAAACGAGTCCTATATCTAGATAACCTGAAAGGCCGCTCAGCAAGGAAGAAGCCACCGCTCAAAACCGCCATAAAAAAGACAGACTACGGTTTGCAACTGCACATGGGGACAAAGATCGTACTTTTTGGAGAAATGTCCTCTGGTCTGATGAAACAAAAATAGAACTGTTTGGCCATTATGACCATCGTTATGTTCGGAGGAAAAAGGGGGAGGCTTGCAAGCTGAAGAACACCATCCCAACCGTGAAGCACGGGGGTGGCAGCATCGTGTTGTGGCTGGTGCTTTGCTGCAGGAGGGACTGGTGCCCTTCACAAAATAGATGGTATCATGAGGAGGAAAATTATGTGGATATATTAAAGCAACATCTCAAGACATCAGTCAGGAAGTTAAAGCTTGGTCGCAAATGGGTCTTCGAAATGGACAATGAGTCCAAGCATACTTCCAAAGTTGTGGCAAAATGCCTTAAGGACAACAAAGTCAAGGTATTGGAGTGGCCATCACAAAGCTCTGACCTCAATCCCATTGGAAAGTTGTGGGCCGAACTGAAAAACCGTGTGCGAGCAAGGAGGCCTACAAACCTGACTCGGTCACACCAGCTCTGTCAGGAGGAATGGGACAAAATTCACCCCTTATTGTGGGAAGCTTGTGGAAGGCTACTCAAAACGTTTGATCCAAGTTAAGCAATTCAAAGGCAATGCTACCAAATACTAATTGAGTGTATGTACACTAGCGGTGGGGGGGTGGGGTGGAACAGGTCAGCACCTCAGGAGTAAATGTCAGTTGGCTTTTCATAGCCGATCATTTAGAGTATCTATACCTCTCCTGCTGTCTCTAGAGAGTTGAAAACAGCAGGTCTGGGACAGGTAGCACGTCCGGTGAACAGGTCAGGGTTCCATAGCCGCAGGCAAAACATTTGAAACTGGAGCAGCAGCATGGCCAGGTGGACTGGGGACAGCAAGGAGTCATCAGGCCAGGTAGTCCTGAGGCATGGTCCTAGGGCTCAGGTCCTCTGAGAGAGAGAAACAGAGAGAAACAGAGAGAATTAGAGAGCATACTTAAATTCACACAGGACACCGGATAAGACAGGAGAAATAATCCAGATATAACAGACTGACCCTATCCCCCCGACACATAAACTACTGCAGCATAAATACTGGAGGCTGAGACAGGAGGGGTCAAGAGACACTGTGTCCCCGTCCGACGATACCCCCGGACAGGGCCAAACAGGCAGGATATAACCCCACCCACTTTGCCAAAGCACAGCCCCCACACCACTAGAGGGATCTTCAACCACCAACTTACCATCCTGAGACAAGGCCGAGTATAGCCCACGAAGATCTCCGCCACGGCACAACCCAAGGGGGGGCGCCAACCCGGACAGGAAGATCACGTCAGTGACTCAACCCACTCAAGTGACGCACCCCTCATAGGGACGGCATGGAAGAGCACCAGTAAGCCAGTGACTCAGCCCCTGTAATAGGGTTAGAGGCAGAGAATCCCAGTGGAGAGAGGGGAACTGGCCAGGCTGAGACTATTATTCTGACATTTGACATTCTTAAAATAAAGTGGTGATCCTCACTGACCTAAGACAGGGAATTTCTACTAGGATTAAATGTCAGGAAATGTGAAAAACTGAGTTTAAATGTATTTGGCTAAGGTGTACGTAAACTTCCGACTTCAACTGTACTTCCCAACCTTAAAGCTGAAATACGCATAAGGTGAAACAACACCACTGTTCGCCCAGTGCCTTTGTTACTGCATTTGTTTTGTTGATGAAACGGAGGAGTGGAGCATCCAGCAGCATGTTAAAAAAAATCTGCGGTACATATTCTGGTGTCCTATCGTACGTGCAATGATGTCCAAGGGAAAACAACGGTGTAGGTTGTTCGAAGTAACTTCTTTGTTTTTGTAATATCTCAAACGGACGTGGCAGTTTCACCAAGTACGGATCCCGACCAAAAAATGACATATTGTAACTTTAAGTCTGACCGAACACTCTAGTGCTACCCCTGGCCCCTAACCCTGGATTGGGTGCTTTCCATATTGACTTCGCCTACCAAGTGATGATTCCAGATCAGTGCAGATGAAGGAGAGGAGAAGAAGCCACTTTACAAACTCCCCCCTTCGTTCTTCTCCATCTTCCTTCCTCCCTCCCTTTATCTCCCCAACTTTTTCCCAATGTCTCCCCTCTCCCTCCCTTTCCTCCTCCCTCTCCTCTCTAGGTTTGCCAGTGATGGGGCAGTCATTTGCTTTGGGGTGTTCACGCGGACCCAGGAGGGGGGCGGGCATCAGAAGGTGGGGGATATGCTGCAGGTGCTGCCTAGTGAACGCTACAATGCACACATGGTCCCAGAGGACCGCTCCCTCACCTGCCCCGAGCCTGGAACCTGTGAGTACACGCACACACATATACACACACACACACTCACACACGATTCACAGATACACACGTACATACAAACACACACACACCAGCACATACAAATAGCACATACTCTCATACATACAAAGATACAGCTGAACAGATACACAGGACTAATTCTGTATTGTGTCCTGTGTGTAGACAGGCTGCATTTTGACAACACCTACAGCTTACTGCAGTTTAAAACCATCAGCTATACTGTGGATGTTCTACTGCCAGACGGACATGTCCAGGGTCCTAGGAGTAACAGAGGGGATGGACGGCTGGAGTAACACAGACACACACACACACACACACACACACACGACACACACACACACACACACACATGAGATCTGGATTGTGAAGATAGCAATGTACAGTATACAGTGCTGTTTAAACACCACTGTTCTCAGTTATGGGCATTGATATGACAAGTAACCAACCCACAGTTATAACTTTTCCTATTTTCTGTTGACACAAATAATCATTCGTATAAGCATTTCATACAAGAGTCAGAATTTATTTGAGTTAGGACTATATGGCTTTGTTTTATTGGAGCCTATTGTGTGAATGTAATATCATTTATTTACAGACACTACTTTCTAGTGTCTGTTGTGACTTCTGTGTATTTTAGGCTTCATTAGACCAATGTAAAAATACAAATTGTGCTAATAGGGATATAATAAAGGAATGATTATTAAGTGGGAGATAAATATCCTCGCTATCGTTTTGTGTTTTCACTGATGATATCTCTCATTAACTGTTTAATTAACATTTTCATTAATGGCAGCTGATGGACAGGCTAGATATCTTTATAGGTAGTTTTTTACCCAATGTTAAGATGCACTTATTGTCAATGGATAAAAACAAATTGAAGAGTTTTAATATAGCAGTAATTCTAGAAAGGCTATAATGTCATAGTTGTAAAGTCCTGAAAATCAGGAATTTCAGATGGTCCGAAAACTGAATTTTGTACATATACTAATTTTGTATTATCTCGACTTTTAAATGTTCTTGTATCATGTTCTTTTTTTTTTTTAAATCATAATTTGAAAAGGCATTCGTGTCTTTACAATGAAGCTCATCCTCGACTCCACCCAACAATTCCAGGAACGCTGCACAATCAGGGATATTCCGTTTTTGTTCACTAGATGGCGATGTGAGATAAAAACCACAGTCATGGATTGGATTTCTACTGTATGAGATGAAGCGCTATTATTACGTAACTCTAGGTCACCGCAAAGTCAGAGGATTAAAACAAAAATCACAGATCAAAAGATAATTAAATCACATCTAGGCCTCCCTCAATGACATATTTAAAACTTATGCACACAAATTGAATGATCTAAAGTATTTAATAAGAGATTTGATTATTTCAATCACTACACTAGTCTGTCTATCAGCCTACATTTTGACATGATCTAGTCTATTCTAGGCTATATTAAAGACTGTTTAAAATACATATGGAGCGGGGACTGAAACACGTTTTGTTGTTGTCCACCCTCTGTTGGATCCCTCAGCTCAAATGCCATGTACAAAACACCTGGGAATTCCGAACTCAGAAATATCCAAATTCAGTGCATTCAAGACAATTTGAAACTCAGGGAAAAAATATCTCAGACTGGAAAAAATGGTTTTGAACAGTCATCCAACACGGAAGTCCAAGTCGCGAACTCCGGCATCTTTCTTGAACTCGACCTTTACAACTGAAGATCACTGACGTCATGATTGACCTAGTGTTTTTCCGAGTTCCCAGTTTTCTTGAAAGCACCAAAAGTAACATCCAGTGACCTCGAGGCTTTGAGATATAATGCCACGTTCAAATAACTGCAAACTCAGAAAAACACGAGGTCAAATCATGACCTCAGAGATCTTTAGGTCGGAAAGTCGGAGCTCTGGAAAGAGGCCCGAGTTCCCGAGTTGGAATTTCGAGTTGGATGACCGTTCAAAACTATTTTTCCCCAGTTCCCAGTTGTTTTGAACGCAATGTAATCGGAGCATTTCAAGTTCCGAGTTCCCAGTTGTTTTGAATACGGCATAAACCCTTATTGCGCGGTCGGACACTTGCCACTCACCAAAAGGAGCAGTCTCCCATAAGAATGAGTGGAATTCTACAGTATTTCAATAAAAAAAAACTTCAAGGACTAAATTGCATATATTTAAGAATTTGTTTGTTGTAGTGGGGACAGTAAGAGCAAAAAATAATAATTAAACTTTAAAGACATTTTATATATATATATATATATATATATATATATATATATATATATATATATATATATATATATATATATAAATAAATCAAATCAAACTTTATTTGCCACATGCGCCGAATACAACAAGTGTAAACTTTACCGTGAAATGCTTACTTACAAGCCCTTAACCAACAGTGCAGTTCAAGAAGAAGAAAATATTTACAAAGCAGGCTAAAATAAAAAGTAATAAAAAGTAACACAATAAGAATAACAATAACGAGGCTATATACAGGGGGCACCAGTACCGAGTCATATTATATATTATATACATATGTGTGTGTGTGTATATAAATATATTATGTTTAGCTCACATATCATTTAAAAGTATGCATTAAAGTGTCTGTAATAGAATAAACGTGGCAAAAACAAATGTAGACATTAATAAATGCCTCTCTATAGTTTCCTAAATGGTTTTTACAATGGTGGGGAGTACCAAGATGGAGGTGCCGGTGGCTTCAAAACAGCGCCCCCTGTCAGTCATTTAGTGTATATATAAATCATTGGTTACATCACTGACAGCGACCACAGCTGTCTCAGTGACACGAATGACCATCGACTATCCATCTGCACCCCCACTTGGCACAGACATCACAGCATTATCCAGATCTGCCTTCGGTTTGGCTGAGTTCAATCTGAAAACAACTTTTAGCTACTGTATTGTTGAAACATATTGAACTGAGACCAAAACTGTGTTTCCCACATTGACATTGATGACCTTTTACAAATTCAACCAAATAGTCACGTTGAGGCATTTAAGTTAACTAATTAAGTAAGCCTAACTGAAATAACAATTAACAAACAATAAGTTGATTCAGCCCTTTTTTATCAAGAGCCTCTGGTTTCTCAAGGGGTTTCCTTCCCTCTGCATCCCACCAAAGGAGGCTGGTGGGAGGACGTCTAGGAGTACAGGCTCATTGTAATGGCTGGAATAGAATGAACGGAACAATGTCAAACACATCCATCATATGGATGGTTGAAATGACTTTGGGTGGCCCATCCTTCTGACCAACAGTTTCACCCACCTGCTTCCAGAGATTCCTGCTCCTTTATCCTTTACCCTGTCTCCTGAGGGTCCAGCTCAGGGGCACTACCACAGGCCCATGGGCTTCCTCTCACATCACACCTCACAGCCCCTGGCTCGGGCTTCTATTGATGATGGGGGTCCTTCATCACCCATCTCCCGTCAGTTCTCAAGGAGGCACAGCAAATCCGGACGTCCACGGTCACTCACCTTCCACCAGCACATCATTGTTGGTAGCTCCATGGTGAGTCACATCTCGGTTGCTGGAGCAAAAACCCTGTGCTAGGTGAAGGATATCACAGCATATTTTCCATCCGTCCTACATCAACAGTCAAGGGCTGCTGCTGTCGTAGTGCATGTGGGATCAAATGATATCAAAAGGGTAAATCAGTGCTAATGAAACAGGATTTTATTGAGCTGATCAACACCCTGAAAGGCTCTGAAAAGCAGCTAATTATCTCTGGCTCCAAGGTTCAGCAGGCTCTTAGCACTTCACATCCGGCTTAAAGACTACTGCCACTCTGTTGGCATAACTTTTATTGACAATTTCGAACACTTTTTGGAAAGAAAAAACGCTCTACAGAGATGATGGACTCCACCGAAACCATCTAGGAGCCTGGAGCCTCTCTTCACATTTCAAGGCCGCTTTAAGATATTGACTCAGAGACAGAACTAGCCCCGCTCAGGTGTTACCCATGAAACCAAGATTCTTCAGTGTGAAAATGTTGCCAAAGTCCCGCTCAGGTAATCACATCCATAAATCAGCATTGTCATCATAATGCAGGCCCGCAACAGGTAAACCTCATTGACTCTTGTTTTAACCCACGTCCTCGCTTGAGGCATAGGCCCGGTGGTTCAGTTCTAGACAATCCTATACCAATTCAAACCAATCCTATGGTATTTTCTAATAAGGGCTTACCTACTGATCATTGCATGCTTGTATTAGAGACTCCACCTGACCTGAGAACTGCTGCTGCGGTTTTAGATTTGTTCATGTAAATTCCCGAAGTTTGATTTCAATGATGGATTTGATTCAAATTCGGACTCCTCAGTCCAACGTGGACATTCTGGTCATTTCTGAAACTTGGATGAATAATTCTGTGCTGGCCTGTGATGCGTCTCTGTCTGGTTATAATGTTTACAGATCAGACAGAATTGGCAGAGGTGCTATATTTACAATTTAAATGTTTGCTACCTCTGTCCCTATGCAGTTTGATTGTGTCATTCTTAATGTGGGCCTTGGTCATTATAACCGGCTGACACTAGTAGGAGGAGTGTAATCGTACTCCCTCGGCTCCCTCGTTTGCTCTTAACAATTTATCTGAATTTCTATGGTAAATCTGAACTATTCATTATGGGTAATTGGAATATTGATTGGAGGATGTCAGTGTCAAATACACTGAAAGATATTTGCTCTGAGCTAAACCTGTCTCAGCTGATAACTGGATACTACATGGACATCTACTTTGATTGATCTTAGATAAATAGGTTACTAGTTGGGTTTTCCCGCTGGATTTTAGTGACCATTGCCCAATTGTCTGTGTCAGAGATGTGAAAATGCATTAACCTAAGCCTCGTGTCATCGCTAAGAGGAACTTTGAAAACTTTAGTGAACAAGCTTTTTTACATTATCTTTATTTTATTGACCTTGATTGTATCTCAGCGATCCCTGAACCTGATTTAGCTTTAAGCTTTATTGCAAATGTCTTCAATACTATTGGAGATAATCATGCCCCCTCCAAATGCCCCCTTTCATGGTTAGAGCATTGGGCCAGTAACCGAAAGGTTGCTAGATCGAATCCCCGAGCTGACAAGGTAAAAATATGTCGTTCTGCACCCTGAACAAGGAAGGCAGTTAACCCACTGTTCCTAGGCCGTCATTGTAAATAAGAATTTGTTCTTAACTGACTTGAATCCAGTGAGTCTCTGCATACAAATACATTGGTTTTTGGATTGACAATGATTTATCGTTTAAAAAACATACAAATTAGTTAAGAAACTAAGATTTCAAGTGGGCTTTTTTCAGAGGAACAGGTCTTGTCTCTCGTCTCTAGTCAGCAAGAAGCAGATTTTGCAGTCAACCTTTCTACTTGTTCTTTATTATGGTGATACTATTACGCATCATTACACTATTTTTGTTTACAAAGCCATGCTCCACAAGCTTATGACTTACCTAACTTCGCTATAAAGATTTAAAATGGCAAGTTATCAAATCCGTTCACAGGTAGTTAACTCTGAAGACTCCTTTGGTGTAAACCGGCCTTTAGTTTTTCTGCTCCATATATTTGGAATAATTTCCAAAAAACAGTACACTGTACAGCCTTAGTGTCTCTGGTGGAGTTTAGAGAGTGGACAGAGGAATTTTATAATGAAGAATGTGTTTGCTTTAGTTGATCGTGTTTTGTGTATATTTATGTTTTGTCTGTGCAATTTGTGTCGTGCTCTATTTGACTTGTTTTATATTGTATTACATTTTTTTGTTCTATGAAATTCTAAAAGCAGGGCTTCCTTTAAACAGAGACACTGGTGACTCCTTGCTAAAATAAAATAAAAATAAAAAAGGGAAACCACGTTTGACTCCGTTCCATTAACTCCATTCAAGGCATTACAATGAGCCGTCCTCCTATAGCTCCTCTCATAAGCCTCCTCTGCATCATACATTAGGAGCGGGTACAGAGCCAGAGAGATGCTGGTGAGACATACAGATGCAGTGTGCGGCACTTTATATAACAGCTTTGTCTCTGACTGAATACAAACCGCTGGGCACCACAGTATTCACTTTGCTGCATTGCCTTGGGCCTTTATAGCAAAATGTGAGGATGCCAGTTAATTGTGGATAATATACCTCGGGCTGAAATAAAGATGCAAGAGATTAATAATTTATTATGTTCATTGATAGGCTTTATAATGCACAATTGTATGTGGCTATAAAGTCTACAGGCTATAAACACAATCATAATGGTGAGCCTAATAAATGACAGATAAACTACAGAATGCAATTAGCTAACACTCAAATTGCTCAACCTAAAGTGTGTGTAAGACACAGTAGGTTAGTTACATATTAACAGAATGATTCATTACATTTCTATGGTTAGTTCTACACGGCATTATGCTTGCCTTCGTCTCCCATGCACGCGCACGACCATGCGACATGAGGAAAAACTGCTGCGCGGTCCCTCGTGAACGTGCAGCTCTGAATATTGTCCGACAGTAGCCCAATATCAAACCCAAAAGTAGCCTATAAAACAAATCGTGCATAGTAAAGTGTTCAGGATGGCGTGTGTTTGTGTGTGGGGCTGTTACTTGCCGTGTCCGATAGGCGGTGCTTTAGGGTTATTATGGTAGTAGAGGGGCGGGGCCGGAGGGACATGAGTACGTGACGTCAGCTCCCAGTTCGCCAGCAACAGAGTGAAACAAACATGGCGACAGAATGGAGCGGGCAGCAAGGCTACGTTCTAACTCTTATCGTTTTCCTTTGGAGTGCAGTCGGGGGACGCACCGAAACAGCCACGTCGAGTGTCAGCAACAGCGGGACCCAGGTGCTCGGTATGCGGCTGGAGAGGAGCGACAAACCGGCTACAACCACTGACGACGGGGTCATACAGGTAACGGAGGAGAGCACAGTGCAGCTCCGGTTCTACGGTGTGCAGCTCAACTCGGGCACCTGGGCGCAGATCCGCTTCACGGAACGAGGGGATGGGAGCGATGAGGGGGGGGACAATAACATTGATGACACACCTAACAGGACTTGTGTTGATTTCACCAAAGACTTCAGCATCGCGACCTACATGAACATCAGTAGCCGGGGGACCACAGGGGTACTCAGCATAAACATTAAACCCCTTCGTAAGAGTGAGCCGCACAAGGAGTATGGGTTGTGCATCAAGAGTTTGGCCAATGGCAGGTGGGCTCTGCTCGGTGATAGCGACGGGAGACTCCGGGTGGTAGAGGGGGAGAAAACTCTCCTCCCCCTGTGGTTCCAGATCATCCTTATCTGTTGTCTGTTGGTGCTGTCTGGTATGTTCAGCGGGCTGAACCTGGGGCTCATGGCTCTGGACCCCATGGAGCTCCGTATAGTCCAGAGCTGTGGTTCAGAGAAGGAAAAGAAATATGCCCGCAAAATTGAGCCCATTCGCAGTAAGGGGAACTACCTTCTCTGCTCGCTGCTGCTTGGCAATGTCCTGGTCAACACCACACTCACCATCCTCCTGGACGACTTAATAGGCTCTGGGCTGGGCGCTGTGGTCGCCTCCACAGTGGGTATCGTGATTTTCGGCGAGATTGTCCCTCAGGCGCTGTGCTCTCGCCACGGTCTTGCGGTGGGCGCCAACACCATCCAGGTGACCAAGTTCTTCATGTTGCTCACCTTCCCCCTCTCCTTCCCTGTCAGCAAGCTCCTAGACGTGCTCCTAGGCCAGGAGATCGGCACTGTGTATAACCGCGAGAAGCTGGTGGAGATGCTCAGGGTGACAGAACCGTACAACGACCTGGTCAAAGAGGAGCTCAACATGATCCAAGGAGCTCTGGAACTCCGGAGTAAGACGGTTGAGAGCGTGATGACTCCGTTGGCACACTGTTTCATGATCCAGAATGACGCGGTCCTCGACTTCAACACCATGTCAGAGATCATGGAGAGCGGCTACACGCGCATCCCCGTGTTCGACGACGAGCGCTCCAACATCGTGGACATCCTGTACGTGAAGGACCTGGCGTTCGTGGACCCAGACGATTGCACCACGCTGAAGACCATCACAAAGTTCTACAACCACCCGGTCCACTTTGTGTTCCACGACACTCGACTGGACTCCATGCTGGAGGAGTTCAAGAAAGGTGTGTGTATCTGGAGGATAGTTGTTTGTGCATGTGTCATACATCATCATGCTTACATACATGGTTGATGTATTTCAAATGCATTAATCTCTCCACATAATCAATAGGCTACATGGTACACGCACACACACTTTGACACACACACACAGCGATGTGCCTGCCATATGGTGTGGACACACCCCTTGGCTGTATTGACGTGGGTATCGACGAGTGGAATATCTCGACGCAGTTGTCCCGGCAGGGAACAAATGTGATACACACCAGAATCTAGGGGTCAGCAACTCTGACCCTGGAGCGCTACATAGACACGGTGTGAAGATTTGAGTTGAATCAGGTGTGTTTGTGCTGGGCTGGAATTAAAGCCTGTATAGGTGGCCTAGTTCTCCAGTTACCCCTCCCATAATTAGTTCTGAGTAAATCCAAAACTTTCCATACATGTTTACCCATGCAAGAAGTAGTCAGAAAGTGACTTTTGGGACCTGAATGCCAAAACAATCAAGAGATAAAAGTGCTCAAAGTTAACCAATTTTTTGCATACCATACCATAAGACATCCATGTGTTCATCACTGGAAAATATAAACGGTTGAGTTTGATATAATTTAAAAGCTTACGAACACGGTTGTCAAACTAATTTCTTCATATTCCCATATGTTGTAGGTTAGACCCTACTTTACATCCATCTGAAGTTTTTGTGTTGTGCCCGCCATCAGTTGAGACACAACATGCTCTTGAATACAGGGTGGAAGTAATTTTCATCATAGAAATCATAGATTGTGCCTATCCCTTTAGACCACTGCAATTTAGCTTGTTAACCATTGAAATTGAATTACTGCCCCAAAGATGGCTTCCGGTCCATGCGCCGTTAAATGTCAACTTAAATGCTCATGACTATTCTATTACCTATATTTCTATGATTTCAATAGGTTTCCTATGGAGTAGTGACAGTATAATTTAAAACAACAGATATTCCCATTGAAGTCAACGTTCTCTGATGTGTGGGTCTCCAACGATCATTGTGGTACCATTTTGAAAGTCGAAATTTCAATTCGGTTCCCGTTTTAGTACATTTGTCAGCCAAAACATGACACCCACCCTGTATTCAAGAGCATGTTGCGTCTCAACAGATGGCGGACACAACACGACTCAGATGATGTAGCAAAATAGGGTCTAAGCTACAACATATGCAAATATTAAAATAAGTTTGAGTTCATGCGTTTTCAGGTAATTGACATCAAAGGTATAAAAAAATACTTAAAAAAAAAGTTAAGAAACCAATCTCTCAACCGTTTATCTTTTCCAGTGATGAAGACATGGATGTCTCATGGTATGGAAAATTGGTTAACTTTGAGCACCTATATGTTTTGGCCTTGGTTCAAAAAGTCACTTCCTAAGCACTTTTACAATGGGCAAATATGTATGGAAGGTTTCATTCAAACCAAAAGGGGTGATGTCAACAACAAAAAAAGTCCATTCTGTCGTTTAGCTCTTAAGAGTAGAAGGGCCATGCAGGAGAGAGCATTCATTGGGCTAGTGCTGCTATCATCACTCAGCCTTAGGTCTATACAAGGGTCTAGGCTGTTGTTGAAACACAAAACATTAAGAACATCTTCCTAATATTGAGTTGCACCCCCCCACACTTTTGCCCTCAGAACAGCCTCAATTTTTCGGGGCATGGACGTACAAGGTGTCAAAAGTGTTCAACAGGGATGCTGGCCCATGTTGACTCCAATGCTTCCCACAGTTGCGCCAAGTTGGCTGGATGTCCTTTGGGTGGTGGACCATTCTTGATACACACGGGAAACTGTTGAGCGTGAAAAACCCAGTAGCGTTGCAGTTCTTGACACAAACTGGTGCGCCTGGCACCTACTACCATACCTCGTTCAAAGGCACTTAAATATTTGTCTTGTCCATACACCATCTGAATGGCACACACAAATCATGTCTCAATTGTCGCAAGGCTTTAAAATCCTTCTTTAACTTGTCTCCTCCCCTTCATCTACACTGATTGAAGTGTATTTACTAAGTGACATCAAAAAGGAATCATAGTTTTCACCTGGTCAGTCTATGTCGTGGAAAGAGCAGGTGTTCTTAATGTTTTGTATAGTCAGTGTATATTAACTCTACACTCTTGGGAATTGGCCTATATGGACAGGGCTAAATTGAAATGTTTCTTACAGATATTTACTGTACTTTTCCTCATTTGTTAATAACAAAACCTTATTTGTTATGGATACATGTCTGGATACATTCAGTATCATGATAAGAATATTCCTGGAAAACGTGGGGTAGGTGCATCATAAGACAAAACAATGACAAGGGTTGGAGTGAGAGGACTAACTGCTCTCTCCCAAGTGGCCACACACCTCTCCAAAGTGTGCACCGTAGTAATTGCAATGCACTTTTATGACTAAAAGAAGTGTCTTGAACTATAAGGTGCTTTTTAGAACTCTCCTAGCTCTGTCGTTAAGGAACTAGAGCAAGCAGACTTGTAGTTGTTTTGTTTGGAACACAGCTCCGCATCCCCTTGCCATCTCATAATTTCTGTTGTTTTCGCAATACAAAAACGGCCTATTATAAATTGCAATCTGGGTCAGGTGGGCAATATTTGAAAGCTTGTGCAAATGTTCTTCTTAATAGACAAACAGGCTTATTCTGTTCAGGACAGCCCTGGGTATGATGCCATGTCATCTTGTAACTGTATATCAAACGTTGCCCAATTAGCGGGAGGGATGGGGGCAGCTTCTTGTCACGTGCAGTGCTCAAGTTCAGAATGGTTGTCAGTCAAAACCCACAGCCTGAGCTGTAACACAATTTACAGCATGTTACTGTACAGCCTGTCCATTCCAATTTAGGCCCTTATTTGTGCCCAAATCTGCCATTTTTAACCTATATACAGGTACAAGTGTAAAGGGCTACTGATGTAACGTGCTACCAACATCAAGGCATTTGACATTGCACGTTCATAGAACACTAAATGTTGTGTGGCAAACTAGTCCTATGCCTAGCCGGTTAGCTGACCTAAACAACAGTTTCTGTCATCATGAGTGGGTAAAGAAAGACAGTTGTCACCAGCGGTCATAAATGTTTGTGGCAGAGTTATATATAGCCTAGGCCTTATGGCAAAGAGATTCTTAGTAAAGCATCACTGCTGTTGTTATCCAGCAACACCAGAATGCAGCACAGAGAGCAGAACATACTCACTGTACCTTCAAAAGTCTCTTCACTGTGCTTAAAGCAGGGTTGTAGCCTACTTGCCTGCAATCCAAACTGTTATGTACTGCAAACTGAGCTTATCAATTTGTATTTCAGGCAAGGGATGGACAGCTCTGGTCCTGGAGAGCCACATTGTCTGCTGGTTGCAGTGTCCGCTGGTTTACATCCTCAAAGTTTAATCAGAGATTGATTCAGACTTGGGAAACCGGGTGTGTGTACTCTCTGGGCGATCAGAGAATTGAATGGATCAGTTGGGAACATGCGAGAAACAAAAACCAGCTGTACAGTCAGGCAATGTAGCGCTCCGCTATAAAGCAAGCTGCTGGTAACAAAGTGCCAAGACAGCAAAGTACCTCACCCTGGTGCTGTAAGGTTGGGGGTAAAGTATGGGGTGAGGGTTAAAAGTAGAGTTAGGGGTTGAAGTAGCCTAGTTTTTGTTGTTAGACAGCATGGTGAGATAGTGGAGGGACATCACACAAACCGAGATCGAAGATGGCCCGACACTGACCGAACCAAACAACCGTCACGGCTATATAATCGCTGTGACCTCATTTTTCTGAGCCAGTGGTGTCTCTACTCTTCTCTTTATTGGCTGGAAGGTGACAGCAGTTCTTTGAGATGTCAGTGGAATGGGCATTTGTTTTCTTAACTCTGTGATGTTTGTTTGTTAGGTTGACTTGACAGCCAATCACTTCCCGCTTCGTGTTCACCTCCCCTTTAACTGGAGACTGACAATACAATAGGCTGAATATTATACATTATGTGACAGAAATGGTGAAATACACAGCACAGTGTGTTCCCAACTCTCTAACACTTTGAGAGGAGAAGGGGAATAGTAAGCCAAGAGAGTGAGTCGATTACCCCTTCTGTCTTTCTATCCCCATCCCCCTTTCTTGTTACGGACTTAGAGCTTAAATAGAGGAAAACTGGGGGAACTGCCGGAGGGAGATGAGATGACTTACTATACAGTGCACTTAAGTACGTCCAGGGACCAGGCACAGTCTCTCCTTTCAACCTTCAGAAATTCCCCCGACAGTACTGACTGACTGACCGCAGTACTGACTGACTGACCGCAGTACTGACTGACCGCGGTACTGACTGACTGACCGCGGTACTGACTGACTGACCGCGGTACTGACTGACTGACCGCGGTACTGACTGACTGACCGCGGTACTGACTGACTGACCGCGGTACTGACTGACTGACCGCAGTACTGACTGACTGACCGCAGTACTGACTGACTGACTGCTTGATTGATTGATCACAGAACTGCCTGACAGACCACAGGACTGACTCCAGTCCAGTACTGACTGATCTTGGTCTTGTCACTGTCTCATTGGTATACACTAGGTCTTGTGGGTTTTAGTCTTGACTCGAACTCTGGTGTGTTCCTCTTCTAGGTAAATCCCACCTGGCCATCGTTCAGAAGGTGAACAACGAGGGGGAGGGGGATCCCTTCTACGAGGTGCTGGGATTGGTCACCTTGGAGGACGTAATCGAGGAGATCATCAAATCAGAGATCCTGGATGAGTCCGACCTTTATAGTGAGTCAAACTGCACGTCGACAATGGATCAATCCAGAGTCCATTTACTTAAACTGTAGTGAACTGTGTGGAGTGTAATGAGTTAAATTGGGCACGGCCATTAGTAAACCCTACTCTTGGAGAACTACCCTCCTGCAGGATTTGGTTCCAATCCTATTCTAACACATCTGATTCTACTAATCAGCTTCTCCTCAGGACCTTGATTAGCTGAATGAAGTGTGTAACTGCAGGGTTGTACTTGGTGGCATTTGGGCATGGTATGTTTTTATTTAAATGTATTTTGAATACATGTTCCCATTCAAAATGAACTAAATAGTTAAATAAAGGATAAAATAAATAATATGTGTAGGGCTAGAGCAAAAGTCTACCTATTAGCTTCCCAGGGGAGCGTTGGTCTCTCCTACTAAAGATTTGTTTTTCATTGAAAATGTTTGACGATAGTGAATTCACTAGTGTCATGTGCACGTGCTGTAACGTTTTTGACTTGGGGTTATTGTTTATAGGTGCCAGGTAGGTCGGCCTGCCAGATAAATTGTATGATTTTTCCTTTTTGTTTGTGAGGGAATGAGTCCCGTCTGGTCCGTCAAATCTATACCAATGCAAAGGACTGGAAAGTCAACTTTTCATTAACCATTAAAAACATTAGAAATAATTTAAAAACAATTAGCTCTGATGCTGCTGATGGTCATTAGTAGCTTACTAAACTTGTTAACTGTCTGGTACTCAGCACTCTATTGTCGCTCTAATCATTCTGACATCAATTTAAATGTAATCAAAAATCTAATCAAACACTTCATGAGAGCCCATGAGCTCATGTTGCACAACATTTCTATAGGCTATGCAATTGCATGAGAAAACAGTGATGGCCTCTATTAAAAAGAGGATCCCATCAGCTTTCTATAGGCTAGGCCTACTATATTTATTTCTAAACTTTCCTAATATTAA
Source organism: Salmo salar (assembly GCF_965601325.2). NCBI lineage: Eukaryota > Metazoa > Chordata > Actinopteri > Salmoniformes > Salmonidae > Salmo > Salmo salar. The sequence continues at coordinate 80,118,794 of NC_138301.1, read as the reverse complement.
GCACATTGCTTCTCTTTACAACAGGAGTATAGCCTACCTGGCTGGCATGAAAATGAACCACAGGAAAGTGCATAGATGTATTTTTTCCCCTGCCCCTGTTTCGAGTCTGGTGCATGATAATGGTCCATTCTAAATCAAAACAAATTTCATACATATACTAAATATTATATGTAAAGACAAGATTAAATCAAGAACTGTCTGATGGGTTACAGTATTAGCCTATCACTTGTGAATTATAAAATCAGCAAGAAAATAAACGTCCTCTCACTGTCAACTGCGTTTATTTTCAGAAAACTTAACATGTGTAAATATTTGTATGAACATAAGATTCAACAACTGAGGCATAAACTGAACAAGTTCCACAGACATGTGACTAACAGAAATGGAATAATGTGTCCCTGAACAAAGGGGGGGTCAAAATAAAAAATAACTGGTGTGGCCACCAGCTGCATTAAGTACTGCAGTGCATCTCCTCCTCATGGACTGCACCAGATTTGCCAGTTCTTGCTGTGAGATGTTACCCCACTCTTCCACCAAGGCACCTGCAAGTTTCCGGACATTTCTGGGGGGTCCCAGATCCAACAGGTCTCAGACGTGCTCAATGGGATTGAGATCCCGGCTCTTCGCTGGCCATGGCAGAACACTGACATTCCTGTCTTGCAGGAAATCACGCACAGAACGAGCAGTATGGCTGGTGGCATTGCCATGCTGGAGGGGTCATGTCAGGATGAGCCTGCAGGAAGGGTACCACATGAGGGAGGAGGATGTCTTCCCTGTGACACACAGCGTTGAGATTGCCTGCAATGACAACAAGCTCAGTCCGATGATGCTGTGACACACCGCCCCAGACCATGACGGACCCTCCACTTCCAAATCGATCCTGTTCCAGAGTACAGGCCTCGGTGTAACGCTCATTTCTTCGACAATAAACGCGAATCCGACCATCACACCTGGTGAGACAAGAACATGACTCGTCAGTGAAGAGCACTTTTTGCCAGTCCTGTCTTGTCCAGCGACAGTGGGTTTGTGCCCATCAGCGACGTTGTTGCCGGTGATGTCTAGTGAGGACCTGCCTTACAACAGGCCTACAAGCTCTGTCCAGCCTCTCTCAGCCTATTGCGGACAGTCTGAGCACTGATGGAGGGATTGTTCCTTGTGTAACTCAGGCAGTTGTTGTTGCCATCTTGTACCCGTCCCGCAGGTGTGATGTTAGGATGTACCGATCCTGTGCAGGTGTTGTTACACGTGGTCTGCCACTGCAAGGACAATCAGCTGTCCGTCCTGTCTCCCTGTAGCACTGTCTTAGGCGTCTCACAGTAAGGACATTGCAATTTATTGCCCTGGCCACATCTGAAGTCCTCATGCTTCCTTGTAGCATGCCTAAGACACGTTCACACAGATGAGCAGGGACCCTGGCCATCTTTCTTTTGGTGTCTGTAGAAAGGCCTCTTTAGTGTCCCAAGTTTTCATAACTGTGACCTTAATTGCCTAAAGTGTCAGTGTCTTAATGACCGTTCCACAGGTACATGTTCATTAATTGATTATGGTTCATTGAACAAGCATGGGAAACAGTGTTTAAACCCTTTACAGTGAAGATCTGTGAAGTTATTTGGATTTTTACGAATTATCTTTGAAAGACAGGGTCCTGAAAAAGGGACATTTCTTTTTTTGCTGAGCTTATATTATCACTTGTGAATGATGCCCAGCATAAGAAACAATACCTTTTTTTGTGACTTGTTCGAATCATAGTCGCACACCTCATGTTGCCTAGCCCATAGGCCTATATGTTTTGATAAGGTTTTTATCACAACTAAAGTGGCCAAATTACTTCTTAAAATTAAGCACATTAATCTGCTTTACAAGGCATGTAGAGCCTAACTGGGCTACATAAGCAGTGTGTGAATTTCAAGTTTGGGGAAGATGATTTTCACCATAAAAATGCACATTTATAATAAGAACAATACATGAATAATCGTATTTGCGGTCACTTTTGATAATGGTGTTTTCCACCATCCTATGCTAATAATGTGGAGAAATAGGCTTATAGTTTATCACATTTTAAGCTAAATGTTCTGATCTGTTGCATCATCCTCATTGAGAAAAATGCTGGCTATTTAATAGGAAATGAATAGGTAAGCGCCCCATTGGGAGGAGAAGCACTGAGACGGTTCAGACAAATTCAGGGCTGTCACAACACGGGTCAGTGCTAAACATGTTAGTTGCCGGTTTCCCTCTCCTCTCTCCAGCTGACAATAGGAACAGAAAGAAGGTGGACCCTAACAAGAGAACGCGTGACTTCTCTGCTTTTAAACACACGGAGAACGAGTGCAAGGTGAAGATCTCTCCCCAGTTGATGCTGGCTGCGCATCGCTTCCTGGCTACAGGTGAGTGGACTGTCATAAGCACGTATGAGCCTTCCTAATGTCTTATAATACGTTTTGGAATAAATGGTCTCTCTAAATCAATGAAAATATCTATTTGTATCAACGGAACAGCTGGTATTTAGTCTGGATGATTATGGGATTAGACATAATTCTCATCACAAGTCTTATGATGCATTATAACCGCGTCTTAATGCATTATACGCCCTTTAAGTGTTACTGATCTGTCTGAATTGAAGGCGCTATCTGTAAGTCTGATTTCCGGGTGTGTCTCTCTCCCCATTCAACCCTCACCCCCTCTCTCCTTTCCAACAGAGGTGAGTCTGTTCAGTCCCTGTCAGGTCACTGAGAAGGTGTTACTGAGGATCCTGAGGCACCCTGATGTCATCCAGGAGATCAAATTCAATGACAGCGACAAGCGATCCGCTCTACACTACATCTACCAGAGAGGCAAACCTGTCGACTACTTCATACTCATACTGCAGGTACCCAGTACTCTCTCGCTCTCGCTCGCTCTCTCACACACCTCTACATCTGGCATAGAGGCAAACGTATATCGACTACTTTGTACTCATACTGCAGGTACACTCACACATGTGCAAAACACACACGCACTTAAACTGCAATACCACATTGTGGCATCTGTCCTAGTTTTACAGGTTTTATTTATTTAACCTTTATTTAACTAGGCATGGTAGACAGGTAGACTGCTCACTAACAGCTTTAAACACACACACGCAATCTGTCTGAAATCTGACTTGCCTACTACTTAATAAAACTGCATACTGTTGACTAATCGTACTACGTACTATTTAGAATGTACTGTTTAGTAAAATCGAAGCACTAAGTAACAAATATCAACATACTAAGCCATACTGAGAATTCATAATTTAATGCGTAATTGCATTGATTCCTGCCATTCGTTCATTCTGGTAAACTCGTCACCATATCTGATTATCAGCTGTTGTCAAGCACGTGGGTCTCAAGACGATTCTCTTCCTCAACAGTGTGCTGCAAATTCTACTAGATGACAAGCCGAAATGTATGAAATCCTTGTATTTAAAGCATAAAACATTTTTGAAATTTCACGTACTGTAAAGTACGTTCTATTTTTGCATACCCAAAATCTCTACTATTTACAACGCAAGTACAGGTATTCAGACACAGCCACAGACTTCTTGACTGTGAATTAGGCTCAACTGTGTGGTTCCTTTGCTGTGACTCAGCCAACTGGCTTTAGCTGTTTAAGTGTACAGCACAATGTACAGAGCCTAGTGAAAGTCTACACACCCCTTGTTGTACAATGTTCAGATTTAGGGATTCATTTAGATTTATTTTTTTGTACTGATCTACTCCACATATTTCAAAGTGAAAGAAAGTTAGAGAAATGAATCAATTAAAAATAAAGTAACGAAGATGTCTTGATTGCGTATGTCTTCACACCCCAGAGTTAATATTTGGTAGAAGCACCTTTAGCTGTCTATTAACTCTTAAGGCAACCTATGTCATTAGTTTTTGACAAAATTGCCCAAGCTCAGTCATTTTTTTTAAGCAGATTTAAGTGCTTACAGGTGTGTGTGTGTGTGTGTGTGTGTCAGTCAAGTGACCTTGTGTGACGCTTAGCTGTGGGGCAGACCTGCCCTTCACTAATTGATCCCTTTAATGTAAGGAGAAACCGAAAGAGGGAAGAGGAGGAGAGAGAGAGGGAGGATTGGAAAGGGGAGGAAAATACAGTTAAAGTCGGAAGTTTATATACACTTATGTTGGAGTCATTAAAACTCGTTTTTCAACCACTCCACAAATTTCTTGTTAACAAACTATAGTTTTGGCAAGTCGGTTAGGACATCTACTTTGTGCATGACACAAGTCATTTTTCCAACAATTGTTTACAGACAGATTATTTCCCTTATAATTCACGGTATCACAATTCCAGTGGGTCAGAAGTTTACATGCACTAAGTTGACTGTACCTTTAAACAGCTTGGAAAATTCCAGAAAATTATGTCATGTCTTTAAAAGCTTCTGATAGGCTAATTGACATAATTTGAGTCAATTGGAGGTGTACCTGTGGATGTATTTCAAGGCCTACCTTCACACTCAGTGCCTCTTTGCTTGACATCATGGGAAAATCAAAAGAAATCAGCCAAGACCCCAGAAAAAAAAATTGGAGACCTCCACAAGTCTGGTTGATCCTTGGGAGCAATTTCCAAATGCCTAAAGGTACCACGTTCATCTGTACAAACAATAGTACGCAAGTTTAAACACCATGGGACCACGCAGCCGTCATACCGCTCAGGAAGGAGATGCGTTCTGTCTCCTAGAGATGAACGTAGTTTGGTGCGAAAAGTGCAAATCAATCCCAGATCAATAACAAAGGACCTTGTGAAGATGCTGGAGGAAACGGGTACAAAAGTATCTATAGCCACAGTAAAACGAGTCCAATATCGACATAACCTGAAAGGCTGCTCAGCAAGGAAGAAGCCACTGCTCCAAAACCGCCATAAAATGCCAGACTACGGTTTGCAACTGCACATGGGGACAAAGATCATCGTTTTTGGATAAATGTCCTCTGGTCTGATGAAACAAAAAATTGAACTGTTTGGCCATAATGATCATTGTTATGTTTGGAGGAAAAAGGGGGAGGCTTGCAAGCCGAAGAACACCATCCCAACCGTGAAGCACGGGGGTGGCAGCATCATGTTGTGGAGGTGCTTTGCTGCAGGAGGGACTGGTGCACTTCACAAAATAGATGGCATCATGAAGTAGGAAAATTATCTGGATATACTGAAGCAACATCTCCAGACATCAGTCAGGAAGTTAAAGCTTGGTCGCAAATGGGTCTTCCAAATGGACAATGACCCTAAGCATACTTCCAAAGTTGTGGCAAAATGGCTTAAGGACAACAAAGTCAAGGTATTGGAGTGGCCATCACAAAGCCCTGACCTCAATCCAATAGAAAATTTGTGGGCAGAACTGAAAAAGCTTGTGTGAGCAAAGAGGCCTACAAACCTGACTCAGTTACACCAGCTCTGTCAGGAGGAATGGGCCAAAATTCACCCAACTTATTGTGGGAAGCTTGTGGAAGGCTACCTGAAACGTTTGACCCAAGTTAAACAATTTAAAGGCAATGCTACCAAATACTAATTGAGTGTATGTGAACTTCTGACCCACTGGGAATGTGATGAAAGAAATAAAAGCTGAAATAAATCATTCTCTCTACTATTATTCTGACATTTTACATTCTTAAAATAAAGTGGTGATCCTACCTGACCTTAAACAGGGAATTTTTACTTGGATTAAATGTCAGGAATTGTGAAAAACTGAGTTTAAATGTATTTGGCTAAGGTGTATGTAAACTTCTGACTTCAACTGTAGAATGTTGAGTGAGTGAGTGACTCTTTAACATCATTCTCATTCAGACAAGAATCACATCCCTTTTTAAGTCAGCACTATGCTGCATCAGGCACACACACATCAGTCCACTCTGACTGCAGACCGTAAAAGCCTGCAGTGTTTAGACTAGTGTGTTTGCCTAGCCCACAGACACACTGCCTCACAGAGCACATCATTAAATCATAGCCTGGAGTTCCGCTCCCTTAATGGCGGTCGGGCAAAGGTTAACCCTCCCCTCACACACACACACACCCTACCCCATGCTGATTCACTGGGGGGATTACCCAGATCACCCTGGGGAAGAGATCGGGGCGATGAGTCTTAAACGGCCCTGGGTTATCAGTCATTTCAGCATGGCTGTCAGTGTGTGTAATTGTGCAAGGTTTTAATCTCTTCTAAGAAAGGGCAAGGCACTACAAGTGTACATACCATAGCATACCACAATACACACAGACGATACATCAACACAACACATAGACCAGGGGTACTCAAGTGCTATTTATTGTTTACATAACCCTCCACTGACACTCATATAGCTGCCGACGTTATTCATGACCTTGTATCCCAGGCTGAGACAGAGTCACCTGAAGCAGTAAAGCTAATCATGGGGAACTTTAACCATCATATCAGCAATATGTTACTTGTCCTACCTGAAATTAAGCCTGTCTGGACCTCTGTTATGGTAGCATCCCAGGTGCGTATTTTTCCAAGGCGCTACCCAATCTTGGGGGTTCAGATCATAACATGGTTCAGCTCATCCCATCTACTGAAGCCCTCCAGGACTGTTTTGAGTCCACTGACTGGGCGGTCCTGACGGACAGAACCAATGACCTGGAAGAGGCAGCGCGTACTGTCTCAGAGGGCATCCGTTTCTGTGAGGATCTCGTTATTTCTAAAAAAGATAGTCAACATCTTCCCCAATAATAAACCGTGGGTAACTCAGGAATTAAAAGAGCTCCTCAACCAGAAAAAACAAGTGTTTTAAATCAGTGCAAGGCAGCATACGAAGACAAATTAGAAAACCTTTTCGAGGACAGTAGGAAAGGCTGGCAAGGGCTACAAACCATCACAGGCTACAAACCAATGAGACATTGTATGACCATTGAAATGACCTTGCTTTAGCAAATGATTTGAACAGTTTCTATTGTAGGTTTGATGTGTGATTTTACTTCGCAGCAGAAAGTGGCCTTGGACAGTAGAGACAGCATACCAGCTGTTGATGTACAGATTTCTCTGAATGACGTCAAGCAATATTTTCAACGTGTCAAGCAAACGAAAATCATATGGTCCAAAAGGCATCAGCAGCAAGGCAGTTCAGGCATGCGCAGACGAGCTCGCATTACCGTTCCAGAAGCTGTTCCAGCTGTCACTGAACTGTGGGATAATTCCAGTCTTATGGAAAAAGTCTACTGATTGTCCCAATACCTGAAAAGAACGAAAAGATCTGTACCTATGAAATGTTTTGGAAAAAGAAATTGAAAAAGAAATTCTCTCTAGTCTCCCATCCCAAATTAGAACCAAACCAATTTGCCTACCGTGCCTCTATGGCTGTTGATGATGAGTTACTGGTCAAGCTGAACAATATCTACGAACATTTTAGAAAAGGAAAATAGTCTAGTGAAATTGTGTTCATTGACTTCAGTAGCGCGTTTAACACCATCCAACACCACCTACTGGTGGATAAGCTGGTGAATTTGGGTGTCAGCTCTCTACTGATCAAGTGGATAAAAATGTTTCTTGAATAGTTTTCTTGAAATAAACGTTAAGAAAACGAAAGAGTTGGAAATTGATTTCAGAAGGAACAAAACTCCACCACCACCTACGAAGATCAATGGGGAATCAGTCGATAGAGTGACCACATATAAATACCTGGGAATCCAAATAGACAAACTGAAATGCAAGATCTGTGCCTTTGCAAAGATGAAGAAATTACAACAGATAATGTTTTTCTACGCAAACTGAACCGTTTTAATGTCGAACCGCCAAATCTTACAAATGTTCTGTAAATCTGTCCTCCAGAGTGTGCTGTCCTTTGGTCTGATATGCATGTTTGGAAACAAGACCAAGTCAAGCTTCAGCGCTTAAGACAGCGGGAAGGATAATTGGTATAGATCAAGAATCAGCCATCAACCTGTACACAAACCTCCTAAAACTTGATTTTACAGGACAGATCCCCTTCACTGAAAACTCAGTCATGGCAGCAGCCGGACAAGGGGAAAGAGCCTTCTTAAAAAGAAAATCAAAACAGATAGATATGGGGACTTTTTATTCCAACAGCCATTAGGCTGTGTGGTATTAGGTTGCTTCTTGTGTAAATATTTTCTGTCTGGATTTTAATGATTTGTATGTCTGTCTGTTGGTCCCTCGAGTATACAGCGTATTGCACTTTCACTTTTAAATGTGTAGCTATGGCACTTTTAATTAATTTTGTTGTGTGGTTTCTGTGTTTTCATGTTTTATGTACCGTCTTTTTAAGCAGATGGGATAATAAAGTTGACCTGAATCTGAAGTATTTGAGAAGGTCCAGTCACACACTTCCTTGGTGGCAAAGGTCTGGATGGATAATGTAATTTATCGGTGTAGTAACAAACCCCAAACTGTTCTCTCAGCCAACAAGAGGGGTGTGAACATTTTGTACTTTTAAAGCTAATTTCCCGCAATTTTTCACATTTAGCATGCAGCAGAGATTTTTTGTTGTTGCTGTTTTAAAGCAAATTTTCTGCAGTTCTACACATTCTTCCATGTCTTGTGTGTGTTTATGATACCAGGGGACGAAGCCCGACCGTGTGGGGAAAAAAATAAAACATTTCTGTGTGTGTTGTTTTATTGATGACACCCAAGGTGACACTGTAGATACAGGTACAGCAACATGAGCACAGTTGCTCTGGTTTCACTATTCAGGAAGGTGTGTGTGCACGGTTGTGTGTGTATGTGTCATCTGTTGGGGGTCATTGGGGGGGTGTGTGTGTGTGTGTGTGTGTGAGTGAGAGAGAGAGACACTGGAACCTCAGCATGCACACCTGCACTGTGATATAATATTGATGAGACCGCCAGGGTTCTCTCTTACCTTGGTAGGAAGGCTCAGTCATAGAAACGTAGCAGATAGATCAGACAACATTAGCAGTAGAAATAGAATCATAATAATCCATAATTATCATGTTATAATAATCCTGGTCAGATGCTCAGGCTTAACTTGACGACTGCATAAATCGTGCATTGATGTCAATGTAGAAACATAGTAGATGGAAGAGACAACACCACTGAAGCAGTAGAAACGCTGCATCTCTGCATGTTCACTTTGTCCGACAGATCTGTGTGTGTTAATGTATATGAAATAAAGGTAAATCCCTGCACGCTGATGAATGCTCTTGCGGTTTTATTGTGCAAACTACTCATCAGTGTGTGGGTATCTATCTTTATTTAATTGGTTTACTTTTTGTTCACAGCGCCTGCAAGTCAGTGTATGTTGCTTTGAAACTCTGTGTGTGTGTGTTCCTCAGGGGCGTGTGGAGGTGGAGGCTGGAAACGAGAACATGAAGTTTGAGACAGGACCCTTCTCCTACTATGGAGTCATGGCTCTTAGCTCACCATCACTGGGTGAGCACACACACACACGTAATGTATATATGATCAGACCACAGACACAAGCAATGCACATGCCACAGAGATACACACGGCACAGAGATACACACCTAGACTCTCTCTTTTTCCCCCTTCCTCTCACATACACAAACAATGTGATAACTCTCTGTGCGCTTGCCTCTGTCTAAACTTGTTTCAGTCAGATAGTGTTTCTAGTCTTCAGCATTTCGGCCTTAAATTTTTATTCCTGAAACACCAGCTTCGCTGACCAACATCCAGAAATGCTCAACTCAAACACCCACACGCCAGAAGGGACAGGGGAAACGATCCAACTAGCACTGTGCACAGCTCACAATGAGGTGTGTGTGTTAGCAAAGCTCACAAGTAGGTGAGTGTGTGTAATCACTTGGGTTTTAGGAGATCCAACAGACAGAAATGTGATCCACAGCTGATGTAATAAACAGGTAGAAAGAAACGTACACCACTGTTACCTAGGGCTGTTGCGGTGACCGTATTACCACCACACCGGCGGTCGAGAATCATGAAGGCAGTCAAATTCCACGTGACCATTTAGTCATGGCAATTAGGCTTCTCCAGGCTCTGATGCTGCTGATGGTCATTAGCAGCCTACCAAACTTGATAACTGCCTGGTATTCAGCACTCTATTGTCCTCTAATCACTCTGACATCAGTGCAAATGTAATCAAAAATCTAATCGAACACTGAGAGAGCCCATGAGCTCATGTTGTACAACATTTCTATAGGCTATGCAATTGCCTGAGAAAACAGAGTGATGGCCTTTATTAAAGGGTGGGAGGCCAAATTTCTCACATATATTATTTAGTATATGTAAAGACAAGATTAAATCAAGAATAATCTGATGGGTGACAGTATTCGCCTATATTTTTGCGACTTTTTTTGAATCGTAGTCGCACACCTCATGTAGCCTAGCCCATAGGCCTGTATGTTTTGTTAAGGTTTGTATCACAACTGAAGTGGCCAAATAACTTCTCAATATTAAGCTAATTAATCTGCTTTACAAGGGCATACATAAGCAGCGTGTGAGTTTTCGAGTTTGGGGAAGATAGCTTTCACCATAAAAATGCACATTTATGATAAAAGCATGACATGCTTTATTGCATTTGCGGTCACTTTTGATAATAGCGTTTTCCAGCTAATGGAACATTCTCACTTATAGCCTACTGCTGTGTGAGCGCATTGCTGCGCTTATAATGTGAAGAAATAAACTATTAGGCTATCAACATTTTAAGATAAACATTCTGATCTGTTGCGTTTGCCTCATTACTTTTAAAAAGTTTTTTTGACGCTAGTGGTTGTATTAATTTGGGATCTATCGCATCCCACAACTGTCCCAGACTATGTTTGGAATATTTCTCACACAGAATAGAATAGGTCGGTTTTTGTACTATGGGGGATAGTAGATTGACATAGGCTAGTACTTTTGCTGTTCGTTAGGCCTACTCATCTTATTGGCTGACGAAAGTAAATGTGGACAGTTCTTCCAATATCTTCAATATGCGCCTCGGAATTGGATAAGGACGCGCACAGTTGCGTCCCTGATGTTTATGTCTTCACTTGTAGCCTGTGAAAAAAAAACAATCACGTGATGGAGAGCCATGTGAGTGAGAAGTGCTTTGGAGCATGCAGCACTCGGGGAGAAGGGCACATCGCAGCACTCCGACACAATGGTCACTGGCCGCAAAAGGCATGGATTTTTTTAGGATGCGTTGCGGCCACACAAAGGGGATGCCGACAGGAAATTCGAGGCATTATCAAATGCTAGTCACATTGTGAATGAGAGACTGATGTAGTGTGTACAGCCTGCGCAAGAACCAAAGCAGAGCTCATGCCTTTCACGCAACTTTGTTCAGATCATCATTAGTCGCATCATGCAGCCTTACAATGTATTAAAAATCAAAACATATAGCCCAACGTTTGTTGAACAACTGAAGTTACATTAATAACTCTAAATTAAGCATATAGGAGTACCTATTTCTTTGTTAACCGCTCAACGCAGAATAACCGCATGTGCACACTCAAATCGTTTGGAGAAAATATAATTTTTATATTTTATTCGGCTTTGTTCAATTGTTTTCTTCATACTATAAAATAATATAAAATAATGCCACGTCTGCTAAATGAACTAGTGTAGCCCACAGCCATTTGGCATAGCCAGATCAGGACCTAACATAAGCAAAACTCAGTATGCTATTCAGTTCTTCTGAATAATACTACATTTTCTTCATATCATGTTCCTTTAGACCTGTCTAAAATAAATATGGAATTTATTGTGAAGGTGTAGGCTATATTACATGGATTTATTATAATTTTTTTAATGTATATGTTCCAAAGTTCTGCATCAGTGGCTTGTAGGCTATGTGTGTAAGCCAGTAGATGCTAAATTTGTTTATGTTAATTAATGGTCAATTGCTGTGAGACCAACAGTTATTTGCTTGACAATCACCGGCTGATGCAATTTCGTGACCGCCACAGCCCTAGTGTCACCTATAAAGGACAAGGGGTGTGTGTGTGTGCGCGCGCCAATGATGGGGGTGTGTGCATATCTGAGAGAGCATAGTTGGCTGAAGGGTGATGACGCCACAGTGCTGGAGGAGAGAAATGTATTGCTTAGTCCAGATACTTTAGAAACGCTGATGACACCTAGTGGTCAGATACCAGTATGACTAGCAGACATAGCTGCTCTGAAATATATTATCTAACTAGGCAAGTCAGGTAAGAACAAATTCTTATTTACAATGACGGCAAAACTCGGACGACGCTGGGCCAATTGTATGCTGCCCTATGGGACTCCCAATCACGGCCGGTTGTGATACAGCGTGGAATCAACCAGGGTGTCTGTAGTGACTCCTCGAGCACTGACATGCAGTGCCTTAGACCGCTGCAGCACTCGGAAGCATACTCGGAAGCATCTACATAATCAATGTAGAGATGCTGTAAGTCATATAAATGGATGGAGATGAGCTTTCAATGTTGCCAGTAGTGTAGTACCTCTGTAGATGGTGTTACACATGCAAGCATGAGCAGAGTAGGTTCTGGTTGTCAAAAGCCTGTTAAATGTTAAATCATCTTTCTCTCTCTCTGTGATAGCCTTCTCTGTGCTTTGTGTGCGCAGCATCTATGTAATGTGTGTGTGCATGCGCTATATGATGTGCACTGTACTACTGCCTACATGTGTCAAACTGTGTCCAACTCATGTCAGCGTCTGATGTCACTCAGTTACGCCCCTCCCATTGGGCAATCTGCCCCCTCCAATCCGACAGCAGGCCTTCGTTGACCTGTGAAAATGACGAGTCACCCGGGGCGAATCTGAAATTGCATCCTATCCCCTATGTAGTGCACTACTTTATGCCATAGCCTTATGTGGCTAATCCTGGCCAAAAGTAGTGCACTATAATAGGGAATGGAGTGCCATTTTGGACACAGCCTCAGTGAATGGTTCACTAAATGATGTATTGAGGTGAAAATGTCAATGTGCTCTGTGAAGGAGAAAGGTTTCTCTCTTCAGGGCACCCTACAGTGCTGTTAACCACTACAGTGCTGTTACTGCCTATCGCTGATTAAACGAGAGCGTCTTTCTCTCTCCCCCCTTCTCCCACTCTTCGCTCAGCCGTAACTCCCCCTCTCTCCCCATCAGTGGCGTCCCCTCCTCCACGACGTCTCTCTTTAAAGAGATTCTCTCTGTTCTCTCGCTTCCCAGGTAAAGAACCAACCGCCCCGAGGGGAGGGGTAACATGAGGGAGGGAGGGGCCACTTTTTATCCCAAGATCACCTTTTTTGTTTCCCTCCCATCATCCTCTTCTTCAGAGCCCTGCTCCAGCAAGTACAACCTGATAGACAGACAGCCTAGAGATCCACTAGAATATCAATACTTTACATTTAGGGTCAGTTATACCAAGTGTTTGCCTTACCTGCTTTTCTTTGAAGTAGAATAAAATAGGAAAACGTTCTGCTCTTACCTCCCAAGATGTTATTCTTCTCTCATTCTGTGTTTGTTTTATTCCCTCTGAAAACCAAAGGGTGCAAAGCCTTAGTAATCTAATCAGGCCTTACTGTGAGTCAGCTATCGAGAGCATTAGTTAGAGCAGGGTTTCCCATACTCGGTTCTGGGGCCCCCTCTGGATGCACGTTTTGGTTTATGCCCTGGCACTACACAGCTGATTCAAATAACCAACTCATCATCAAGCTTTGATTTTGAATCAGCTTGGGAAACCCTGCTCTAACGCTCTCCTCCAGCACTCGATAGCCGACTCACAGTAGCCTGGTGAAACCAGACTGAACACTGCGCTCGTTATTGTTTCACTTAATGTCACTGGTTTAACGACTCACAGGAGCCGTAATGGTTAAACGTTGAATGCCGCTCGAGATGAGTCAGCTGCGCTAATCCTAGCTAATAGTGTATTGTTAGCATAATATTTGCGTCTAATACTATTTAATGCCGATTTATGCTCCACTATACCATCTGGTGGAGTAGGATGGTATTGAATTAATAGGTTGGTGGACAAGTCGGTGCTCTGCAGTGGTCTCTCTCTCTTAGTGACTGAGTGATGTGGTGAGGTTCTACTTGCAGTTCTTACTCGGCCGATGACTGCTGATGATGGCAGCTGAGCCCTATGTGCTTTTGACAGATTGTATGCCACGTCAGGTCACATCAGTGGGTTTGTCCTCAGTCAGCAGGGCAGAGCAGAGCAGCCTGGGACAACGTCACTCAGTTGACAGGCCCTGTTCCAATAAGGTAAGGGTTAAGTTGAAGTTACATGCATATTATGCGTCTTTCCTTCCTTCCTTTCCTTCCTTCCTTGGTCTCTTCCTTGGAATACTCACTGATCTGGTTTCCTCAGTACTGCTTTCACCAGTGACGTGGAAGGAAGGAAGGAAGGATGGAGGGAAAGAAAGAAGGAAGGAAGCATTATCGTCATATTGGAGCAGTGTCAGGGACTTGACATGGGTGATTCCAATTTCTTCAGACCTGTGTCAGAGCTGGACTACACAGTACCGACTGAGGAAGAGGAGGAATAGAGGAGGAAGGAAGAAACTTGCTGGATGGGGCTCTAGGTGGAGCCACTCTGCTCCACGGCACTACCTCTCATATCTGACCTCTAACCCCTACTAGTTGCCCTAACCACTGGTCCAGGGTCAGATGTTTCCTTATTACCGCATTGGTTACATTTTGGGTAATCTGATACTAGGTCTGTGGTTAAAGGCATCTTCTACTGTATCTTGTGCGATTACCTGATCCTGTCACTAGCATAGAATTAGAGTTCTATGGTCACTACTCACTCACTTCAAAGAAATCACCAAACTACTTCTGACCCACTTACTACTTCCTATACCATATAGTTCCCTAACCCCTTCCCCTAGGCACTAGATCTGAAAAGAGCATATACATATAGGCAATAGGATGACAGTTCAACCCAGCCTACCAAAAGACACGGTGATACTATTACCATTTTGTCAATACCTATCCAATGTTTTTAGATGTGTGCCTAGAAGGAACGAGCTAGGGGTCAAAATTGGAACAGGGCATGCATCACTCACTACACACTCCTTAACCCCAACTTACCCAACCACGAACACTCGTACACAGTTACGACCCCCCCACCCCACCTCCCCCCATGCCAATCAGAGCCTCATTTGCATGGCATGCCTGGCGAGCCGATCTCTGAGCCACGGTGAACGCTCAGGAACACCAAAACGCCCACAGGTGACTTGGTTAAGCACAGAACCATCGTTGATTAGTTGCCATAATGCCATTTCTCCTGATCCTGGCTGTTGATTGGTCCCCATCACCCCCTATACTTGATGTGATATGGGGAAGCCTAACACCTGATATAATCCCTCCCTCCCTCCCAGCATATAGTCATAATTTAACCCCATCCTCCCCTGTAATCACCAATCATACTCAACCTTCATCTTTGGGTGTGCATATGTTTGTGTTGCTGTGTTGTGCATATATACCTGTTGCTCTCTGTGATGCTGTGTGTATACATTTGCATTGCTGTGTGTACAATGCTGTGAAAAGATATTTGCCCCCTTTCATAAATATTCTCGATTTTAGCATATTTTTGACTATGATTTTTACCAGATCTTCAACCAAAACCTAATATTAGATAAAGGGAACCTGAGTGAACAAATAACACTAAATGGTGATACTTATTTAATTTCTTTAATAAACAAACTTATGCGACACCCAATGCCGCTATGTGAAAACTAATTGCACCCTTACACTCGTTGAACTGGTTGCGCCATCTTGATCTACAATGGCTGCAACCAAACGCTTCCTGTAGTTGCTGATCAGTCTCACACCTATAGTACCAGTCAAAAGTTTGGACACATGCATTCCAGGTGTCTACCTCATGAAGCTAGTTGAGAGAATGCCAAGAGTGTGCAAAGGATGGCTAGGTCTGGACTTTGACTAGTTCATTCCAAAACAACAACAAACAAATATTGCTTTTCAGCCATTCTGATGCAGACTTGCTCGTGTGATTTCGATCATTGTCTTGCTGCATGACCCCGCTGCCCTTTCGCGTCAAATCATGGACCTAGTGCCTGACATTCTCCTTTTTAGAGTTCTCTGTAAGGGAGCAATTGCTTTTTCACACAGGGGCATTGGGTGTTGCGTAACTTGGTTTATGAAATAAAATAAAAGTATCAAAATGTTATTTGTTCACTTTTTCATGGCACTGTAGGTGTGACAGCACGTGTTGTGTGTTCACTAACCTCCAGTATCCGTCTGGTGATCGAAACCATACTGTAGTGTTTGTCATTAACTTAATGTCTCTGTCGTTGCTGTCAGCCGTGCCAAATACTGTTTATATTGCTCTGGCTACTCTCACTACAATCATATCCTCCTACTGTCTCTATCCCATCAATAGACAATCTCATTCTCTTTTCATGTTGATTTCTCTAATTCACTGTTCTGTGTGTGCCTGAATGTGCATGTGTGTGTTTTATGTACTGTGTGCGTGCTTGTGTGCATTATTGCAAATGTGGATGTGTGAGCCCGTGGGAATGTGCGTGTTTGTGTACTTTGTGTGTGTGGGTTATCCCCAGCTCACCCGCTCTCTCCCTCACCGTATCTCAGAGTTCCGTTCTCCTACTCACGCGAGTGGTCTGAACCGCTCGGCGTCGCTAAGCTGCACTGAGCGTGGCGCTTCCGGAGAATGCGGCTCAGTAACTGCTAGCAACACGCAGCTCACCGCCTGCCAGTACACACCAGACTTCTACGTACGGGCTCTCACTGACCTGCAATATGTCAAGGTAACTCTCTCACCTTTAACCTCTAACCCCTGCCAGTGCCATGGAAATGGAAAAACTACAATGGGAAAAGGCCCTATTTCTACAGTTGTGCTGGTTTAAAAGTTACAATTTCTGCAGCACAGGCATTTGAAAAGAAAGTCGTTAATGTGACAAACTCTCTCGCAGTGACGTCTCCAAATTTTGTTTACAATTATCTAAGACTAACCCATGTAATGAAACGGTGACCTGAAATATTTCAGAAATTAGCCCAGACATTTCAGCCCACTATTCAGCTCTGCTGAGAAACGTTTTACCAGCCCAACTGAATGGCCAGCAGTGGTGTAGTGGAGGGTAAGCACACGTAAACGCTGTTTATGCAGCTTTTTTATTTTGCAGGAGCGTTTACCCACCTTTTGCAGAAAAATGCATTCAAAGTATAGGGAGCGTTACATCTCTGAGGGCCAGTGCACCCTGGGTTGTCCCTGTGATGATGATTGGCTGTTCAATACCTCCTATACCATGACGCCATACTCTCTCAAAGCACGCTTTGCAGTCTCTCTCATATACTTGTTCTTCCTCTCCTCCCTCTTCCTAACACTCTCTTTCCTCTCCTCAGATCACTCGTTCTCAGTACCAGAATGGTCTGCTGGCGTCGAGGCTGGACAGCACCCCCCAGTCCCCCGAGGGCAGCCACCCCCGTCTGGACAGCACCTCTGCTCTCCCGCTCCCCATCACCCCACCAGCCCCTCCCCGTACCCCCCTCCCCCTGGCCACCACACCTTTCAAGCGCCCCCTTGCTCTCCCCCAACCCACCCCCCCTCCCACCAACCGTACCCCCTTACCCCAAACCACCACTCCCACTCAAGTCAACCCCCGCCCGGCCCTGCCCCTATCCACCCCTCCTCCCACCAAAGGCACCCCTCTTCCTCAAACACCTCCTCCTCCCTCCTCGGGTGCACGCACCACTCACCCGCCTCCGCCCTCCACCTCCTCTCTCCCCCACCCACCTCTTCCCTGCACCTCTCTCCCCCCCAAATCCCCCTCTTCCGCGAGGCCAGGGGGGGAGAACGGGCCGGGTGAGAAGACCTCTCTGCTCTCTGAGCAGCCGCAAAACTGCGTAAGCGGCACACGCAGGCCCAGCTACCCACAAACACACACACAACACCCTCACACACACCAACACCTACACACACATGTGCACACCATCAGTCACGCACACACAGAGAGCACCATCTGACAACAACCCCTGTGGGGGGATGGGGGGGTTGTTAAGATTTGTAAAAAATGAATGCACACACAAGTTTTGTTGGCCGTGGACTGACTACCCCTGGAGCACTGGAAGATTCTAAGGTGCATTGTGGGAATCCTCATGTCTCTGTCCTCCTATCCGCCCACCTACCTCTCAAGATGGGGTGAAGAGAGAGAGAGAGAGACGGGGAACACTGGTGCATTACACACTTGTGCAGAGGTCCTTGTGTGTGATGTATCTCGTCTCAGTCATACGGTTCAGTGCGTGTGTATGCAATGTGTGTTTGCCAGTTTTACGGTGGCTGCAGGCACAGTCTGGGATCAGCTTTGTTGGTGGGGAGGACGGGGGAGGAGGGTTGAGGAGGGGGAGATAGACCACCACGTATAGCATGTTTATAATATGTGTTGATTCTCTGCACTTCGGTTGTCGGTATAAATAAATATAGAAATATGACCTGTAGTGACAGCAAAATATGTTTTTAAAGAGAAATGTAGTGATATTTAGAGATTCATGCATTTTTAGCTTAGTGTTCACTGTGAATTCTCACCTACACGCACCTGGGTTCTCTAAAACACTTCCTGACTTCCTGTACCACTCCCCTCCCACATGCTCCGTTTCCATGGAAATGACATTCAACCCCCCCCCCGAACACAAATGGAACATTCTCAGGAGGGATTTCTAGAATCTTGGTTTATTTTTTTGTTTATTTTTGGTGTCTGTTCTTTATTTCTTGCAAATATGGCAATTTCCAAAAAAACTTTAGTATTAGGGGATTGTTGAGTTTGGAGCCTGTTGACACGGGCTCGACAGGAGTGTAGTGGTTTGTGTGTGTACCTCCTGAGCTGTCTCTCATTTCGGAAAGTTTATGAAATGAAACAGCCATACAAGTGGTTGATCACAGGCCTACCAAGCTGGGGTGGAGGGCGGGGTTGCTGGAGGGGAGGAGTTGGCTGGCTAATTGACTGACGGGTGGGTTTGTTTACCATGAACCCACCTCCTAACCAGAGATGTGAAGTATATTATATGATTAATTATTTAAATATGAATATATTTATTTTGCATTACAGATTACTTTTGTATGTATTTTGAGATTTATTTGATGTCAATGTTTTATATTCTATCGATTTTGTTTTTCTTTTGTTGAAGACTTTCAAAACTCCATGTACTGTGACTGATGACACTGACACTCCTGAACAGAGACTTTGCTACTGTACTGCAACCAACTCCCCCAGAACCTACAAACTCTCAAACACACCTAACTGAACAGAGCTCAATTCAACTATGATACTAGCTCCCCTTTCTTTTTGTATTATTGTATAATTTCCCTATGATATTAGCTCAGCTTCCTATTTGTGAACATGGCTCAATTCAACTACAGTACTAGCTACTTTTCCTGTTTGTATAATTTCACATAATAAGCAGTGGACTAGCATTTGGGTGGCTGAGACACTGTGGTTTAACATGATTGGTTGCTTTGGAGTGATGTCACGAGTGTTATTGTGTGATGTCACAATGGAATCTAGAAGTCACTGTTTTCAGGGGTGATGTCACTATGGAGTTAAAAATTCCACTTTGTGATGCCACAATGGAGTTGAGTTCAGAGTTTGTGTGACGTCACAGTGGAGTTTAGAATTGAGTTGTACTGTTTGATGATACAATCAGTGAGGGGTTGTTGCCACTGCTAATGACACGACATGGAAAAAAGGCACGCCACCACCACCACAATGTTCCCTTACCATTTACATTGTAGATACTCCAAAAAGACATTCCAAAACAGGAGATCCACAATTGACCCTTCAGATTCAATCTGATGTAGGATTTATTGTGTGTATAAATGAAACTGTTACACGCACTGTGCCCTGCCGTGCTGTCTTAGAGATTACTACGTGTTTCCCTCACCATGCATTCTCTCTGGATGGAGGGCAGACCAGACATATAATGCTGCTAGCATCTACCTATCTTGATCCCTAGAAATATATTATGAAGTAACTCAAGCAACGGTCGACATGAAGAAAGAAAATGTACACATACAAATGTATTTCTAAGTAAATACTTACCACTGGTAAGAAAATAACTTTAGAACAACGAGGTAGAACTGAGTATTTATTCCAAAGAATTTCTGTAAGATCTGTTCCACAGGGAAAAGTTCCTACCTGAATTTTAAGAGTATATCCCCTCCTTAGAATTGGAATGAATAGAACGGACACACACCCCTCAGTACAGGGTATTGAATGGGGTCGGCCATTCTAGGATTTCTAAGTCTATGGTTGGTGCAGCCTTAACACACTACTACTACACAAAAACCCTAGACCTGACTGCTGGTTCACATAGGTCACTTCATAGCATTGGTCCTTACTGGTTCCGTTACACCACTGGTCTAGTTCTCAGTCTAGCCACTGGTTGGCTGCGAGGCTCCTAGTCTGTACTGAGAACGGTCAGATTATGAAAGCGTTGTTCGACTACTTAGAAATGTTGTATTTATTTGAAAGAATATTATTACTTGTCATTTTTGTGCTGTGTTCTCTCATGTGAAACATGCTTTCATTTGTGACAGACAATCATGTCTGTCAACGGGTTACTGGGACGGAGGAAGAGATTTGTTATATATTTCCTGCTTGTACTATGTTACTGTGAATACTACTGTATATTGTGAAGAAATTGGCATTTGTCTACTATATTATCTGTGATGGGAGTGAGAGGGGGATGCCTATATGGAACACGTATAAAGTAGGCTCTGTGAGAATACTTACTGGATATAAGAACTTTTATCTCCTTCGACTAAGACATTTTACTTGGAAGATATTGAATTAGCAATAAAAACATTGCTCTGTTTTGACCTCAAAGAACATTTCTACCTTTCTCTCAAATTCATTTTTCCCCCATTGAAGTAGCATGTAGTAGCATTCTGACCATGATTTATTGCAGCACTGTGCTAATGTAGCTGTTAGCTTATGTTATGTGCTAATGTAGCTGTTAGCTTATGTTATGTCTGGCTAGACTGAACTACCTTGCTCTTCACTAGCACTCCTCCTTTCCCTCATCTCCTTTCCTTTTCCATTCTTCTTTCCTCTCCTCTTCCTCCCTACTCTGCTACTTTCCTTACCCTCTCCCCCAGCTCCTCTCCCCTCACACCCCCACTTCTTCTCCTCTCCTGCCGGTCATGTTATATTGAAATTCCTTGACTGCTGGTCTGAACAGTCTTATAAGCTCTTTTTAATGTCCAGATCCTTCTAGCTGGTGGGTGGTTCCTGGCGGGAGGGCGAGGCTTAACTGGCAGCCAGGCTCTGCTCTGCCGTGTTGTTAGCTCAGTGCCCCAGTGTGATTATTCGACCTAAACAAGGAGGGTTTAAGATTTCTGGTGCTGTATTCTCAACCAGGGACAGCTTTTCCACTGTGTAGACAAAGGGATGCCATACTAGCCTGGTCCCAGATCTGTTTGGGCTCTCGGCCAACTACTATTTGACCATATAGGAGATGGCACAAACAGATCTGGGTTCAAGCTGGTGCCATACTGCTAGCTTGGGAACCAGAACCCTACAATGGAGTAGAATAGAACACTGTCCTCCACGAAGGATGTTTTTTTTTGTGTGTGCATGGAATTAGAATGAGTTCAATGATTATAAACACTAGTCTAATACAGGTTACTCAGACAGAGATAAGACCAGTAGTCCAGTGTCAGCCCCATATGTAAAAACACACACTGAACAGTCTGACAGACTAGGGGTCTGGCCTCCAGGTACACACACTAATCTCTTTATCTCTGCTTGAGTCTTCCACAAGAAGCTGGTCAGTGATGAAGTTCTGAAGGTTAGATTTATTTATTACTTAAAGTTCGGGTTTGGAGTGCTTGTTTTCAACAACTATGACTTTCATGTTTAATGACTGATCAGCGGTAAGTTCTGTGGTAGAGACTGATGTTTTTCCTCTCTGTTATTTTCTTTTTTGGAGGGGGATGTTGATTGAAGAGTAAATGCCTGTAACTTCATCTTACCCCTGGGTTGTTTAACTTAAAGCAAAGTGTACATACTGTTTTATAATGACTTTGGAGGGAGCTGTGAAGAAGTCAACATGGGGTTAATAAACCTGATTATATTTCTCTACGTAAACTACTGTCTCCTGTGCTCTTTTTATTTGACTGTCCGCGTTTACTGTTTTTCTCACTTAGTTGAGTCAAATGTACAAAAACAGATGAAGAATTTCCCACAATTGCAATGTCAACAGTAGGTCACAAAGATTAGTGACTGTTGGCAAACAGTAGAGCTATGTGACAAAGTAGGCTAAGTAACAAAAGGTAAACAAAAATGCTCTGTGGTGCATAACTTCACAACAGCACAAAGTCATCTAGTTCACTTTGTTAGGTACAAAGTATGCAGGTGCAGTAGAAGTCTTCCACTGCATGTCCATACTGTGTTTTCATCTGGGTTACATGGTAACTACAGAGTTTGGTTCAGTGACAGATGCTTCACAGGAATCCTTAATCAGTAACCATGTTTTAACTGACCCAGACTGTTTGGGATTCTCTTGTGAATGTATCCCAAAGTACATGGCTATGTATCAGAGGGAGCTGTCTGTGCACAGAGTATGATGACTTTGTCCCTATTAGGTGCTGGTCTGCGTATATTTTGTGCGCCCTCCCCAGAATCGTTGATGTTAGGATTTAGGGAGGGAGGGTAAACTGATCCTAGATCTATGTTTTCATTGCACAGAACAAAGCTGATGATAACAATATCCATCAAACGAAGGAAAACAAAACAAAACCGGCAAATGGTTAGTTACATAGTCATTAGGCTGCCTAAGTTATATCTATTATGCGTCAAGGAATATTGACGAAGCCCCTTTAAATTTGACTTGTTTTCAAGACTCTCAAACAAAGATGGGCGTGGCACGATACTCATTTTCCCCGCACCCATTGGATGTCATCAGCCATGGACTCTCATTGGTTAATTTCTGAGAAGGTGGGTTTAGTTTACGAGGAAAGTGCGTCCATTGTGGCTCTGAACAAGAGCAGCGGATGACACTAAACCAATGCACTTTCTCCCCAAAATGGCGTCAAAAGGGAACCAGTTTTTCTCTGAGCGCTGTGTGGCTCGCAGAGCCTCCGTGGGCGGGCAGCTGCGAGGGGCAGGCAGTCACATGATTCGCGCAGATCCCAGCTGCCCAATTCCAATATGGTGGCCAGCTTGGCAGACCTACGGTTCTTGTTGATGATATTGTTGCTCTGCGGGAGGATCGGGGACGGCGCCTGCAGTCAGCAAGCCCCGCGGGTTCTGGGGTTGCGACTGGAGGACCCAGAAGGCCGGGTGTATATGAAGGAGAGGATCATCTCTGCGCCGCAAGGGGCCAGTTTTAAGCTCCGACTGTTCGGCTCGGATCTGAATGGTACCTGGCCGTGGGTGGCGTTCGCTGGGGCTAGACTGGGGGAGGCCGGGGCGGTGGGGGATGCAGCCGACCCGTGTGGACAGGAGACCCGCCGTGACACCTCCGCCTTCCAGGTCATCGGGGAGGTCACGGCGGACGAGGAGTACAGCGGGCTGATAGAGGTAAAGGTGCGGGACAAGAGCATTATGTCTCTCGCTGCAGGGGATGATGCCAACCCGACCTACCACCTGTGTGTGTTGAAGAGCGGGAGTTGGGTGTCAGTGGGATTGGACAGGCTGCGGATCAACAACGAAAATGGTCTCCCAGCGGACTACATCCCTCCATGGGGTGTTGTGGTGCTGATTTTGCTGCTGATCCTGGTGTGTGGGGTGCTGAGGACCGTGAACCTCAGCCTGCTGTGGCTGGACCCTCTGGAACTCTATGTCCTGCACAGCTGCGGCTCTGAGGAAGACAAACGGGCCGCCAAGCGCCTCGAGCCCATCCGGAGAAGGGGCAACTTCCTGGTGGGTCCCTAGTATACACACACACACACAATTAAACACCAGGATTTGGGGGGTCTCCAACTTACACCAGTCCTGTAGAGCCAGGATTCTGGGTATGCATGCAGGCTTTTGTTCCATCCCAGCACTAACGCACATGTTTCAGATAATCAGCTCGTGTCTAGATTGGAACAACAGCCTGCACACCCACCCAGTAGCTCAGCCTGCACACCCACCCAGTAGCTCTCCAGGACCGGAGACCCCTGCACTACCCTCGAGAATATTCAGATGTATGACATCTCTCTGGCTCCACACTATCTAACTCCACACCTCTCCACTCTCGGTTCTAGGTGTGTTCCCTGCTTTTCCTGTGCGCTCTGGGCCATTCGGTTCTAGGTGTGCTGCTCTACCGGGCCCTGGGTTCCATAGCACCCGCCGTCTTCACCAGCGGGTTCCTCATCTTCCTGGTGTCAGAGCTGATTCCACATATAGTGTGTTCCGGCTACGGCTTCCAGCTGGCCCCAGGCCTCACCTGGCTGGCACAGGTCTGTATGGAGAAGTTTTTAAAAAGCCAGGGTTGTGTTCATTAGGCAACAACCAGAAGGAAACAGGGACAGGGAGGGACTACCTTTTTGTTTTCCGTTTGAAGACCTTTTCTGTTGCATGCCCTAATGCAGTGGTTCTCCTACATTTCCTTGGGGACCCCTAGCCGTTACATGTATTTGATCAGTTCCAGACTTAGCACACCTGATTCAACTTGTCAACTCAACCAAGCCTTTGGTCGTGTTCCTCCGCTCAGACGTGGCTGACACATGCCGGATTTTACAACTCCTGGATAGGTATTTTACGTATCAGCTAAACACCATGTGTTATAGCAATCTAGTGCCCGACGGCACAGTTGGTGACGTGGCACTCAACCATTGGTTCATGCGTGCAATATCTGCGCAGGGGAACACGTCTCTTGACTAGGTGACGGGTGAGCTACTTCAGGGCTACAACAAAATTGTGAAATGTCCGGGGATCCCTGAGGAGAGGTGTGAGAACCACTGCCCTAATGAACACAACCTAAGTTTCCTTTAGCGTCTAGTGGGACAGGTGGCTTCTAGGACCCTTTATCATACTTTTCCTTAATACAATAGAATTGAACAGGCTCCTCCTTCTCTAACTACCAGGTGTGTATGGTGCTGACGTGCCCACTGTCATGCCCACTGGGCCTGGTGCTGGATCTGGCACTGAGGCGTGACATCAGCACCTGCGGCGTGAGGGAGAGGGCCATGGAGATGATCCGCACCAACGTCAACGACCCCTACAGGTACCTGACACACACACACACATTCAGATGACCGTGTATGTGTGTTGTGTTCATGGGTGGCACACACTGCTCTATGAATGGGGTGGCCAACGGGTGCAGGCTTTTGTTCCAGCCTAGCATTAACCTGATCAGGTTGGTGAGTGCTGGGCTGTAACAAAAGCTTTTACTCTCATAGCTCTCTAGCACTGTAGTTATCCTACCTCTGCCTAGGGTTTTTGAGCGTTTGTAAAGTTCTTTGAAGGCACTCTATATGATATACATGTGATCCATCCGTTCTCATGGTTGTGATTCCATTGCAGTGAATTTGTGAAGGAGGAGTTCAGCCGTGGTGCGCTGCGCAGTAAGACAGTGGAGGACATCCTGACTCCGCTCAAGGACTGTTTCATGCTGTCTTCCACCGCTGTGCTGGACTTCTCCACCATGTCAGAGATCATGCAGAGTGGATACACGCGTGTCCCAATCTACGAAGAGGAGAGGTGGGAAGATCTGACACACACTTAAAGGGGCCACACACCAATGACTGGTTCTATGAATGGACAAAGCTATCGATCACGTGACACCATTCCTTCTTATGTGAAGACTCAAGAGCGCATTGAAGCCAAACGAAGTCGGTTAAGATGGAGTCTCATGGAGACATAATATGCAGTTTATAACTACTTCTGTGTGCATTTTAAAAATAATCAGCTCAAGGTCTTACATCTGGTCTATCATAAGCAATAATTGGTGCCATTGGTTAAAAAAATAAATATATATTTACACAGATTGACCACCAAGATTGCCATTTTCCCATTCACTATAATGGGGGATCCCGTTTACTGCTTAAACGCGGACGGCCTTGAACTTCCGTGTTTTCAATGGGGGGCGGGGGGGCAGTCATTCTCCCCTGACACACGCACGCATGCATACACACACTAACAGGTATCTAATGTAATTTACCCAGGTCCAACATCGTGGAGATACTGTACGTGAAGGACCTGGCTCTGGTCGACCCTGATGACTGTACCCCCATGACAACTATCACCAAGTTCTACAACCACCCTCTGCACTTTGTCTTCAACGACACCAAACTGGACGCCATGCTGGAGGAGTTCAAGAAAGGTGAGACTGTGCATGCTGGCGTGCACGCGCACGTGTGGTGATTAGTTTTAGAAAGATAGCCAATAAAGTCAAGTCATTTCTTTAATGTCACCTACGTAGTCCTGCCTTGTGGACAGCCAAAGTTGTGATCCGCTTATGAATTCACCTTTGATGGGCCCAGCTCTCCTGACCTTTTACCCCTCTCTCCAGGGAACTCAGCCCTGGCCATCGTTCAAAAGGTGAACAACGAGGGGGAGGGAGACCCCTTTTATGAGGTTCTGGGATTGGTCACCTTGGAGGACGTCATCGAGGAGATCATCAAATCAGAGATCCTAGATGAGTCTGACGGATACAGTAAGACAAATAGATTTTGTGTGTGAGAATTAAGAGAATGTAAGAGTGTGTGTATGGGAATGAATGAGATACAGAGAGCGTATGTGTAATGGGTTACTGGGTAAGAGGACAGCATTTTGTATTTAGTGTGATTGCTAGAATTTTCTTCTGTCTGCCTACAATTTATATCCCTCCTCTCCTGCCCTCTCTGTCCTCTTGTTCTAACCCCTCTCCCTTCCTCCTGTCCCCTAACCCCTCTCCCTTCCTCCTGTCCCCTAACCCCTCTCCCTCCACCCTGTCTCTCTGTAGTCGACATGAAGGTGAAGCGTCCTCTGGCCCCTCTGGAGATTTCCCTGGAGCCTCGCAGCGTCCACGAAGAATTCTCTCTCTTCAAACTTCCCGAGGGCGAACCCAAGATCCGCACCTCGCCCCAGCTACTGCTGGCCACACACCGCTTCCTGTCCAGAGGTGAGGGTCGGAGTACGTGTGTGTCCATGCGTTAGAAAGACTCCTTAAAATGAGTAAATTAAATGCACAGAGACACCCACACTTCTCATGTATCTGGCCTGTTATGACCCTAACCTTCCCACTCAGTCAGTGGTTTACCAGGACAGTGACAGTTGCACCACTGGGCGTTAAAGTTTCACTGGGGACGGGTTTAGTCCCCCTCAGTTTAGTCCTACTCAGTTTTATCATTGGAATGTGATACAAAACAAGGCAACTGTGTGCTTTAGGACCATGCGGACACCTCCAAATGGTCGGGTAGGGTGTTTGGAGTGTTTATCTGACTATATAAAAAATTATTAAATAATGTCCCCCCCACTTCTAAAACCAAAGTTGTGCCCCTGTTAAACACCACTAGTAATGATTATATCACTGAAATAGAAGTCAATGGAAACGCAAGCTAAATACAGTGGAAAATATGCAGGAATGGATATTCAAGAGGCATAGTTAATCTGTGTGTGTTGTAGGATGTAGACTTTGGATGTGGGTCTCTGTTGTTTGACATTTCTGTCCTCTTCAGCTGCTTAACATGGAGCCATCTTAAGCCCATCAGGTTTGGACTTAAAACAGAACAGAATTTAGAATACAATAGAATAGACTAGCTAGTTACATAGCTTGTCTTTTCTAATTACAATTAAGTGTACTTTTGATCAGTGATGAAACCATAGGCCAGGGATCGCCAAACCCGCTCCTGGTTGCGAGGTGTACAGGCTTTTGCCCCAGCCCTACACAAATGTATTGGATAACGAAAGCAACACAGACCTGTGTATTTGGCAACACGCTTGTGCAAAGCAATGACCATGAGTGTTTCTTGGAAAGGTCCTAAGAAGATGCTGTTCCAGTTTGTGTGTGTCCTCTCCTGTAACTGTGTGTGTCTCCTTACAGAGGTAGAACACTTCAGTCCAGCCCGTGTGTCAGAGAAGGTGTTGTTCCACCTGCTGCGTCACCCCAGTGTCAACCAGGAAGTCCACTTTGACCCTTCCAACCGCCTGAGCCCGGACCACTACCTTTACACACGCAACCACCCTGTAGACTACTTCATACTGCTACTACAGGTCGGTGTGTGTGTGTGTTTGGTCTGTCTGTGTGTATGTGATCGTTACTTCTAAACACGCAACCACCCCTTATAGTCCTTCATACTGCTACTACAGGTCTGTGTATGTGTGTTTTGTGCGTTGGCACATGCATCTGTTTTACTTTAACTGACTAACTCTGTAGGGCCGCGTGGAGGTGGAGATCGGTAAAGAAGGCTTGAAGTTTGAGAACGGAGCATTCACATACTACGGTGTGTCTGCACTCACAGCGCCAACCTCAGGTAAGCCACAGAACTGCAGGACACACAAATACCTCACTACCATTACCTGGGTCGAGCTCATTATTATTGTTTTTATTGAACCTTTATTTAGACAGGTTTTTCTCATTGAGATAAAATCTATTTTTCAAGCGAGACCTGGTCCAACAGCAGCAGTGGGAACAAAGTTTCCGAAAAAACAAGTTACGTACACTACCGCAACATTGGAACAAAACTATAGACACACGTACAGTACAACTATTATGTAAAGAAACAGCTGTCCTAAAGACAATTACACACTTCAATGATATTTAAATCGACCAACGTGACTAGATCACATTTTTTAAATGTTCAGGAGAGAATTCCA
Organism: Salmo salar; assembly: GCF_965601325.2. Classification (NCBI taxonomy): domain Eukaryota; kingdom Metazoa; phylum Chordata; class Actinopteri; order Salmoniformes; family Salmonidae; genus Salmo; species Salmo salar. The sequence goes on along the minus strand of NC_138301.1, from coordinate 80,090,171 downwards.
GGACCACGGAGCTGAGTAACTAACTATTTCTACCATGACCTGCTCTAATTCTTGGTACTGTTAAAAGCTGTTCTTGGTACTGTTAAAAAAAATATATATTTATTTACTGACCTGATTAAAAAAGAGTGAAAGTGGCATTTTACCCAGTATGGCCTCCTAAATCAGTGTAGACCATTGTTTAAGCCTACGCAAGGTCAATGACGACCAGCCAAAGACGTTGTAGAGCTCACAATGTTAGACATTTTTGATTGGTAATGAACCTGAGGGCCGCATGATATACTGAATCAAGTGCTCTCAGGGTAGTGGTTGAGGCATATATATATATATATATATATATATAACATCACTAAAATCTAAAACCGCCAGTAACGTACATTGTACCAGCTCCTTCCTGGCCTCCAGAGAAAAAACAATCCTTATGCCGGTAATAAAAACCTATTCTCAGCTTGAGCTTCCTTACCAAGTTCTCCACGTGAACAGTGAAGCTCAGCTTGTCATCCACCCACACTCCTAAATATTTGTACACTTTAACTTGCTCTATAGTATGTCCATACAATGTAGCAATGACATGATTAGTAGCATGCCTGGCATTTGAAAATACCATGCATTTGGTTTTATCCAAATTCATAACCAGCTTCAAATCATACAGATTCTGTTGTATGGCGTTAAATGCTCTTTGGGCATTTTCAAAAGCTAAAGATGAATTGATACAACTTGAATAAAGAAGAGTATCATCTGCATAAAAATGAACATCCACTGTTTCAATATGATCCCCAATGTTGTTGATATACAAAATGAACAACAGTGGGCCCAAAATAGAACCTTGCGGAACAACTCAGATTTACAACCATCCACCATTACACATTGTGTACAATTTGATAGGTAGTTTATAAACCAATCTAGAGCATGACCAGTAATTCCACAACATCTTAACTTTTGCACCAACACAGCATGGTCCACGGTGTCAAATGCCTTTGACAAATCAATAAAGACAGACACACACTGTAACTTCTTGTCAAGGTCACAGTGGATGTCATTTAAAACCTTCAATGTTGCTGAAACAGTGCTGTGGCCAGACCTAAAATCTGATTGCATTCTATTTAAGATGTTGTTTTCATGGAGGTAAGCCTTCAGCTGCCTACTAACTGATGACTCCAGTACCTTAGAAAGTACATACAATTTTGATATGGGTCGATAGTTGTCAAGTAGCGAAGGATCTCCACCTTACAGGCGAGGCAGTACAAAAGCAGATTTCAGTAACTTCAGGATTTCCTTAACATCAAGCGTGAGGTTAAAAATATGTGTTAAGTGGGGAGCAATGATGTCTGCAGCTAGGTGTAGGAGGCGGGAATCTAGATCATCAGGGATAGGGGATTTCTTTCTATTAATTTCTTTCAGGGCTTTGCGTACTTCTGAAACAGAGATGGATGAGAAGGAAAACATGGCGAAGGAGTGCACAGGGGTGTCGGGTAAATTCACAGGGGGCTCATTTAGACCTGTAACCTTTTCAAATGAACTGCCTGCATCTAGAAAATGTTGATTTAACGCTTTCCGAATAGAGGTTCTCTCAGTTACAATCTGTGTCTACCAACAATTGTTTGGGAAGCTGTGTATCTTTTATGCACTCCAAACCTTTCACTACTTGCAAAAATTTGGAGGGATTATTTAAATTATCCGATGTAGATTTAAGGTAGTGGTCTGCTTTCAGTTTTCAGGTCATAGCCACACCCAGATTTCAAAGACCTTTAAAAGCCACCCAATCGTCCGCCGAATCAGACCCTTTTGCTCTAGCCCACATAGCATTTCATTCCCTTATGATTTTAGTAAGTTCATCAGTAAACCAAGGGTTCTCTCTGCCCTTAATCCTGATTTTTTTTTTAAATGGGCACCCCTATTGCATACATCCTGGAATGCGTTTTGGAAGTAAGAAAAGGCTAATTCAACATCGGGGATTAATTCAATTCTATTCCATTCAATGCTAAATACATGGTGTAAAAAAAAAAAAACCTTGAATATCAAACCACTTCCAGTTTCTTTTCATAATGACACGTGGAGATCACTTAGGAATTGTACCATCTTTCACACAGGCAATAGCACAGTGATCACTAATGTCATTTGCAAAAATACCAGAAGCATTAAAACGATGAGGAGTATTGGTTAAGCTCAAATCAATGAAAGAGGATTTCAGAGGATACTTTATATTCAACCTAGTTACAGTGCTGACAATCTGAGTGAGATTGTAGGTATTGCATAGAATTTTGATTTTGTATTTATTAGGGATCCCCATTAGCTGCTGCCAAGGCAGCAACTACTCTTCCTGGGGTCCAAACATATTAAAGCACTTACATATAAAACGGTACATCATATAACATTATTACACCACTACATATCTACAATACAAAATGTTTAATACCACCATACAACAATATCACAATGTATGCATGTGTCTGTACCTTTGTGTGTGTGTGTCGCATTAACTTTCTCATCACAGATCAGTATCTCAATGCATTCTTAGCCTAAATTTCTATAAATTTAGCAGTGTGTTGACCTCAATCAACCCTGATACCCCAAAATAAACAATTTTAGACAAGTCTAAATAAATTACGGGCACTGTTGACCAACCACAGCCCTTTCCCCGGCACTCAATCTTCTGTCGTTTCTTCGTTGTCTTCTTCAGATAGCTTCACAGTTCAAAGTGGATGGCCCATGATAATGTCTAAGGAATCATCACATTTTCCCAGACAGACTGTCTCACCTGAGCCCCACCACTAATGCCTATTATGTCTTGTCCATTTGCCAACCAGTATACAAGCAACACTTTTACATATCACTCGATATGTCAAAATGGGGGAATTACCAGTCCTCTGAGGGTTTTTGGATTGACGTTTACGCACAATACTCCCAACGTGGTTAATGTGTAATAAAAACAACACTGCAAATCAAATTATAATTACTACCTTTAACTCCATAAAGAAAGAAAAAATGTACCCATAAGCTCATAGTAAAATAGACTAGAGACAGGTCTATCCTTCTCGTGGTCCGAATTACACATTCATTCATTATAAACTACATAATTATCAGTATTACAAATTACCTTCAAATCAGTATTACATATGACCTTTAAATCATCACCCAACATCTCTCGGGCTTTCCAGTGAGGGTGGTTAAACCACACTAGAAAGTCAGGACAGAGGTCAAATCTCATTCAAACCCTTCAAATAAGTGTTTCTTTCTCTATTCGATCAATTATTTAAAAACAGTCAAACATTTCATATCCCAGATTACAGTAAGTTTATGCAGTACATTTCTTATCAAAGAATTCACGTGTTCGATTAACTCAGAAAATAAACTTTGTGTGCACCTTTAAGATAACTTGGCTCTAACCTGTGGAAAAAACCAAATGAAATAGACCACTCACAATAAATCAGACAAAGCATTAAAAACACTAACAAATATTCATAATGTAAGGTAAAAACAAACAATTTGCCAGGATTTATTTAATGTGGGAGCTCCCATAACATACATATTGTAGTGGACTTCCTTCAGTCCTGGAAGAAAACAATCCTACTCAAAACACATCAGATAATAGTGTTCCATTAAGTGGAATAGACACCTATGGTAAACAATCAGAGAGCCCCTTTCTGGTAATCTTATCATTTTAACCTGTTGAATTAGTTTAGTAAAAATATAAAAACCTCTTAACAAATCTAGGACCTACAAAAAGTTGGCGCTGTCAGCAGCTCAATATTAAAACATTCGCTTGAAATACTTGACACTGTTCCACGTAATGGAAACAGATGATCGTTTAAAATGACATTACCTTCCTGCTCCAATTCACTGCTGTTATCCAAACTATAAAACCGAGCAACAATAATCAGAAACTGTCAAAGAGAATTTCTCATACCTCTGCTCCAAATGTCCCAACGCTTCCCTTACAGCCCGCTCGCTTTCAACTGCAGCTTATCTATTTTTCAATCGCAAGGCTCAATCATTTAACCTAGTATTGAAACCTCAGCTTCTTCAAATTACTCAAATATGGCATTATTAGTGCTATCCCCCCCAAAAACACACTAACATATACCACTCACATCCTGTCAACACTCATTATCAATGTCTTTGTCACTGTCACCCATCGTAAGGTTTATAAAATAAAATAAACCAAAACATGATTATTCTCTCCTTACTAGAAGGCAGTGTTTACGTTGTGGTCTATCCCAACAATATTACTCTATATTTGTAATACCAACCTCTGCTTCACACTTATTAAACGTCTATGATTTTAAGATGAACCTGTAATGCGCCAAATGTATAAAATACATCAGCCAATTCTTAAGGAAAAGACACATTTCGATGGGCACAATACTATTGCCTCTTACTACCCACAACTTCGATCCATTGCTGTTGTAGCCTTGTTTTATCATGATCACTGCGCTATCTTAAAACGAACACTGGCTGCTATATCTAAGAAAAGCATGGCAATAGTTGAATTGCAATCAGAAACCCCGATTTGAGTCAGTAAGATAGAACCTATGCCTATTGAAATGACAAGTAAATCCCACAAATAACCCATTTATAACGCTGTGTAGTCTTAACATCTGGCGCACAAAAACGACACAATTACCAGAAAATAGCCTTAAAGTTCATCCAACTGTTTCTTTGCAAATATTTCACATGCGCACAGGGAAATAAATTAGCAGTCAATGAGCTGAATCGACATTCATTGATTTGGAAACAGATCTGACGAGTTTAATAATAACGGATTAGCTTTTCTTGTGCGACATAATGAAATTCCTTTATTACATCACCTTTGCACCGTAATGATTTTTAATTTGATGGAAAACCTAATTTGTATCAACATATTTTTATTTTTTTTAAATTAGGCTTTCCATCAAATTAAAAATCAAAAGTCTACATTCCATGTTAAATGCCCCTCTCTTACTGCTGAAAAAAATATATATGTTCAAGCCGTATGGCCTATTTTATTTAAATGTATTACCAGGACGGAGAAAATCCCATAAGCGTTTATGGTTTCATTGGTTAGGGTACAGAATCCATGTATAACATAGGAAATCTTAGGTACTCACGTTAACCATTCCATGTGCGTTTTCAACGACTCCATCGCCATAATCCCAGCGGAACCCAAGAACTTTAGTTTCCTGGACGTTGCCTGGCCGGTCATGGGAATAATGCTCCACACGTATCATCAACGGTTCTCTAGACTTCCGGAAATTATACACTTGCCGCTACTGTTCTAAAATAACATTCCGTGCTCAATACCACCCCGTGATATTCTATGATGGGCAGTGATGGACGGAACCCCAAGATAATGCTACATATCGAAACTTATTATCCAAATTTTAAATCAGCTTATTATACACATTTCTATATCTTATTATCCAAACTTCAAATTATCACTTATTTCCACACTCACACAACTCTCATATCACACTCACGAACATAGGACACACAGGGGAATGAGACAGACGAGGAAAAACCGGTTAGCGCTGTTTTTAGATTTCAAACCCTGTCTGTATGAACAGGGAAACCCATACTATTATCAAAATATTGCCTAATTAGTGGTCCCAAAATGGGGTGTTGTATCCACACTGGGATATTGCCTACTGCGATTACTGTGGAGTAGATTCTCTTATGTCTATCCAAATCTGCAGATCTACCAACAGAGTACCCATGTCTCCTATCTAACAATGTAACACGGTCCCAAAAATCCAATCCAAGTACCAGGAATATCAAAACAATAACATCTAACAATAGTAAGGGCATACCTGTTTACCTCATTTATCAAAACATTTTATCAAAACATTCCGTGTTATAGTTTGAACTTCACCAAGCCAGATGCCCTCGTGAGGCGTCACCTGCACTCTAGTCCCTCGTTCAATGAGCTTTCACCAAGCCGAGTTCTCTCGCAAGTCCACTCGCGCTCTAGTTCCTCGCTCTACACATTAACCTCACCAGTCCTACTGTGATCAACCCAGTACCACGGATCTGGACTTTTGGTTACCCGCTACTGGCTAATTTAACAATCATGTCCAAGGATAACTCACTTAAGAACACTCTCATCAACTCAACTCAGTCCTGCTAGTTACCTCAGCTGTGGCCCTCTTAAGGAAGACCTCGCTCTGAGCATACCCTCAACAGGGGCTATTATTTTAATATTTTTTTATATTTTATATTTTCATCACTTATTGATAGATTGTCTAAGCCTAGCTCTCTCAGTACTCATTTTGGTATCTGGCATCCACCCGCGTCCACTTCCTCTCAGAGCAGCTGGACCCGCCTAAGATCTATCATAAGTGCGGTTTCCCGGTGCACAGTTTACACAGATCTTCAGGAGCGGTCAACAGGTGAAGTTGCAGATCTTCTCCTCGTTGCCAGAAATGTAGTGGAAATTCATGTATACTGAGAGAGACTTTGTCATTTCTTCAAACAATCAATCTTTATTTAGCATCGGATTTAATTATTGCAATAATGAAGCTGGTCGACCACACATTCCGTAGTGTGTGTTGCCGACAGCTTAACCTTTTAATGAAAAAACAGATCTTATCAAGGAGACCCAAAAATGCGTAGTCATGGCTGGTTAACCAATCCTGATTCAGGATCACCCATCAAGACAAACTCGGAGTTGACATGCTGTGATGACAATTCGAAAATACTATCCAGAGAGCCAGCAGTAGCAGATGGAGGTCTATAACAACAAGATACAACAATATTTAAAGTTGAGTCGAGGTTTAGGTTCATGGACAAATATTCAAATTGCTTAGTTTTAATAACAGAAGTCAGAACGACCGCTGAGAACTTGTCTTTTACGTATACAGCGACACCACCACCCTTAGATTTACCATCTGCATGAAAAACATTGTAACCATTTATGCCAATATTTATGTCTGTAAATATATATTTTCAGAAAGCATAGACACATCAGTGAAGGCAGTTTTAATCCATATATTCACAAAATCAAGCTTCGGCAGAATACCTGTACACACACATGCAGAAACTTCAGGCCACTCTGACTACTTAATTTGGCAGGGGTAAAAATGTTAGGACCTGGGTTAGATTGCGCATTTCCAGACAGTAGAGGCAGCAAGATAATGGCAAGTCTAGCTCGGGGGTTACAACATTTGGATTTACAGACAGCACTTGAACGACAATCCACATTCTGTAATGTCACATATTTCATTAGGGGTCTGGATGGAATAAAAATAATAATAAACGTTTCACAATGGAAAACAATAATGAGTGTTTGTTTTGGGGGGGGGTGTACATTTTCTTCCGTTTCATGCCTAATGAACACAGCCCTCTGGTATATCACACCACAACATTCGCTAGCTAGTGCTTTTATCTTGAGTTCCAGGCTACCAGTGTCATTTACATGTTGTATTCTGTTGTTTTTGTTATTTGATTACATAATGCAAAGTTAGTGTCATAATTTGATGCTGTATTTATTTCAATGTGGTGGCACAGTTTGACAGGGAAGCACAAAATGAGCTGACACAGGTGTTGTGTCCCTTGAGATTCCTGTGAACTTCAGTGCAACACTGTCGTGTGTGTGTGTGCACGCGTGCGCGTTTGTTTGATGCACTTGTATGTGTGTCCAGTGCACCAGTCTCCAGTGTCGACCCAGCGTCGTTCTCCCAAGGATCCGTTTGAGTTGGGAGATGCCACCAGCTCGTCCAGCTACTGTCCTGACTACACCGTCCGTGCCCTCACCGACCTGCAGCTCATACGGGTGAGGGTGTGTCTGTGTTAGAATCTGTGTGTGAGTGTCGTGTGTGTGTGTGTGTGTGTCAGACTCACAGTGCCCTCCCTCTGCCAGGTGACTCGCATGCAGTACCTGAATGCTCTGATGGCGTCACGTGTTGGCCAGAGCCCAGACCCTTCTGAAATCAAGATCCTGCCCAACAGTCAGACCAAGCTGCTCAACGAGAGGAACATCACCACGCAAGGTAGGTCACATACACATACAATTGAAGTCGGAAGTTTACATACACCTTAGCCAAATACATTTAAACTCAGTTTTTCACAATTCCTGACCTTTAATCCTAGTAAAAAATTCCCTTTCTTAGGTCTGTTAGGATCACCACTTTTATTTTAAGAATGTGAAATGTCAGAATAATAGTAGAGAGAATTATTTATTTCAGCTTTTTATTTCTTTCATCACATTCCCAGTGTGTCAGAAGTTTACATACACTCAATTAGTATTTGGTAGCATTGCCTTTAAATTGGGTCAAACGTTTTGGGTAGCCTTCCACAAGCTTCAATAAGTTTGGTGAATTTTGGCCCATTAATCCTGACAGAGCTGATGTAAATGAGTCAGGTTTTTAGGCCTCCTTGCTCGCACCCGCTTTTTCAGTTCTGCCCACAAATGTTCTATAGGATTGAGGTCCGGGCTTTGTAATGGCCACTCCAATACCTTGACTTTGTTGTCCTTAAGCCATTTTGCCACAACTTTGGAAGTATGCTTGGGGTCCTTGTCTATTTGGAAGACTGATGTCTTGAGATGTTGCTTCAATATATCCACATTATTTTCCTGCCTCATGATGCCATCTATTTTGTGAAGTGCACCAGTCCCTCCTGCAGCAAAGCACACCCACAACATGATGCTGCCACCCCCGTGCTTCACAGTTGGGATGGTGTTCTTCAGCTTGCAAGCCTCCCCCTTTTTCCTCCAAACATAATGATGGTCATTATGACAAAACAGTTTTCTTTTTCTTTTATCAGACCAGAGGACATTTCTTCAAAAAGTACGATCTTTGTCCCCATATGCAGTTGCAAACCGTAGTCTGGCTTTTTTATGGCGGTTTTGGAGCAGTGGCTTTTTCCTTGCCGAGCGGCCTTTCAGGTTATGTCGATATAGGACTCGTTTTACTGTGGATATAGATACTTTTGTACCTGTTTCCTCCAGCATCTTCACAAGGTCCTTTGGTGTTGTTCTGGGATTGATTGGCACTTTTCGCACAAAAGTACGTTCATTACTAGGAGACAGAACGCGTCTCCTTCCTGAGCGGTATGACGGCTGTGTGGTCCCATGGTGTTTATACTTGCGTACTATTGTTTGTACAGATGAACGTGGTACCTTCAGCCATTTGGAAATTGCTCCCAAGGATGAACCAGATTTGTGGAGGTCTACAAAAAAAAATTCTGAGGTTTTGGCTGATTTCTTTTGATTTTCCCATGATGTCAAGCAAAAAGGCACTGATTCTGAAGGTAGGCCTTGAAATACATCCACAGGTACACCTCCAATTGACTCAAATGATGTCAATTAGCCTATCAGAAGCTTCTAAAGACATGACATCATTTTCTGGAATTTTCCAAGCTGTTTAAAGGCACAGTCAATTTAGTTGTTATAAACTTCTGACCCACTGCAGTTGTGACACAGTGAATTATAAGTGAAATAATCTGTATTTAATCAATTGTTGGAAAAATTACTTGTCATGCACAAAGTAGATGTCCTAACCAAGTTGCCAAAACTATAGTTTGTTAACAAGAAATTTGTGGAGTGGTTGAAAAACGAGTTTTAATGACTCCAACCTAAGTGTGTGTAAACTTCCAACTTCAACTGTACATAGGCACATACTGTACACCACACACACCTTCCCAGACCCCCATATATGAACACCATGGGCTAGAACGATGACATAATTGAAGTATGATAATATTTGTTGTTACGTATGTCATGTATAACCTTTACTGTGTACTCTCTTTGGGTGAACTAAGACTTCTCTCTTTCTTTTTTCTCTTCCTTTTCTCCCCTGTCCTCTGGCCACTCCCCTGTCCTTTCTTCTGGCCACTCCAGAGTTCCCTGTAAACTTTTCTTTCTTTGACAACATTGACAACTACTGTTAGTGTTTTCTGTGTGCATGAGGTAAGAGTCATGAGCTGTGTTCGAATACTCATACTCACCGTACTATTTGTGATGGAAATTGAGTATGTAGTATGCTTGTTGCTCATAGTATAGTTAGTATGCCAAAAGTTCCTGGATGTCGTACTAAATTTGCCAAAATACAAAGGATACATGCAGTAGACACTATTTCTGTGCTTTTAGGGCCCATAATGCAATTCTTCAGAAAATGGGCGTGGCTTCACGTTTTCAGATTTGAAGAAAATGGCGGAGAGTGGTTACAAATTCATTGCTTTAACTAATTATGACGAATGTTAAGCAATGTAATAAAGAAATTACTTTTCAAATAAGTAACGTTACAAGTTATGTTGGCTGACAATTTGTTAGGTACGCTATCCTTACGAACCGCGTAGCATTACAGCATTATGTACCGGTATGTTAGCTAGTTACCTAACGTTAGTTGGCTAATACATCAAACTTGCCAGGCAGTATAACTATATGCTAACTAACTGCCCAATGTTTATTGATTTGATTATTCACGTCATTCTTAGCTAAGTGTGTGGACATTGTTAATTCTGGCTATCGACTCCGATTTCAGAGTGTGCCAGAGTGCAGAATAACTGGTGAATTTACAAACGCTCAACACCTATTGAATATGGGCGGTGTCAGTAAATGTTGCCAAAAAAAGAGTAGTTCAATTATTGCCAGCAGCGCAGTTCGTCACCAATGATCTGGATAACATGAAAACAGCCTAACCAGCTCTGCTAGGGCGAGTAAAATGGTCAGAGTGAGGTGTTCTCTCATTTGTGTCTGGAAGTAGCTAGCCAACGTTAGCCAGTTAGCTTGGGTGCTTGACTGTCGTTGTAAGGTCAGAACGCTCGGATCAACCCTACTCCTCGGCCAGAGCGTACTCTGAACTCTCCGAGAGCGAAACGCTCTGAATTTCGAACTGACAATCTGACAATGCTCTGAATTTACGAACTGAGCGCTCTCTGCCACTCCAGATTGAATTCACAAACACACCCGAAATCATAAAATGTCTAGCTATTCATTTGTTATGCTAGCAAGAGGTTGCATAGCAATAGCATCAACTTCCGGTAGACAGGCGAAGCGCTGGGTATGCTCAACTCAAATGATACCGTTCATTTACAGTATACTAAAATGAACTAATAATATATAGTATGTCTGTATACATCTGGTCATTCTTAAGGATGCAGTATACAGAATGTTAGTATAGGTATTCGAACACAGCCATGGTCTTCTCAGTAGCATGACATCAATAACGCTCACACACACATACATGCATACATACTGAAAGGAGAGAGAGAGAGAGAGAGAGAGAGAGAGAGAGAGAGAGAGAGAGAGAGAGAGAGAGAGAGAGAGAGAGAGAGAGAGAGAGAGAGAGAGAGAGAGAGAGAGAGAGAGAGAGAGAGAGAGAGAGAGAGAGAGAGAGAGTAAAATAAAACAGTCTAGTCATTTCTTTACAGTCAGTCACAAACCACCTGAGTCATTAAGGGCTTTATTCAGACCTGAGATCCTCACACTACACTGAATGTTCACGGAAGTCTCCCATTGACATCAATTAATGGTTTATGGGAAAGTTAAGCGTGCCGATTTCAAGTCTGAATACGGCCTTAAGAAAGGTTTGTCACTTTGGCAGATCCTTCTCAGACACTAGAATAACGCTTGCTGAGTGGGAACCTTCTCAGATGGAAGAGGTTCTTTAGACCTTAGACTATTTTCTCTCAAATACTTAGTGCCCTTTATTTGCTGTCACACAGATAGAGATATAATCATGAGATTACAAGCCTTGGTTTCTCAAATGACTGCCTCGCCTGGTTCACCAACTACTTCTCAGATAGAGTTCAGTGTGTCAAATCGGAGGGGCCTGTTGTCCGAACCTCTGGCAGTCTCTATGGGGGTGCCACAGGGTTCAATTCTCGGGCCGACTATTTTCTCTGTATATATCAATGATGTCGCTTTTGCTGCGGGTGATTCCTTGATCCACTTCTACACAGACGACACCATTCTGTATACATCTGGCCCTTCTATGGAAACTGTGTTAACAAACCTCAAAACGAGCTTCAATGCCATACAACACTCCTTCCGTGGCCTCCGACTGCTCTTAAATGCTAGTAAAACTAAATGCATGCTCTTCAACCGATCGCTGCCCCCACCCGCCTGCCCGACTAGCATCACTACTCTGGACAGTTCTGACTTTAGTCTGTGGACAACTACAAATACCTAGGTGTCTAGCTAGACTGTAAACTCTCCTTCCAGACTCATATTAAGCATCTACAATCCAAAATGAAATCTAGAATCAGCTTCCTATTTCACAACAAAGCCACCTTCACTCACGCTGCCAAACATACCCTCATAAAATTGACTTTCCTACCGATCCTCGACTTCGGTGATGTCATTTACAAAATAGACTGCATCCAGTTTGCTGAGTGTTGGAGGCTATCACAGTGCCATACGTTTTGTCACCAAAGCCCCATATACCACCCACAACTGCGACCTGTACGCTCTCATCGGCTGGCCCTCGCTACATATTCATCGCCAAATCCACTGGCTCCAGGTCATCTATAAGTCTTTGCTAGGTAAAGCTCCGCCTCACTAACTTCAAGAATCAGCTATCTGAGCAGCTTACCGATCGCTGCAGCTGTACACAGCCCATCTGTAAATAACCCATCCAACTACCTCATCCCCATACTGTTTTTATTTACTTTGTTTTGCACTTTTGTACACCAGTATTTCTACTTGCACATCATCATCTGCACATCTATCACTCCAGTGTTTAATTTGGTAAATTGTAATTACTTCACTACCATGGCCTATTTATTGCCTTACCTCCTTACTCCATTTGCACACACTGTATATAGATTTTTCTATTGTGTTATTGACTGTACTTTTGTTTATCCCACGTGTAACAGTTTTTTTGTCACACTGCTTTGCTTTATCTTGGCCAGGTCGCAGTTGTAAATGAGAACTTGTTCTCAACTGGCCTACCTGGTTAAATAAAGGTGAAATAAAATAAAAACAATCAGGTCCGGGTGAATGAGAGTGCTTGGAAAGCCCATTTGTTTCCTCATTCTCTCTCGTCCCATATTTCTGTCCTTTTCTGCCTGCCCTATCTCATCCCTCTCTACTGGGTATGTATGTCACTATTTCCCCACTCTTCACCTTCATCTACTGTGTATACAGTACCCCCACAGGAGGTAAAGACTAAATTCTTTGTGACTTCATAGTGGGCTGCATTGTGATTTGTTTCACCGGTGCCATTGTGGAAGTCATAATGGGTGGCATTGTGATGTCATTGTGTGATGTCATCTCCCCACTCACGCCCTCCTCCTCTCTCTCATTGGCTGGGTTCTACAGGTGGCAGTAAATCCCAGGAGAGTTCCACAGAAGAGGAAGCTCATGGGTAATGCAGTTCTCTCCCTCAGAACTACGTGTGTTACTCAGACGACCAACCGACAGTCACATGAGACTGTTTTTAGGAGTAGACTTGATGTGTTTATCAGTGAATCACTTATCTCTGAAATGCAGTGATTGAACCTGGCTAGTGTGAGCGTGTGTGGCGCTGCTGCATTATCCTCAGCTGTACTTCTCATTCATTATATGTTTCGTATTGAATCAGCCATGGCAATTGTGCGTGTGTATGCATACCTGTGTGTGTATGCGGTGTGTGTGTGCCTCTCCTCCCTGTTGTAATTCAGCCTCCTTTCCTAAACGTTACATTGCCTGTTCCTTCATTTATTATCTGTGTGCCAAAGTGACTCACCTTAACCTCCTGTGGGTGTACGTGTGTGTGTGCGTGAGTTGTCAAAATCCGTCCATCCAAGCATTAGACAGAGGGTGGTAAAAAAAAAAATAGATTTGCACAAAAGTGTGGTGATTTGCTTTAGTAGTTCAATTATACGTCCATTTTTTTTAATTTTATACACTCCCACATTTCAGATGCATACATATTTGTATGTAGAGCCAAATATTGCTTGTTTTTGTTGTTTTATACCATTCAATGCAGTACTTATTGATGCCTAATGAAGGCCTGTATGTTTTCTTTAGTTAAAGTGATAGATCGCCGAACATTTTAATAAATATCTATTTGAACATTTTCGTTTTTTAACATTTTCGGTGGAACTATCCCTTTAAGAGAACTGATTTGATGCCCATTCCTTTGCACAGTCAGACGTTTCCTTTAGGTCTGAGCTGTGATGAGAGAGGCAGATTACCCTGACCCAATCTGCTTTCATGCATTCCTTTTGTGTGGCCAACAAGATTCATTAAGTTTCCGTAGTATGTGTGTTTGTGTCATATCTAAAGCACCTTGTTGATTTTTCTCATCCTTGATAGCCCAGTAGGTTGAGTTCCATTAACATTCCACATCACTTCTGTGTCCAGGTGTGGGAGTGTGTGTCTGCTGTTTGGCTGGCCGTGTGTGTGCGACTGACCATGTGTGTAACTCTTAGCACTTGTCCGTCAGTATTCAGTCTTAAAGACTCCTTCAGGAAACTCAATTTCCTATGTTGCAGCGTACCTACCCATGTGTGCAGGGAACACATCTGTTACCCACGGTAGAGACTGGAAACCTAGAGAACGGCCTGGTCCAGAATCAACCCCTTGGGCCTTCCCCTAATGCCTTCCCCTGGCCCATAGCCTTCTACCCTTTTCTTGAAGGCCCTAGTTATTGAATTAATGTTGGTTGATCTAAAGAAAAGGTGGTGGCTCCACCTAGCCTTTATGTCAGGCCTAGGGGACCTTTCATCATGACTTGTGCACCTATCTGATTAATTCCGATCTGCAAATATCAAAGAGGGAGGGGGTAGGAGTCTTTGGAGTGGATCAGAGTGCACAGTGCAGACCATAGCAAAATGTTTTGCAATGGAATATTAAAAACAAGCATTTCTAATTGGACAAGTTCGGGTAGTCCAATCCTGTTTCAGTCGTGTTCTTCTGTTTGGTGCCTAATGAACATGACAGTGTTTCCCAGCGGCCCTGTGAGGGGTCGGCCATCTTGTTTGCCTCAGTCCTTCCCCACCCTTCTGAGGGACGGACTTGTTTTTGTTTATCTACTTTAACAATAAAAAAAGTCCTCAGCAGTCTACACACAATGACAAATCAAACCGTTTTTTTTTTTTTGGGGCTAATTTAGTCGTAACAAAAAACAGTACCTTATTTACATAAGTATTCAGACCCTTTGCTATGAGACTTGAAATTGAGCTCAGGTGCATCCTGTTTCCATTCATCATCCTTGAGCTGTTTCTACAACTTGATTGGAGTCCACCTGTGGTAAATTCAATTGATTGGACATGATTTGGAAAGGCACACACCTGTCAATATAAGGTCCCAGAGTTGACAGTGCATGTCAGAGCAAAACCATGCCATGAGGCTGAAGGAATTGTCCGTAGAGCTCCAAGACAGGATTGTGTCGATGCACAGATCTGGGGAAGGGTACCAACACATTTCTGCAGCATTGACGGTCCCCAAGAACACAGTGGACATCATTCTTAAATGGAAGAAGTTTGGAACCACCAAGACTTCCTAGAGCTGGCCGTCAGGCCAAATTGAGCAATCAGGAGAGAAGGGCCACGGTCAGGGAGGTGACCAAGAACCTGCTGGTCACTCTGACAGCGCTCTAGAGTTCCTCTGTAGAGATGGCAGAACCTTTCAGAAGGACAACCATCTTTGCAGCACTCCACCAATCAGGCCTTTTATGGTAGAGTGGTCAGACAGAAGCCACTCCTCAGGAAAAGGCACATGACAGCCCGCTTGGAGTTTGCCAAAAGGCACCTAAAGACTCTCAGACCATGAGAAACAAGATTCTCTGGTCTGATGAAACCAAGATTGAACTCTTTAGCCTGAATGCCAAGCTTCACATCTGGAGGAAACCTGGCACCATCCCTACGGTGAAGCATGGTGGTGGCAGCATCATGTTGTGGGGATGTTTTTCAGTGGCAGGGACTGGAAGACTAGTCAGGATCGAGGTAAGATGAACAGAGCAAAGTACAGAGAGCTCCTTGATGAAAACCTGCTCCAGAGCACTCAGGACCTCAGACTGGGGCGAAGGTTCACCTTCCAACAGGACAATGGCCCTAAGCACACGGCCAAGACAACGCAGGAGTGGCTTCGGGACAAGTCTCAACGTCCTTGAATGACCAAGCCAGAGCCCGGACTTGAACCCGCTCAAACATCTCTGGAAAGACCTGAAAATAGCTGTGCAGCAATGCTCCCCATCCAACCTGACACAGAACTTGAGAGGATCTTCAGAGAAGAATGGGGAAAAACAAAATACAAGCTTGTATTGTCATACCCAAGAAGACTCGATGTAATCACTGCCAAATGTGCTTCAACAAAGTACTGAGTAAAGGGTCTGAATACTTATGTAAATATTTTTTTATTTTTAATAAATTAGCAAAAATGTCTCCGTTTTTGCTTTGTCATTATGGAGTATTGTGTGTAGATTTGGGGGGGGGGGAGAAACTATTTAATACATTTTAGAATAAGGCTGTAACAACGTGTAAAAAATCAAGGGGTCTGAATACTTTCCTAAGGCACTGTAATTACGTACATATGCTAATTAAGTGATTCACCATTTGATTCAACAAGTTAAGCTGTTTTAACAATATTTTGTTGTATCAAGTCCATTCATATTGTATCAAAGACTGAATGTATATTGTAAAAAAGGTAATCATTACTTGTGCTACTTATACTGATCTGGATAATTATTTTGTTTGTTGATGATGTAGAGAACTGTATATTATATACATACTTATCGAAATAATATGAATCAAGGATGTAGATTTTAAGCTTGTAGTTTTATTGTCAGTTTTCAGGTACATATGTATAATACTGTTACCATGATGATAAAGGCCAGACCAGGTCTACTTTCTCTCCAGGTTTTGTTTGTATAGATTCTTTCCCAATTTTTCTCTGGAATGCTGAGTTGTGGCTGCAGGGAACATTGCATTGAAATCTTTCAATATCTGCTGTTTCTTAGTAATAAACCCAGACCTGGTATACATCTGTCTTTGTCTTTTTTTTTACCCTGATTTCAGAAGAGGCTGGTGGGAGGAGCTATAGGAGGATGGGCTCATTGTAATTGCTGGAAGGGAATCAATGGAACGGAGTCAAATGTGTGGTTTCCATATGTTTGATAATGTCCTCCTCTCATCAGCCGCCTCTACCTGATTTGTTTCTTAGTTAGAAAGCAGCTTTTCTCCCTCATTTAGGGTTTAGGTGGCGAGAAGTGGGGGGGAGTTAGGAGTGTCTGGAGAGCAGTGTTCATCATGAGGAGAGGAGGAAAAATGACAACAGGAAAGAGGATCAGAGTAACAGAGTCTGAAATGATTTGTATTTATTTACCTCTGGTACAAGCTGGTGGCTCGGTGCATGACGTTAACCAGATCTTGACATTTCTTCAATCATTTGCATGTCTTTGCGAGTGACGTGTCAAGGGCTGAGTCTGCAACTCTTTTCTCCCCTCTTCTCACACCCCTGCTGCTCTGTAGGATCAATGAAGAGCAAGCCAGTGGAGTAGATATTGGTGTGCCCAGGATAGAGTTTCCCAGGTCCTGCATGGAGATTGTTTCTATTTCTTCCCTGCAGCTCAGTGCGGGAGATGGGCTGAGGGCCTGATGACCAGTCAGTCCTGGTAGTGCTTGGGGCTGGGGCGCAGAGAACGAAACCAGGTGCTGTTTCCATTCACTGGTGTTTGTGCCTTGAAAAATCAAAGTAGAGGGTTAGTACACATATCCAAACCATCCAAAACAATCAATGAACGTCCTCAAATATCATTAACCGAGACTACAATAGGCTATATAATGTTGCAAACGATTGAGCAGAGTTGATTAGGCCTGCCCTAGCCTAGCTACTTCACTCTGCTCAGATGTTTAGAACATTTTGACTAGCTGGACCTTGCTGGACCTTGCTCTGACATTGGAAAGGTGTGTGCCTTTCAAAATCATCTGCAATCAATTTAATTTACCACAGGTGTACTCCAATCAAGGATGAACAATGGAAACAGGATGTACCTGATCTCAATTTCGAGTTGAATAGCAAAGGGTCTGAATACTTATGTAAATAAGGTATTACAGTTTTATGAGTTTTATGAATTTGCAAAACATTATATAAACCTGTTTTCACTTTTATTATGGGGTATTGTGTGTAGATTGCTGAGGATTTGTATATATTTAATCAATTTTAGAATAAGACTGTAATGTATCAAAGTGTGGAAAAAACAAGGGGTCTGAATACTTTCCAAAGGCACTGTATGTAGCCTAAGAAACAAGGTTCATGAAATTGTTAACGTCTTAGTCAGTATATGAATGTTATCTGTTACTATCTCTAAAATTCACTTACATAATTTTTTTAACTAGGCAAGTCAGTCGAGAACAAATTCTTATTTTCAATGACAGCCTAGGAACAGTGGGTTCAGGGGCAGAACGACAGATTTGTACCTTGTCAGAACGGGCATTTGAACTTGCAACCTTTTGATTACAAGTCCAACGCTCTAACCACTAAGCTATGGTAGCAATACATGGTTTCAACATCTTCAGAAGAGACAGGAATGCCAATGGTGGATGTATTGCCGTGTATGTTCAGTCATATTCCTGTCAAGCTTAGAGAGGATCTCATGTGCAAATACTTCTGAAGTAATATGGCTACAGGTTCACCTGCCTCATCTAAAGACCATTCTTGTGGGAAGCTGCTATAGACCAAGTGCTATCAGCCAGTATCTGGATAATATGTGTGGAATGCTTGATAATGTATGTGATCTCAACAGGGAAGTATATTTTCTGGGTGACTTAAATATTGACTTTTATCAAGCTGCCCACTCAAGAAAAGCATCAAACTGTAACCAGTGCCTGCAACCTGGTTCAGCTTATCAGTCAACCTGCCAGGGTATTAACAAACGGCACAGGAATGAAAACAACCACATGTATTGATTAAATGTTTATAAATGCTGCAGAAATCTGCTCTAAAGAAGTATCAAAATCCATCGGATGTAGTGATCATAATATAGCAGCCATATCTAAGAAAACCAAAGTTCCAAAGTTCCAAGAGCCACCTCTCTCCTGGACATCGGAGAATCGAATACCTTCCTTACCACCGCCACAAACGCGTTATAAGATACGCTATCTTCGAGCGATCCGAAGGAAACGAACAGGGCTGCAGCTCAAAGATGAGGGAACACTGGGAGAGAAACGCCTGACATGTTTCAGAATCCCCAGTGTAGCGCTCCGGAGGTGGTAAGTGGAGTTCTCGGAGAGCTGGGGTAGGAAGGGGATAAGCACCACTAGTAGCGGGGTTACAGAGAGTCTGGGCGGGTACTGTTGTGGCTTGCTGCCTGTTAGGTAGCTCCCAGAATTGCTCCAGTAAAGGTGTGGAAGGTTTGGTCAAGGTGTACTGCCACGGTGTGGAATCCTTTCATAAGGTTCTGTAGCAACTCCTCGTGTCTTCTAATGGTCGCTTCTTGTGAGGAGTCAGTGTTGCAGAGCTGGTCCGAGTCTGCTGGGTCAGTCATGGCCAGTTCGTACTACCACGACTCAGGAGGCGCATAGCACAGTTCTCATAATATTTATTATACAAGCAGACAGGCCAGGGCAGGTTGAGGGCAGGCAGAGGTCAGTAATCCAGGGCAGTGTCAATGAGGCACAGAACAGCACGCAGGCTCAGGGCAGGCAGAATGGTCAGAACCGGTAAGCCTAGAAAGACTTGAATAAACGGGAAAACAGGCTGGTAAGACTTGACCAGACGAACATCAACAGACAAACAGAAAACACTGGTATAAATACACAGGGGATAATGGGGACAAATGGGAGACACCTGGTGAGGGGTGGAGACAAGCACAAGACAGGTGAAACAGATCAGGGTGTGACAACAGGCAAAATCCTAAAGGAAAACCTGGTTCAGACTTCTTTCCAACAGACACTGGGAGACTAATTAACCTTTCAGCATGACAATAACTTAAAACACAAGACCAAATCTACACTGGCGTTGCTTACCAAAACAACATTGAATGTTCCTGAGTGGCTTAGTTACACTTTTGACTTAAATCGTCTTGAAAATCTATGGCAATACTTGAAAATGGCTGTCTAGTAATGATCAACAACCAACTTGACAGAGCTTGAAGAATTAAAAAAACTTACAATGGGCAAATATTGTACAATCCAGCTGTGCAAATCTTTTATAGACTTACCCAAAAAGACTCACAGCTGTAATCGCTGTGTTTCTGACATGTATTGTCTCAGGGGGTTGAATACCTATCTAATCAAGATATATTGGTGTTTTATTTTTCCAATTGTTTTTATAAATGTTAGAATTTTTCTTCCACTTTGACATTACAGATCGTTGACCAAAAATTACAATTAAATCCATTTTAATCGCACTTTGTAACACAACACAATGTGGAAAAAGTCAAGGGGTGTGAATACTTATGTCATGGGAAACACTGTATGGAAATCAATCTGAAAACCATGATTGATCTTTCGTGCAGATTGAGCACCCCGTTGTCTGAAAAAAGAAGTTACAACATTGCTGGACAACAGGAAGTAGAGATTGAAAAACCTGGAGTGTGACATAACTTCACTGCCTGTTCAGCAAGTATGTGTTTTTTACATTGCATAAAAGTATAGACTCAAAGATATAACATGTTCTATCATACACTGTAGTTGAGGGACTGTGGTAACTTGACAAGGAATGCCCACACACATTTCGATATTACTTTCCTTTACTTTCAACCCAAACCTAAAGGTGTATTGCCAGGTACAAACGGTACAAATATAGCAGAACTATATAGCCCACTCAACCGGTGGTAGAATCACCTTGCACAGAACTCACTCTTAGTGATGACATCATCAAAAGGGAAAGGTCACGGTCAATACCAATAATAACCATGTCATTATTTATATAGTGTCCACACTATAACAGGAACAATGGAAAAGTAACCTGCGAAACTGAAAGCGAAAACCACCTCATTTAACCATGGCAAGGCGACTGGTAATATGGCAGAATATAAACAGTGTAGTTATTTACTCTGCAAGGCAATCAAAAAGCTAAACGTCAGTATAGAGATAAAGTGGAGTCTCAATTCAACGGCTCAGACGCGAGACGTAAGTGGCAGGGACTACAGACAATCACGGACTACAAAAGGAAAATCAGCCATGTTGCCGAGACCAACGCCTTGCATCCGGACAGGCTAAACACTTTCTTCGCCCACTTTGAGGATAACACAGTGCCACCGACATGGCCTGCTACCAAGGACTGTGGGCTCCCCTTCTCCGTGGCCGACGTGAGTAAAACATTTAAACGTGTTAACCCTCGTAAGGCTGCCAGCCCAGACGGCATCCCTAGCCGCGTCCTCAGAGCATGCGCAGATCAGCTGTCTGGTGTGTTTACAGACATATTCAGTCACTCCCTATCCCAGTCTGCTGTCCCCACATGCTTCAAGATGGCCACCATTGTTCCTGTACCCAAGAAGGCAAAGGTAATTGAACTTAATGACAATTGCCATGTAGTGTGGTGGCTAATTTCTGCATTACCAAATGAGGAGAGTTACACACTTCACACACCAGTCAGAGTTATACTTAAACTACATCTTTAATAATAAGAGCTTTGCAAAAGCACTTTGATTTTCAATGATGCGCTATCTCTAATGAACCATTGAAAGTGATTACACAAAAGTACAAAGATCTTTTATAGCCAAGATACACCCCTCTCAACGTACATGACGAACCACAGATACATAGAATGGGTCACAAGGTTAAGTTTTGTATGAAAGATATCTATAAAACATAGCAGACAGCAACTGCTGTGTCAACAAGTTTCATTGTATAGACTAGTGTCTGGTCCTCCTACTCCAAACTGGAACCGTCTCACCCTGGTAAGGTATAGAACAGAACCATTAGCTCCATGTTATCTGGAATGCTCTTTAGGCGTTATTACCCAAAGACATCGTAAATCTCGTCTGTCAGTGCTATCTCATAGAGGCCCATCCTCAGTAAGACACACACACATATGTAGACAATGTTCCATTCTGTCCTCTTCCCGTTCTGATATTCTGCATAGCACCAGGGACATGTGAAAGACAAGTCTGACCTCTCCCCTCTCTGGGCCCCAAGTGACTGAGCCCCAGCTGAGGGAAAAGTGCAACTGCCAACCTTCATGTATCCAAAGGGATACATTCTAATGACAAGTATCTCACATAAGCATATTATGCAAATAAAACATCTTAATTATCTATGTTACCCAACTAATTCTGATTCCTCTGCCACAGTAGCACTCACCTCTGTCATCATGAAGTGGATTGAGAGACTAGTCAATGATCATATCACCTCTGCCTTGCCTTCCACCTTAGACCCACTCCAATTTGCTTACTGCCCCAATAGATCCACAGATGATGCAATCGCCATCACTCTGCACACTGCCCTATCCCATCTGGACAAGAGGAATACCTATGTAAGAATGCTGTTTATTGACTACAGCTCAGCATTCAACACCATGGTACCCTCCAAGCTCATCATTAAGCTTGAGGCCCTGGGTCTGAACCCCGCCCTGTGCAACTTGGTCCTGGACTTCCTGACGGGCCGCCCCCAGGTGTTGAAGGTAGGAAACAACACCTGCACTCCGCTGATCCTTAACACAAGGGTGCGTGCTCAGCCCCCTCCTGTACTCCCTGTTCACCCATTACTCCGTGGCCAAGCATGCCTCCAACTCAATCATCAAGTTGCAGACGACACAACAGTAGTAGGTTTGATTACCAACGATGACGAGACAGCCTACAGGTAGGAGGTGAGGGCTCTGAGAGTGCTGTGCCTGGAAAACAACCTCATTCAACGTCAACAAAATAAAGGTGATGATCGTGGACTTCACGAAACAGCCGAGGGTACACCTCCCCATCTACATCGACGGGACCGTAGTGGAGGAGGTGGAAAGCTTCAAGTTCCTTGGCGTACACATCACTGACAAACTGAAATGGACCACCTGTACAGACAGTGTGGTGAAGAAGCCGCAACAGAGCCAAACTCTTGTCACCTTGTCACCTAAAACCCTCCTAAACCTTTACAGATGCACAATTAAGTTCATCCTGTTGGGCTGTATCACCGCCTGGTATGGCAACTGCACCGCCCGCAACCGCAAGGCTCTCCAGAGGGTGGTGCGGTCTGCCCAACGCATTACCGGGGACAAACTACCCACTCTCCAGGACACCTACAGCACCAGATGTCACAGGAAGGCCAAAAAGATCATCAAGGACATCAACCATCTGAGCCACTGCCTGTTCACCCCGCTACCATCCAGAAGCGAGGTCTGTACAGGTGCATCAAAGCTGGGACAGAGAGACTGAAAAACAGCTTCTATCTCAAGGCCATCAGACTGTTAAACAGCCATCACTAGCACATTAGAGGCTGCTGCCTATTGGTATAGACGAGAAATCACTGGCCACTTTAAGGAATGGAACACTAACAACTTGAATAATGTTTACATATCTGGAATTACTCATCTCATATGTATATACTGTTTTCTATAATATTCTACTGTATCTCATTCACTTAATGTTTACATATCTTGCATTACTCATCTCATATGTATATCCTGTTTTCTATACTATTCTACTGTGTCTTAGTCCGTTCCGCTCTGACATCGCTCCTCCATATGTATACTGCTCAAAAAAATAAAGGGAACACTTAAACAACATTCTAGATCTGAATGAAAGAAATAATCTTATTAAATACTTTTTTCTTTACATAGTTGAATGTGCTGACAACAAAATCACACAAAAATAATCAATGGAAATCCAATTTATCAACCCATGGAGGTCTGGATTTGGAGTCACACTCAAAATTAAAGTGGAAAACCACACTACAGGCTGATCCAACTTTGATGAAATGTCCTTAAAACAAGTCAAAATGAGGCTCAGTAGTGTGTGTGGCCTCCACGTGCCTGTATGACCTCCCTACAATGCCTGGGCATGCTCCTGATGAGGTGGCGGATGGTCTCCTGAGGGATCTCCTCCCAGACCTGGATTAAAGCATCCGCCAACTCCTGGACAGTCTGTGGTGCAACGTGGCGTTGGTGGATGGAGCGAGACATGATGTCCCAGATGTGCTCAATTGGATTCAGGTCTGGGGAATGGGCGGGCCAGTCCATAGCATCAATGCCTTCCTCTTGCAGGAACTGCTGTTTAAGTGTTCCCTTTATTTTTTTGAGCAGTGTATATACCGTAATTTCCGGACTATTAAGCGCACCTGAAGCTGCACCCACTGAATTAAAAAAAATATATATATTTTGAACATAAATGTCTATAAGCCGCAGGTGCCTACCGGTACATTGAAACAAATTAACTTTACACAGGCTTTAACGAAACACGGCTTGTAACAAAAATAAATAGGCTTTAACGAAACCCGGCTTGTAACAAAAATTAAAAATTAGCAGTAAGCTTTAGTTGTCTTTTTGCACTGAGTCAATTCCTCACGCTGCTGTTTCCAACGTCTTATCATCGACTCATTAAGACCAAGTTCCCGTGCAGCAACTTTATTTCCTTTTCCAACAGCCAGATCAATCGCCTTCAACTTGAAAGCTGCATCATATGCATTTCTCCGTGTCTTTGCCATGATGAGGGTGACAAAATGACTACTGTAATCAGAATGATGGGAAGTTTGAGAGCGCTCGATTTAATCTAAACAGTAAACAAAAAAGTTGTTTGACCTTAACCCGTTCGGCAATTTCATTGGTCTAATGAAAGCTTCATGCCGCCAAAAAACTGAGCACGTCACAGAATGTGTTTTCTTTTCTTTTTTTTTATTGAAAGCGGGAAAAATCCATATATTAGCCGCGTCATTGTTTAAGCCGCGAGGTTCAAAGCCTGGGAAAAAAGTTGCGGCTTATAGTCCGGAATTTACGGTAGTCTTAATTCATTCCTATTTAGATTTGTGTGTTTTGGGTATATGTTGTGTAATTTGTTAGATATTACTTGTTAGATATTACTGCACTGTCGGAGCTAGAAGCACAAGCATTTTGCTACAAATCAACAGTTGTAGACCTTACAGTGAAGTGCTTACAAACCCTTAACCATCAATACAGTTTTAAGGAAAATACCAACAAAAAAAGTAAGAGATAAGCATACAAATAATTAAAAGCAGCAGTAAATAACAATAGCGGGGCTTTATACAGGGGGTACCGGTAAATAGTCAATGTGCGGGGGCACCGATGTCGAGGTAATATGTATATGTAGGAAGAGTTATTAAAGGGACTATGCATAGATAATAACAGAGAGTAGCAGCAGCGTAGAAGAGGGGAGGGGGGCAATGCAAACAGTCTGGGTAGCCATTTGATTAGCTGTTCAGGAGTCTTATGGCTTGGAGATAGCTGTTTAGAAGCCTCTTGGACCTAGACTTGGCGCTCCGATACCGCTTGCCGTGCGGTAGCAGAGAGAACAGTCTATGACTAAGGTGGCTGGAGTCTTTGGCCATTTTTATGGCCTTCCTCTGACACCGCCTGGTATAGAGGTCCTGGATGGCAGGAAGCTTGGCCCGGTGATGTACTGAGCCGTACGCACTACCCTCTTTAGTGCCTTGCGGTCGGAGGCCGAGCAGTTGCCATACCAGGCAGTGATGCAACCCGTCAGTATGTTCTCGATGGTGCAGCTGTAAAACCTTTTGAGGATCTGAGGACCCATGCCAAATCTTCTCAGTCTCCTGAGAGGGAATAGGTTTTGTTGTGCTTGTTGTTTGTTTGTTTGTTGGTGATGTGGACGCCAAGGAACTTGAAGCTCTCAACCTGCTCCACTACAACCCCGTCGATGAGAATTAGGGCATGCTCGGTCCTCCTTTTCCTGTAGTCCACAATCATCTCCTTTGTCTTGATCACGTTGAGGGAGAGGTTGTTGTCCTGGCACCACATGGTCAGGTCTCTGACCTCCTCCCTATAGGCTGTCTCATCATTGTCAGTGATCAGGCCTACCACTGTTGTGTCATCGGCAAACTTAATGATGGTGTTGAAGTCGTGCCTGGCCGTGCCGTCACGAGTGAACAGGGAGTACAGGAGGGGACTGAGCACGCACCCCTGAGGGGCCCCCGTGTTGAGGAACAGCGTGGCGGATGTGTTGTTACCTACCCTTACCACCTGCCGTGTGACCGTGTGGGAATACTAACTATAACCCCATAAAAGGTGTGTATCAATTAAACTTTTTTTTTATTTTTTATTGTTTCTCGCTGATATGAAAGACAAGATCCTTATGCTTCCAAAACCGTACCGCAAGCGATGCGTGTTAAAGTTCAGGCTGATTATCGGAGCGCTTAACAAAACTTTGTCCAATGACTCTTACAGTGCCTTCAGAAAGTATTCATACCCCTTGATTTATTCCACAGTTGTTGTGTTACAGCCTGAATTTAAAATGGATTAAATACATCTCTCACGCATCTACACACAATTTTCCCATAATGACAAAGTGAAAACATGAAAACACAAATGTACATCCCTGACTCAATACTTTGTTGAAGCACCTTTGGCACCGATTACAGCTGTGGGTCTTTCTGGGTAAGTCTCTAAGAGCTTTCCACACCTGGATTGTGCAACATTTGCCGATTTATTATTTTCTAAATTCTTCAAGCTCTGCCAAATTGGTTGTTCATCATTGCTATACAACCATTTCCAGGTCTTGCCATAGATTTAGTATATTTAAGTCAAAACCGTAGCTTGGCCACTCAGGAACATTCACTGTCTTCTTGGTAAGCAACTCCAGTGTAGATTTGGTGTTTTATGTTATTGTCCTGCTGAAAGGTGAATTCATCTCCCAGTGTCTGGTGGAAAGCAGACGGAACCAGGTTTTCTTCTAGGATTTTGCCTGTGCTTAGTTCCCTTCTGTTGATTTTTTATCATTAAAAACTCCTTAACGATTGCAACCATACCCATAACATGATGCTGCCACCGCTATGCTTGAAAATATGAAAAGTGGTTCTCAGTAATATTGTAGATGCCCCAAACATAACACTTTATATTCAGGATAGAAGGTGAATTGCTTTGCCACATGTTTTGCAGTATTACTTAGTGCCTTGTTGCAAACAAGATGCATGTTTTGGAATATTGTTATTCTGTACAGGCTTTCTTCTTGTCAATTAGGTTAGTATTGTAGATCAATGTTGTTAATCCATCTTCAGTTTTCTCCTATCAAGGTGTGTGAATACCTTCTGAAGGCACTGTATGTGTAATGTGACAGAACTGAGAGTCATGATCAAGTGCTTAACTTCCCCTTAGAGCATGGGACATTTTGTTGCCCCCGATTCTGTGTTTGTGTGTCAGTGTACATGTTTGCGTGTAGGCCCAACTGCAATCATGGTTTCAAGACTTGAGACAACGAAACTGATACTCCATCTACACTGTAGAATACTTTCACTGTACTTTTCACTTCTATAAATGATCTCAATATTTTTCACTTTTTAGTTCCAAAACAATAGGCTGTTCTCCATAAGTTCAATATTTTTCAGGGAAAAAGCAGACCATATTGTTGAAGATACAATGAACAACACGTGTCTCTGGTGACGAAAAGGAAAGTCCCACATTGGTTTGGCCTCGATACAGGAATAAGAGAGAGGTGTGGGGGAGTGTAATGTCATAGTGGCCTGCATGTACACACACACTGTGCACTATACTTTTCCTGTCAGTGGAATTCCCTGGGTGGTAAGAGTACGCTCCACAGAGGTGATGAAACACACGTTACACAACCAGCCATACTTTCCCCTAACCTCTGGTCTGATAGAACACACTGTAACCATACTTTTTACCATTACTGGCTAATCTAGGACCTATGGCAACAGCACAACATTGTTCATGCGGGAATGTGGGAGGCAACCTGTCTTCCTAGGGAGACTAGTTACTGGCTAATTCTCATTATTACAAAACCACTGTTGTGAGCCCATAGGGAATAAAGTGCAGGGTTCTGCCATTTTCCCAAATCCTCTTCCTCTATGGCAAAATGACTGGCAACTGAATCAGCAGACCATTGTTAGAATGATTTAGGTTTGTCACTAGTTACCACAGCCACAAAGTCATAAACCCCTCCTATTTATGTGTTTAATATGATGTTAAACCTAACCCTAACCACACTGATAACCATATGCTTAACCCTAACCTTAAATTAAGACCAAAAAGCAAATTTTAGTTTTTATACAATTTTATGATATAGCCAATTTTGACTTTGTGTTTGTGCTATGTAGTGTAAACCATGATCTATTCAATCCGACCGCTTTAGCCAACATCCGCGTAGCGGTTGGTGTCGAGGGTGGAACTGCGTTAGAGCTGTCAAATCGACAAGCGGCTCCTGGCATTACACCTGACACGGACATTGCCATTGGCTGCACAGTCGCATTAACAGAAATCCCAAGTTCAAACACTGGAATGTGAGATGTAATCTACACCTCGATTAGGATAATAGAAATCCTCATTTCGTTGAATGATTTTTCAATTTCAGCATAATTATTGTGGGGTGTGGCTTCATGACAATGACTGCAAGAGCAGCTGCTCACCGATTTGAGGGCAGTTCCACCTCTGCAAAAAAAACATCTGCTATGTGGGTGTCTGCTAACGCTTGATCTGATTGAATCTAGGCCTTAGTTTTTTGTCTCGTAAATCATTCAAATTTGAGTCACAAAAATAATCCACTACAGTAATTCTTTATGATCAATAGTGGATAGCCTATTTCTAAATGAAGGACTTTCTAAAAGCTACAGTTGAAGTCGGAAGTTTACTTACACCTTAGCCAAATACAATTCCTGATATTTAATCCTTGTAAAAATTCCCTGTTTTAGGTCAGTTAGTATCACCACTTTATTTTAAGAACGTGAAATGTCAGAATAATAGTAGAGAATGATTTATTTCAGCTTTTATCTCTTTCATTACATTCCCAGTGGGTCAGAAGTTTACATACACTCAATTAGTATTTGGTAGCATTGCCTTCAAATTGTTTAACTTGGGTCAAACGTTTCGGGTAGCCTTCCACAAACTTCCCACAATAAGTTGGGTGAATTTTGGCCCACTCGTCCTGCCAGAGCTGGTGTAACTGAGTCAGGTTTGTAGGCCTCCTTGCTCGCACACACTTTTTCAGTTCTGCCCACACATTTTCTATAGGATTGAGGTCAGGGCTTTGTGATGGCCACTTCAATACCTTGACTTTGTTGTCGTTAAGCCATTTCACCATAACTTTGGAGGTATGCTTGGGGTCATTCTCCATTTGGAAGACCCATTTGCGACCAAGTTTTAACTTCCTGACTGATGTCTTGAGATGTTGCTTCAATATATCCACATAATTTTCCTGCCCCATGATGCCATCTATTTTGTGAAGTGCACCAGTCCCTCCTGCAGCAAAGCACCCCCACAACATGATGCTGCCACCCCCTGTGCTTCGCGGTTGGGATGGTGTTCTTCAGCTTGCAAGCCTCCCCCTTTTTCCTCCAAACATAACAATGGTCATTATGGCCAAACAGTTCTATTTCTGTTTCATCAGACCAGAGGACATTTCTCCAAAAAGTATGATCTTTGTCCCCATGTGCAGTTGCAAACAGTAGTCTGGCTTTTTTGATGGTGTTTTTGGAGCAGTGGCCTCTTCCTTGCTGAGCAGCTTTTCAGGTTATGTCGATATAGGACTCATTTTACTGTGGATATAGATACTTTTGTACCTGTTTCCTCCAGCATCTTCACAAGGTCCTTTGCTGTTGTTCTGGGATTGATGTGCACTTTTTGCACCAAAGTAGGTTCATCTCTAGGAGACAGAACGCGTCTCCTTCCTGAGCGGGTTGACTTATGCGTGGTCCCATGGTGTTTATACTAGCGTACTATTGTTTGTACAGATGAATGTGGTACCTTCAGGCATTTGGAAATTGCTCCCAAGGATGAACCAGATTTGTGGAGGTCTACAATTTTTTTTCTGAGGTCTTGGCTGATTTATTTCGATTTTCCCATGACGTCAAGCAAAGAGGCACTGAGTTTGAAGGTAGGCCTTGAAATACATCCACAGGTACACTTCCAATTGACTCAAATGATATCAATTAGCCTATCAGAAGCTTCTAAAGCCATGACATCATTTTCTGGAATTTTCCAAGCTGTTTAAAGGTACAGTCAACTTAGTGTATGTAAACTTATGACCCACTGGAATTGTGATACAGTGAATTATAAGTAAAATAATCTGTCTGTAAACAATTGTTGGAAAATGACTTGTGTCATGCACAAAGTAGATGTCCTAACCGACTTGCCAAAACTACAGTTTGTTAACAAGAAATTTGTGGAGTGGTTGAAAAACGAGTTTTAATGATTCCAACCTTAGTGTATGTATACTTCCAACTTCAACTGTACTTGCATACATGTGTGTTTTTATTTAGGCCAGGGCGCTTTAACCCTATTCCTGGACATCTACCCTACTGTAGGTTTTGATCCAACCTCAGTTCTAACTAACCTGATTCAATTTACCAACCAGATAATTATTCGAATTAGGTGCGCTAGATTGGGGTTTCAGCAAAGATTTACAGGAAGGTAACGCTACAGCAACAGGGTTGGATAGTCTTGATCTAGGCCAAACCTCAATCGTATGATTTCTAAACTACACAATTGAGAATCCTTCTACTCTGTTTAGATGTGGGTAATTGTAGTTAGTGTCCCTCTTCTCACCACAATCTTCTGTGTAATGTTTTTACTCACCCCGAGCTCCTCAAATAGCCCCTCAACATCCTGCCAACGGTAACCCATACAGCGACATTAGTGAGAAGCACGCGCACGCATGTGCACGCACTCACATACACACACACACACACACACACACACACACACACACACACACACACACACACACACACACACACACACACACACACACACATACACGTACTCTGTCTCTCTCAGTATTGAGTCAGAAAGCAGCTGAACAGGTTGGATGTGCGTATTTCCCCTTTTCTTTTGCCATCAGAATTTCCAACCTCACCTCACCTCACCCACCCCACCTTCCTCTTCACATCTCTACTATGCATTTTAACCCCAAGTTTTCACCATCATTGTAAAAGCCCTACTTGTTTTGTTGCTTTGACAAATAATCCAGCTGATAAGAACCAAATATGCTTGAGATCATTCCACTTTATGGTACAAGTGTCGAACTTGGTACAATATTACAAGATACCTTAAGGAACATTTTAAAGATTACAGGCAGTCTGGGAAGCATGTCAGTCATTTCATTTGGATTTCCTGTTAGAAGAAAATGGGGTAAAATCATTACAAACATAAAATGGAACAATTATTTCACCAATCCGCTGGACTGAAAGTGATTTCTGAAGATTATCATTTTTTTCTGATTAGCTATTCATTTACGTCTGTCCCTCATTTTAAGGTCAACCCTGCCACGTGACTGAACTCTCATTTTAATATGGTGAAACTGTTCCTTTATAAATCTTTTTTTTTCTCAAAAGAAACAAGGAACATCTACAGTGCCTTAAGAAAGTACTCACACCCTTTGACTTTTTCCATATTTTGTTGTTTACAACCTGAATTTAGAATTGATTTAAGTTTGGTCACTGGCCTATCCAAAATACCCCATAATGGCAATGTGGAAATAGTTGTATTTTTTATTTTTACAAATTAATCAAAAATGGAAAGCTGAAATGTCTTGGGTCAATAAGTATGCAACCCCTTTGTTATGGCCAGTACTTAAGTAAAAATTATTTAAAGTACTACTTAAGTAGTTTTATTGGGTATCTGTACTTTACTATTTTTTTGACAACTTTTACTTTCCAACGCTTTGCAAAGAAGGGCACCTACGGGTAAAGGGGTCAAAATAAAAAAGCAGACACTGAACATGCATTTAAGCATGGTGAAGGTATTAATAACACTTTGGATGGTGGATTAATACACCCAGTCACTACTAAGATACAGGTGTTCTTCCTAACTCAGTTGCCGGAGAGGAAGGAAATCAATCAGGGATTTCACCATTAGGCCAATGGAGACTTTAAAAGAGTTACAGAGTTCAATGGCTGTGATAGGAGAAAACGTAGGATGGATCAACAACACTGTAGTTGCTCCACAATACTAACCTAATTGACAGTGTGAAAAGAAGGAAGCCTGTACAGAATGAAAATATTGCATCCTGTTTGCAACAAGGCATTAAAGTACACTACATGATCAAAGTGCACCAATGCTTTTTACTATTATTAATTATATCATTTATATTTGTTTCATAGTATATTTTCTAAATCTTTTTATTCAGTTTAGTCACATGATTTCTCAATTTACAGTACGTTTGCCAGTTGGTTGTGCAGCAAGACTTATTTGCCATTCCTTTTGCCTCATCCCTCTCAACCATGCAATTATTAAATTCCTCATCAATCCACGGGGATTTAACAGTTTTTACAGTAATTTTCTTAATGGGTGCATGCTTATTAGTAACTCGAATAAGCAATTTCATAAATATGTCAAGTGCAGCTTCTGGTTGCTCCTCATTACACACCAGCAAATATTATTTACATCGTCAACATAGTAATCACTACAAAACATTTTGTGTGACCTCTAATACACTATATTAGGCCTAGCTTTTGGAACTTTGGTTTTCCTAGATATGACTACTATATTGTGATCACTGCATACGGCGGATATAGATACTGCTTTAAAGCAGATTTCTGCAGCATTAGTAAAGATGTGATCAATACATGTTGATGATTTCATTCCTGGGCTGTTGGTAACTACCCTGGTAGGTTGACTGATAAGCTGAACCAGGTTGCAGGCACTAGTTACAGTTTGAAGCTTTTTCTTGAGTGGGCAGCTTGATGAAAGCCAGTCAATAATGAAATCTCCCAGAAAATATACCTCTGTTGATATCACATACAGTGGGGGAAAAAAGTATTTGATCCCCTGCTGAATTTGTACGTTTGCCCACTTACAAAGAAATGATCAGTCTATAATTTTAATAGTAGGTTTATTTGAACAGTGAGAGACAGAATAACAACAAAAAAATCCAGAAAAACTCCTGTCAAAAATGTTGTAAAATCATTTGCATTTTAATGAGGGAAATAAGTATTTGACCCCTCTGCAAAACATGACTTAGTACTTGGTGGCAAAACCCTTGTTGGCAATCACAGATGTCAGACGTTTCTTGTAGTTGGCCACCAGGTTTGCACACATCTCAGGAGGGATTTTGTCCCACTCCTCTTTGCAGATCTTCTCCAAGTCATTAAGGTTTCGAGGCTGACGTTTGGCAACTCGAACCTTCAGCTCCCTCCACAGATTTTCTATGGGATTAAGATCTGGAAACTGGCTAGGCCACTCCAGGACCTTAATGTGCTTCTTCTTGAGCCACTCCTTTGTTGCCTTGGCCGTGTGTTTTGGGTCATTGTCATGCTGGAATACCCATCCACGACCCATTTTAAATGCCCTGGCTGAGGGAAGGAGGTTCTCATCCAAGATTTGACGGTACATGGCCCCGTCCATCGTCCCTTTGATGCGGTGAAGTTGTCCTGTCCCCTTAGCAGAAAAACACCCCCAAAGCATAATGTTTCCACCTCCATGTTTGACGGTGGAGATGGTGTTCTTGGGGTCATAGGCAGCATTCCTCCTCCTCCAAACACGGCGAGTTGAGTTGATGTCAAAGAGCGGCATTTTGGTCTCATCTGACCACAACACTTTCACCAGTTGTCCTCTGAGTCATTCAGATGTTCATTGGCAAACTTCAGACGGGCATGTATATGTATTCTTGAGCAGGGGGACCATGCGGGCGCTGCAGGATTTCAGTCCTTCACGGCGTAGTGTGTTACCAATTGTTTTGTTGGTGACTATGGTCCCAGCTGCCTTGAGATCATTGACAAGATCCTCCCGTGTAGTTCTGGGCTGATTCCTCACCATTCTCATGATCATTGCAACTTCACAAGGTGAGATATTGCATGGAGCCCCAGGCCAAGGGATATTGACAGTTCTTTTGTGTTTTTTCCATTTGCGAATAATCGCAAAAAATGTTGTCACCTTCTCACCAAGCTGCTTGGCGATGGTCTTGTAGCCCATTCCAGCCTTGTGTAGGCCTACAATCTTTTCCCTGACATCCTTGGAGAGCTCTTTGGTCTTGGCCATGGTGGAGAGTTTGGAATCTGATTGATTGATTGCTTCTGTGGACAGGTGTCTTTTTTACAGGTAACAAGCTGCGGTTAGGAGCACTCCCTTTAAGAGTGTGCTCCTAATCTCAGCTCGTTACCTGTATAAAAGACACCTGGGAGCCAGAAATCTTTCTGATTGAGAGGGGGTCAAATACTTATTTCCCTCATTAAAATGCAAATCAATTTATAACATTTCTGACATGCGTTTTTCTGGATATTTTTGTTGTTATTCTGTCTCTCACTGTTCAAATAAACCTACCATTAAAATTATAGACTGACCCTTTCTTTGTCAGTGGGCAAACATACAAAATCAGCAGGGGATCGAATACTTTTTTCCCCCACTGTACATTATCAAGCATTTCACATATTATCCAGATACTGACTGTTAGACTTTGGTGGTCTATAGCAGCTTCCCACAAGAATGGTCTTTAGGTGAGGCAGGTGAACCTGTAGCCATATTACTACAACAGTATTTGACATGAGATCCTCTCTAAGCTTTACAGGAATGTGGCTCTGTATATAGGCCGCAACACCACCCCCCATTGGCATTTCTGTCTTTTCTGTAGATGTTATAACCATGTATTGCTACCATTGTATCATCAAAGGTATTATTTAAGTGAGTTTCGGAGATAGTCAGAATATGAATGTCATCTGTTACTAGTATAATTTCATGAACCTTGTTTCTTAGGCCACATACACTAGATGACCAAAAGTACAGTACCAGTCAAAAGTTTGGATGCACCTACTCATTCCAGGGTTTTTATTTCTTTTTACTATTTTCTACATTGTGGAACAATAGTGAAGACATCAAAACTATGAAATAACACATATGGAATCATGTAGTAACCAAAAAAGTGTTCACTTTTTAAGGTATAGAGGGCAGTATTTTCATTTTCGGATGAAAAGCGTGCCCAGAGTAAACTGCCTAATACTCGGGCCCAGAGTCAAATATTTGCATATTATTAGTAAATTAGGATAGAAAACACTCTGAAGTTTCTAAAACTGTTTGAATGATGTCTGTGAGTATAACAGAACTCATATGGCAGGCAAAAACCTGAGAAGAATCCAACCAGGAAGTGGGAAATCTGAGAATTGTAATTCTTCTTTTGAATTCCTATCGAAACTACAGTGTCTGTGGGGTCACGTTGCACTTCCTAAGGCTTCCATGGGCTGTCAACAGCCTTTAGAAACATGTTTCATCATTCTCCTGTTACTGGGCAGAGAATAGTAGCTCAGTCAATGAGTGGACTGCCTATGGACAAAGGGCTTGGGCCGTGCCGTTCCTTCTTTTTCTCCTGGAATGAATACGCTATTGTCCGGTTGGAATATTATCGATGTTTTTTCTTAAAAAGACCCTAAGGATTGATTGTAAACAATGTTTGACATGTTTCTACGACCGGTAATGGAACATTTTGACTTTTCGTGTCCTGATTTACGCTCGCGCGTTATGCCTTTGGATAGTGATCTGAACGCACGAACAAAATGGAGGTATTTGGACATAAATATGGACTATTTCGAACAAAGAAACATTTATTTTGGAAGTAGGAGTCCTCGGAGTGCATTCTGACGAAGATCTGCAAAGGTAAGACAATATTTATAATACTAATTCAGAGTTTTGTTGATGCCAGAACTTGGCGGGTAGCTGTATAGCTTGCTTCGATGGCTGAGCTATGTACTCAGAATATTGAACAATGTGCTTTCTCCGTAAAGTTATTTTGAAATCTGACAAAGCAGTTGCATCAAGGAGTAGTGTATCTATAATTCTTTCAATAACTGTTGTAAATTTTATCAACGTTTATGATGAGTATTTTTGTAAATTGATGTGCACATTCACCGGAGGTTTTGGTGGGAATACATTTTCTGAACATTACGCGTCAATGTAAAATGCTGTTTTTGGATATAAATATGAACTTTATCGAGCAAAACATACATGTATTGTATAACATGAAGTCCTATGAGTGCCATCTGATGAAGATCATCAAAGGTTAGTGAATATTTTAGCTGTACTTTTGGTTTTGTTGTGATGCATGTCCTTGCTTGGAAAATGGCTGTGTGGTTTTTCTTGTGAAGTTTATGTCCTAACATAATCTAATTTTATGCTTTCGCCGTAAAGCCTTTTTGAAATCAGACAATGTGGTTAGATTACCGAGAGTCTTATCTTTAAAATGGTGTAAAATAGTTGATTGTTTGAGAAAATTAAATTATGAGATTTTTGCTGTTTTGTATTTTGTGCCATGCTATTTCACTGACTGTTGAATAGTGTGTCCCGGAGGTGGAATGGTAGCGTCCCACGTAGCCCTGAGAAGTTAAACAAATCAAAATATATTTTATATTGAGATTCTTCACAGTAGCCACCCTTTGCCTTGATGACAGCTTTGCACACTCTTGGCATTGTCTCAACCAGCTTCATGAGGTAGTCACCTGGAATGCATTTCAATTAACAGGTGTGCCTTGTTAAAAGTTCATTTGTGGAATTTCTTTACTTAATGCGTTTGAGCCAGTCAGTTGTGTTGTGACAAGCTATACAGAAGATATCCCTATTTGGTAAAAGACAAAAAGGTAAGAATAGCTCAAATAAGCAAAGAGAAATGACAGTCCATCATTACTTTAAGACATGAATGTCAGTCAATCCGGAACACTTCAAGAACTTGTGTGGACACCTGCTCGACAAACATCTCATTACAAAATGATGGGGATTAAAATGGAGTTGGTCCCCCTTTGCTGCTATAACAGCCTCCACTCTTCTTGGAAGGCTTTTCACCTGATGTTGGAACATTGCTGCGGGGATTTGCTTCCATTCAGCCACAAGAGCATTAGTGAGGTGGGCACTGATGTTGAGCGATTAGGCCTGGCTCGCAGTCTGCGTTCTAATACATCCCAAAGGTGTCCGATGGGGTTGAAGTCAGGGCACTGTGCAGGCCAGTCAAGTTCTTCCACACCGATCATCGACAAACCATTTCTGAAAAGATATCGCTTTGTGCATGGGGGCATTGTCATGCTGAAACAGGAAAGGGCGTTCCCCAAACTCTTGCCACAAAGTTGGAAGCACAGAATCGTCTAGAATGTCATTGTGCTGTAGTGTTAAGATTTCCCTTCACTGGAACTAAGGGGCCTAGCTCAAATCATGAAAATCAGCCTAGACCATTATTCCTCCTCCAGCAAACTTTACAGTTGGCACTATACATCAGGGCAGGTAGTGTTCTCCTGGCATCCACCAAACCCGGATGTATCTGTCGAACTGCCAGATGGTGAAGCGTGATTCATTACTCCAGAGAATGCATTTCTACTGCTCCAGAGTCCAATGGCGGCAAGCTTTACACCACTCCAGTGGACACTTCGCATTGAGGCTGCTCAGCCATGGAAACCCATTTCATGAAGCTCACGACTAACAGTTATTTTGCTGACATTGCTTCCAGAGGCAGTTTGGAACTCGTTAGTGAGTGTTGCAACTGAGGACAGATGGTTTTAATGCGCTACGTGCTTCGGCAGTCCCGTCCTGTGAGCTTGTGTGGCCTACCACTTTGCGGCTGAGTCATTTTTGCTCCTAGACATTTCCACTTCACAATAACAGCACTTACAGTTGACCGGAGCAGCTCTAGCGGGCAGAAATTGTACGTACTGACTTGTTGAAAAGGTGACATCCTAACAGTGCCATGTTGAAAGGCACTGAGCTCTTCAGTAAGGCCATTCTACTGCCAAGGTTTGACTATGGAGATTGCGTGGCTGTGGGCTCGATTTATACACCTGTCAGCGATGGGTATGGCTGAAACAGCCATACCCAAGTATCCTGGAAGGATATTGACCTCAGCCCGAGTATCCTGGAAGGATATTGACCTCATCCCATCAGTAGAGGATGCTTGGTTTCTCTTCAAAAGTTCTTTCCTCACCATCTTAAATATCAAATCAAATTCAAATCAAATCAAATGTATTTATATAGCCCTTCTTACATCAGCTGATATCTCAAGGTGCTGTACAGAAACCCAGCCTAAAACCCCAAACAGCAAGCAATGCAGGTGTAGAAGCACGGTGGCTAGGAAAAACTCCCTAGAAAGGCCAAAACCTAGGAAGAAACCTAGAGAGGAACCAGGCTATGAGGGGTGGCCAGTCCTCTTCTGGCTGTGCTGGGTGGAGATTATAACAGCACATGGCCAAGATGTTCAAATGTTCATAAATGACCAGCATGGTCAAATAATAATAATCATAGTAGTTGTCGAGGGTGCAACAAGTCAGTAACACAAGAGTAAGTGTCAGTTGGCTTTTTCATAGCCGATCTTTGAGAGTATCTCTACCGCTCCTGCTGTCTCTAGAGACTTGAAAACAGCAGGTCTGGGACAGGTAGCACGTCCGGTGAACAGGTCAGGGTTCCAGCAGGTCTGGGACAGCAGGTCTGGGACAGATAGCACGTCCGGTGAACAGGT
Organism: Salmo salar; assembly: GCF_965601325.2. Lineage (NCBI taxonomy): Eukaryota > Metazoa > Chordata > Actinopteri > Salmoniformes > Salmonidae > Salmo > Salmo salar. The sequence goes on along the minus strand of NC_138301.1, from coordinate 80,051,787 downwards.
CAGGGTTCCATAGCCGCAGGCAGAAGAGTTGGAACTGGAGCAGCAGCACGGCCAGGTGGACTGGGGACAGCAAGGAGTCATCAAGCCAGGTAGTCCTGAGGCATGGTCCTAGGGCTCAGGTCCTCCGAGAGAGAGAAAGAAAGAAAGAGAGAAAGAGAGAATTATAGAGAGCATATTTAAATTCACACAGGACACTGGAAAAGACGAGAAATACTCCAGATGTGACAGACTGACCCTAGCCCCCCGACACATAAAATACTGCAGCATAAATACTGGAGGCTGAGACAGGAGGGGTCAGGAGACACTGTGGCCCCATCCGATGAAACCCCCGGACAGGGCCAAACAGGTAGGATATAACCCCACCCACTTTGCCAAAGCACAGCCCCCACACCACTGGAGGGATATCTCCAACCACCAACTTACCATCCCGAGACAAGGCCCACAAAGATCTCCGCCACGGCACAACACAAGGGGGGGCGCCAACCCAGACAGGAAGACCACGTCAGTGACTCAACCCACTCAAGTGATGAACCCCGCCCAGTGACGGCATGGAAGAACACCAGTAAGCCAATGACTCAGCCCCTGTAATAGGGCTAGAGGCAGAGAATCCCAGTGGAGAGAGGGGTAACCGGCCAGGCAGAGACAGCAAGGGCGGTTCGTTGCTCCAGCCTTTCCGTTCACCTTCACACCCCTGGGCCAGACTACACTTAATCATAGGACCTACTGAAGAGATGTGTCTTCAGTAAAGACTTAAAGGTTGAGACTGAGTCTGCGTCTCTCACATAGGTAGGCAGACTATTCCATAAAAATTGAGCTCTATAGGAGAAAGCCCTGCCTCCAGCTGTTTGCTTAGAAATTCTAGGGACAATTAGGAGGCCCGCGTCTTGTGACCGTAGCGTACGTGTAGGTATGTACGGCAGGACCAAATCGGAAAGATAGGTAGGAGCAAGCCCATGTAATGCTTTATAGGTTAGCAGTAAAACCTTGAAATCAGCCCTTTCCTTAACAGGAAGCCAGTGTAGGGAGGCTAGCACTGGAGTAATATGATACATTTTTTTGGTTCTAGTCAGGATTCTAGCAGCCGTATTTAGCACTAACTGAAGTTTATTTAGTGCTTTATCCGGGTAGCCGGAAAGTAGAGCATTGCAGTAGTCCAACCTAGAAGTAACAAAGCCATGGATTCATTTTTCTGCGTCATTATTGGACAGAAAGTTTCTGATTTTTGCAATGTTATGTAGATGGAAAAAAGCTGTCCTTGAAACAGTCTTGATATGTTCTTCAAAAGAGAGATCAGGGTCCAGAGTAACGCTGAGGTCCTTCGCAGTTTCATTTGAGACGACTGTACAACCATCCAGATTAATTGTCAGATTCAACAGAAGATCTCTTTGTTTCTTGGGACCTAGAACAAGCATCTCTGTTTTGTCCGAGTTTAAAAGTAGAACGTTTGCAGCCATCCACTTCCTTATGTCTGAGACACAAGCTTCTAGCGAGGGCTATTTTTGGGGCTTCACCATGTTTCATTGAAATGTACAGCTGTGTGTCATCCGCATAGCAGTGAAATTTAACATTATGTTTTCGAATGACATCCCCAAGAGGTAAAATATATAGTGAAAACAATAGTGGTTCTAAAACGAAACCTTGAGGAACACCGAAATTTACAGTTGATTTGTCAGAGGACAAACCCTTCACAGAGACAAACTGATATCTTTCCGACAGATAAGATCTAAACCAGGCCAGAACTTGTCCATGTAGACCAATTTGGGTTTCCAATCTCTCCAAAAGTATGTGGTGATCGATGGTATCAAAAGCAGCACTAAGATCTAGGAGCACGAGGACAGATGCAGAGCCTCGGTCTGACGTCATTAAAAGGTAATTTACCACCTTCACAAGTGCAGTCTCAGTGCTATGATAGGGTCTAAGACCAGACTGAAGCATTTCGTATAGATTGTTTGTCTATAGGAAGTCAGTGAGTTGCTGCGCAACAGCTTTTTCTAAAAGTTTTGAGAGGAATGGACGATTCGATATAGGCCGATAGTTTTTTAGAATTTCTGGGTCAAGATTTGGCTTTTCAAGAGAGGCTTTGTTACTGCCACTTTTAGTGAGTTTGGTACACATCCGGTGGATAGAGAGACGTTTATTATGTTCAAGATAGGAGGGCCAAGCACAGAAAGCAGCTCTTTCAGTAGTTTAGTTGGAATAGGGTCCAGTATGCAGCTTGAAGGTTTAGAGGCCATGATTATTTTCATCATTGTGTCAAGAGATATAGTACTAAAACACTTTAGTGTCTCCCTTGATCCTAGGCCCTGGCAGAATTGTGTAGACTCAGGACAACGGAGCTTTGGAGGAATACGCAGATTTAAAGAGGAGTCTGTAATTTGCTTTCTAATGATCATGATCTGTTCCTCAAAGACGTTAATGAATTCATTACTGCTGAAGTGAAAGCCATCCTCTCTTGGGGAATGCTGCTTTTTAGTTAGCTTTGCGACAGTATCAAAAAGAAATTTCGGATTGTTCTTATTTTCCTCAATTAAGTTGGAAAAATAGGATGATCGAGCAGCAGTGAGGGCTCTTCGATACTGCACGGTACTGTCTTTCCAAGCTAGTCGGAAGACTTCCAGTTTGGTGTGGCGCCATTTCCATTCCAATTTTCTGGAAGCTTGCTTCAGAGCTCGTGTATTTTCTGTATACCAGGGAACTAGTTTCTTATGACAAATGTTTTTAGTTTTTAGGGGTGCAACTGCATCTAGGGTATTGCGCAAGGTTAAATTGAGTTCCTCAGTTAGGTGGTTAACTGATTGTTGTCCTCTGACGTCCTTGGGCAGGCAGAGGGAGTCTGGAAGGGCATCAAGGAATCTTTGGGTTGTCTGAGAATTTATAGCACGACTTTTAATGCTCCTTGGTTGGGGTCTGAGCAGATTATTTGTTGCGGTTGCAAACGTAATAAAATGGTGGTCCGATAGTCCAGGATTATGAGGAAAAACATTAAGATCCACAACATTTATTCCATGGGACAAAACTAGGTCCAGAGTATGACTGTGGCAGTGAGTAGGTCCAGAGACATGTTGGACAAAACCCACTGAGTCGATGATGGCTCCGAAAGCCTTTTGGAGTGGGTCTGTGGACTTTTCCATGTGAATATTAAAGTCACCAAAAATTTGAATATTATCTGCGATGACTACAAGGTCCGATAGGAATTCAGGGAACTCAGTGAGGAACGCTGCATATGGCCCAGGAGGCCTGTAAACAGTAGCTATAAAAAGTGATTGAGTAGGCTGCATAGATTTCATGACTAGAAGCTCAAAAGACGAAAATGTCGTTGTTGTTTGTTTTTTTGTAAATTGAAATTTGCTATCGTAAATGTTAGCAACACCTCCGCCTTTGCGGGATGCGCGGGGGATATGGTCACTAGTGTAACCAGGGGGTGAGGAATCATTTAACACAGTAAATTCATCAGGCTTAAGCCATGTTTCAGTCAGGCCAATCACATCAAGATTATGATCAGTGATTAGTTCATTGACTATAACTGCCTTTGAAGTGAGGGATCTAACATTAAGTAGCCCTATTTTGAGATGTGAGGTATCACAATCTCTGTCAATAATGGCAGGGATGGAGGAGGTCTTTATACAAGTGAGATTGCTAAGGCGAACACCGCCATCTTTAATTTTGCCCAACCTAGGTTGAGGCACAGACACGGTCTCAATGGAGATAGCTGAGCTGACTACACTGACTGTGCTAGTGGCAGACTCCACTTAGCTGGCAGGCTGGCCAACAGCCTGCTGCCTGGCCTGCACCTTATTTCATTGTGGAACTAGAGGAGTTAGATCCCTGTCTATGTTCATAGATAAGATGAGAGCACCCCTCCAGCTAGGATGGAGTCCGTCACTCCTCAACAGGCCAGGCTTGGTCCTGTTTGTGGGTGAGTCCCAGAAAGAGGGCCAATTATCTACACATTCTATCTTTTGGGAGGGGCAGAAAACAGTTTTCAACCAGCGATTGAGTTGTGAGACTCTGCTGTAGAGCTCATCACTCCCCCTAACTGGGAGGGGGCCAGAGACAATTACTCGATGCCGACACATCTTTCTAGCTGATTTACACGCTGAAGCTATGTTGCGCTTGGTGACCTCTGACTGTTTCATCCTAACATCATTGGTGCCGACGTGGATAACAATATCTCTATGCTCTCTACACTCGCCAGTTTTAGCTTTAGCCAGCACCATCTTTAGATTAGCCTTAACGTCGGTAGCCCTGCCCCCTGGTAAACAGTGTATGATCGCTGGATGATTCGTTTTAAGTCTAATACTGCGGGTAATGGAGTCACCAATGACTAGGGTTTTCAATTTGTCAGAGCTAATGGTGGGAGGCTTCGGTGTCTCAGACCCCATAACGGGAGGAGCAGAGACCAGAGAAGTCTCGGCCTCCGACTCCGACTCGCTTAATGGGGAGAACCGGTTGAAAGTTTCTGTCGGCTGAATAAGCGACACCGGTTGAGCATTCCTACAGCGTTTCCCTCCAGAAGCCATGAGAAAGTTGTCCGGCTGCGGGGACCGTGCGAGGGGGTTTATACTAACGTTACTATCTGTACTTACTGGTGGCACAGACGCTGTTTCATCCTTTCCTACACTGAAATTGCCCTTGCCTAATGATTGCGTCTGAAGCTGGGCTTGCAGCACAGCTATCCTCGCCGTAAGGCGATCGTTCTCCTGTATATTATGAGTACAACGACTGCAATTAGAAGGCATCATGTTAATGTTACTTAGCTTCGGCTGTTTGAAGTCCTGACGAACCATGTCCAGATAAAACCTCTGGGATGAAAAAGTTGAGTGAGGGAAAAACAAAAAATATATGGTAATCAAAAAGTAAAAACCGTGAAGTAGTCAGGTAGCAAAGTAAGATCGGCAACAAAACGCACAGAGGCACGTAAACAAGTCTGCAAGTTGTGACCGGAAACCGGAAGTCAAACAAAATCTAATCAAACACTTCATGTGAGCCCATCAGCTCATGTTGCGCATGCCCCGTAAAAAAATGTAGAACTAAGAACAGATATAGCCCTTGATTCACCCCAGACTTGACTGCCCTTGACCAGCACAAAAACATCCTGTGGCGGTCTGCATTAGCATTGAATAGCCGCCACGATATGCAACTTTTCGGGGAAGTCAGGAACCAATATACTCAGTCAGTTAAGCCAGCTAAGGCTAGCTTTTTCAAACAGAAATGTGTTTCCTGTAGCATTAATTCCAAAAGGTTTTGGGACGCTGTAAAGTCCATGGAGAATGAGAGCACCTCCAACCAGCTGCCCACTGCACTGAGGCCAGGAAACACTGTCACTACCGATAAATCTATGATAATCGAGAATTTCAATAAGCATTTTTCTACGGCTGGCCATGCTTTCCACCTGGCTACCCCTACCCCAGCCAACAGCTCTGCAGAAACTTTCTCAAGCCGCCCCCGCATCTCCTTCACCCAAATCCAGATAGCTGATGTTCTGAAAGAGCTACAAAATCTGGATCCCTACAAATCAGCTGGGCTAGACAATCTGGACCCTCTCTTTCTAAAATTATCTGCCAACATTGTTGCAACCCCTATTACTAGCCTATTACACCTCTCTTTCGTATCATCTGAGATCTCCAAAAATTGGAAAGCTGCCACGGTCATCCCCCTCTTCAAAGGGGGAGACACTCTAGACCCAAACTGTTATAGACCTATATCCATCCTGCCCTGCCTTTTCAAACATTTTCTAAAGACAAGTTAACAAACAGATCACCGACCATTTCGAATCCCACCGTACCTTCATCAGTAAGCAATCTGGTTTCCGAGCAGGTCATGGGTGCACCTCAGCGACGCTCAAGGTCCCAAACGATATCATAACCGCCATCTTCATCGACCTGGCCAAGGCATTCGACTCTGTCAATCACTGCATTCTTATCGGCAGACTCAATAGCCTTGGCTTCTCAAATGACTGTCTCGCCTGGTTCACCAACGACTTCTCAGATAGAGTTCAGTGTGTCAAATTGGAGGGCCTGTTGTCCGGACCTCTGGCAGTCTCTATGGGGGTGCCACAGGGTTCAATTCTCGGTCCGACTCTTCTCTGTATATATCAATGATGTTGCTCTTGCTGCTGGTGATTGATTCTCTGATCCACCTCTACGCAGACGACAGCATTCTGTATACATCTGGCCCTTCTTTGGACACTGTGCTGACCTCCAAATGAGCTTCAACGCCATACAACGGTCCTTCCATGGCCTCCAACTGCTTTTAAATGCTAGTAAAACGAAGTGCATGCTCTTCAACCGATTGCTGCCCTCACCCGCCCACACGACTAGCATCACTACTTTGGACTGTTCTGACCTAGAATATGTGGACAACTACATATACCTAGGTGTCTGGTTAGACTGTAAACTCTCCTTCCAGACTCACATCAAGCATCTCCAATCTAAAATTAAATCTAGAATCGGCTTCCTATTTCGCAACAAAGCCTCCTTCACTCATGCTGCCAAACATACCCTCGTAAAACTGACTCTCCTACCCATCCTTGACTTCGGCGATGTCATTTACAAAATAGCCTCCAACACTCTACTCAGCAAACTGGATGTAGTCTATCACAGTGCCATCCATTTTGTCACCAAAGCCCCATATACTACCCACCACTGCGACCTGTATGCTCTCGTTGGCTGGCCCTCACTACATATTCATCGCCAAACCCAGTGGCTCCAGGTCATCTATAAGTCTTTGCTAGGTAAGCCCCGCCTTATCTGAGCTCACTGGTCACCATAGCAACACACACCCGTAGCACGCTCCAGCAGGTATATTTCACTGGTCATCCCCAAAGCCAACACTTCCTTTGGCCGACATTCCTTCCAGTTCTCTGCTGCCAATGACTGGAACGAATTGCAAAAATCACTGAAGTCTTATATCTCCCTCTCTAATTTTCAGCATCAGCTGTCAGAGCAGCTTACCGATCACTGTACCTGTACACAGCCAATCTGTAAATAGCCCACTCAACTACCTCATCCCCATATTATTTCACCTCTATGGCCTATTTATTGCCTACCTCCCTACTCTTCTACATTTGCACACACTGTACAGTTGAAGTCGGAAGTTTACATACACCTTAGCCAAATACATTTAAACTCATTTTTTCACAATTGCTGACATTTAATTATTGTAAGAATGTCCTGTCTTAGGTCAGTTAGGATCACCACTTTATTTTAATAACGTGAAATGTCAGAATAATAGTAGAGAGTAATTTATGTCCGTTTTTATTTCTTTCATCACATCCCGAGTGTGTCAGAAGTTGACAAACACTCAATTAGTATTTGGTAGCATTGCCTTCAAATTGTTTAACTTGGGTCAAACGTGTCGGGTAGCCATCCACAAGCTTCCCACAATAAGTTTGGTGAATTATGGCCCATTCCTCCTGACAGAGCTGGTGTAACTGAGTCAGGTTTGTAGGCCTCCTTGCTCGCACATGCTTTTTCAGTTCTGCCTACACATTTTCTATAGGATTGAGGTCAGGGCTTTGTGATGGCCACTTCAATACCTTGACTTTGTTGTCCTTAAGCCATTTCACCAAAACTTTGGAAATATGCTTGGGGTCACTGTCCATTTGGAAGACCCATTTTGCGACCAAGCTTTAACTTCCTGACTGATGTCTTGAGATGTACGATCTTTGTCCCCACGTGCAGTTGCAAACCGTAGTCTGGCTTTTTTTATGGCGGTTTTGGAGAAGTGGCTTCTTCCTTGCTGAGTGGCCTTTCAGGTTATGTCGATATAGGACTCGTTTTACTGTGGATATAGATACTTTTATACCGGTTTCCTCCAGCATCTTCACAAGGTCCTTTGCTGTTCTGGGATTGATATGCACTTTTCGCACCAAAGTACATTCATCTCTAGGAGACAGAATGCGCCTCCTTCTTGAGCGGTGTGACAGCTGCGTGGTCCCATGGTGTTTATACTTGCGTACTATTGTTTGTACAGATGAACGTGATACCTCCAGGCATTTGGAAATTGCTCCCAAGGACTAACCAGACTTGTGGAGGTCAACAATTTTTTTTTCTGAGGTCTTGGCTGATTTCTTTTGATTTTCCCATGATGTCAAGCAAAGAGGCACTGAGTTTGAAGGTAGGCCTTGAAATACATCCACAGGTACACCTCCGATAGACTCAAATTATGTCAATTAGCCTATCAGAAGCTTCTAAAGCCATGACATAATTTTCTGGAATTTTCCAAGCTGTTTAAAGGCACAGTCAACTTAGTGTATGTAAACCTTTGACCACTGGAATTGTAACACAGTGAATTATAAGTGAAGATATCTGTCTGTAAACAATTGTTGGGAAAATGACTTGTGTCATGCACAAAGTAGATGTCCTAACCGACTTGCCAAAACTATAGTTTGTTAACAAGAAATTTGTGGTGGTTGAAAAACAAATGTACAAATATGTAAATTTCCAACTTCTACTGTACATAGATTTTTCTATTGTGTTACCAAGGCACTTAACCATAATTGCTCTGGATAAGAGCATTTGCTAAATGACTAAAATGTAAATGACTGTATGTTTGTTCATGTGTAACTCTGTGTTGTTGTTTTTGTCGCACTGCTTTGCTTTGTCTTGGCCAGGTCACCGTTGTAAATGAGAACTTGTTCATAACTGGCCTAGGTAGCCTAGTGGTTAAAAGCATGGGGCCAGTAACCAAAAGGTCACTGGTTCAAATCTCCTAGCTGACGAGGTGAAAAATATGTTGATGTGCCCTTAACCAAGGCACTTAACCATAATTGCTCTGGATAAGAGCATTTACTAAATGACTAAAATGTAAATGTCAATCTCTAGCCTAATGAACTGCATGGTTTCCTAAGTCATAGTGGGAGGACCACACACCATACCATCGCGGGACTCCAAGATTACTTAGATATGATGGTTATTATATCAATATTTGAGCATAAAGGCATTTCTCGCATAATTAATTTTACTCACACGAAAAGATCTGACTGCATTTATTTATTTTTATAGAGTATGATTTTACTCACATAAAAACTGTAGATGGAAACGTGGTAAGTGACAATTATTTGTACAATTCAATGGATGTTTTGTGCACAAAGGTAATGACTAAAGTGTTTTTTTAGGAGATTTCAAATCTGATATCTTTATGTGGCAATCTGTGGAATTTGTCTTTCTGGGCAGATCGTCAGTTAAACTGCAGTACGGAAGTAAGACTGTACGACAAGTCGAAATCGTGCTTCGAGACCGGAACCCTGGCCCCTTGGATGAAACTCTGAAAGTGCGTTTACTTTTTCGACCACGTTCAGCGGAAATGCGGGAGTTTCTCCTGTTCTAGACGCGGGTAGTCTATGGCCGTGTTCAAGAGGATCGAACCCGCAATGTATCATGGGTGAAATGTTGAATGACTGACTGATCTACAAAGTAGAACGAGTCATTATTTATCATGCAAGGTGATTTGTAGATCAGTCATTCGGCAGTCGCTTGCGGTCGTTATGATGCTCTCGTAAACGGCCGATTTAAAGCGTGTCTTGGCACGTTGTACACCAGTTTCTCACTTCAAGTCCGACAGACAACTCTTCCAGCATATAAACTCTCTCTAAAGGTGAGCTATTTAGAAAAACGTACTTAACTTTTTAAAATACGTTTTTGAAATATACAATTCATTTAAAGTATTTTATGGTCATCTCAAATAATTTTTGTTCTCATTTTCTCTCAGAATCATGGACTTCGATTTAGCAGACGCTCTCCCGAGGTAGGTTGTCTAAATTGATTTCTGAGGAATACTGTATCAATCCCCGTTCTTACACTGTGTTTTTTGTTTGAATTTATTTATTACCCTTCCGGTAAATATATATAGCCTACAGTAAAATATCCTAATTGAAGATGACACAAATAAATCATTACCTAAAAAGGGAAATTTGAGAGTGCTACATGTTTTGGACTTTTAAATGAATGATATACAGCCATTGATTCTTGCAGAATATAACTGCCTCGCGAGATTCGTTCAACTGTCTAACCTCTTCAGAACCCAAAATATAGCTTGTTTTACGCCTTTGTTTGTAAACAATGTAATTGTAAACAAACACTGTATGGTTCAATATATAATTTTGATATCATGTCAGTCCATGCATCCATAGCTCTGTCTATGAATTTGAGGGTGGTTACATTTCTCCAGCCCCATCCCTCAGCTTTGTTATTGCTTGAACGGCAGATTGCCAATTTCCAATTTGCTGGTGTATATGCAGTTTTCACAAACCTAGTTTGTCTAGTTATTTTTGTACGTTTTTAGAAATGGTAGACCCACCTCCTATACAAAAATAGCTTGTTTATCTGAGCTTGAATAGGAAGATGGCGTTTTAGGCTAACATCTTTCGTTTTTTTTCTCTGCAGCTCATGTTCAAGTATGGAGTTTGAAACCAAATACCACCTGCCTGATGCGAAGGTAAGACATTTTGTTAACCTTGCATAAAAAAGAATGGCAAGCGCCACAAGGATTAGGATACACCAGTTGTAGACTTTAGACAGAGCATCACAAATGTAGGGTGAGTGTGTTTTTACATAAAGAGGACCAAAAAAGGTACTCTTTGATATTAAATTGCCTTAAGTGGTGGCATGTTCAACAGAAAAAAATCGTTGTGATTTTTTTTTCTTCTACATGAACTCTCATTCTGATTACGTGTGTGTAGAGTGGACCAGAGATGGAGCGCTGTGGGCTGCACGCGGGCCTGAGCCTCGACTTGGAGGTTATCCTACAGCATCGGGGAGGCATGAGACAGGTGGCTCACCTGGTGATTGCGCTGCATAGGATGAAAAACCCCTTCCAGAAGTCCGACTCCACACACACTTCCATGGACATGGAGTGCACCGACGAGCAGTTTTGCAGCATCATCATGGATAACCTGGTGGAAGGTGCCTAGACTGCCGTGCCGTTTCATCAATTCTGGAACTAAACTGAAATTCATTTTCCACATTTTCCTCATAATATGAATGAAATTTACCCCTAACCCTGGACTCTATACTCTTTGATTATACTGTACTGCTTTTCAGTTATTTTAGGCCCAGTTCCCTAAACAATTCAATTGATTGACGGTCCTTGTCCTGTGTCTCCACCCTTTCTCCCCCCCCCCCCCCCCCCTTCTGTTTTCCCCCTCCACTGCCCCCTCCCTCCTCTGTGTAGAGTGTGTGATGGTCCCGATGCAGGAGCCAATGGGAGCGGGGACCTTTGAGCAGATTGGCAGCCCCGAGCAGTATAGCCTGTGTGACCATCACCAGAAGAGCCTGGTGTACTGCCACAGAACCATGGAGCTGAAGGCCGTCACAATCCAGGGAGGCAACAACCGGAGAGGTAGGCTAACTGCCAAACTACATCGCAAGCATTCTGTAAGCTTTGTTTTTAGCAGCCTTTACCAAAATCGGCAACATCATAGATGAGTGTTAAAAATGACAAAAATAGTGAAGATGCCCTTTAACTCTTTCTCTCTCATTCTCAGCGAGGTTCAACCTCTCCAAGTATAGTAATGCCAGCACCACCACCACCAATCAGGCCCTGCCAGTTGTCTTAGGGATAGACAAATGGAAACTCTCCTGCTCCAAGCAGACAGACAGCGCAACTCCTGTCGTACAGTTGGAGGTCAGTCTCTCACTTACTCACCCACTTACTCAGTCACATGCAGGTACTTACTCACATTTATCACTCAAACCCACACACACTTACCTCACCGCATCATCCTAATCCTTTCCTTCTCTCTTTCTCTCTTTCTCTTTCTCTCAGTGCTGTGAGGACCAGTTAACAACCATCAGGGCTCATGAAAAAACAGTTCGCTTCCTCTTCTACAAGAATACCACTGGCTTCTCCCTGACCACCTTCGAGTCGGCCATGTACCCCGGCTGGTTCATCAGCACCTCACCGGAGCCAAGCCAGCCCATAGAGATGTGTCAGAAACAGGATGCCAGAAAGCTCATCAACTTCATGGTCAAAAACTAAACACACACAATCTGTCCCCATAGTGTATGTACAACCAGAGAGAGAGTGTAGGGTGAATCTGAGAAGATAGACCGACTGATATTGTAGAGGAGTTGAATGTTGAATTGATAGAGCTCTGCTTTTCTCAAACTCAAACAGCGTTACATTGTGTGGTAACTAACTACTTCCTTAAACCACCACCAATGTTTATTGAAAGTGGTGTGGTTGTAGTGAGGGTGCTTGACCAGCAGATGGTGCTGTGTTTATTCTCTCTTCTGCAGTATTGTGTTTTACCTCAGAAGCTATCTTTTGGTGTTTTTTGTTCATTAGTCCATTGTTGATACCGGCAGTATTTCAGTATTTTGAAAGTTATACACTTTATTGCTGACATGAAACTGTTTTGGGGACTATATCAACAATAGACTAATGAAACAAATACCAAAATATCATTATTTGGTGGAGTTTTTATTTTACTCTTTCAGGGAAGGCCCAGTTAGAACTGATTGCTCTGTAGCATGCATACATTACACAGGATCAAGAAGACATTGGTCTAGCTTCGCAATGTTATAGCCACAGATGTAAATGTTCAAAGTGTTACATAAAAAAAAAAGTCAATTCATATTGAATTCTTTATCTTATGGCTACAGTGCTAAGTATAAAATGCATACATTACACTAGAGTAGAAAAGACTAGAATTGTTAATTTATTTTTTCAACTTTTTGTACTGTCTTGGATACAAGTCATTTTTGAAAATGTCTCTGTTTGTACTGAATGATCTGCTTCAAATCAGTGAAGAGGATATTTTATTTTTGTATTTCCTATTACGATGTGAATCATTACTTTTCATTGTCTAACATTGCAGATGTCATTTTTATTTGAAGCATTTATCGACATTGAAATTGTGCCTTTTTAGTGCTATTTAGTTTTTTCTATAGGAATGCCAGTCAATCATCACTTTTCTAATTTTACGATTAACTTAGTTTTTATCTCATAAGCTAACATTGAACATAAACAGCTAACATCAACTAATATGTAACACACAATGTTCTTTGTCTTTTAGCGCAAATATTGTTGTTTTTCAATTCTTCAAAATGTACAGTACCATTCAAAAGTTTGGATTTGATTTGTTTAACACTTTTTTTTGGTTACTACATGATTCCATGTGTTATTTCATAGTTTTGATGTCTTCACTATTATTCTACATTGTAGAAATAAAGAAAAACCCTGGAATTAGTAGGTGGGTCCAAACTTTCGACTGGTGCTGTATATGTTTTAACATTTCAATATGATGTATTTTACTGTATGTTGGAAATAAAGTGAATCTATTCAATGCATTTGGAAGTTGAGGATGGACGGTCAACCTGAAACTCACAACACCTACCTAAGGTAGTGGAGAGTGGGGTAAAGTGAGAATTTTTGTTGCATTCAGCATCACTCCATCAAGGGAAATATAGTATTCTTTCTGATAAAGATATCTACATACAGTGCATTTGGAAAGTATTCAGACCCCTTGACTTTGTCCACATTTTGTTATGTTACTGCCTTATTCTAAAATTGGTTCAATTCTTTTTTCCCTCATCAATCTACACACAATACCCCATAATGACAAAGCGAAAACAAATAAATTACATAAGTATTCAGACCCTTTGCTATGAGACTCGAAATTGAGCTCAGGTGCATCCTGTTTCTATTGATCATCCTTGAGATGTTCCTACAACTTGATTGGAGTCCACCTGTGGTAAATTCAATTGATTGGACATGATTTGGAAAGCCACACACCTGTCTATATAAGGTCCCAGAGTTGACAGTGCATGTCAGAGAAAAACCCAAGCCGTGAGGTCGAAGGAATTGTCCGTAGAGCGCTGAGTCAGGCTTGTGTTGAGGCACAGATCTGGGGAAGGGTATCAAAAAATGTCTGCAGCATTGAAGGTCCCCAAGAACACAGTGGTCTCCAACATAAATGGATGAAGTTTGGAACCACCAAGACTCTTTACTAGATCTTGCCGCCCGGCCAGACTGAGCAATTGGGGGAGAAGGGCCTTGGTCAGGGAGGTGAACAAGAACCCACTGGTTACTCTGGCAGAGCTCCAGAATTCCTCTGTGGAGATGAGAGAACCTTCCAGAATGATAACCATCTCTGCAGCAGTCCACCAATTAGGCCTTTATGGTAGAGTGGCCAGACGGAAGCCACTCCTCAGTAAAAGGCACATGACAGTCTGCTTGGAGTTTGTCTAAAGGCACCTAAAGGAGTTTCAGACCCTGAGAAACAAGATTCTCTGGTCTGATGAAACCAAGATTGAACTCTTTGACCTGAATGCCAAGCTTCACATCTGGAGGAAGCCTGGCACCATCATTACTGTGAAGCATGGTGGTGGCAGCATCATGCTGTGGGGATGTTTTTCAGCGGCAGGGACTGCGAGACTAGTCAGGATCGAGGGAAAGATGAACAGAGCAAAGTACAGAGAGATCCTTGATGAAAACCTTTTCCAGAGCGCTCAGGACCTCAGACTGGGGGCGAAGGTTCACCTTCCAACAGGACAATGACCCTAAGCACAAAGCCAAGACAATGCAGCAGTGGCTTTGGGACAAGTCTCTGAATGTCCTTGAGTTGTCCAGCCAGAGCCTCGACTTGAACCCCATCTAACATCTCTGGAGAGACCTGAAGATAGATGTGCAGCGACGCTCCCCATCCAACCTGACAGAGCTTGAGAGGATCTGCAGACGGAGATGGGAGAAACTCCCCAAGTACAAGTGTGCTAAGCTTGTAGTGTCATACCCAAGAAGACGTGAGGCTGTAATCGCTGCCAAAGGTGCTTCAACAAAGTACTGAGTAAAGCGTCTGAATGCTTATGTAAATGTTATATTTTTTTTTATACATTTGCAAACATGTCTATAAACCTGTTTTTGCTTTGTCATTATGATGTATTGTGTGTAAATTGATGAGGGAAAAATACAATTGAATCTATTTTAGAATAAGGCTGTAATGTAACAAAATGTGGAGAAAGTCAAGGGATCTGAATACTTTCCAAATACACTATATTTCAGGATCTTGTGTATCCCTGGAAATAATCAGAGATTTTGGAAATATTACAGTTTTTAAAACATAGCTTGTCCAAAAAAAGTAGTATATTGGATAAGTTGAGCCACGGGACAGGGTAAGTTAAGTGGCCTACAAATGTATGTACCGAATGAAAATTGACCACTACCTTTTCAAAACGACATCTTTCTTTATTTCCCAAATACAATTAAACACAATCGCTATTTTGTCTTTTTAATCACTTTAAGCATCTTTTAACACTTAACAAACACTTTGTACTTAAACGCTTTTAACATATGCCAGGCCCTGCGATAAGCCTTGCAGTACACCTGGGAAGAAAGCACTTCAATTTGCTCAACTTGTCATTGGCTCAACCATTGGATCAACTTACCCCATGGCCATTGGCAAATATTTTGACTACAAGGATGCACTTTCATGCTAGGTTTAGGACCTCATATTGAAGCTAAAAGACTCCAACTGATGTATAGAACAATCTTTAAATGATCTACTTTGGTTTAGATAAAAGCATCGGGAAACCTCTAACACATTCATTTGACTTGCTGAAAATCAGTTTTCTGGACCTACATTGCTTAACACTTTTTCCGATGTGGTTTCTTCCTTCACATACTCCACGAATTGATGACCTCTTCCTAAATATTTGGTCAAATTATTTGTTTTGTATATGGTTTCCTAGAAACAAGTGTGGCTCAACTTACCCCTTTGGCTCAACTTACCCCACTTACCCCACAAATTCTGACAAACTCCAAGCATTGATTATGCAAGAATGGGCTGCCATCAGTCAAGATGTGGCCCAGCAGTTAATTGACAGCATGCCAGGGCGGATTGTAGAGGTCTTGAAAAAGAAGGGTCAACACTACAAATATTGACTCTTTGCATCAACTTCATGTAATTGTCAATGAAAGCCTTTGACACTTATGAAATGCTTATAATTATACTTCAGTGTTCCATAGTAACATCTGACAAAAATATCTAAAGACACTGAAGCAGCAAACTTTGTGGAAATTAATATTTATGTCATTCTCAAAACTTTTGGCCACGACTGTACACACCGGCACAAGGGAGTGATTGACAATATGTATTAGGGACAGATACTCACTGTATGAAGGCACAATGACCATCCCTTTGCAAAAACACATCATTCAACTTGTCAAAGGCTTGATGATTAGTTGACAAATAGAATCTGTTGTGCTTGGCCAGGGCCACAACAAAAATATGTATTATTTGGTCGTTGGTACGCTAGTTTGCATGGGGATATCTCTGTAGGCCATGCGATTGGTTCCCGCAATGTGTGGCGATGTTGGGTGCTGTGTTGTAGCTGTACATAATGTATGTGGAATAGTAGAGAGAGGCAGGTTGTGAGGCGGTGTGCGGTTTTGGCTCTAGGAAGTAAAAATAGGACAGATTCATATCAGGGGCAGAGAGGGAATGCTAGAATGTAGACTGGGACTTTTTATGCTCTCAGGTCTGCATACCCCAAAAATCTGCTGTGTTACCACTAGACCAGGGGTAGGTGACCCTGTTCCTGGAGTGCCGCAGGTACTGCAGGATTTTGTCCCAACTAGGCAGCTGTCACGACTTCCACCAAAGGTGGCTCCTCTCCCTGTTCGGGCAAGGCTCGGCGGTCGTCGTCGCCGGCCTACTAGCTGCCACCGATCCCATTTACCTTTTTCGTTTAGCACTGTCTCGTTTGTCACACCTGTGTCTTGTTGTGTCTGATTCGGTGGGTTTAATTTTCCCCGCTGCAGGTTAGGCTGTGTGCGGGATTGTTACTAATTAGTACGGTAAGGGGTGCGTGCCTGCACCACGGGATTTTGTTTCGTTTTGTGCGGTATGTGTTTTTACTGTGGACATTTGTGTTCTCTAGATTTCGGAGTTGAGGTTTCTCCTCTGTGTGAACTGTGTTCCTATCCCTGTGGATGGATGATTCATTTTGTGCGGTTACCTTGTGTGTTTGTGCTGGGCCTTTGGGACCGCCTGTATTAAAATACATTTGTTTCCCTGGAACCCTTCTGCTCTCCTGCTCCTGATTCCACACACACACCCCCCTTGAAAGAGGCTTGTTACAGCAGCACACTGAGAAACATAGTTAATTTATCATTTTGGTGATTGCCTAAATTCAACACACCTGGTCTTCCATGTCAGTTAAATCAAAAACATGAAGTACCTGCGCATTCCAGGACCAGCGTTGCCTATCCCTGCACTAGACACTGAACACACACAGAGAGAGAGAGAGAGAGAGAGAGAGAGAGAGAGAGAGCGAGAGCGATGCTTTGTTACTATTAGACACTGAACACACAGAGAGAGAGAGAGAGAGAGAGAGAGATGCTGTGTTACCATTAGACACTGAACACACAGTGAGAGAGAAAGATGCTGTGTTACAATTAGACACTGAACACAGAGAGAGAGAGAGAGAGAGAGAGAGAGAGAGAGAGAGAGAGAGAAAGAGAGAGACAGAGAGGGAGTGAGATGCTGTGTTACCATTAGACAATTAGACACTGAACACACACACACAGAGAGAGAGAGAGAGAGAGATGCTGTGTTACCATTAGATACTGAACACAGAGAGTGAGAGAGAGAGAGAGAGAGAGATGCTGAGTTACCATTAGACACTGAAAACAGAGAGAGAGAGAGAGAGAGAGAGAGAGAGAGAGAGAGATGCTGTGTTACAATTAGACAGAACACAGAGAGAGAGAGAGAGATGCAGTGTTACCATTAGACACTGAACATGACACTGGACACGGCTTCTCATCTGATGATACTCTCATCTGGTGATGTATGGGTGAATATGTTAGCACGAATACACACAGACACACACAAAGTCGTGTTTGTGTGGGTATGTATGAATCTCTCTCTCTGTGTGTGTGTGTGTATGAATCTCTATCTCGCTCTCTCTGTGTGTGTGCGTGCGCGCGTGTGTGTGTGTGTGTTGTGTGTGTGTGTGTGTGTGTGTGTGTGTGTGTGTGTGTGTGTGTGTGTGTGTGTGTGTGTGTGTGTGTGTGTGTGTGTGTGTGTGTGTGTGTGTGTGTGTGTGTGTGTGTGTGTGAAAAAACAAACACAAATTTGACCAACTGGGGGTATTTTGTGAGTACCCACAAGGTCAAATGCTATTTCTAGGGGGTTTAGGGTTAAGGTTAGAATAAGTGTTAGGGTTAGAATTACGTTAAGGGTTAGGGTTGGAGCTAGGGTTAGGGTTAAGGTTAGGTTTTTGGTCCAAGGTTAGGGTTAAGGTTAGGGTTAGGGTTAAGATTATGGTTAGGGTTAGGGAAAATAGGATTTTGAATGGGACTGAATTGTGTGTCCCCACAAAGTTAGCTGTACAAGACTATGTGAAGACTATGTGTGTGTGTTTGGGTGCGTGCGTGGATGCGTGCGTGCGTGCATGCGCGTCTGTGTGTTCATGCGTGAGCGTGTATGCCTCTGCCATGCAGATTCCGGTTACATGGCAAAACAAGCTAAATATAGGCCAGCAGCCCGGCATCACAGCAGGATCACCACTTCCTCTTGCAAGCACAGGATCCCACCGTCATGCTACTCCCTCCCTTCCTCATGCTACTCCCTCCCTCCCTCTCTCTCCCTCTGTCCATCATGGTACTCCCTCACTCCCACCTTCTCCCTCTCTCACATATACCCTCTCTCTTGCTCTCATTTGTCATGCAACTCTTTCCTTCTCTCGCTCTCTCTCCCTCGCTCCCTCATTCCCCCCCTCTCAAGCCCCCCTGTTTGTGCGCATGCTCAGAGGGTTTCCTCTCTGGGCCGCTAGAGAAGCAGAGCTGGTTGCCCATAGCAGTAGTAGAATGATCAAGTACAGTATAATCGGTACAGTTGGTAAATGGACAAGCGCAATGCCTTGCAAAAGTATTCATCCCTCTTGCCGTTTTTCCTATTTTGTTGCATTACAACCTGTAATTTAAATAGATTTTTATTTGGATTTCATGTAATGGACATACACAAAATAGTCCAAATCTGTGAAGTGAAATGAAAAAAAAAACTTGTTTAAAAAAATTCTAAAAAATAAAAAACTGAAAAGTGGTGTGTGCATATGTATTCACCCCCTTTGCTATGAAGCCCTTAAATAAGATCTGGTGCAACCAATTACCTTCAGAAGTCACATAATTAGTTAAAAGTTAGTGTGCAATCTAAGTGTCACATGATCTGTCACATGATCTCAGTATATATATACACCTGTTCTAAAAGGCGTCAGAGTCTGCAACACCACTAAGCAAGGGGCTCCACCAAGCAAGCGGCACCATGAAGACCAAAGAGCTCTCCAAACAGGTCAGGGACAAAGTTGTGGAGAAGTACAGATCAGGGTTGGGTTATAAAAAAATATCAGAAACTTTGAACATCCCCATGAGCACCATTAAATCCATTCTTAAAAAATGGAAAGAATATGGCACCACAACAAACCTGTCAAGAGAGGGCCGCCCACCAAAACTCACGGACCAGGCGAGGAGGGCATTAATCAGAGAAGCAAGAAAGAGACCAAAGATAACCCTGAAGGAGCTGCAAAGGAGCTGCTCCACAGCGGAGATTGGAATATCTGTCCATAGGACCACTTTAAGCTGTACACTCCACAGAGCTGGGCTTTATGGAAGAGTGGCCTGAAAAAAGCCATTGCTTAAAGAAATAAATAAGCAAACACGTTTGGTGTCCGCCAAAAGGCATGTGGGAGACTCCCCAAACATATGGAAGAATGTGGCGTCAGACTCTGACGCCACTCTGGTCAGATGAGACAAAAATGAGCTTTTTGGCCATCAAGGAAAATGCTATGTCTGGCGCAAACCCAACACCTCTCATCACCCCGAGAACACCATCCCCACAGTGAATCATAGTGTTGGCAGCATCATGCTGTGGGGATGTTTTTCATCGGCAGGGACTGGGAAACTGGTCAGAATTGAAGGATGGCGCTAAATAAAGGGAAATTCTTTTGGGAAACCTGTTTCAGTCTTCCAGAGATTTGAGACTTGGACGGAGGTTCACCTTCCAGCAGGACAATGACCCTTAGTATACTGCTAAAGCAACACTCAAGTGATTTAAGAGGAAACATTTAAATGTCTTGGAATGGCCTAGTCAAAGCCCAGACCTCAATCCAATTGAGAATCTGTGGTATGACTTAAATATTGCTGTACACCAGCGGAACCCATCCAACTTGAAGGAGCTGGAGAAGTTTTGCCTTGAAGAATGGGCAAAAATCCCAGTGGATAGATGTGCCAAGCTTATAGAGACATACCCCAAGAGACTTGCAGCTGTAATTGCTACAAAAGGTGGGGTTGAATAGTTATGCATGCTTTTTTTGTCTTATTTGTTGTTTGTTTCACAATAAAAAATATTTTTCATCTTCAAAGTTGTAGTCATGTTGCTTAAATCAAATGATACAAACCCCCCAAAAAATCTAGTTTAATTCCAGGTTGTAAGGCAACAAAACAGGAAAAATGGCAAGGGGGGTGAATACTTTCGCAAGCCACTGTAGCTTCAGCATATGTTGTATTGCGCTCCCCCTCTCTCTGTTTGTTTGTGCATCTGTCTCTCTTTTGTTGCAAATAGACTGCTATATTCTGTTGCTGACACACACACACACACACACACACACACATGCATTTGTTTAACAATCTTTGTGGGGACTAATCAATTGATTCCCATTCAAAATCCTATTTTCCCTAACCCCTAACCCTTAACTGTAAACCTAACCTATAATCCCTATCCCTAACCCTAATTTTAACCGTAACCCTAAACTAACCTCTAAACCTAAACTAGCCTTTTTTACTTGTGGTGACCGGAGAAATGTCCCCACTTGTCGGAATTTTCCTCTTTTTACTATCCTTGTGAGGACTTCTAGTAAAACCAAAAACACACACACACACACACACACACACACACACACACACACACACACACACACACACACACACACACACACACACACACACACACACACACACACACACACACACACACACACACACACACACACACACACACACGACCCTTCATGGGCGGCTGTTTTTATCACTTCACAGACATTATTAACATTACACGTACAGTACATTTCTGGCGAGACATGGTCCTCCTCCTGTTTTTTAACCAGCTCATGTTTAAATGAATACAATATGTAAAAACATCGCTGCAGATGCAACTCATCACTATAACTGTGGCACTCTGCCCTAGACATTTAGTTTGCCTCTCTGTTGTGCTGTCTATCTGTCTCAGTATCTTCTCTGCTGTCACATTGTGCTTATTATTGTTTGTCTGCCTGTCTACTTAAGCCTTACACTTTATAAAAGCCAAGCTAACAACTTAGGCTATATTACAAATGAGTGCCTGTCATATGTGTTCCCCTGAATCAACACCTACTATAAGTGTTAGTTTATATTACAGGGCGCCAAACCAGTGGCAATTTTAGCATGGAAATCTTGGTGGGGCAAAAAAATAATTTAAATGTAGATGCATGCCAGCAAAGCCACTACATAACACAACACTAAACAATACATTAATTGCGCTATAACTGTGACAGCAGCCCAAACACCTTACCACTGCTACACCTGGCTATCATTTGAGCCTTATCTGGCAGCGAAGCAGTTCATTCAGCCTCATTTGCTGCCTTTTAAAAAAACATAGCTGATATGGCTGACTTCCTTAAACAAATGTGGTTTCCACTGACAATTGAGATGTACAAAATATGGTATAAGGGGACAACGAGCGGATAAGATACAATCCGTAATTTTGATTAAGACATTGATGAGCGAGCTAGGACAGACGTAGTCAATATTTTGTTCAGCACTTGAAATGTACAGCGACAGAATTTAGAACATGGGCCGTTCTTACAGTGTTCTCTCTGTACACCAAGTCAGAACTGTGGGATAAATAAATAAATAACTTGTTGTGTAATGTTTAATCTATAATTTTTCTTCATCATTTCTCTTCATATGACAAAGATTGAAAAGGATTTGCCAGTAGATTGTTGACTTGATTCATGATGATGACTGCTAGCTAAGATTTTGATAGTATGGTGTTGACATGATCATTCCAATCAAAACTATGGTAGATATAACTTGATTTGAAGTCATTTTATCTGTGGCCAATTAACTTGAGCCTTCTTTAATGGGCACTTCTAATGTAACTCTATGGCAGAACTCAAGGGGCTTGAATTTTCGAGCTTTCCCAGTAGATTTTGCCACCACCACATAAAGCACTGAGCTATGCTGAAACACCTGCATTTTGGAGCTTACTCAAGAAAACAAAAAATACGGCTTTATTAACGCAATGATTTGTTTGTTTTTTACATTGTTTGCAAACTGATATGTGACACATATTAATGCCAAATAACATGCAAATCTGGTGGGGCTCAAAACAAGTCTCCCTGAATGACGGGTCACCACTGCTCCAGACTAACATTTTCCCCTGGTGTCACTTATGCGACTGTATTACCGCTACACCAGCGGTCACGAGTCATGATCAAATTCCACGGGACCATTTAGCTTCTCCAAAACGGCGTTCTGATGCTGCTGATGGTCATTAGTAGCCTACAAAACCTGCTAGCTGCCTGTCACTAATGGTACCGCTCTATTGTTCATCTAATCAAGATGGCGCCGCAAGGCAATCAAACAGGCAAAACATCAGTATAGAGACAAAGTGGAGTCACAATTCAACGGCTCAGACACAAGACGTATGTGGTAGGGTCTACAGACAATCACAGACTACAAAAGAAAAACCTTTCTTTGCCCGCTTTGAGGATAACACAGTGCCACCGACGCGGCCAAGGAGTATGGGCTCTCCTTCTCCGTGGCCGACGTAAGACATTTAAACGTGTTAACCCTCACAAGGCTGCCGGCCCAGACGGCATCCCTAGATGTCCTCAGAGCATGCAAGACCAGCTGGCTGGTGTGTTTACGGACATATTCAATCTCTCCCTATCCCAGTCTGCTGTCCCCACTTGCTTCAAGATGGCTTCCATTGTTCATGTACCCAAGAATGCAAAGGTAACTGAACTAAATGACTATTGCCCCATAGCACTCACATCTGTCATCATGAAGTGCTTTGAGAGACTAGTCAAGGATCATATCACCTTCATCTTACCTGTCACCCTAGACCCAATTCAATTTGCTTACCGCCCCAATAGGTCCACAGACGATGCAATCGCCCCCTCCTGTACTCCCTGTTCACCCATGACTGTGTGGCCATGCACGCCTCCAACTCAATCATGTAGTTTTCAGACAACACAACAGTAGTAGGCTTGATTACCAACAACGATGAGAGCCTACAGGGAGGTGAGGGCTCTGGGAGTGTGGTGCCAGGAAAATAACCTCTCACTCAACGTCAACAAAACAAAGGAGATGGGACAGCAGTAGAGAAGGTGAAAAGTTTTAAGTTCCTTGGCATACCCATCACTGACAAACTGAAATGTCCACCCACACAGACTACGTGGTGAAGAAGGTGCAACAGCGCCTCTTCAACCTCAGGAGGCTAAATAAATTTGGCTTGTCACCTAAAACCCTCACAAACTTTTACAGATGCACAATTGAGAGCATCCTGTCGGGCTGTTTCACTTCCTGGTATGACAACTGCACTGCCCACAATCGCAAAGCAAACTACCTGCCCCCCAGGATACTTACAGCACCAGATGTCACAGGAAAGCCAAAAAGATCATCAAGGACAACAACACTCGAGCTACTGCCTGTTCACACCGCTATTATCCAGAAGGCGAGGTCAGCACATGTGCATCAAAGCTGGGACCGAACAACTGAAAAACAGCTTCTATCTCAAAGCCATCGGACTGTTAAATAGCCATCACTAGAACAAAGAGGCTGCTGCCTATATACACAAACTTGAAATCATTGGTCACTTTAATAAATGGAACACTAGTCACTTTAATAATGTCACTTTAATAATGTTTACATATCCTGCATTACTCATCTCATATGTATATACTGTATTCTATACTATTCTACTGTATCTTAGTCTATGCCACTCTGACATTGCTCCTCCATACCCGCAATAATATTCTTAATTCCATTCCTTACTTAGATTTGATTGTATTGGGTATTTGTTGCGAAAGTAAGATATTACTTATTAGATATTGCTCCACTGTCGGAATTAGAACCACAAGCATTTCGCAACACCCGCAATAATATATGCTAAACACGTGTATGTAACCAATACAATTTGATTTGATTTGATTTAATCATGCTGACATCAATGCAAATGCAATCGAAAATCAAATTAAACACTCAATGAGAGCTCATGTTGCGCAACATTTCTATAGGCTATACAACAAAGTTTTTACGGCCTCTATTAAAAATAGGATCCCATCAGCTTTCTACAGGCTAGGCCAACTATATTTATTTCTCAACTTTCCTAATCTTTAGCACATTGCTTCACTTTACAACCAGAGTAGCCTACCTGCCATGAAAATGAACCACAGGAAAAGTGTTCTCCATTCGCTATTTAATTGCCTATGGATTACATATTTTTTCCCCTGCCCCTGTTCCAACAGGAGCATGATAATGGCCCATTCTAAATAAAAATGCATTTTATACATATACTACTTAGTATACAGTATGTAAAGACAAGATAAAATTGTAGAATAGTCTGATCGGTGACAATATTATCACCTGTGAATTATGTATTATCACTTTTGAATGATGCCCAGCATGTGTAGTGTGACTTTTTCAAATTATAGTCTCAAACATCATGTAGCCTAACCCATAAGCTTATATGTTTTGATAAGGTTTGTATCACAACTAAAGTGTCCAAATAACTCAAAAAGTGGTATATAGGCCTAGCACCCCTGGAACACGGTTGGAGAGCACATAGACAACAGAGTCTAGTGAAACACGTGTTCTTATAAGCCCAGTTATTGCGCAATCGCATATGAAAACAGTTTTGACTGGCCATTATTTAAAAGAGGATCCCAGCTTTCCCGTGCTGCTATATTTAGTAGCCTACCTGGCATACCTAGGCGGCGCATGAGATTCAAGTTTGGGAAAGCTAATTTTCACCTTTATAATGAATTGTTCCATGCATCATCGCATTTGCAGACTTTTGTAAGACAGCCTATTATTTGTAATGTGATGAGTAGATAGGATAGTCATAGTTTAGGCCAATAATATAACTCAAGAGGGGGTTCGCCCAGGGAGCCATACAAGCTAGAACCACCACTGCTTAAAGGCTATAGACTATATCAGATATGCTTCTTCTTTCTTTGCTTGGGAAAAATGTGGCCTTTTATAAGCATATTTCATGCAATTCTACTACACTTTATATGACTGGAGACATTGGCAGAATATTTTTTTATATGACAAATTACAGGGTAGCCTACTCTGCTGACATTGACAAACAGATCAATAAAACTATGTTCTCCATATAATGAGAAGGGGAGACACAAATAGAATATGACTTCCATCTAAACTGGACGAGGAAATGATTGTCTATTATAACAAACTTTTTAGTAGCACTCACCCAACAATGATAAATAGTGAATGTGCGCAGTGCTTACTCACCTGGGATATTGCATGGAGATATTGCAGATGCTGTTGAGCACTCAATTTAGTTGAGAATTTTTATAACAAAAATCCAGTTTAGTCTTTTCATTGTCTTTTCTTTACAGCAATAACCATTTGCGTTCAAAGCTATGTTTTCCTGCTATTGTATTTTGAAATATTGTGATATGCCTGGTTTGGCATATTTACTTTTCATAGACAGTTGCAACTCAACATTAATCTGCCCAAATTGCACGTTTTGCATTTCCTTCCACTGTAGGCAATGTATATAAAAAAGTGTTTAAAAGTGTTTAAAAGCTAATGACCCTCTATGGCCAAATTATGCTTTAGTAGACTATTTTGAATGATTTTAGGTATTTCTATATAGACAGGAGTAGGCTAATTTGGCTATATAATTTTGGCAATTTAATTAAATTTACTTTAGGGAAAGCTTCCCCTAGCCTTATTGACGTACCACACATAACTTCCATTCGGTATTTGAGTGCAGGCTACAGATTACGTTTTATTTTGTGGGCCGTTCTAAATGAAAAATAATGCCACATATATATTAGTAGGCTATACTGGATTTGTAGGCTGTATTAAATTGATTTATTAGAATGTTTAAAATGTGGATGTTCTAAAGGTCTGCATGAGTGGCTTGTAGGCTATTGGTGGAAGTCAGGAGAAGCTAAACATGTTTATGTTAATGAATTCTTAATTACCATAAGACCGGCAGTTATTTGCATGACAATCACCTGCTGACAAATTTCATGATGCCATAGCTCTAGGTGTCACTGGTGCCACTAACTATTGGTGGCACCATCCAATCATTTGGTCAGATCCAAAGCATGAGTAATCATTTTGTAAAATAGCCTAATTCCCAGTATAATAAATAGACTGCTGAGGTATTCAAGAAATAAGTTGTTTCATTTAACCTCCAAGTAGGAATGAATGCATGATTCAAGATATTTTGATGTGCAACCTAATCCAGTGATTGTCATGAATTTTGGGTTGACTATAGTTGATATATAGCATCTGAACCGTTTGGGCTACAAACAGTTTGAATGATAATGTGACCCCACTGCGGAAAGGGGAGATTCTCTAAAGCAAGATGGTGTTCTCAGTTTTTCTCTATGACCCCCACAAGTGTTACTGGACTCGTCTGAATGTAACTGTTGTCACGTTCTTGGAAATGAGCGGACCAAGGCGCAGCATGAGTATAGTTCCACATATTGATTTAAGTGAAACTAACAAAACAAAATAACAAAACTTACAAAGACCATGAGGACGTAGTGCCCAAACACACCAACAATCAATCAATATCCCACAAAACACAGGTGGGGAAATAACTACCTAAATATGATCCCCAATCAGAGGCAACGATAAACAGCTGCCTCTAATTGGGAACCATATTAGCACCAACATAGAAATAAACATACAAGATCACCCCCTAGTCACGCCCTGACCCACTACACCATAGAGAACCAAGGGCTTTCTATGGTCAAGGCGCGACAGTACCCCCCCCCCCCCCCCCCCCCCCCAAAGGTGCTGACTCCGGCCTAAAACCTGAAACCAAATGGGGAGGGTGGGGGGGTGATTAGTGTCGGAGGCGGCTCCGGTGCAGGTCGTAGACCCCGCCCAGACCCCGGATCCGGCCATCATGCCGGGCTGAACGCACAAAGGAGGACTCCGGCCATAGAGCTGGGTTGGACGCCGTGCCTGGACTGGGCACCAGCGCAAAGGAGGGTTCCGGACCATGGAGCTCGGTTGGACGCCGTGACTGGACTGGATTGAGCTGAATATTGAGAGTCAAAAAGGTTTTGTAAAAAATAACATGGTCACTGTGGTAGAATGTTTATTTTGATTGCCGATTTTGAGCGTTTATCAAAAGTCCCATCAGTAACCTGATTTCAGATGTGTCCATGTAAACAGGATTATTAGGGAAATCATTCTTCTTGCAAAGCAGGTAAACATTTTAAACAACCTATTATATTAATCTGACTATCCACAATATTCGTATTATTGTGTGCATGTAACCGTGCTCAGTGACCCAGCTGACACGTAGCTCCAGTGATGGTACTGTGGCTACAGTTGGAGTATTATTGCTAACTACCATTATGATCTAACTACACAGGGATAATAGTGACCATTCTAACTTCATAAAGTGCTTTTATATACAGTGGCCAACACTATGACGTCATACAGTGTTCCAAGCAAAAGTATTTCACAGGTGTTCTAAATTGCTCTGTTGTTGGAACCACAGACAGACACTTAGCGTGATGGCAGAGGGCTGCTGGGAGCATGTGGAATAATCACATCTTAATCTGGCACAGAGCCCAGTGTGGTATTATGTCTCACAGCCTCACTACTGCAACTGCACTCTCACTCTCTCTCTCTCTCTCTCTCTCTCTCTCTCTCTCTCTCTCTCTCTCTCTCTCTCTCTCTCTCTCTCTCTCTCTCTCTCTCTCTCTCTCTCTCTCTCTCTCTCTCTCTCTCTCTCTCTCTCTCTCTCTCTCTCTCTCTCTCTCTCTCTCTCTCTCCTCTCTCTCTCTCTCTCTCTCTCTCTCTCCCTCTCTCTCTCTCTCTCTCTCTCTCTCTCTCTCTCTCTCTCTCTCTCCTCTCTCTCTCTCTCTCTCAATTCAATTTCAATTTCAGGGGCTTCATTGTCAAAGCAAGTGAAATAGATAATAAACAAAAGTAAAATACACAATGAAAAAATAACAGTACACATTACACTCACAAAAGTTCCAAAAGAATAAAGACATTTCAAATGTCAAATGATGTCTACATACAGTGTTATAAGGATGTGCAAATAGTTATAAATAAATAAACAGAAATATAGGTTGTATTTACAATGGTGTTTGTTCTTCACTGGTTGCACTTGTTTTTTTCTTTTTACAATTTAACAATCAGCAAAATGTGACACAGACAATGGCCCGTTATTCCTTCCACCTATACAAAACACCATGCTACATGGGAGCACATCGTGCAAAACCCTTCCCCCAACACATGAATACCCCCCTCCCTCCCCTCTACCGGTATTAGCTTCAATTAATAACAACAAAAAAGAAACAGAACGACCTTCACATTCAATGTGTCACGACTTCCCCCGAAGTCGGTCCCTCTCCTTGTTCGGGCGACGTTCGGCGGTCGACGTCACCGGTCTTCTAGCCATCGCCGCTCCACCTTTCATTTTCCATTTGGGAGTCCCTCCAGTCTTCAACCACCCGCCTGAGGGTAGAGCGGCGGGTGAACGTCTCTTCCACCTGAGGCAGGGGACGAGAAGTGCCCAGGAGTTCACCCCGGACTTCCAGACCCTGGCCGCCAGAGCGGGATGGAACGACAGGGCCGTGATCAACCACTATCGCTGCAGCTTGCTTGAGGATGTCCGTCGGGAGTTGGCCTGCAGGGACACCACCCTCACCTTTGACCAGCTGGTGGACCTGTCCATCCGGCTGGATAACCTGCTGGTCACCTGCGGACATTCAGACGCGGCACTGTCGTTTCCATCTCCCAGCACCACCGCTCCGGTGCCTATGGAGCTGGGGGGTGCTGTGCTCAGGGAGGCCGAAGGGGGGGCCTTCAAGTGCACCATCTGTGGCCACAGAGGTCACACTGCCGGTCGGTGTCGGGTTGGTTCCTCTGGGGGTCGAGGCAGCAGGCAGAGCGCTCTGGCGTCATCCCAGGTGAGCTTGCACCACTCTCACCCAGAGCACTATGTTGCCCACCTGTATTTGCAAGCCAACCTTCCTGAGTTTCCCCCACATTCCCAGCATAAGGCACTCATCGATTCAGGCACGGCTGGGAATTTTATCGACAGAGCATTCGCCCATAGTTTAGGATTCCCCATTGTTCCAGTGGTTAAGCCCTTTCCAGTTCATGCGTTGGACAGTCGACCATTAGGGTCCGGGTTTATCAGGGAGGCCACCACTCCTTTGGTCATGGTGACGCAGGGTGGTCACAGGGAGAGAATCAGTCTCTTCCTCATTGACTCTCTCTAAGAAGAAGGCGACTCAATTACCACCCCATCGTCAGGGGGATTGTGCGATAAACCTTCAGGTAGAAGTCGCCCTTCCCAGGAGTCACGTGTATCCCCTGTCACAGGCGGAGACGGCGGCTATGGAGACATATGTCTCTGAATCTCTGCCTCAGGGGTACATTCGGTCCTCCACTTCACCCGCCTCCTCGAGTTTCTTTTTTGTGAAGAAGAAGGAGGGAGGTCTGTGCCCGTGTATTGATTATCAAGGCCTCAATCAGATCACTGTGAGGTACAGTTACCCGCTACCTCTGATCGCCACAGCGATTGAGTCAATGCACGGGGCACGCTTCTTCACCAAACTAGATCCTAGGAGCGCGTACAACCTGGTGCGTATCCGGGAGGGAGACGAGTGGAAGACGGCGTTCAGTACTAACTCAGGGCATTATGAGTACCTCGTCATGCCGTACGGGTTGATGAATGCTCCATCAGTCTTCCAAGCCTTTGTAGATGAGATTTTCAGGGACCTGCAAGGGCAGGGTGTAGTGGTGTATATTGATGACATTCTGATATACTCCGCTACACGCGCCGAGCATGTGTCCCTGGTACGCAGGGTGCTTGGTCACCTGTTGGAGCATGACCTGTACGTTAAGGCTGAGAAATGCCTGTTCTTCCAACAGTCCGTCTCCTTCCTAGGGTACCGCATTTCCCCCTCAGGGGTGGAGATGGAGAGTGACCGCCTTTCAGCCGTGCGTAATTGGCCGACTCCCACCACGGTAAAGGAGGTGCAGCGGTTTCTAGGGTTTGCCAATTACTACCGGAGGTTTATCCGGGGTTTTGGTCAGGTAGCGGCTCCCATTACCTCACTGCTGAAGGGGGGGCCGGTACGTTTGCAGTGGTCAGCTGAGGCGGACAGGGCTTTTGGTCACCTGAGGGCTCTGTTTACCTTGGCTCCCATGCTGGCCCATCCGGATCCCTCTTTGTCGTTCATAGTGGTGGTGGATGCGTCCGAGGCTGGGATAGGAACCATACTCTCTCAGCGCTCGGGTATGCCACCAAAGCTCTGCCCCTGTGCTTTCTTCTCGAGGAAGCTCAGCCCGGCGGAGCGAAACTATGACGTGGGGGACCGGGAGCTGTTGGCTGTCGTCAAGGCTTTGAAGGCATGGAGACATTGGCTTGAGGGGGCTAAACACCCTTTTCTCATCTGGACTGACCACCGCAATCTGGAGTACATCCGGGTGGCGAGGAGACTGAACCCTCGCCAGGCAAGGTGGGCCATGTTTTTCACCCGTTTTGTTTTCACCCTCTCTTACAGACCAGGTTCCCAGAACGTGAAGGCAGACGCACTGTCCCGGCTGTATGACACAGAGGAGCGGCCCATGGATCCCACCCCCATACTCCCGGCCTCCTGCCTGGTGGCGCCGGTAGTGTGGGAGCTGGACGCGTACATTGAGCAGGCATGGCGTGCAGAGCCCGCTCCCCTCCAGTGTCCCACTGGGTGTCTGTGTGTTCCGTCTGCTGTCCATGACCGGCTGATCTATTGGGCCCACACGCCACCCTCCTTTGGTCATCCAGGCATCGGTCGGATGGTGTGCTGTCTGAGTGGGAAGTGCTGGTGGCCCACTTTGGCTAAGGACGTGAGGGTTTATGTTTCCTCCTGCTCAGTGTGCGCCCAGTGTAAGGCTCCTAGGCACCTGCCCAGAGGTAAGCTACACCCCTTACCCGTTCCACAACGGCCATGGTCGCATCTGTCGATCGATTTCCTGACAGATCTCCCCCCATCACAGGGAAACACCACGATCCTGGTTGTTGTGGATCGTTTCTCTAAGTCCTGCCGTCTCCTTCCTCTGCCCGGTCTCCCTATGGCCCTACAGACTGCGGAGGCCTTGTTTACACACATTTTCTGGCACTACGGGGTACCTGAGGATATAGTGTCTGATCGGGGTCCCCAGTTCACATCGAGGGTCTGGAGGGCGTTCATGGAACGTTTGGGGGTCTCGATCAGCCTTACCTCTGGTTTCCACCCCAAGAGTAACGGGCAGGTGGAGAGAGTTAACCAGGAAGTGGGTAGGTTTCTGAGGTCTTACTGCCAGGACTGGCCGGGGGAGTGAGCGGCGTTCGTGCACTGGGCAGAGATGGCCCAGAACTCGCTCCGCCACTCCTCCACTAACCTCTCCCCCTTCCAGTGCGTACTGGGGTACCAGCCGGTTCTGGCGCCTTGGCATCAGAGTCAGATCGAGGCTCCTGCGGTGGATGACTGGTTCAAGCGTGCGGAGGAGACATGGGACGCCTTCAGCGGGCCATGCTGCGCCAGAAAACCAGCGCAGACTGTCACCGCAGTGAGGCCCCAGTGTTTGCACCGGGGGACCGTGTCTGGCTCTCGACCTGAAACCTGCCCCTCCGCCTGCCCTGCCGGAAGCTGGGGCCGTGGTTTGTGGGGCCATTTAAAGTCCTGAGGAGACTGAACGAGGTTAGTTACAGGTTACAACTTCCCCCCCCGAGTACTGTATTAACCCCTCGTTCCATGTGTCTCTCCTCAGGCTGGTGGTGGCTGGCCCGCTCCAGGATTCTGAGGTGCGGGAGGTTCCTCCGCCCCCTCTGGACATCAAGGGGGCCCCGGCGTATTCCATCCGCTCCATACTGGATTTGAGGCATCTGGCGAGGGGCCTTCAGTACCTCGTGGAGTGGGACGGGTACGGTCCGGAGGAGAGATGCTGGGTTCCGGTGGAGGACGTGTTGGACCCTTCAATGCTGCGGGAGTTCCACCGTCTCCGTCCGGATCACAACTTCCGTCGAAGTCGGTTCCTCTCCTTGTTCGGGCGGCGTTCGGCGGTCGACGTCACCGGTCTTCTAGCCATCGCCGATCCACCTTTCATTTTCCATTTGTTTTGTTTTCCCACACACCTGGTTTACATTTCTGTCATTACTTGTCGTGTATTTAACCCTCTGTTCCCCCCATGTCTGTGTGTGAAATTGTTTGTTGTAAGTGCTTGTGCACATTTTTGACTGGTGCATGACGGGTTTTGTTACCCATATTTTGTATTTCTGGATGCCGTTGGTTTTGTTAATTAAACTGCTCCGATTATTACCCAGTTCTGCTCTCCTGCGTCTGACTTCCCTGCCACCAGTTACGCACCCCTTACAACTAAGGTCATCATTCCACTTGATGCAAGCCTTCAGAGCTTCATCATTCCCCAACAGAGCTTGAAGACTAAAGTACATGCAAGAAATGAATCCTTTTACCCCTTTCCTTTCCAGCCACAGTTTATCAGTTATAGGTTTACTCATGGGCTGAATCCTACCTCCCTACTGAGTGGCGATATAATGCCTAACCTGTAGGTACTTGAAGAAATGAGTTTGCAGTAACTGAAAATGAGATGCCAGTTGTTGAAAGGATAGTAGTTCACGTTCTCTATACAGATTACCAAATGTTTTAATTCCTTTGCTGAACCAAGAAAATGTAATACCATCTCACAGGGCATTGGGTAAGATGGGGTTATTATAGAAAGGTGTTTGTTCATATATAGATCTATGCCCTTCTGTTTGTTTAAGGACTTCAATCCATATATTTAAAGTATTTTTAATGGAAGGGTTGTTTATGAGACCTAGCAAAGCTTTAGGTGAGCTAATATAAGGTATAGATGCCAATGTAGCAGGGGTCAGACACTCTTCCTCTGTCTGTCTCCAAGACGGGGAACTTGTTGTTGTATTTTGCCCACACAGCCTTTAACTGAGATGACCAGTAATACAACTGGAAGTCAGATAGAGTAAGTCCTCCTTCTGAGTATGGTTTGCATAAAGTTGTGAGTTTCACTCTGGGGGGTTTCCCTTTCCACAGAAATGAAGAAACGTTCTTATTAAGTTGTTTGAAAAAACTTTGGGAATAGGAAAGGGCAAGGTTTGAAAAAGGTACAGGAATTTTGGTAATATATTCATCTTTACACAATTGACCCGCCCAATAAGAGAAATTGGTAAATCCGCCATCTATCCAATTCTTCCCCAACCTTTTTGAGAAGTGGAGTATAGTTCAGTTGATATGCCTTAATCATTTCAGAAGGAATTTGCAATCCAAGATATGTCATTTTCTGAAGTCTCAAAGAAAACAGCGGGTCTAAGATTGGGTTCTGCATAGCTGCCCTGTTAAAAGGCATAATTTTACTCGATAGGTTTATTTTACATCCTGAAAAGGTCCCATATTCTTTCAGGATGTCAACTAATGCTTGGAGTGAAATTTCTGATTTAGTGCGGTAAAGAAAAATGTCATCAGCATATAGCGAGACCAGATGTTCACAACCACCTATACGAACACCATGGATGGATGGATGAGATCAAAAAGCTTCTGCCAG
The DNA here is from genome assembly GCF_965601325.2 of Salmo salar. NCBI lineage: Eukaryota > Metazoa > Chordata > Actinopteri > Salmoniformes > Salmonidae > Salmo > Salmo salar. Next base: position 80,017,974 of record NC_138301.1, on the reverse strand, counting down.
TGGTTCTATAGCCAAAAAAAAGGAGAGGACAACGGGACAACCCTGTCTTGTGCCATGTGATAGGGAGAACTGTGAGGAAACATTTCCATTATTCAGGGTCTGAGCTACCTGACATTTGTACAGTAATCTAATCTGACCAACATACTTAGGTCCAATATTCATCCTCTGTAAAACTTCAAACAGATAGTTCCATTCTATGCGGTCAAAAGCTTTTTCCGCATCTAATGAAGCCGCCACTACAGGTTCTTGGTCATTCTCTACATAACGCATAATATTAAATCATCTTCTGATATTATCAGGAGATGAGCAGTTTCTTACAAAGCCTGTTTGGTCCATATAAACCAAGTCAGGAAGAACCTTATCTAGTCTAAGAGCTATGAGTTTTGCAAGAATCTTATATGACGTGTTCAATAAAGATAAACAAAGCAGAGGATCTTTCCCTGGTTTTAACAAAACTGTGATCAGTGCCAGTTCAAGTGTGTCTGGGTGCTTTTCTGTCTCAATGGCATAATTAAACATATTGCAAAGAGGCTCAATTAGTTTGGGTAAAAAGGATCGATAGAATTCAATAGGGAATCTGTCTAACCCTGGTGATTTTCCCCCAGCAGTGTTGAAAATGGATTCCCTAATTTCCTCGGATGCAATCTCTTTCTCCAAGTGCTCTCTATCCTCATCAGTTAAAGTTTGTAAATGGAGTTTGTTCAAAAACTCATGCATTGTGGCAGGGGCATCCCCTTCAGACTTGTACAATGTTTCATAAAACTCCCTAAAGGCTAGATTAATTTCCTCGGGACTGTGAACAACTGTATTATTGGGCGGCTTAATAAAGCGAATAACTCTACTAGCTTCCTCTCGCCTTATCTGCCAAGCAAGCAACTTTCCTGCTTTATCTCCATGTTCATTGTAGTTTTGCTTTGTTCTCCTAAGAGTGTTTTCCGCTTTGTGGGTCGCCAGGGTGTTCTATTCCAATTGCTTTGAGTAAAATTTTTGTAGAGTTGAGTCGTCAAATGTTATACTATGTTCATTTTCCAGATCTCTAATTTCTTCTCCAATGAATCTACTTGAGCCTTATACATCTTACGAGCACCTGAACTAAAGTTATTATTTTCCCCCTCAGATATGCAAGGAGAGCCTCCCATAACATTAGGGGGTAGGCAGAGTTGTTATTGGTGCTAAAAAATATGTTGATATGAGTGTTCAGAAATGTTACAAATGTGGGATTATTTAGTAAGTGTTCCAAACCTCCACCTTCTTGAGGGTGGTTGTTTCACTGACTGGTACTGAAGCCAGTCAGTGATAAAGTATCAATGGGGGGACTTTATCCTGGTCTGTATCATAGCTTATACAGCCTAAAGGAGTAACGGAGATACTGACCCATACTGCACAGCAGGGAGGTAGTAGTAGTAGTATTAGAACACGTTATCATCCTGAACGGGGAAAGTGTTTTTCCAGAATCATCCACAACCCCCTCTCTAATGACAAACTCAGTGAGCCAGTTAACTTCCCTGCTCTGCTTCACAGAAACAGTTTGACAGAGGACAGGAGAAGAGAGAGGAAGAGGAGGGGAGAAAAGGGTGGAAGAGAGGAGGGGAGGTGTCCCGACAGCTATGTGCGTGCTGTGTCACTCTTTCAGTTGATTCACAGGCCAAACGCTGCCTTCTCTGATTAGGCTCTATCTACCCAGCCTGCCTGGAGAAAAACACATTTACTACCAACACGACACACACACCATCAACTCCTTCAGTGACTCACCAACTGCTACACAACCAACACACACCACACAATACAATACACCAGAGCACTAACAGCCGGTAGAGCAGGCAGGCCTTGCAGTTGACCATGTTGAACTTCTCTCCTCTAACCATCACATCACAGCTGCTTAGACCAGACATAAAGGTTAATATAAATAACCTGTCTAGTAGGATGATCCGGGGTGAGGTATACAGCGCTGTGTGTGTGTGTGTGTGTGTGCTCACCCACTCTGAGACACTGAGCATCTGTTCCGGTCCTGTTCAGCCAGGCTCCTTCTCTCTGGATGTCTGTCGTTTGTCTGTAATTGGGATTGTGTGAGCAGGCTTTGCATCAATCAAACCCTTGTGAGAAAGAGTGTGTTAGAGAATGTGAGGGAGTGTGTGTGTGTGCGTGAGGCCATATGTCTGTGGTTATGTATGTATCATGCACGTGTGCGTCAGGCACTCAGGATCTAATGGCACAGCTGATTCCTAGGCAGGACGGGAGGAATGTTTGTCTGTCCAGACCTCCCACATTAAAATAGCACCCGCTGCCCTGTCAGCACACACACACACAGACGTGCACAGATGCTCCAACAGCTGCTCTCACTCCAGATTTACAAACAGAGAAAGAGAGAGATAGAGAAGGGAAAGAAGCAGTGTGAGAAAGAAGGGAAAAAAGAAGCAGTGCATGTATGAGAGAGAGTAAAGAGATGTATAAAGAGGGCGCGAGACATGATAAGCCCAGAGAACAGAGGAAGAGACCAATGCAGTGGATGAGGGGGAGTCAGGTTACCCTTACTATAGTCTTCCCTCCTGCTTCACATGACAGAGCTCACCCTCCTCTCCTAAGCCGACATGGCACATACTTTCACCACGCCACATGTTGTAGGTAGAAGTCACCCCTAACCTCAGATATTGGGTCAGATATTTTTTCACCCCGCAGAATGGTAAAGGTTGGTATTTTGGTATTTTATTACGATCCCCATTAGCTGTTTGCGAAAGCAGCAGCTACTCTTCCTGGGGTCCACACAAAATATGACATAATACAGGACATTAATAGACAAGAACAGCTCAAGGACAGAACTACATACGTTTAAAAAGGCACACATAGCCTACATATCAATACATACACACAAAATATCTATGTCAAATAGGGGAGAGGCGTTGTGCTGTGAGGTGTTGCTTTATTTGTTTTTTTTAACCCAGGTTTGCTGGTCATTTGAGCAATATGAGATGGAAGGGAATAGCTCTTTAAAATGCTACACTCTGATCCGAGACTTGTGGTTAAGGACTACTCAAGCATGTAAATCCCTAGTTTAATTGGGTCTGATGGAGACATACTGGTTCAAGATACATAGATGATACAAATCTACAGATACTTTGCTGTTGATAATGATCCTATCATCAGTGCAGACCTATCTCAAACACACATTTATTTAGATATGCATTCTAATTCCTATTTCTACATTTACCTTGTGTTGTGTTGAGGTGAATGTTTAGGCTGGAGATGTGAATCTGTTTTCCTAAGAGCTCTTTCATTGACTGATGAAAAGAAGAGGGTATTGATATGGTACAACAGCAGAGCACACATCTACGACAGCTGCTGTGTCACTACTGAGATTCTGCTGGGGAGAAGACTGGAGACCACATCTTCACTAAATTGGCTGTGAGACTAATACATAACATTGTGTTTGGTATCTCAAAGTGCAACAACAAAAAGTGGCAAAGAATCCACACACACATTCTTAGCATCGTAAAGCAATTGGATTACTAGGTACGTTAAATACCTAACTCAATTGAGCCATGAATGTCAGGCAGTACTTTATTATTTATTTTATTTAACCTTTATATAACAAGGCAAGTCAGTTCAGAACAAATTCTTATTTACAATGACAGTCTACCCCGGCCAAATCCGGACAACGCTGGGCCAATTGTGCACCGCCCTATGGGACTCCCAATCACGGCTGAATGTGATACAGCCTGGATACGAACCAGGGACTGTAGTGACACCTCTTGCACTGAGATGCAGTGCCTTAGACCGCTGCGCCAATCGGGAGCCCGAGTTTGCTTTTCCATGTACTTACAGTACACTATTTAGTAGTCTTTTCCAATTACAAAAATAAAACCTAATTGCCTTGATGACAACAGGCAAAATAATTAATGGCACAAGTTAAACTGAAGGCAACTTCAAGCTTGGAGTTTAGAATGTGTCATATGAAGGCTCCTATACGTCTATCCAACTAGTCCACGGCCAACAAACTACCGGTGATGCGTTGAGCAGTCCCCCCCATCTCAGACTAATTTCCCTTGGCCGATTCCACATGTTAAATCGAGAACAACTATGAGAAACAGAGACCAACTGGGACCACACACTGTGCCAATTATTTCAACTGGCTGTAGTTTGATAGATGTGTAGGAGCCTAATAAGTAATACTTAAAGGAACACCTGAGAGGATGAAGTGTCTGCCCGTTTCAACCTAAGAAGAGTAAGTGAAAATGGAGAACTATGTACTCCCTTTCAGCAGCTACTGGTTGTGTTGGAGTGGGGAGGAGGGAAGAGGGAGAGAAAGAGAGAGTTTTCTAAAGTATACAATCACAATATCTGTTGCATTAATAAAAAAATTTAATCACAGAAGTGTTATTTATTTCACTCTCTGGGAGAAAACCAACAAATGAAAGTGAGAATAAACAAAGAAAAAATGGACAATGGACAATTCGGTCGCATCCCAGCTATGTTTCATAAGCTTGCGTTATACTTCTATAATTCATATACTTTTCCTTTTCTTCAAGGTATTTTAAGGTAAGGTAAAAAATATTGTATGCAAGTTTTTTTTAAATCTCACTTATAAGCATCATTTTCTTTCGATATAGTTATCTTTCTAAATAAAAAGGAAACCATTCATCCAGTTGTTACTGTCCAGAGGCGTAGTGTAACATCAGTGGTGTGGCAGTGCTGATGCCTGGGCTCTGAGACAGAGTGTTGGTACCTTATCAATGATGCCCTATACACTCTTGGCTGGCTGGGTGAAAGTAGTAGTAGCAGCTCCTCTGGATTTCACCCAGTGATCAATTCCAATGGCCATATCAGAAGGCTCCCGCGGTGGGTGGGTAAAGACGTCCGCATACTTCCCATCCAAAACAGTTTGCGCATATATTATGATGAAATTTACGTTTTTGTTCGTTTTGGCCTATGGCAAGGGGGTTTTCAGCTGTTCGTGCACACTATGTCATTAATTTAGATGTTTTTGAAGAGATGTTTTTACATCTAAGACATTTGGTGCAGTATTTCTCAAATAAAAAAAATTGCATTAAAACAATTAGTCTCTCGTTGAATGAAAACAATCATTTTATTGAAAAATCCCTATTGTTGTCCAATCTGGCAAAAGGGGCTACCGACTTCCTTCGGGCTACCCACTTCCTCCGGCTTGCATTCGAGAGAAAAAATGTGCACAAACAGCCCGAAAAAACCCTTGCAGAAGACCAAATGTACAAAAAATTTCTACATTTTTGCATAATATATGCACAAAATGTTCTGAACTGGGAAGCAGGCTCCCGCGGGATGGGACGCACACAGTAGGAAGAGACTGTCCTTTCTTGTTGCCGACAGGTTAATAAGCCTGCCACTCTCTTGATACCAAGCCACATTGTTATGGGAGGTGACACACTGCTCTGCTCCCATCTGACAAGATAAAATAAGTTACTTTAAAATAAAATAAGTCCCAGGAAACAGACCTTGTAAATATTGCCAGGCATTTATATGTAAAAACGACAAAAGCATTCACTCATCCGCCATGTTTAGGCCTACAGTATTTGTTTTGGAGGGTGACATGATACTGTGAGCTAACTACGTTAGCACAAGTCTTCAATTTAGTCTCAGAGGCCTTCAGATAAGCCTGCAGATACAGTTCATCTCTCCGTAACGTTTCTCATTATAATTGTCTGTTAAAGGCCCTGCTATGGTACAGCCAAAGTTATATAGCTTCCCCCCATCAATTAACACACCAAATATTAACCCCCAGAAAAATGACAATTGTTCTAGACATTCCTTTCTACTACTTTCACTAACTTGTAAGGTAACACACACACTGCCACATAGGAGAGAGCTAGAACAGGGATACAATGGATGCTGGTTATCTCCTTACAAGGAGCAATGGAAATAATAGCTGCATTAATGGATTCAACTCCTTACTCTTAAATATATATCTATATTTTAAAGGAAACATTTATTATAAAGATTTCATTGGCTTCTTATATTGTTATGAAAACCAAGTTGCTGGTTTTGAGGATATTTCTTTCTTTTTTTACAAAACATAATTTCATTTCTTTTTTTTTAACCAATGAGAAAGGTCTCATTTAGACACTCTTTGCCCCATAACTTTCATTAAACTCCAGGTTTTAATAATACATCAATAATGGTTCCCATTTCAAACGTACTTTTTACGCCACGATATTTGTTTGTATTAAAGTTCGATTCGTCATGCACTTAAATCTGTAATTTCTGCCACATATAATATTGCAAATCTCACTGTGTGAACTGAACTCTATCAGCTGTTTCAACTAATCAGTCATCATCCACCTCCTCTCCCTCCGACTCCTCTTTCCTCTCGTACATTTTATCCCGCTGTCGCTCCTGGATCTCTTTCATTTCCTCGGCGTACCGGCTGAAAGCACCTCCGAACTTTCCCCATGCTTTGAACGGGATGGTGATAGAGTTCCTGTAGCTCGGTTTGACCTCGCTCACTCGCAGGAACACGCCGTATTTGTTTGATCCAACGTCGAAAAAGAACCGTTTAGAGTCCACCATGATGGATGTGCCCTCAGGAAGCTCCCCATAGCCCCCAACCGCCGTTCCACAGGCCAATTCCTCGTCGTCTCCACCATAATCATCTATAAGCTTTGCAAGGGCGTCTCTAAACTCTATTAAGCCTTGGGCCGGAAGGGCTATGGTCTGGCCGGCCTGCATGCCTCCTCCTGGCCCACCTACTCCGAACCCGGGCCCTCGGTTGACGGTCTGTCGGATCCGCAAGAACCTCCCCCGCTGGTTCTCCTTCAGATCGAGGTAGTATTTACGGTTCTCCCGGACCAAGAACTCGCTCTTCAGGGCTCGCCTGGGCCCACCGTCCTCTCCGACCGAGGACTGTGCGATCTGCTCCGGGCTGCTAGGCCCCAATTGGGCGTAGTGCTCTATGAAATCCCCCAGGTAATCGCGAAACTCCGCCGCAACTGACATGGACAGGGTCAGGCGACTTTTGGAGCCCCCGGCCCCCACCTCGGCAATTTTGATGAACCTGCCCTTGTTGTTCTGCTTGACATCCAGGTAGAAGCGCTTGTTCTGGATGTCCAGCCGCTTGGACGCCAGCTCCTGCGTCTCCTGCTCTCTCTGGAAGGGCTGGTACCCGCTCCCACCTCCCCCTCCGCCGCTGCTGCCACCGCGCTCGCTCCCACTGTCACCATCCGCCATCTTCAGCACCGCCAGCCAGCTTCTCCCTCTTATGAGTATCTCCGTCTCCGCGTGCACACCCCCTTCTTGGTCACCACCAAAACCCTCCCCGAGCGCTCCCACATTGGCCTTGGGTCTGCCAATCACGCCATGTTCAACGAGTTTGTTTTCTCATTGGTCGTTTTCCGCTGGCTATCACGCCTACGTCTTAACATTCCTACATGTCATTGGCTTAGATGTAGGTTCTGTTGACGTAATTATCGTGGACCACATCACCGTCCAATCAACGGGCCACAATGTTGTTACAACAATTTTTACTATGGAGTACCAATAAATTGTAGCAGATCATTTTCTCTGCAGTTGCTATGTCATTTAAGGCAAACTGGGCAAGCGTTAAATTCTAGACTGGGGAATACTACATACATAAAAGCAGTAATAAAAGCAACTCCTTATGTCATAACTGTTACAGTTATACTGTACGGTGACAGTAATTTTACAATGTCACAAATGAGCACTCAATTACACTGATATTAATACATTTAACCTTGCACCTTTTTATGGACCTAATTTCCTCACGTAGGCTACTATGGTTCTAAAATACTTAGCCATGTGACTCCTAATATTTTCCCTGTCACCCAGATATGAATGTGAATATTTGATGTTGCTATTAATTCCACCACAGTGGTGCCCATCACACCAATCATCCCAACAATCAGTCAGACAGTGTTGTAGCGAATTCAGAGGGGTTCTGATTCAGAGGCAAACACCTTACCAAAGATCGCTACACTATATACCCCTCCTTCACTATCTCACTTCTGACACCAGTGCAGCGAATTCAGTGATGGATTGTTTGAGACTCGAACCCAGGGCCCAGTTTAAAAAAATACATTTAATCCTGCTTTTTTTTTCCTGTGTTGTGTTAAATTCTGTTCCCCCTTCAGATGTTGTCTGCCTCGTCTTTTATGCAGTTTAAGAATCACAGGGGTGCTCAAACCACATGGATATTTCATTTTCTACGGAGGTGCCCTGATTTGTTATGCCCACCAATGCAGTTCCCAACCCATTTCAAATCCCAGCTCACCAAAGCTGCACCGACAGCAGGGGGAGATTCGTTCCACCACTGAGGAGTCCTGACTGGAATGGGCTTCTCTCACATGGAAGAGAGGATATCGAGGGGCTTTCCAAGGAGGGCATTATGGAGGTGGCAGGTAGCCTAGTGGTTAGAGTATTGGACTAGTAACTGAAAGGTTGCAAGATTGAATCCCTGAGCTGACAAGGTAAAAATCTGTCGTACTTTCCCTGAGCAAGACAGTTAACCCACTGTTCCTAGGCTGTCATTGAAAATAAGAATTTGTTCTTAACTGACTTGCCTAGTTAAATAAAGGTTAAAAAATGTGCTACAGAAAGTTTAGATAGAAGAATCTGCTTCTCTTTGGGTATATAGTGTAGCAACCTTTGGTAAAGTGATTGCCTCTGAATCAGAGACCCATTTTCAAGTGATTCATGATTCTTCAACTAGATAAGATTAGAGTAAACCATTTTTCTAACGTTGCATCCTCATGAATATGCTCCAGGTAAAAGGACAGCAGCCGACAGAGTGCCTAGCCTGCTCACCTATTACACAGGTTGCAAACATCAAGGTCCAGGGCTTTCAATCTACTGGCAGATTACCTGGGTCAAATAGGTATCAAATACTGTAAAGTAGACTAGTTGAGTGGCACTAAATTTACTAGCTTGGAGTTTGCACTTTTGGGACTTTTGTCATATTTCTATTGCTTATATTGTGTCTGCCAAACAAAATTACAGCGCTCAAGTATTTATCCCGGGTTTGGCAGCATCAAAGGTGAACAAGTGAGAGGGGAATAGAGTGACATAGGATTCAGGGAGGTCAGATTTATTGGTAGTGTGGTGGCTGAAGGTTTTTTTTTCATACAATGTAATGTTCTGAGCATCTGGAAAAGCACAATATAAATCCCATCATTATTCATTTAAAAACCTAAGTACAAATGTGGCATACTCATTCTGAATTGCACTGGAAAAGAAGACTAAACAATGTAAGGCATTATCTCTCACAATTCATATAAACTATGTAGTTTAAACTTGTCCATGCAAAATACTTTTTGTTATTTCATCTTAATTTACATGACTACACTACTGTAAGTCTACCAGACTAACTTCAATGGGGTAGGGACAACTGAATTACACGACATGACCAAAAGTATGTGGGCACATGCTCGTCGAACATCTCATTCCAAAATCATGGGCATTAATATGGAGTTGGTCCCCCCTTTGCTGCTAAAATAGGCTTTCCACTAGTTGTTGGAACATTGCTGTTGGGACTTGCTTCCATTCAGCCACAAGGGCATAAGTGAGGTTGGGCGATTAGGCATTCCAATTCATCCCAAAGGTGTTCGATGGGGTTGAGGTCAGGGCTCTGTGCAGGCCAGTCAAGTTCATCCACATCGATCTCGAAAAAACATTTCTGTATGGACCTTGCTTTGTGTACGGGGGCATTGTCATGCTGAAACAGGAAAGAGCCTTCCCCAAACTGTTACCACAAAGTTGAAGCACATAATTGTCTAGAATGTCATTGTATGCTGAAGCATTAAGATTTCCCTTCCTGGAACTAAGGGGCCTAGCCCGAACTGTGAAAAACCATTAAAACCAGACCATTATTCCTCCTCCACCAAACTTTACAGTTGGCACTGTGCATTCGGGCAGGTAGCATTCTCCTGGCATCTGCCAAACCCAGATTCGTCCGTTGGACTGCCAGATGGTGAAGTGTGATTCATCACTCCAGAGAACTCGTTTCCACTGCTCCAGGGTCCAATGGCAGCATGCTTTACACCACCCCAGCTGACTCTTGGCATTGCGCATGGTGATCTTAGCCTTGTGTGCAGTTTGGAACTCAGTAGTGAGTGTTGCAACCAAGGATAGAAGATTTTTACTAGCTATGCGCTTCAGCACTCGGTGGTCCCACTTCGCAGATGAGCCGCTGTTGCTCCTAGACGATTCCACTTCACAATAACAGCACTTACAGTTGACCAGGGCAGCTCTAGCAGGGCAGAAATTTGACAAACTGACTTGTTGGAAAGGTGACATGCCAAGATGGTACAATTGCATGGCCGTGTGCTCGAATCTATACAGCTGTCAGCAACGGGTTTGGTTGAAATAGCCGAATCCACTCATTTGAAGGGGTGTCCACATACTTTTGTATATATATTATATTATATTATATTATATTAAGAACAGTAGGGACGCCCTAAGTATCACGAATAGCACGGACCGCTGTAGTATTTCTCTTGCATTTATACTATCACAAAGCGTCCAATCCAGTTGCAGAGATGAGTATACACTGTACAAACACTATTGCAATTGGTTGAAGAGACTGTTCGAACCAATAAACAGAGACGCTATTGGTTGGCTCTGAAAACTCCTCATTCATTGCTTGCCTTTTTTGTTCTTCGGGTTTATTGTTTTTCTAGGTTTGGAAATACAACAGGGAAAACTCACCGGCGACATGGTAACGAGTTAAAAAATATATATATTGTATGTACGTTGTCTGTATTATAGGACAGATGATCGTAAATGTCATTACATTTTAGCACTGATATGCTAATTAAACTGGCTAGTAAGAGTAACTAGGATTCACGACTGCAAGCTTGATGCGTGCGAAATAGGACGTCGACGAACACTCGAAAACTAACGAAAGAGTGCCATCTAGCTACATTTACGCCACCTGGCTTACAACCGACTTGCTTCTCATGCTTTTTCAAACATATTTATCTAATATACGTTAAGTCCCGTCTCTTTCTGATGTAATATTCCAAGATATTCGCAAAGTTTGGATTGTTTATTGAGGTAGCTAGCTACGGTAACTAACGTTAGTTACCATCTCCTTACCTTAGCACTACCTGCTGTGGTAACAAGCTACAAATGTACCAATACATATTTCAGTTTTACCGAGATACCTAAACCATTCTTCCTTCGTATTTTTATTGTAGTTAGCTATAGAAAGGTATATTTTGGCTCTTTTTGTTTTCAAAATTGTCATGAATTGTCTTAGCGAGAACTCAAATGACAGTTTGCCAGTTACATAGCTAACGTTAGAAATCGGAAATGGTCCTTTATCTTTCAGTTGGTGGAGAGAAGTGTGTGTTATGAATCAGATTACTGTAATGACCAGTTGCATGTGCCTTCGGTTTGCTTGAAGTTACATCTACATTTTAGGTAGTCATTTGGCAGACGCTCTAATCCAGAGCGATTTACAGGAACAATTATTAAGTGCCTTGCTCAAGGGGATTCGAACCAGAGACCTTCCGGTTACTGGCCCAATGCTCTTAACCACTAGGCTACAAAAATTAATTGGAGGTTTTTAGTGTATTAATAATTTTTCTTTTGTACACCATCTTGCATCTTGTTTAGCTTGGTCACAGTTATACATCGCGCTGAGAATAAAAAAGTAAAAAACACATTTAATCACATTTATGCATCAGCCATTTCGCTGAATCTCATTGTCACTTTCTAGGCAGGAGGAAAAGCTGGAAAGGACAGTGGCAAAGCCAAGGCGAAGGCTGTGTCTCGCTCCCAAAGGGCTGGACTCCAGGCATGTACCTACATCTCTTTTCCCCGGGTTTTCTCTGTTGTATCAGTCACAAGTGAATCCTGCAACACAGATAAATGGACAACTTCTACCTAGAGCATTTCTGACTGTGTGTGTTGTAGTTCCCGGTGGGTCGTATCCACAGACACCTGAAGACCCGGACCACCAGCCACGGCAGAGTGGGAGCCACCGCAGCAGTATACAGCGCCGCCATCTTGGAGTACCTCACGGCTGAGGTGAGATGTTTTTATTTAACCATATATATATATATTTTTTTTTCAAGGAAGCTCATTGAGTGCTCTGAGGTCAATCAAGCAGTGTTTTACTCCAACCCTACCCTAATTGGCAAAGACTGAGACTATTGTTGTGTCACTCTCAGGTGTTGGAGTTGGCAGGGAATGCCTCTAAGGATCTGAAGGTGAAGCGTATCACTCCGCGTCACTTACAGTTGGCCATCCGCGGAGACGAGGAATTGGACTCACTCATCAAGGCCACCATCGCTGGAGGAGGTGAGTTTTAAACTCTTGGATTGGATTCATCTATTGGTCTTCCAGAAACTCAGTGTTTTACATTACATGGGGGCAAACACCTCTTCACCTACCAATGTGTAGCAATAGCATCACACATTCATAATGTCCCTTTCTCTCCCTCATGCAGGTGTAATTCCTCACATCCACAAGTCTCTGATTGGAAAGAAGGGCCAGCAGAAGACTGCATAGAGGAAGTGACCTCACACCACCAGGAATTTTATTTTATTTATTTAACTAGGCAAGTCAGGAAGGAAAGGGGAGCCATATTGATTTTGTTTTGCATATTTGTTTGGGTAATTTTGTAACCGTAGTCTTTCTAGGGAGGTGTGTAGTCTTTGAGGTATGTGTTGGTTTGTTCTGTTTTAAAGGTGAAAGGTGGGGTGTTTAGGGAAGTTTTTAGATTTTTTTTTCTGACAAGAAACTTGTACATTCTGTACATAGACCAACAAATGCAGAAGTTCTTGTCATGTTCTGAAAAAGTTTGAGTTGATTGGATTTTGCTCCAAAAGTGTTTTATACTTACCAAGTTTAAAAAAATATTTTAAACAACCTGTGTCTGTTTTAGTCATAATATAATTTCTTATTTAGCTTTGACCTTGCTTAACTTCAGAGATACAGGAGTTCTGAGATTATTTCATTGTATTCCATGGAGACAGAAGGTTCTCACGTGTGAATTTGTGGGGGGGGGGGGGGGAATTGGACAGAATTTTTATTTAACTAGGCAAGCCAGTTAAGAACAAACTCTTATTTACAATGATGGCCAAACCTGGATAACGCTGGGCCAATTGTGCACCGCCCTATGGGACTCCCAGTCACAGCTGGATGTGATACAGCCTGGATTCAAACCAGTGACTGTAAATGCTTTTTGTACTGAGATGCTGTGCCACTCAGGAGCCCAATGAAGTCCATTTAGGTGTATCGTTTGTTCTGAAAAATCTATTACATTTTCACCACAAATTCATGTGTGGACCATCTTTCTCTCTTATGGATTGTGTGAGTTAGCTGTGTACTGACTCATCCACACAGTATGACAAGTTCTTTGTCAGGCACTAGATGGCCATTTGTAAACTGGTCGGAGCTATTGAGGTGTTTGAAGTTACTGTACAATGAAAACAGTCCATATTCAGGCAATGGGATTATGTTTTTCATTTTATTTTAACACAATACTTACAAATATATATAAATCAAGTGGAAGAACTGAGATTCTGATTAATAATGCAATTGAAAACAAACTTTCATTTTATCCACACTTTTATACAGCAGCCACATGACTTGAAACCGATCCAATAAAACTATTAACAATTTTATACTTAAATAGAAATTACAGTATGACAAAAGGAGAGCAGAAACACATTCATTGTTGCTCTCTACCCTGAGTGGAGAACTTTACAATTTCACCACTGATTTAACCAGCTTTTTCTGTAGTCAATACATTAGATGAGAAGTGGAAGCCAGTGAAAATGTATTGGGATGCGTCTCACTAGTCTAAAGTAGTTGCCTTAAAACCACTTTAGACTACTGAGATATCATCCAAAAGTTTTAATACTGGTGAGTGTAAGGCTGGTATGACCCAGTAGTGGGCATCACCAGGCCTGGGAGGCTGGAGTACTGGTAGAAAGAGTCCAGGGGGAGGACGGGGAGGCTGGGCAGGGCTGGACTGGCTGTGGATGAGCTGAAGTGTGGGTGGAGGAATGGTGTGGCAGTGCCCCCCTCTGCTCCTGCATGATGGGGGTGGTAGGGGCCATGGTGGTAGGCATGTAGCTCGGGGTAGTGCAGCAGGTGAGAGGCTACTTTAGCCTGGCACGCTTGGGCAAGAGCGTCCTGGACCATCCTCTTCATCCTCATACGCCTGTTCTGGAACCAGTTACGGATCTGAGGAGAAATAGACAGGTGTTTTAGACACAGCGATCAAAGAAACCTTTGATAACCATTGCAATAGAGTCCCTATATGTATTTGTGTCTCTCTGCATTGCCTACCTGTTTGTCTGAGAGGTTGAGTTTCTTGCAGAGCTCAACCTTGTCCCGAGTTCCCAGGTAAGCGTTCCTCTTGAAGGCCCTCTCCAGACTGTTGATCTGCTCCGCTGTGTAGGCTGTACGTGGCCGCCTACCCGTAGGGGGAGAAGAGGAGCCGTCCAGGGGCGTGGTTGGGGAGAGGGAGCGCCCGCCCTCACTCTCGTACCCTGACGTTTCCCCCTCTGTTCCACTAATGAAGCCAGTCTCAGCCACTACTGAAGAAAGGGAGAAAAGATTTCAAATCAATCCATATGCTACATCATAGTGGTTTCCAAAACTTTTGTGTTCTCTGAACCTTTCAAACACAACCATGTCTCCAGACATCAACTCAGTCTGAAGTGAGTCCTAACTATAGAGATTTCAGCACTATAAGAGCAAAATCAGATGTAGCTATTTCTAAAGAATTCTGTTAATTCAATCAACACATAGCTCAAAACACACCCACAAACAAGACACATTTTCAATGAATGTATGGTTCCCATGTAAACTCAGATCCTGAGTTGATTTAAGGGAGTGAACCTACCTTGGTGCTTGTGGTGGAGGGGGCTACTCCTCTTAGCTGTCTCAGAGCCTGCCAGGCTGGGATTGCTGCATAGGATGAGCCCGTGTCCTCTCCTCACCTGGTTCTCTGTCTGGTTCTCTTGATTCTTAGGTCTCGGTCGGCAGTAGAACCCAGGCAAGCTCTCAGGGTGGGTCCCAGAGGTGATGGTGGGTCCAGCCGCAACGGATGTCCAGGAAGAGTTGGGAAGCGAGGGGCTCGTGCTGCCCGATGCTCGACTACTCTGGGCCAGCCACTCAATGGAGTAATGTCCCCTCATGGTTGGATGATGGAAATATGCAACAAAATTAACCCAAATCCTGTTGTTGGGGTGGAAAAATGTGTTCTTTTGGATGGATAGATAGAATCTAATGCATCTTATCCTTCAGGTTCCTGCAGACAAAGTTCGCAGAGCTGGGTAAGTCCAGTGAAGAGTGTGTGTGTGTGTGTGTTCTTCTCTCTCAGTGGGTCATTGTCCTGATAAATGGAGTAATGATCTGAGTCTCAGCAGTAGAGTCAGTATTTATGCAGGGCATACCTCCTCATTTACAACTCGCTCAGCCCAGGATCAAAGAACACATCCTTCCCTCCCTTCTTCCCTCCCTCCTTCAGTTTTCACAACTGCAGAAATTAAGACGTCTCAATTGGCCTGTATGAGGCCATTACCCGCTGGCTCCAGTGAGTCTGGAGAGCCTCCCCCCAAACACAGTCACATCCTTACTGTCCTCTCCTCTCTCAATCAGGGTTGTGCTCAATTCTAATTGAATTCACTGATTTGAATTTGAAATTCAGAAATGTAAAAATGTTTTAAATAAATACTACTTTACAGTTTATTGAGAAGTCATTGAAAATAAATGCCAATTTTTCAATTATTGATTTGTAACTGTTAGTTTACTTCCGAATTGAGCCCGCCCAACCCTGCTCGCAATATAGCCCCATCTGTGTATAAGTGTGTGTGAGAGAGAGCTCATTACTTCATCCTGTTCATGTATTCTCAAATAACATTGTATATTCACTTCCTTTAACATTAAATATTTTGCTCCTGCTCCTCGGCTCTACCCATGGAATGAAAATAATATGAATATCATTAACTCTTCCAATAACACCTATTCTCGTGTATTTCGTAATATAAAATTATAGGATAACTTCATACATTCCATGATCTGTCCTGTTGATGCTACCCACATGAAAAAAATATGATAGTGTATACTATGGTAGGAAAAGCATAGTATTCACAGTAGTATTTTTGTAGACTTTACTGTAGTACTTACAGTATACTGTAGTATAAATACTGTAGTGAAATTGTTTTTGCATATACTATAGTATTTACTGTAGTGTTTTTGGGGACATTACTAAAGTGTTTTTGTTTTATTATCTTTAACTTAGAAGTGGAGGGCTTTCTCCTTGAGGAAACCTACTGGAGAAATACTAAAATAGCAAATGTTCCATCATCTGTAGGTAGGTAGGTGACACTGGGTTCTGAATGGAGAGTTCAGCACATCTGCTCTTTTCTATAACCATAGGGAA
This sequence comes from Salmo salar, assembly GCF_965601325.2. Taxonomy (NCBI): domain Eukaryota; kingdom Metazoa; phylum Chordata; class Actinopteri; order Salmoniformes; family Salmonidae; genus Salmo; species Salmo salar. Next base: position 80,001,590 of record NC_138301.1, on the reverse strand, counting down.
CACAATATGGTTTATACTTAGCATGTCGGTTTCTCACTTATGGGTGGCACAAATTGGGATATAAGGGAGGGTGGAATGGGCAGAGTATACAGTATTTTCTACATTGTGTAAATAATAGTGAAGACATCTAAACTATGAAATAACACATGGAATCATGTAGAAACCAGAAAAGTGTTAAACAAATCTAAATATATTTTATATTTGAAGTTCTTCAAAGTAGCTACCCCTTGCCCTGATGACAGCTTTGCACACTCTTGGTATTCTCTCAACCAGCTTCATGAGGAATGCTTTTCCAACAGTCTTGAAGGAGGTCCCACAAAGACACGGCGGTTGGAACCAACAATCTCAAATTTGGACTCATCAAACCAAAGGACAGATTTCCACCGTTTAGTGATCCAAGCAAGTGTCTTCTTATTATTGGTGTAGTTTAGTAGTGGATTCTTTGCAGCAATTCGACAATGAAGGCCTGATTCACGCAATATCCTCTAAACAGTTGATGTTGAGATGTATCTTTTACTTGAACTCAGTGAAGCATTTATTTGGGCTGCAATCTGAGGTGCAGTTAACTCTAATGAACGTATCTTCTGCAGCAGAGGTAAATCTGGACTTTTACCAAAAAGGTCTATCTTCTGTATACCTCCCCTACCTTGTCACAACTCAACTGATAGGCTCAAACACATTAAGAAGGAAAGAAATTCCACAAATGAACTTTTAACAAAGCACACCTGTTAATTGAAATGCATTACAGGTGACTACCTCATGAAGCTAGTTGAGAAAATGCCAAGAGTGTGCAAAGCTGTCATCAAGCCAAAGGGTGGCTCTCAAATGTAACATATATTTTGATTTGTTTAACACTTTTTTGGTTACTACATGATTCCATAGGTGTCAATTCATAGTTTTGATGACTTCACTATTATTATACAATGTAGAAAATAGTACAAAATAAAGAAAAACCCTTGAATGAGTAGGTGTCTAAAACTTTTGACCGGTAGTGTAGGCTTCTATTGGCCTAGTGTTAAAATGAAAATTACAGTCACAAATATTAGGCTACTGAACGGTGGTATCGCTAAAAACCTTGAATTATAAAACTGTCCTTCAATCAACCACATCACTGTTTTACATTATAGAAACTATTTCCCATTTAATAGTGTCCCATTATGGAGTTGTGAGAGGCTACTAGGCGCGATTTCTGTCTCTTAAGACGGTCGCTTCCAGACTTCCCTGTCAATCGGGAATGTGAGTATCAAAGAACCGCGGCACTCTGAAGTGACCAGTCTACGTTAATGACCAATTAGCAAGACTACACGGAGCGCCATGGCGCGCGGAGACAGCCGTCTGGCAGTGGAGAGATGGAGCGCAGCAGCCCCCCGGATCCATTCCACCCACCGGTCCGAATAACAGCCCGTCATTATCTTATCAATGGGTCGGTTTGTGATTGAGCCGATTAATCCCTAACACAATGTATCACTCACTCAGTCACTCTGCATATTATCCACATGCCACCCACCCACTCCCTCCCCCACCGCTGTCTTCCAAGACGCAGTGGAGGAGATAGGCTAGCCTACTTCACAGCTTTGGTCTTTCAGAAAAGACAGGACCGTTTAGTCTGTTATCGGCCATAAAGGCGACCGATTGACTTGATCCCCTGATCCTTATTGTAACACTGAAAGAGAGACAACGGGCTGAATGAGGCTGGCAGAAACCCAGCTGAAGCACGAATCCACAGCAGCGCGTCACCGCTCCTGTCTCCAAACCCATCTACACTGCATAGTGCGCATTTGGCCAAGGTCGCTCCCTGCCTGGCAGAAAGTGGGTTTTTTGTAAAGTTACCTAATACTGTTTGAAAATAGGTCTTACATTTTAAATACATCGTTTTACATTTTTTTTTGTATTTATTTATTTTTTATTTCACCTTTATTTAACCAGGTAGGCAAGTTGAGAACAAGTTCTCATTTACAATTGCGACCTGGCCAAGATAAAGCAAAGCAGTTTGACACATACATCAACACAGAGTTACACATGGAGTAAAACAAACATACAGTCAATAATATAGTAGAAAAATAAGTCTATATACAAAGTGAGCAAATGAGGTGCGATAAGGGAGGTAAAGGCAAAAAAGGCCATGGTGGCAAAGTAAATACAATATAGCAAGTAAAACACTGGAATAGTAGATTTGCAGTGGAAGAAAGTACAAAGTAGAAATATAAATAATGGGGTGCAAAGGAGCAAAATAAATAAATAAATAAATACATTAGGGGAAGAGGTAGTTGTTTGGGCTAAATTATAGATGGGCTATGTACAGATGCAGTAATCTGTGAGCTGCTCTGACAGCTGGTGCTTAAAGCTAGTGAGGGAGATAAGTGTTTCCAGTTTTAGAGATTTTTGTAGTTCTTTCCAGTCATTGGCAGCAGAGAACTGGAAGGAGAGGCGGCCGAAGGAGGAATTGGCTTTGGGAGTGACCAGTGAGATATACCTGCTGGAGCGCGTGCTACGGGTGGGTGCTGCTATGGTGACCAGCGAGCTGAGATAAGGGGGAACTTTACCTAGCAGGGTCTTGTAGATGAGCTGGAGCCAGTGGGTTTGGCGACGAGTATGAAGCGAGGGCCAGCCAACGAGAGCGTACAGGTCGCAGTGGTGGGTAGTATATGGGGCTTTGGTATCAGATATTTGACTGCTTTAAATGGATAGATGGCCAGTAGACCTATCCATAGGCAGGCCAGGCCACTATAGGCTTGTTCACCACATACACCACATGAACATTCTCGAACATCTCATTCCAAAATCAAGGGCATTAATATGGAGTTGGTCCCCCCCCTTTCTGCTATAACAGTCCTCACTCTTCTGGAAGGCTTTCCCCTAGATGTTGGAACATTGCTGTGGGGACTTGCTTCCATTCAGCATTAGTGAGGTCAGGCACTGATCTTGGACGATTCGGCCTGGCTCGCAGTCAGCGTTACAATTAATTCCAAAGGTGTTCAATGGGGTTGAGGTCAAGGCTCTGTGCAGGCCAGTCAAGTTCTTCCACATCGCCGAAACAGGAAAGGGCCTTACACAAACTGTTGCTAAAAGTTGGAAGCACAGAATCATCTAGAATGTCATTGTCTGCTGTAGCATTAAGATTTCCCTTCACTGAAACTAAGGGTCATAGCCCGAACCATGAAAAACAGCCCCAGACCATTATTCCTCCTCCACCAATCTTTACAGTTGGCACTATGCATTGGGACAGGTATATTCTCCTGGCATCCGCCAAACCCAGATTCGTCCGTCGGACTGCCAGATGGTGAATCGGGATTTGTCCCTGCTCAAGAGTCAAATGGCGGTGAGCTTTACACCACTCCAGCCGACGCTTGGCATTGCGCATGGTGATCTTAGGCTTGTGTGCGGCTGCTCAGCCATGGAAACCGATTTCATGAAGCTCCTGATGAACAGTTCTTGTGCTGACGTTGCTTCCAGAAGCAATTAGGAACTCGGTAGTGTGTTAGCAACCGAGGACAGGTGATTTTTAAGTGCTTCAGCACTCTGTGATCCCGTTCTATGAGCTTGTGTGGCCTACCAATTTGCTGCTGAGCCGCTGTTGCCCCTAGACGTTTCCACTTACAGTTGACCGCAGCAGCTCTAGCAGGGCAGAAATTTTAGGAACTGACTTGTTGGAAAGGTTGCATCCTATGAAGGTGCCACATTGAAAGACACAGGTCTTTAGTAAGGACAATCTGCTGCCGATGTTTGTCTACGAAGATTGCATGGCTGTGTGCTCAATTTTATACACCTGTCAGCAACAAGTGTGGCTGAAATAGAAATAGAGAAAATAGAAATAGAGTTAAGAAAATATTTACTAAATAAACTAGAGTAAAAATCTTTATCAAAAGTAACACTAAAAAATAACAATAACGAGGTTATATACAGGGGGTACTGGTACCGAGTCAATGGGCGGAGGTACAGGTTAGTTGAGGTAATTTGTACATGTAGGTAGGGATAAAGTGACTGCATAGATAATAAACAGTGAGTAGCAGCAGTGTAAAAACAAAAATAGTCTGGGTGGCCATTTCATTAATTGTCTTATGGTCTTATGTCTTAGAAGCTGTTAAGGTGCATTTTGGACCTCGACTTGGCGCTCCGGTACTGCTTGCCGTGCAGTAGCAGAGAGAACAGTCTATGACTAGGGTGACTGGAGCCTTTGACACCGCCTAGTATATAGGTCCTGGATGGCAGGAAGTTTGGCCCCAGTGTTGTACTGGGCCATACGCACTACCCTCTGTAAAGCCTTACAGTCAGATGCTGAGCAGTTGCCAGAGCAGCCGGCGATGCAACCGGTCAGGAGGCTCTCGATGGTGCAGCTGTAGAACATTTTGAGGATCTGGGGACACGTGCCAAAACTTTTCAGTCTCCTAAGGGGGAAAAGGTCTTGTCGTGCCCTCTTCACAACTGTCTTGTTGTGTTTGGAACATGATAGTTTGTTGGTGATGTGGACACCAAGAAACTTAAAACTCTTGATGGGGGCCTGTTTAGCCCTCCTTTTCATATAGTCCACGATCAGCTCCTTTGTCTTGCTCACATTGAGGGAGAGGTGGTTGTCCTGGCACCACACTGCCAGGTCTCGGACCTCCCTATAGGCTGTCTCATCATTGTAGGTGATCAGGCCTACATCTGCTGTGCCGTCAGCAAACTTAATGATGGTGTCGGAGTCATGCTTGGCCACGCAGTCATGGGTGAACAGGGCGTACAGGAGGGGACTAAGCACGTACCCCTGAGGGGCTCCAGTGTTGAGGATTAGCATGGCAGATGTGTTGTTGCCTACCCTTACCACCTGGGGGCAGCCCGACAGGAAGTCCAGGATCAATTTGCAGAGGGAGGTGATTAGTCCCAGGGTCCTTAGCTTAGTGATTAGCTTTGTGGGCACTATGGTGTTGAACGCTGAGCTGTAGTCAATGAACAGCATTCTCACGTTGGTGTTCCATTTGTTCAGGTGGGAAAGGGCAGTGTGGAATGCGATTGATATTGCGTCATTTGTGGATCTGTTGGGGCGGTGTGCAAATTGGAGTGGGTCTAAGGTTTCCGGGATGATGGTGTTGATGTGAGCCATGACCAGCCTTTCAAATCACTTCATGGCTACCGACATGAGTGCTACAAGGCGGTAGTCATTTAGGCAGGTTACCTTCGCTTTCTTGGGCACAGGGGTGTCCACATACTTTTGTATATATAGTGTAGGAGCTGCATTGCTGTACAAAAATTGTCTTTATTAATGCAAGCAATATGTGTCTATAGTCACTCTTTGGTAATTAAAAAAATATATATTCATGATGTGTGGGGTTCCTCGGACGAAAGGCTATGTAGGGGGCCTTTCTAGGATAAAGCATGGGATCCCCTGATGTAAAGGACATTAGATACTGTAGATTCTAGACTGGTTTATTTTTGGTTCAACAATGTTCAATATAGTATTGCAGAAACATATGTAGAAGGATTGTATGCGCAGTCTAGGGAGCTTGATTGGCATGATTGATAGCTTGATTAACATGGCTACACACACATTCACATAAACACGCACACACACACACACACACACACACACACACACACACACACACACACACACACACACACACACACACACACACACACACACACACACACACACACACACACACACACACACACACAGAGAATGTTGCAATCAGGGTCTTTGATGGTATCTGTATGGCAGTGGTATGGGAGATGGCCATTCTGTCTGCTGCAGTACATCTTCCGCCTGTCTAAAACTCCTGTTTCTCTCTTTTCCCTATCTTTCCCTCTACCCCCCTCCCCTCTCTTTCTCGCTCAACAAGTCGACATCAAAGCACAGCACCCAGCCCACTATCACTGATCAGGATGAGAGAGGGGAGACAGACAGGTGGGCTAGGCTGATACCCATCCCGCTCTGGAGAGACTGAGGGCCTAGCAGTGAAAGAGAGGGAGAGAAAGAGATAGGGATGGAGATATGGAAGGAGAAAATAAACCAAAAGATCAGGATCTTTTGAAGTCATAACTGTAATCAATGAGTCTGTGTGTAAATTCCTCAGTGTGTGTGTGGATGACAGATCACTTGAGGAAATGAATCCTAGGAATGCGTCTCTGCACTACTACTTCTAATCTTAATGTACTTTATTTTATTTACTTCATTTATTGAATTACTATTTTATTCATACAGTTCTTGTGCAGAGTATGGAGGGAGGGAGGGTGATTTTGGGAACCACTGCTGTCTGTGCAAGATGTAACTTAAGAATTAGGTCTTATTCTATTGATGAAGCTCTCGGAACATTCTAATCTACAAAACAAATTATGACATTTTATTCATGACGACGCCCTACTTCCAGAGCCATAAAAATCTTGTATGTGACGATAGCCCATTTCATTGAGTTAGTCAATCCAACACCACTCATAAATACAGTGTTAAGGCATCTTCCTGGTTCTCATGATTGTTTGTTTTTCGCTTGTTTGCCTTGTTTAAAGGCCCATTCCATTAGGACTCTGTTAGTTTAGTCACTGATTGGTATTTTGTAGTGTGTGTCTTCAACTGTATTAGCTAGCTCCCATATTTTGTTTGCTCTGCCATTACAGTTATTTATGAACCACACTGTTTCGAACTGGGTCAAACCCTACTGCAATGTTAGTTAGTTTGTGTGTATGTGTCTGTTGGGCCCATAACTAGGTCCTATTGTACCTTTGTGTTAAATTAAACTCCCAATTTGAGATTTACCCCTTTGTCTCCACTCTTGACAAAATTAAATGGACCAACACTCTGCTGTATGTGTGTATGTGTGTCTTCAACTGTATTAGCTCACATAGTTTGTGTGTGTGCTTGTGTGTGTGAGTGAGTGATCCATGAAGAGGAGACGAGGTCATCCCATCGGCCCCAGGCCGGGCCAGTCTGTCTGTGGGCTGACGGTCTCCAGCCGTGCCCCTCTTTGATTGGCTCAATTCACAGCCTTTCAACTCTAATAGCCCTGTTTGCTACTCTGTTATGGACACAAACACTGCCCTCAGGACACACACAAGCATGCAAAGGTGCACGCACATACGCACGCACCCACAGCCATGGACGAAACACGCGCATGCACACACACACACACACACACACACACACACACACACACACACACACACACACCACACACACACACACACACACACACACACACACACACACACACACACACACACACACACACACACAAACAAACAGAAGTTGCTAATAGTCACTGATCCAGTGGCGGTGTGTTGGTAAAATCACTGAGGAAGGCAAGCCAAGCTAGTTATTACAACCTATGTTGTGATAATTGCATTGTTTGCTCTATAACCCATTCATTCATATGCCACCGTGATATACAATAAGGCCGTGACAACAAAAAGGCAATAGTCACACAGAGGCGGAATAAATTCAACAACACATACATTTGTTTCATCACAAAACCTGTGTTTAGCAGATGTTGTGAAATGCTTGTGCTCCTAGTTCCTACAGTGCAGCAATATCTAACAATATAACAATAAGTAATATCTAACAATTTTACAACAAATACCTAATACACACTAATCTAAGTAAAGGAATGGAATTAAGAATATATAAATATATTGCTCATCCATATATTTAAATATTCTTAATTCCATTCCTTAACAGTGTGTATTAGGTATTTGTTGTGAAATTGTTAGATATTACTTGTTAGATATTGCTGCACTGTCGGAACTAGAATCACAAGCATTTCGCGACAGCCGCAATAACATCTGCTAAACACGTGTATGTGACCAATAACATTTGATGTGATTTGAAACCGGAGAGCAACATCTGTCTGGTGAAGTCCACAAAACAAAAATTGCATGTAACAAATAGTTATATCAACTGCAGCAAGGAAGTTAATGTTTTTGAAAGTTCACTAAACAACTACAGATTTAAAACCGCATGTCAGCACAAGACCAGAGGAGCACTACCTCTGCTACTCCAGCACCATTTCAACTTTAAACACCATCAAATCAACAAGGCTATATATGCTTAGTATAATACACTTAAAACAAACAAAGATACCAAAAACATGTGGCTGTCCATGATTTCTGTGTGGGTGTGTGTGTGCGCAAGTAAACGTTTTTTTGGACTGGCCCTACTTATAGACTAGTTGAACACCAATGCTATTCTCCACTCGTTCACGTTGGCAAAACAGTCTATGGCTCTGTCATACAGTACACTTTTAGTTTTTGTTGACATAGGCTAGAAAGAGTTTTAGCTAGGAAGCCTAACTTCCTCGCATGGACAACAATGAACCAGCTCAGTTAGCTAGCTAGTTATCATGAGCCTACTAGGCTACATATTGAACGTCAATTGTCTCAGGCCAGTGCCACAACATATTATATTATGGTTATATCAGAATCGTCGTCATAATCATTGGCCTTTACAGAAAATTAAGTCGAAACCACAAGTCCAAATCCCTATCTCCATCCATGGCTTAGGAAAGGGACGATATAGCAAACTAGCTACACCAGGACATCAACACAAGCAGACCAGAAACAGACACGTTTTTCTGAAAATTAAGTTTTGCTTAGGAAGTGATTTGATTGGTGTGAAGCCAAATCCAAACTGGCCTCCCTTGGGGGGGACACTTTGCTGCACTAGGACAACCCACAGTTGAGCTCAGCTCAACGCTGATTGGCTAATTCTTTTATAATTTTTTTTTATCAAGGTAGGCCAAATCAAATGTTATCGACGCAACATGTTATACTCTTTTGGTCTTGACAGCATCAGATAAATGGGTTACACATACTGAGGTACGCTGTTTACCTTGCTCGGATGATTCCTACGGTAAGAGTCGAACACTTGCGAATTGACAGAAAATGATCAAAAACAGAGAGACGAAAGATGAATTAATTTATAATTTAAACATTTTTATTGATCAAATATTTTGGGAAGCCTTGCTTCCCTTGGCATCCATGAATACAGGCCACGGAGGTAATCTAAGACCAGTTTAGCATTTTCACCCCCAAATGGTTATGTTTAGGTTTTGGGGCTATTAAGTTGATCCGAGATTTATGCCCAGTGGGGATCTAGGGGAGTCAGAAGACCTGAAGCAGTTTTTTGTCCATTCAAATAACATTTATTTTTAAACTATTTTTTTTAAACCTTTATTTAACTAGACAAGTCAGTTAAGAACACATTCTTATTTTCAATGACGGCCTAGGACCAGAATGTCCCGCCCTGACCTTAGAGAGACGTTTTATTTCCTCTAGTTTGGTTAGGTCAGGGTGTGATGTGGGGTGGGCAATCTAGTTGTTGTATTTCTTTGTGTTTGGCCGAGTATGGTTCCTAATCAGAGGCAGCTGTCCATCGTTGTCTCTGATTGGGAATCATACTTAGGCAGCCCTTTTTCCCTCCTTCAGTTGTGGGATCTTGTTTTTGTACAGCTCAGTGAAAGCCTGCAGAACATGACGTTGGTTTTCTTTTGTTTGTTTTGTTTAGTGTTCTGAGTTATAATAAAATGTATCATGAGCACTTACCACGCTGCACCTAGGTCTCCTCTCTACGATGATCGTCACACAGAAATACAGTGTAGATGTTGTTAATGTTGTAAATTACTATTGTAGCTGGAAACAGCAGATTTTTTATGGAATATCTACATAGAGGCCCATTTTCAGCAACCATCACTCCTGTGTTCCAATGGCACGTTGTGTTAGCTAATCCAAGTTTATCATTTTAAAAGGCTAATTGATCATTAGAAAACCATTTTGCAATTATGTTAGCACAGCTGAAAACTGTTGTCCTGATGAAAGAAGCAATAAAACTGTCCTTCTTTAGACTAATTGAGTATCTGGAGAATCAGCATTTGTGGGTTCGATTACAGGCTCAAAATGGCAAGAAACAAAGAACTTTCTTCTGAAACTCGTCAGTCTATTCTATTAAGTCTATTTCATGCGAGAAATTGCCAAGAAACTGACAATCTCATACAATGCTGTGTACTACTCCCTTCACAGAACAGCGCAAACTGGCTATAACCAGATTTATTATTATAAAAAATAAAAAAAATTCACCTTTATTTAACCAGGTAGGCCATTTACAACGGCCACCTGGCCAAGATAAAGCAAAGCAGTGTGACACAAACAACACAGAGTTACACATGGAATAAACAAATGTACAGTCAATAACACAATAGAAAAAAATCTATATACAGTGTGTGCAAATGAGGTAAGATTAGGGAGGTAAGGCAATAAATAGGCCGTAGTGGCGAAGTAATTACAATTTAGCAATTAAACACTGGAGTGATAGATGTGCAGAAGATTAATGTGCAAGTAGAGATACTGGGGTGCAAAGGAAAAGAAAAAAATAATAATATGGAAATGAGGTAGTTAGATGGGCTATTTACAGATGGGCTATGTACAGGTGCAATGGTCTGTGAGCTGCTCTGACAGCTGATGCTTAAAGTTAGTGAGGGAGATATGAGTCTCCAGCTTCAGTGATTTTTTTCAATTCGTTCCGGTCATTGGCAGCAGAGAACTGGAAGGAAAGGCGGCCAAAGTAGGATAGAAAGAGGAGTGGGAGGCCCCGGTGCACAACTGAGCAAGAGGACAAGTACATTAGAGTGTCTAGTTTGAGAAACAGACGCCTCAGAAGTCCTCAACTGGCAGCTTCATTAAATAGTACCCGCAAAACACCAGTCTCAACGTCAACAATGAAGAGGTGACTCCGGGATGCGGGCCTTCTAGGCAGAGTTGCAAAGAAAATGCCATATCTCAGACTGGCCAATAAAAAGAAAAGATTAAGATGGGCAAATGAACACATTCACTGGACAGAGGAAGATTGGAAAAAAATGTTATGAACAGAGGAATCTAAGTTTGAGGTGTTCGGATCACAAAGAAGAACATTTGTGAGATGCAGAAAAAATCTAAAAATGCTGGAGGAGTGCTTGACGCCATCTGTCAAGCATGGTGGAGGCAATGTGATGGTCTGGGGGTGCTTTGGTGGTGGTAAAGTGGGAGATTTGTACAGAGTAAAAGGGATCTTGAAGAAGGAAGGCTATCACTCCATTTTGCAACGCCATGCCATACCCTGTGGACGCCGCTTAATTGGAGCCAATTTCCTCCTACAACAGGACAATGACCCAAAGCACAGCTCCAAACTATGCAAGAACTATTTAGGGAAGAAGCAGTCAGCTGCTTTTCTGTCTATAATGGAGTGGCCAGCACAGTCACCGGATCGCAACCCTATTGAGCAGTATGGTACGTAAGAAGTGCCCATCAAGCCAATCCAACTTGTGGGAGGTGCTTCAGGAAGCATGGGGTGAAATCTCTTCAGATTACCTCAATAAATTGACAACTAGAATGCCAAAGGTCTGCAAGGCTGTAATTGCTGCAAATGGAGGAATACTTTGACGAAAGCAAAGTTTGAAGGACACAATTATTATTTCAATTAAAAATCATTATTTATAACCTTGTCAACGTCTTGACTATATTTCCTATTCATTTTGCAACTCATTTTATGTATGTTTTCATGGAAAACAAGGACATTTCTAAGTGACCCCAAACTTTTGAACGGTAGTGTATGTCAAAATATCTCACATACAATGGTGCTTTTTATTTCAATATTTCAAAAACCAAACAGACCAATCAGATGAAGAAAGGAAACACTGCTGATTATAAACCCTCTGATTAGAGTTTTACATCAGTGAATCTGTCAGTCATGCCCTGTTGTTAGTTTGTCTGCCTGTTCACCCCGCTATCATCCAGAGGGCGAGGTCAGTACAGGTGCATCAAAGCAGGGACCGAGAGACTGAAAAACAGCTTCTATCTCATGCCATTTTTATATGTTTACATACCCTACATTACTCATCTCCTATGTATATACTGTACTCGATACCATCTACTGCATCTTGCCTATGCCGTTCTGTACCATCACTCATTCATATATTTTTATGTACATGTTCTTCATTCCTTTACACTTGTGTGTATAAGGTAGTTGTTGTGAAATTGTTAGGTTAGATTACTCGTTGGTTATTATTGCATTGTCGGAACTAGAAGCACAAGCATTTCACTACACTTGCATTAACATCTGCTAACCATGTGTGTGACAAATAAAATTACATTTGAATTTGATTTGATTTAATGATTATTCAACTGTTTGGCTCCTATTGTCCACTAGTGTCCCGCCCCGTCTGGTCTATGACAGTCAGTCAGGGAGTCAGACAGTCAGACCTCTTCTTCTTGTGTTAGTGATCCCTATCAGATCCTTCAAAGCCTCTTGGGGCTTTGATGAACTGGTCGGGGAGGATAAGCAGGCACCGTGGCTCCATGATCGAATGGAGAAGGAGAGGAAGCGAGGAGAAGGAGGAAGAGGAGGAGGAGAAGGAGGGTGGGGGAGCATGCCTTTGGTTGTGAAATCCCCCCTTACGAAACCATTATTATCTACAGTAGGTAGGCCCCAGAGACAGGCAGTCTCCTTTACCGTATCTGTAGAGGTGAGGCATTGGAGACATACACTTTCTCTTACATACACACGCACAAGTACATGCATACATAAACCCATACACCAGTAGGCATGTGTTTAGTAGGCAACAAAAGGAAAGAAATCTAGGTTTCGCTACAGTATGCCCTGATGAACACGACCCAGTCCCATAAACCTCCAGTCACCGCTGCTCCCCTAAGAACAGGAAGGTGTTGTTTCTGTGTTCCCCTCCCTCCCAGTCATTAACTTTTGTTTCACACGTGGTGTCACTGGCGTGGGAACAGGTGACGTGCCAATGGGGAGCAGGTGTCGTGGTGGAAAACTGGTGCTCCGTCTCTCAATTCAATTTCAATTCAATTTAAGGGCTTTATTGGCATGGGAAACATATGTTAACATTGCAAAAGCAAGTGAAGTAAATAATAAACAAAAGTGAAATAAACCATACAAATTAACAGTAAACATTACACTCACAAAAGTTCCAAAAGAATAAAGACTCTCTCTCTCTCACACACACACACACACACACACGCACACAGGAACACACACTTTTACATGCTTATCTATAAAAATGATTATTTTAAAGTGTATTCATGATAACTAGTTTAACAAACTGTCAGAAACTCCTTTAGGAGGGATATAGCCTAGGGGTCTTTCACTCAGTTCACCTTGTCCAGTTGAGTTTGGTGTGACAGAGAAGTCTGAGGTGAGGAGTTTATATATACTTGTGTGTGTGTGTGTGTGTGTGTGTGTGTGTGTGTGTGTGTGTGTGTGTGTGTGTGTGTGTGTGTGTGTGTGTGTGTGTGTGTGTGTGTGAGAGAGAGAGAGAGGGGGGGTTTAACAGAGGTGTGAGCGGTGACGCTGCCTTTGAAGTTAAACCGGCATTTAGAAGTTAATGAGGCTGTTAGGAAGAGGTGCTGGAATGCCTGTGAACACACACACGCACGCCACACTCACAGACACCTCTCTCTCACACACACACACACACACACACACACACACACACACACACACACACACACACACACACACACACACACACACACACACACACACACACACACACACACACACACACAGAGGTTACATTTTACAAATTACCCTGTTTCCAATAAACCTTTAAAATCCCATAGGAAGAGGTGGTGGTTGTGTGAACATTAGACATTATAGATGTTATAGATAATAGGTAGGGTTGCAAAGAGTAAGGAGATTTCAGTTATTTGACCCCTGTGCTTTTTTTTAAATAACAGAAAAAAGTGTTAAACAAATCAAAATATATTTGATATTTGAGATTCTTCAAATAGCCATCCTTTGCCTTGATGACAGCTTTGCACACTCTTGGCATTCTTTCAACCAGCTTCACCTGGAATGGTTTTATAACAGTCTTGAAGGAGTTCCCACATATGCTGAGCACTTGTTGGCTGCTTCTCCTTCACTCTGCGGCCCGACTCATCCCAAACCATCTCAATTTGGTTGAGGTCAGGGGATTGTGGAGGCCAGGTCATCTGATGCAGCACTCCATTACTCTCCTTCTTGGTAAAATAGCCCTTACACAGCCTCCAGAGGGAGGTTATTATCTTGATCTACACTGTGAATCTCATGGTGTTTGAAAATCACTGTTTTTTAAATGTTTAAACTTTTGATGATCTCATCCAGTAGAATTTTTGAACTTTATATATTTTTCCTACATAATGTAAAAATGCGCTGTTTTCACATATGTATACACTGGTATTGTGCTGGAGATAATGAAATGCGTCAGAAACATCTATTCTAGTTTCAAAATTGACTACAAAGTGCAAATAGATACATTTTGGTCATAAACTCAGTCTTGTCCAAAACAGAGTATTGAACCTTGATGCATCACAAGGAGTAAATCAAGGTTGGGTTTTATATTACAGTTATGTCAATAGATCATGCCCCCTTTTGCCAAGCACCATCTGCAAATGGCCCATCTGCCCACTTCGCTTCCGTTCTTTGAATGGGGCTCTGTTGTTTCATCACCCCCAACGCTTTCAAAGTATCATGGGCCCTTTACGGATTGACCATGTCTCCACAGCCAAGTTCTATGCTTTGCATGTCTTGTCGAAGGACACTAGGTAGTATGCGGAATAATGTCAAAGTGAAACTATGTTCTTTTTTTATTCGTTTTTTTACAAATTGACTTAATATTCCAAGCTGAAATGTCTTGAGTCAATAAGTATTCAACCCCTTTGTTATGGCAAGCCTAATACGTTTATAAGGATTACCTCATCTCTGTGCCACACACATAGAATTATGTGTAAGGTCCCTCAGTCGAGCAGTAAATTTCAGACACAGATTCAAACACAAAGACCAGGTAGGTTTTTCCAATGCTTCGCAAAGAAGGACACCATTGGTAGATGGGTAAAAAAAAAAAGACACTTAATATCCCTTTGAGCATGGTAAGTCATGAATTACACTTTGGATGTTGTAATATACATCCAGTCACTACAAAGATTCCGACTTCCTTCCTAACTCAGTTGCCGGAGAGAAAAGAAACCACTCAGGAATTTCACCATGAGGCCAATGGTGACTTTAAAACAGTTACAAAGTTGAATGGCTAAGATAGGAGAAAACTGAGGATGGATCAACAACATTGTAGTTACGTCACAATACTAACCTAATTGACAGAGTGAAAAGAAGGAAGCCTGTACAGAACATAAATATTGCAAAACATACTTCCTGTATGTAACAAGGCAAAAAATGTGGCAAAGCAATTCACTTTTGTTCTCTATACAAAGTGTTATGATTGGGCAAATCCAATACAACACATTACAGAGTACCAATACAACACATTACAGAGTACCAATACAACACATTACAGAGTACCAATACAACACATTACAGAGTACCAATACAACACATTACAGAGTACCAATACAACACATTACAGAGTACCAATACAACACATTACAGAGTACCACTACAACACATTACAGAGTACCACTACAACACATTACAGAGTACCACTACAACACATTACAGAGTACCACTACAACACATTACAGAGTACCAATACAACACATTACAGAGTACCACTACAACACATTACAGAGTACCACTACAACACATTATAGAGTACCATTACAACACATTACAGAGTACCAATACAACACATTACAGAGTACCAATACAACACATTACAGAGTACCAATACAACACATTACAGAGTACCACTACAACACATTACAGAGTACCACTACAACACATGACAGAGTACCAATACAACACATTACAGAGTACCAATACAACACATTACAGAGTACCAATACAACACATTACAGAGTACCACTACAACACATTACAGAGTACCACTACAACACATTACAGAGTACCACTACAACACATTACAGAGTACCACTACAACACATTACAGAGTACCAATACAACACATTACAGAGTACCAATACAACACATTACAGAGTACCACTCTACATATTTTCAAACACAGTAGTGACGGCATCATTATGTATGCTTGAAAAAGGCTCTGTATGGTCAATCTGATGTCTACATTGGTTGTGCAGTATTTACGGTGATATGGCCTCTGCAGAAGTCAGGGCATTCATACTTCTTGCGCTTCGCGATGCAATCGCAGAGCTGTTGAGCAGAGCTGCTGTAAAGGAAGTTGCAAAGGAAGTGAGTTTGTGTTTGTACAGGACTTCCCGCCCTACCTACCGTCAACCAATCATGTCAATGCGGAGCTATACAGAGCCCTCCGCACTGTTACAAAATTCGGAGGTGCACTGCAATGCGGTACGGAGCTCAATTTGGCCTCTACATGCCTCTGCGTAACACCCCAATTGAGTTGGTTTGGGATGTGCTGGACCGCAGAGTGAAGGAAAAGCAACCAACATGTGTTCAGCATATGTGGGAACTCCTTCAAGACTGTTGGAAAAGCATCCCAGGTGAAGCTGGTTGAGAGAATGCCAAGAGTGTGCAAAGCTGTCATCAATGCAAAGGGTAGCTACTTTGAAGAATCTCAAATATAAAAAACATGATTCCTTATGTGTTATTTCATAGTTTTGATGTCTTCACTATAATTCTACAATGTAGAAAATAGTGAAAGTATAAGAGAAAAACTCTTGAATGAGCAGGTGTGTCGAAAGTTTTGACTGGTACTGTATTTTGTTTATTTTTTAAAGCTATTATTAAACTAGGAAAGTCAGTTAAGAACACATTTTTATTTACAATGACGGCCTACCCCAAACCCGGACGACTCTGGGCCGATTATGCGTCGCACTATGGGACTCCCAATCACGGCCGGATGTGATACAGCCTGGATTTGAATCAGGGACTGAGATGCAGTGCCTTAGACCGCTGCTCCACTCAGGAGCCCTATAAGATACATGGTTAGAGTGTTCGTACAAAATCCGATGCAATGCAAGTGTAAAAAGTTTGGCCATCTGTCACGCGTTTGCAGACAGAAGGAATATGTAATTGAAAAGTCTGTGAATGTAAAATGTTACACCTGTGGTGGGGATCATATTTCCCGAATTCCCTGAGTGCCCTGTTAGGGTGAAATAAGTTGAGGTGTCAAGGATCAGGGCAGTACAGCAAATCTCCTATGTGGAGGTGGTGAAGAGGGCCTCCAAGACTTAATGGCAGAAGCACTGCAAGGACTACTGTCGCTAGGAAATGTCCCGCCATCACAGGATCCTTCTGAGTCTGTGTAGGGACCTGATTAAAGCAGAAAAGCAGGCTGCACAACGCCTTCACCGAGGGCTACCTGCCCTCCATGACACATACAGCACCCGATGTCACAGGCAGGCCAACCATGGCGTTGCAAGTGCCATGCTGTACCACTATTTAATCCAAGTACAAAGTACACTATTTAATCCAAGTACAAATTCCCTGTCTTAGGTCAGTTGAAACCCACAACCATGGCGTTGCAAGTGCCATGCTATACCACTATTGTACCCATCTACCAAAGGGAACAAATAGCATTGTTGTTTTTGTATTTGATATTTGAAATCCTTATTTTATTACTGTCTGTGTTGTAGCACAACAGATGCGATTGTGGTAAGCAAGACTGTTGGAAAAGCATCCCAGTTGAAGCAATCAGACTGTTAAACAGCCATCACTAACACAGAGAGGCTGCTGCCTACATACAGACTCAAATCATTGGCCACTTTAATAAATGAATCACTAGTCACTTTAAATAATGTCACTTTAATAATGTTTACATATCTTACATTACTTATTAGGAGGGTTGAGGAAGCAGAATCAGGAGATTGGTTGGAGAAGGATTGAGCAGAGGGAAGAGATGATAGGATGGAAGAGGAGAGAGTAGCAGGAGAGAGAGAGCGAAGGTTGCGATGGCGCAATACCATCTGAGTAGGGGCAGAGTGAGTAGTGTTGGAGGAGAGCGAGAGGGAAAAGGATACAAGGTAGTGGTCGGAGACTTGGAGGGGAGTTGCAGTGAGATTAGTAGAAGAACAGCATCTAGTAAAGATGAGGTCAAGCGTATTGCCTGCCTTGTGAGTAGGGGGGGACGGTGAGAGGGTGAGGTCAAAAGAGGAGAGGAGTGGAAAGAAGGAGGCAGAGAGAAATGAGTCAAAGGTAGACGTAGGGAGGTTAAAGTCACCCAGAACTGTGAGGGGTGAGCCATCCTCAGGAAAGGAACTTATCAAGGCGTCAAGCTCATTGATGAACTCTCCAAGGGAACCTGGAGGGCAGGGCGATAAATGATAAGGATGTTAAGCTTGAATGGGCTAGTGACTGTGACAGCATGGAATTCAAATGAGGAGATAGACAGATGGGTCAGGGGAGAAAGAGAGAATGTCCACTTGGGAGAGATGAGGATTCCAGTGCCACCACCCCGCTGACCAGATGCTCTCGGGGTATGCGAGAACACGTGGTCAGATGAGGAGAGAGCAGTAGGAGTAGCAGTGTTTTCTGTGGTAATCTATGTTTCCGTCAGCGCCAAGAAGTCGAGAGACTGGAGGGTAGCATAGGCTGAGATGAACTCTGCCTTGTTGGCCGCAGACCGGCAGTTCCAGAGGCTGCCGGAGCCTTGGAACTCAAAGTGGGTTGTGCGCGCTGGGACCACCACGTTAGAGTGGCAGCGGCCACACGGTGTGAGGCGTTTGTGTGGCCTGTGCAGAGAGGAGAGAACAGGGATAGACAGACACATAGTTGACAGGCTACAGGAGAGGCTACGCTAATGCAAAGGAGATTGGAATGAAAATTAACTAAACAACTGGGGAAGCGAGAGCGCAGGGCCTCCCTCACTAACCATTCACTGAAACACTCATACAACTTTCCAACTTCCACTTTCGAAATATAATTGATGTAAACTACAGTGGTTCAGTGTTTCCAGGAATAGGGTCAAACTTAGTTTATTCAGCTAGATAACTTCAGCTAGATAACAGTATTCTTCCGTGAAACCCACCCAGTGCACCGTGTCCTATGACGCCGTAGCTAACTAGCATGCTAGCATCCAATAACACACGGTTAGCACCAATACACAATGTTAGCACCAATACTTGGTTACAACCTAAGTGTATGTAAACTTCTGACTTGAACTGTATATACTGTATCTTATACCATCTAGTGCATCTTGCCTATGAAGCTTGGTCATTTCTCATCCATACATTTATATGTACATATTCTTATTCCATCCCTTTAGATTTGTGTGCATCAGGTAATTGTTGTGGAAAACTTAGATTACTTGTTAGATATTACTGCACTGTCAGAACTAGAAGCACAAGCATTTCGCTACACTCGCATTAACATCTGCTAACCATGTGTATGTGACCAATAACATTGGATTTGATTTGTGAAATGTAATGTAAATGTAATTTGATTTAACCTAAAACACAAGGCCAAATCTACACTGGAGTTGCTTATCAAGAAGACCGTGAATGTGGCCGAGTTACAGTTTTGACTTGAATCTACTTGAAAATCTATGGCAAGACCTGAAAATGGTTGTCAAGCAATGATCAACAACAAATTTGACAGAGCTTGAAGAATTTTGAAAAGAATAATGGGAAAATGTGGGGTATTGTGTGTAGATGAGTGCTGAAAAAAATCGATTTAATCAATTTTGAATTCAGGCTCTAGCACAACAAAATGTGGAACAAGTCAAGTGGTATGAATACTTTCTGAAGGCACTGTAACGTTATATCTCTTCGTGTAGGTAGCTGTATTTTTATAAAACTAGGCAGGCTAGCTAACGTTAGCTAGTGTCAGTGACGCAGACTAGCTAGCATTTTAGCTAACGTTAGCGTAGCTAGATAACTAGCTTGCTAGCTACCTCATTACAATTTTAGTTAGGTCGTAGCTCATACAAGTTGATTTTGTATTGTTTAAACACTGCTGGTTAATTAACGTTATCATTTGATAATGCTAGCAGCTATAGGCTAGCTAGCTAACATTAGCTTACAAGTCGAATTTGCAACTTAGTTCGAAGCTCATACAAGTGTAGTCTGTATTGCCTAGGGCAAAACTAAATAATGGATGCAGCTATCGTGGTAGCTAACTCATGTCTGAGTCTGACTAATACAGTGAACTATTGGAAACGCACCGTAACGCCGTCACCGGCCTGAATCTAATCCAATCTGGAGCTACAGTCAGGAAAGCATAGAATTAGGGTTTCCACTAGTTACCATAACCACAAAATCAAGATTGGCTTTATCATAAAAATTTATGAAAACAAAAATGTGCTTTTTGGTATGAATTTAAGGTTAATATTTGGTACACGGTTAGTAGTGTAGTTAAGGTTAGGGTTAGGTTTAAAATAACATTTTAAGAAAATTTATTGTAGAAATAGGTGGGCTTTATGACTTTGTGGCGTTGGTAACTAGTGACGACCTAGAATTAGGTTGATTTGTTTATTGCCCTAATGACACAGACGGCTTCATCAACAACGGTAATGTGTGTTACCCCGATGTGAATTTTTTAATATAAAATACTCGGTTTGATAAAACTAGTAGGTTAATTACCCAGCCAAGCAGATACAAGTAGTAGAGTAATTTTGGTTGTGAAGTGCATCGTTTTGTCCTTTCTTTATAACAAAATGCAATTTACCACTTGGCTGTCTATTGTGTCACATGTCCTCCCAGTCAACACCACCTCATAAGATTAGGAAATACATTATTTATGAGGATTGCCTGCTGCAGCTGTTTGAGAGATGTCCAATTTGCAGCCAAACATACAACATAGAAAAGACCAGCAAGGGGACCCTCAGCATCATGCAGACATGCCCTCGCTGTGAGCATTCCTATAAATGGAATAGGGAGGACCTTTGAATCTTTGGTGACATTTGACCTGTTCAAAAGTCAAAACAGTTTTGAGTTTTGTCCCAATTCACCTTCATAACCTAGCCTGGTAGAACCAGTCTGATTTTCTTTAACGAGTCCAATGTGACGGATATACTGCTTTCTCAGGAATGGGCCCAAATGCTTGTCATTTGCGTGAAGAAAAGACGTACAAAAAGGGGGCGGAGATCGGGCAGCCTTCTGGGAATTCGTAGGCGAGATAGTAAACTCCCACTGCCATCCGTTCTATTGGCCAACGTGCAATCATTGGAAAATAAAATGTATGACCTACGATCAAGATTATACTACCAACAGGATATTAAAACCTCTATGGACTATGTACACCCTATCACCCCTGGTACACCCTATCAACAACAGGTGAATTATCAAGAGCGCCAAATTTGAAAACAATTAAATGTCATAATTCAAATTTCTCAAACATACAACTATCTTACACCCTTTGAAAGATAAACATCTCCTTAATCTAACCACGTTGTCCGATTTCAAAAAGGCTTTACGGCGAAAGCATAAAGTTAGATTATGTTAGGAGAGTACATTGACAATAGCTGTGTGTAATGTTTTGTCAATTCAAAGACAGGCGTCACCAAAAGCAGAAAACCAGCTAAAATTATGCACTAACCTTTGACAATCTCCATCAGATGACACTCCTAGGACATTATGTTAGGCAATACATGCATTTTTTGTTCTATCAAGTTCATATTTATATCCAAAAACAGCGTTTTACTATGGCGTTGATGTTGAGAAAATTGTTTCCCTCCCATAACCGCCAGTCAATCAGCACAACAAATTAAATAATTACTATTCGAAAACATTGGTAAAATATTATATTGTCATTCAAAGAATTATAGATTTACATCTCTTGAACGCAACCGGATTGCCAGATTTAAAAATAACCTTACTGGGAAATCACACTTTGCAATAATCTGAGCACTGCGCCCAGAAAAATACGCTTTGCGATACAGACTAACCGCCATGTTGGAGAGATCTAAAATCGAAAATACTATGTAAATAATCCATTACCTTTGATTCTCTTCATCAGATGTCACTTCCAGGAATCCCAGGTCCATAACAAATGTAGTTTTGTTCGAAAAAGCTCATAATTTATGTCCAAAAAGCTCCGTGTTGTTAGCACATGATCTATGCCCGCCGGACTTCTCTTCATGAACGAGGGGAAAAAAAATATTTACGTTTGTTCAAACATGTCAAATGTTGTATAACATATATCATTAGTGCCTTTTTTAACCAGAACATGAATAATATTCAAGGCGGACGATTGCATTCTCTTTTAAAACGTATTGGAACGAGAGTACCCAACATGAACTCGCGCGCCAGAGTCTAATCGGCCACCACCGTTCCAAGGCTCTTGTTCGGTCAGATCTCACAGTATAAGACTCAAAACACTTTGTAAAGACTGGTGACATCTAGTGGAAGCCATAGGAGGTGCTCAACGATTAATAAGCCCCTGTGTGTTTCAATGGCATAGGCTTAAAGGTAATTCAACACATCAGGTATCCACTTCCTGTCAGAATTTGTCTCAGGGTTTTGACTGCCATATGAGTTCTGTTATACTTACAGACACCATTCAAACAGTTTTAGAAAATTCAGAGTGTTTTCTATCCAAACCTGAACAATAATATGCATATTCTAGCTTCTGAGTTGGTGTAGGAGGCAGTTAAAAATGGGCACATATTTTTTTCAAAATTCTCAATACTGCCCCCTAGCCCCAACAGGTTAAAAACTGTAATATCTTATGTTTCACCAAGTCATAGCTGAAAGGCGACACGGATAATACAGAGCTGGTGGGATTTTCCATGCACCGGCAGGACAGAGAAGCCACCTCTGGTAAGACGAGGTGCGGGGATGTGTGTCTATTTGTCAGTAACAGCTGGTGCGTGATGTCTAATTTTAAAGAAGTCTCGAGGTATTGCTCGCCTGAGTACCTTATGATAAGCTGTAGACCAGACTTTCTACCAAGAGAGTTCTCATCTATATTATTCTTAGTAATCTATTTACCACCACAAACCGATGCTGGCACTAAGACTGCACTTAACCAGCTGTATAAGGCCATAAGCAAACAAGAAATTGCTCATTTGGAAGTGGCGCTCCTAGTGGCCGGGGACTTTAATGCAGGCAAACTTAAATCCATGTTACCTCATTTTTACCAGCATGTCACATGTGCAACCAGAGGGGAAAAAAACTCTAGACCACATTTACTCCACACACAGAGATGCATACAAAGCTCTCTCCGCCATCCATTTGGCAAATCTGACCATAATTCTATCCTCCTGATTTCTGCTTAGAAGCAAAAACTAAAGCAGGAAGTACCAGTGACTCGCTCAATACAGAAGTGGTCAGATGACGTGCGTGCTACGCTACAGGACTGTTTTGCTAGCACAGACTGGAATATATTCCGGGATTCATCAAATGGCATTGGCTTCATAAATAAGTGCATCGACAACGTCGTCCCCACAGTGACCGTACATACATAGCCCAACCAGAAGCAATGGATTACAGGCAACATCCGCATCGAGCT
Source organism: Salmo salar (assembly GCF_965601325.2). Classification (NCBI taxonomy): domain Eukaryota; kingdom Metazoa; phylum Chordata; class Actinopteri; order Salmoniformes; family Salmonidae; genus Salmo; species Salmo salar. Next base: position 79,978,315 of record NC_138301.1, on the reverse strand, counting down.
AAAGGCTAAAGCTGCTGCTTTCAAGGAGAGGGACACTAATCCGGACGCTTATAAGAAATCCCGCTATGCCCTCAGACGAACCATCAAACAAGCAAAGCGTCAATATAGGATTAAGATTGAATCCTACTACACCGGCTCTGACGCTCGTTGGATGTGGCAGGGCTTGAAAACTATTATGGATTGCAGAGGGAAACCTAGCTTAGAGCTGCCCAGTGACAAGAATCTACCAGATGAGCTAAATGCCTTTTATGCAAGCAACACTGCAGCATGCATGAGAGCACCAGCTGTTCTGGACAACTGTGATAATGCTCTCGGTAGCCAATGTGAGCAAGACCTTTAAACAGGTCAACATTCACAAAGCCGGACTGATTACTAGGACGTGTACTCAAAGCATGCGCGGACCAACTGGCAAGTGTCATCACTGACATTTTCAACCTCTCCCTGATCGAGTCCAGACTGACAAAAGGGTTTGATATTGATGTCTCTAAATGGAGAGAGATGTGGCACTTGGCATAACATTTTTACTTGTATTGTCTTTTTTTATTATTGAATTGAATGGTATCAGTAAATATGAGGAAGGAGAAACCTAGTGTATTCTGCACCTGGATCAGGGAACTCCTGTTGTATACTAGACACCACACAGGAAGGCACAGCCACAGGAAGTAGGGTTGCTGAGGGTGCTGGAGCACCCCCTGAAAAGTCTGAATAATAAAAGAAATGTAATTAAAAATGAAACATTTGGGAGAAAACCTTTTTTTCCTCACAAAAGTAATGCACTGGGCCTTTACTAGTCCTGTATTAGCGGACCTGTATAGCCGTCCACTACCCCTCTTTTACTTATGCAAATTAGATATTTCTGTATTTAATTTTCAATCAATTTGCAAAAAGGATAAAAAAAGATGTTTTAACTTTGTCATTATGGCATATTGTGTGTAGATGGGTGAGGGGGAAAAATACATTTAATCCATTTGAATTCAGGCTGTAACACAACAAAATGTGGAATAAGTCAAGCTGGATGGCTAGCTAGCTAGTTAGCTATGCTGTTAGACTGGCTCTAGTTTATGGTCATTATACATACAGGCTTTGTCTCTTAGTGGCTATGTCTAGATATTTTTGACAAACGTAATTCAAATTCAACGGACATCTCCATTTGTGTGAATGTGTCTGAAGACTGGGGTACATTCCTTAGTGAAGACCATAGTCAACCGTAGCTAAATGTTTTGCAAGGTAAACCAGATTATTCTCTCCCTGTTTCAATCCATTTGCACTGTGGCATTGGTGAGAAAATGTTGCCATATTCAAGCTAATTTCCTGTAATTCTACACATTTTCCCAGGAGGCAGAGAAAAAACGTTGCACTTATGTAAATCAAACAGTATTGAGTTGATAATTTTTTTTTTTATTGGTGCAGTACTGTGGATACCAATATCCCTGTGAGCCTCCCAGTACCATGTTGCCCAGGGCTAAGAACATACATTGTAGATAAATAAGATGACAATGTATTGTATTACACTCTAAATGTATTCCATGGATCCCTTGGTCAAAATAATTGTAAGATCTGTTCGCAGATCCCCTGCAGTACCTCTGACCCCACTTTGAAAACCCCTGAATAGCCTATAGAGAGGTGTGGCGGGTGAACGCGTTAGCAACACAGCACGCCCGACATCGACGGCGCTCTCAAACAAACAGGTATTATATTGAATGTGAATACCGCAAAAATAAGGCACTCTTTTATAAACTGAAATAGTAATTGAGTACGTATTGCCGCTACTAGCACAAACGAATGGTGTACACCTGAATTTAATGCAACAGCAGTAATGGAGTTTGTAGAAATTGACATGTTTGTACTTGGCGCATGTGGGGAATTGAGAACGGTAGTTTGAAGTGTTCATTTTAAGATTAGATGAGAGCTTGCAATCGCATCGTCACATACACCCCAGTGTCTCATCAGTAGACTACTGAGTTTAGAGAGGACATTATTCTATGTTTTCAGAAAAATATTCTATATGTCTGCGGAAAAGCACTCTGTAGTAGTCTGATTAATCAGGCTGTACACAATTCATTGATATAGGCGACAACCTGAAACGTATGCCTGCAGAAAATGGTGTAAGTGTTCCTTACAAGTAAGAATTTTAAATAAAATTACATCTAAGTTTACCGGTTGTCCTTTAGCTGCTTAGTTTTATATTGATTCGCTCTGAAAATTACTTTTTGTACCTGAATGACAAAACATTCAAGAGATGAAGGTGCTCAAAGTTTACCCATTTTGCATGAGACATCCATGTCAAATCAAATTTTATTTGTCACATGGCCAAATACAACAGGTGTAGACTTTAAGTGAAAGGCTTACTTACAAGCCCTTAACCAACAATGCTTTAAGACGTTTTGAGAAAAAGAATTTAAGTAAAGTTAGAAAATAAAAGTAACAAATAATTAAACAGCAGCAGTAAAATAACAATAGCAGGTTATATACTTGTACAGAGTCAATTAGCGGGTTAGTCGAGGTAATATGTAAATGTTTTTGTATTTTTTGTTTAACCTTTATCTAACTAGGCAAGTCAGTTCTGTGTGAAGGAAATCACATTTCTTGGATAGGCTATCCTCGTAGGGTGTGCAGCCTGATCATGCCAAGGTCAAAGCAGTGAGGGAGATGGCTAATCCCACACATAGGAAAGACATTCAGCGTGTTTTGCGTATGGTCAATTATTTAGGGAAGTTTGTACCAAACCTGTCAGCTAAAACAGTGAACTTAAGGACACTTATTCAGGACAAGCCAGAGTTATTGTGGAAGAGAGAACATGAAAGAGAGTGGGACAATGTAAAGAACATTTTGTCTGAAGAGCCAGTGCTAACTTTTTTTTCGAACCTGACAGGCCTACTAAGGTGTCCACGGACGCCTCCAAAGATGACATTGGAGCAGTGCTGCTTCAGGAGCATCAAGGGATGTGGAAGCATGTGGCTTATGCGGCCCGTTCTTTGACTGATGCTGGGAAGCGTTATACTCAAATAGAAAAGGAGTGCCCAGGGTTGGTCGTTGGTTGTAAAGTTTCACTGTTACATTTATGGCTTACCAAAGGTGATTCTAGAAACAGCCCATAAACCCCTTATTCCAATCTCTCTCTAAAAATTTGAATGACATGCCTTGTCGTTTTCAAAGGATGATGATGAGGTTGCAGCGCTATGATTTGTTCTAACCAATGTGCCTGGGTCAACTTTAGTGGTAGCAGATGCCCTCTCAAGGGCTTCACCAGTAGTGGCCCAAATCATCCTCAATCAGGAGTCTATGGCGGAGTCACTTCCTGTTTCTGAGCAGCAACTAAGTAGAATAGCTGAAGAGACCACAATAGATCCCAATCTTCCAATCTTTGCAAGGTGATTCATAATCTGGAAAATGGCTGGCAAAAAGGCTCTTGTAAGCAGTACTTCCCACTAAGCGCAGAGCTGTCAATGGTGTGCTGTTGAAGAATAACAGAATGGTAATACCTACTTCAATGCGTACATGAAGGACATCTGGGAGCTGAGAAATGTAAGCGAAGGGCCAGAGAGTCCCTTTATTAGCCAAATATAAATTCTGACATTGAGCAAATGGTGGGAAATTGTGACACATGTCTCAAATTTCAGTATAAGGAGCCCATGGTTATGGGAGAGGTACCCACTTCAGCCTGGGAGAAGGTTGGAGTCGATAGTTTCTGATAATGCACCTTAGTTTGCTTGCAGTGAGTTTAAGATGTTTGCAGTGCATTATGAGTTCAGACCTATAACCTCTAGTCCGCTATATCCTAAAAGTAACCGAAGGCTGAAAAAAGGGTGCAAATCGGAAGAGACTCTTAAAAAAAATACAAATAAAAGCAGCACACAGTGGGACTGATGTATACTTAGCTTTATTGTCTTACAGAGCAGCTCCCTTGGAATGAGGCCGGTCACCTGCAGAAATGTTAATGAGTTGCAAGTTGCGTTCCAGGTTTCCTAGTTTCTACCTGAATGACTGCCCATTAGCTGTAAAGAATAGGGCCCTACAGCTGAAGGCAAGACAAAAATTATACTATGACAAAACCGCTAGAGTGTTGTTACCGTTGGCAGCTCAGGATGTGGTTAGAATTCGGGGTCTGGATTCATGGGATAGAAAGGCTGCTGTATTGGAGGAGGTTGCGCCTCAGTCAGGACAGAAGATGGGGCTGTGTATTGGCGCAATAGACACAACTTTTTGAGAACACAGGAGATGTTTGAGGACACTCAGGACACCGGCATACTGACACTGGACACACAGAAAGGAGAACAAGTGGGGATGTGACAGAAGGTACTGGGAGTGGGACAGAAGCTTCGGACACAGTGCCTCAGACCCTGCACAGGTCTTAGAGGGCCAGCAGGCCTCCAGAAAGTATATTCAGTGGTGATGTTTGATGGACCAAACACTGACTCATTGAGTTGTTGGGGTTTGCTTCGATATGTTCATGATTGACTATTTGAAAACGGAGATTAATTGATATTTGTGAATTGACATTGCTTGTTGATGAAATATATATATTAAAAAAAAGGAAGATGTATTGATGGGGTTCTGAGTGATGGTTTATGACACACTTTTACGACACCTGTGGTATATGTGTGGCAATGGCGGAATAACATTAAAACTATGATCGATGGTGCGGGTTGTCCTTGCTAACAAAGTAATACAGTGCCACAGGGTCCTTAACTTAGTGATTAGCTTTGAGGGCACTATGGTGTTGAGCTGTAGTCAATGAACAGCATTCAAACATAGAAGTAATTTAGCTTGTCTGTTAGGCTCGTGTCACAGGGCAGCTCGCGGCTGTGCATCCCTTTATAGTCTGTAATAGTTTGCAAGCCCTGCCACATCTGACGAGCGTCGAAGCTGGTGTAGTACGATTCAATCTTAGTCCTGTATTAACGCTTTGCCTGTTTGATGGTTTGTCGGTGGGCATAGCGGGATTTCTTATAAGCTTCCGGGTTAGAGTCCCGCTCCTTGAAAGCGGCAGCTCTACCCTTTAGCTCAGTGGTAAAGTGGCTTATGGTTAGGATATGTACTGTACGTACGGTCACTGTGGGGACGGTGTCATTGATGCACTTATTGATGAAGCCAGTGACTGATGTGGTGTACTCCGCAATGCCATCGGAAGAATCCCGGAACATATTCTAGTCTGTGCTAACAAAACAGTCCTGTAGCTTAGCATCTGCTTCATCTGACCACTTTCTTATTGACCGAGTCACTGGCGCTTCCTGCTTTAATTTTTGCTTGTAAGCAGGAATCGAGAGGATAGCATTATGGTCAGATTTGCCAAATGGAGGGTGAGGGAGAGCTTTGTACGTGTCTCTGTGTGGAGTAAAGGTGGTCTTCATCACTAGAAAAGAAACTGTTACATTTGATATAATTTAAAAGCTTACAAACAGTGTGGTCAAACTATTGTATTATTTCTTTTAACATTTAAAAATGGTAATTTTTAAAAACATTTAAGGTCAATTATCTAAAATGTGTAAATTCAGACTTTTTTTCATATGTTAGCCTGATGACTCACTAAATTATTCCGCTGCTCAGTAGTTCACTACATACTTTAGTCGGAGACTGTCGTCATTGAAGTTGTTTGTGGTGAGGGGCACAAGGGGTGTTCTACAAAACACCTCATCGATTGGTTAAAGATGATCCAATCAGAGTATCAAAGCAAATGGTGAATTTTCAAACTGCCACTTTACTCGCATGTGTTGTGGGTCTGGCCCAACCCATCGATTTCTGGACCTATCAGATGGCCCCGAATGTGTTCTCATTTGGTGAATGGTCGGGGAGGTACTGCGATCCATACTCACTGGGCAGATTCCATTATGCTGAGCACCAGGGGCGCAATGATGGGAACGGGCAAAAGTGATGAGGGAGGAGTGCCCTTTTCAAATCATATAGTAAACTGCGCTGCTTGGTGATGTTGTCAACAAGGCAGCATGGTGCTTCATCCAGAAAATGTGTTTGCATTTTCAAACTAGAAGGCAGATTAAGTGTTTTTGTTAAAAGCAATCACTTTTGCATGCAAACACAGAATCCTATTCATTACTCCTCATGCTTAATTACCTTTTTGTTTTGAGCCGACTTCACCGTGGGCTTTGAACCTGGGAGGCAGCCCAGGTTTAATCTAATCCCCTCATTGTGGAGAAGAACCCAACGTCCATGTCCGTAGCGCTTGGCCGGAGCAAGGAGTCTAGGTAGGCAGGCAAATATGTTGTAGCTTAGACCCTATTTCACATAAACTGAGGTTTTTGTGTTGTGCATGCCATCGGTTGAGACAAGATGCCCTTTGAATGCAGGGTGGGTGTCATTTCAATCATATAAATATAATTCATAGAATGGACCAATCCTTTCAGACAACTGCAATTGAGCTGTTACACCATTGAAGCTTAAATTGAATTTACTTCTAACTTCTAATTACTACCACAAAGATTTCCACCCGCAGTCGAATGTCAACTTAAATGGTCATGTATATTCTATTATCTGTATTTCTATGATTTCAATAGTTCTCCTATGGAGGATTGACAGTATAATTTTAAACAGATATTCCCATTTCAAATCAACAAATTAACATTCTCCAACCATGTTTGTGGTATCATTTTGAAAGTACAAATAAAAATTTGATTCCCATTTTAGTACATTTATCAGCAAAAAAATTACACCTACTCTGTATTCAAGAGCATGTTGTCTCAACCGATGGTGGCACAACAGGAAAAACCTCAGATTATGTGAAATGAGTTAGTGTTTTTAGATAATGTTAAAAAATGACCAAAAATAAAAACATTTCCCCATAAATTATTAAATAGTTTGCCAACCCTGTTTGTAAGCTTTTAAATTATATAAATCTCAACCGTTTATCTTTTCCACTAATGAAGACATGGTTGTCTCATGGTATGTAAAATGATAGAACTTTGAGCACCTTTATCGCTTTAATGATTTGGCAATCGGGTCCAAAAAGTCACTTTCTGAGCACTTCTAAAATGGGCAAATGTGTAAAGAAGGTTTCGTAAAAATCAATTGGGGTGCTGTCAAAAAATGATTGAATTCAAATGGATTAACCCTATGTAATAAAAGTTAAATAAATATTAGGCTATGCAATCTTCTTACCAACGGCAAAGGCATCTGTTTTATCATTAGGCCTACGTTTTAATGTTATTAGCCTTCCATTATTTTAATTCCTGTGCATCAAACACCAACAATTCCCACAAAGTAACAATATTTGCTTGGAATACAGTTGATCAACCGCTAGAAGTTGTGCGGACGCATGGTCTGAGATTTGCGAGGAGATGCGCAACACTTTCCCGTCAAGTTCTAAATTGACAATTAGCAACCTTTTGTGGGAAAACAGATGCACGCGAGGTTTAGTCTTTCTTGTGTACACGCACCTTTTGATAAATGAGGCCCCTGGCGAGGCACAGTATATTAATCCCCACCAGACACGGGTTCAATCCCTGCTTCCACCCTTCCTAAGTGCATAACAATGTAGGCCTACCTATTTAAAAAAATATATTTTTAATTATTATTATTATTATTTTTTTACTGTTTACGTTTTTAAAGTAGACTAAATGTATACTTTATAGTAATCTCTCGTGACAGACTGAATGCCAAATCGAGAGCTGGCCAGTGCTAGTGCTATTGGGTTCTTGGTTCTGAAATTAACTTTATAGTGACATTTCATTCATTAGGAAGTCGCTTGGAAAGAGGAATGGAGACGACAATATATATATATATATATATACACAGTACCAGTCAAAAGTTTGGACACAGCTACTCATTCAAGGGTTTTTCTTTATTTTTACTATTTTCTACATTGTTGAATAATAGTGAAGATATCAGAACTCTGTAATAACACATATGGAATCATGTAGTAACCAAAAAAGTGTTAAACAAATCTAAATATATATTTGCGATTCTTCAAAGTAGCCACCCTTTGCCTTGATGACAGCTTTGCACACTCGGCGTTCTCTCAACCAGCTTTATGTGGAATGCTTTTCCAACAGTCTTGAAGGAGTTCCCACATATGCTGAGCACTTGTTGGCTGCTTTTCCTTCACTCTGCGGTCCAACTCATCCCCAAACTATCTCAACTGGGTTGAGGTTGGGTGATTGTGGAGGCCAGGTCATCTGATACAGCACTCATCACTCTCTTTCTTGGTCAAATAGCCCTTATACAGCCTGGAGGTGTGTTGGGTCATTGTCCTGTTGAGAAACAAATGATAGTCCCACTAAGCGCAAACCAGATGTGATGGCATATTGCTGCAGAATGCTGTGGTAGACATACTTGTTAAGTGTGCCTTGAATTCTAAATAAATCACCGACAGTGTCACCAGCAAAGCACCCCCACACCATCACAACTCCACCTCCATGCTTCATGGTGTGAACCACACATGCGGAGATCACCTACTCTGCGTTGGACACGGTTGGAACCAAAAATCTTTAATTTGGAGATTTCCACCGGTCTAATGTCCATTGCTCGTGTTTCTTGGCCTACGCAAGTCTCCTCTTCTTATCGGTGTCCTTTAGTAGTGGTTTCTTTGCAGCAATTCGACCATGAAGGCCTGATTCTCACTCAGTCTCCTCTGAACAGTTGATGTGTCTGTTACTTGAACTCTGAAGCATTTATTTGGGCTGCAATTTGAGGCTGGCAACTCTAACTTATCCTCTGCTGCAGAGGTAACTCTGGGTCGTCCTTTCCTGTGGTAGTCCTCATGAGAGCCAGTTTCATCAGCGCTTGATGGTTTTTGCGTCTGCAGTTGAAGAAACTTTCAAAGTCCTTGATGTTCCAGATTGAGTGACCTTCATGTCTTAAAGTAATGATGCACTGTCATTTATTTTTGCTTATTTGAGCTGTTCATGCCATAATATGGACTTAGCCCTATTTGGTAAAAGACCATCTTCTGTATTACCCCCCTACTTTGTCACAACACAACTGATTGGCTCAAAGGCATTAAGAAGGAAAGAAATTCCACAAATTTACTTAACAAGGCACACCTGTTACTTGAACTGCATTCCAGGTGAAGGTGGGTGAGAGAATGCCAAGCGTGTGTAAAGCTGTCATCAAGGCAAACGGTGGCTACTTTGAAGAATCTCAAATAAATCAAAATATAACTTTTTTTTGTTTACATGATTCCATATGTGTTATTTCATAGTTTTGATGTCTTTACTATTATTATACAATGTAGAAAATAGTAAAATAAAGAAATTAGTGTAATGAGTAGGTGTGTCCAAACCTTTGACGGGTGCTGTGTGTGTGTGCATATAAACTCAGCAAAAAAAAAAAAGAAATGGCCCTTTTTCAGGACCCTGTCTTTCAAAGATAATTAACTAACAAATGATTTCACAGATCTTCATTGTAAAGGGTTTAAAAACTGTTTCCCATGCTTGTTCAAGGAACCATTAACAATTAATGAACATGCACCTGTGGAATGGTCGTTAAAACACTAACAGCTTACAGACGGTAGGCAATTAAGGTCACAGTTATTAAAACTTAGGACACTAAAGAGGCCTTTTTACTGACTCTGAAAAATACCTAAAGAAAGATGCCCAGGGTCCCTGCTCATATGCGTAAATGTGCCTTAGGCATTCTGCAAAGAGGCATGAGGACTGCAGATGTGGCCAGGGCAATAAATTGCAATGTCCATACTGTGAGAAGCCTAAGGCAGCGCTACAGGGAGACAGGACGGACAGCTGATCGTCCTTGCAGTGGCAGACCATGTGTAACAACACCTGCACAGGATCGGTATATCCGAACATCACACCTGTGGGACAGGTACAGGATGGCAACAACAACTGCCCGAGTTGCACCAGGAACGCACAATCCCTCCATCAGTGCTCAGACTGTCCGAATTAGGATGAGAGAGGCTGGACTGAGGGCTTGTAGGCCTGTTGTAAGGCAGGTCCTCACCAGGCATCACCGGCAACAATGTCGCCTATGGGCACAAACCCACCGTCGCTGGACCAGACAGGACTGGCAAAAAGTGCTCTTCACTGACGAGTCGCGGTTTTGTCTCACCAGGGGTGATGTTCGGATTCGCGTTTATCGTCGAAGGAATGAGCATTACACCGAGGCCTGTACTCTGGAGCGGCATCGATTTTTGCAGGTGGAGGGTCTGTCATGGTCTGGGGCGGTGTGTCACAGCATCATCAGACTGACTGCAATGACAACAAGCTCAATCTCAACGCTGTGCGTTACAGGGAAGACATCCTCCCTCATGCGGTACCCTTCCTGCAGGCTCATCCTGACATGACCCTCCAGCATGACAATGCCACCAGCCATTCTGCTCGTTCTGTGCGTGATTTCCTGCGAGACAGGAATGTCAGTGTTCTGCCATGGCCAGCCAAGAGCCCGGATCTCAATCCCATTGAGCACGTCTGGGACCTGTTGGATCGGAGGGTGAGGGCTAGGGCCATTTCCCCCCAGAAATGTCCGGGAACTTGCAGGTGCCTTGGTGGAAGAGTGGGGTAACATCTCACAGCAAGAACTGGCAAATCTGGTGCAGTCCATGAGAAGGAGATGCACTACAGTACTTAATGCAGCTGGTGACCACACCAGATACTGATTGTTACTTTTGATTTTGACCCCCCCCCTTTGTTCAGGGACAAATTATTCCATTAATAATAAACGCAGTTGACAGTGAGAGGACGTTTCTTAATTTGCTGAGTTTATATCTAAAACCAAATACTTTGACTTTTACTTAAGTAGTATTTTACTGGGTGACTTTAGCTTTTACTTTAGTCATTTTCTGTTAAGGTATCTTTACTTTTTCCACCACTGGACCTTACAATTATTTGTATGTGTGGGGTACAGAGATGAAGTAGTCATAAAAAAATCATGTTATACACTTATTGCACACAGAGTCCACGCAACTTATTACTCTATGTGACTTGTTAAGCACATTTTTACTCCTGAACTTATTTAGGCTTACCATAAAAGGAGTTATTGACTCAAGACATTTCAGCTTTAAATGTTTTATTAATTAGTAAAAATGGCAAAAAACATAATCCCACTAACATTATGGGTTATTGTGTGTAGGCCAGTGACAACAAATCTCAATTTGAAATTCAGGCTGTAACACAACAAAATGTGTAAAAAGTCAAGGGATGTGAATACTTTCTGAATGCACTGTATACCTGTATATATTTCAGAAGGGGATACAGGCCGGTAGGAGAAACAATGGGAAGAGTGGACGCAGGAATTGAACCCTGGTCTCTGATGGGGAGAGCTGTATATGTGACGTGCTATAAATGTTCAAATCCACCACGACTCTGCACGAATGGACTGTTTCTGTGGCATTTGCGATGTCATCCCATCCACTATTCTTTCTCTGACTCATGTTTCCACAGGTTGGCTTCCGGAAGGGTGGCATCCAGCTTCTCAGTTCCCTGGGCAAGAGGATGGTGCTGGCTGGCGTGCTGCTTTCCTCTGTCCTCGCCCTGTTCGGATGTACCGTCACTCTAGGCATGCGCCACAACAAAGGTGAGAGGCCTGTGGTTACACACGCACACACGCATACACACATTTGTCAAAAGCATGTATGAGCCCTTATAATAAGGCTGATAATATGTGATGTCTATGTATCAACATTTCAACTGGCTGGTGTTAAGCAGTATCATTACGAATGATTATTAAGATGTATACTATTATTACTAAACCTGTGGCTCACATTTTCAACTTGAGTCTCTTAACCAATTCCATACCCAGCATTTGGAAATCAGCTTATGTCCTCCCGCTGCTAAAGGGTGGAGATCTCTCAGATGCTAATAACTATCGTCCTCTCTCTAAACTCCCTATCCTGGGCAAAGTCTATGAATCCCTAGTGAACTCACAGTTAAACTTCTTAGTTGAAAAGAACACACTGAGTGGGGTTCAGTCTGGCTTTAGATTGGAGAACAGCACTGCAGCTATGGCAGTGGCAAACGACATCATTAGTGCACTTGATAAAAAGCAACATTGTGCTGCTCTGTTTGTGGATTTATCAAAGGCCTTTGATACAGAATGCTGTTTTTCTACCTTCACACAAGACCAAGCACAGAGCATGTGTCTGACCAAGGCCTGTTTCACGGTGGCCAGTAAGATTGTGAAGGCTCTGGACCGCAGCGCTGACCCCTGCCAGGACTTCTACCAGTACGCCTGCGGGGGCTGGGTCCGCAAGAACCCCCTCCCCGACGGACGCTCTCGTTGGAGCACCTTCAACAGCGTCTGGAACCAGAACCAGGCTGTCCTCAAAAACCTGCTGGGTGAGTTGGAACCAAAGACACACACGCACGCACGCACGCACGCACACGCGCGCAAGCATACACATCAAATGTTATTTGCCGAATGTGTAGACCTTACCATGAAATGTTCACTTACAAGCCCTTAACCAACAATGCAGTTTTAAGAAAATATTTACTAAATATACTAAAGAATTCTTTTTTTTTAGCTATTGGGGTGGGGGTGTCAATTCAAATAGTCCGGGTGGCCATTTGATACATTTTTCAGTGTTAGCAGTTGATGTTAACAGACCACAAAGCAAATCAGGGGGAGGAAATAGGTTTATTCATAGAGAACAAATCATGAGGGGAGGTAGATTGTAGATGTTCATGCTCCACTGTCCTCAGTGATTCTCTCCACGGAACAAAGGGACAGGATGTAGTTTTATAACCAAATCAAATTTATTTGTCACATACACATGGTTAGCAGGTGTTAATGCAAGTGTAGCGAAATGCTTGTGCTTCTAGTTCCGACCATGCAGTAATATCTAACAAGTAATCTACCAATTCCACAACAACTACCTTGTACACACAAGTGTAAAGGAATGAATACGAATATGTACATAAAAATATATAAATGACTGATGGCCGAACGGCATAGGCAAGATGTAATAGATGGTACAGTATATACATATGAGATGAGTATTGTAGGGTATGAAAACATATAAAGCAGCATTGTTTAAGGTGGCTAGTGATACATTACATCAGGATGGCAAGATGCAGTAGATGGTATGGCGTACAGTATATACATATGAGATGAATAATGTAGGTTATGTAAACATTATCTAATATAAAGTGGCAGGTGATAAATTGATTACATCAATTTTCCCATTATTAAAGTGGCTTGAGTTGAGTCAGTATGTTGGCAGCAGCCACTCAATGTTAGTGATGGCTGTTTAACAGTCTGATGGCCTTGAGATAGAAGCTGTTTTTCAGTCTCTCGGTCCCAGCTTTGATGCACCTGTACTGACCTCGCCTTCTGGATGATAGCGGGGGGAACAGGCAGTGGCTCGGGTGGTTGCTGTCCTTGATGATCTTTTTGGCCTTCCTGTGACATCGGGTGGTGTAGGTGTCCTGGAGGGCAGGTAGTTTGCCGCCGGTGATGCGTTGTGCAGACCTCACTACCCTCTGGAGAGCCTTCCGGTTATGGGCGGAGCAGCTGCCGTACCAGGCGGTGATACAGCCCGACAGGATGCTCTCGATTGTGCATCTGTAAAAGTTTGAGTGTTTTTGGTGACAAGCCAAATTTCTTCAGCCTCCTGAGGTTGAAGAGGCGCTGCTGCGCCTTCTTCACCACGCTGTCTGTGTGGGTGGACCGTTTCAGTTTGTCCGTGATGTGTACGCCGAGGAACTTAAAACTCTCCACCCTCTCCACTACTGTCCCGTCAATGTAGATAGGGGGCTGCACCCTCTGCTGTTTCCTGAAGTCCACGATCATCTCTTTTGTTTTGTTGACATTGAGTGTGAGGTTATTTTCCTGACACCACACTCCGAGGGCCCTCACCTCCTCCCTGTAGGCCGTCTCGTCGTTGTTGGTAATCAAGCCTACCACTGTAGTGTCGTCTGCAAACTTGATGATTGAGTTGGAGGCGTGCGTGGCCACGCAGTCGTGGGTGAACAGGGAGTACAGAAGAGGGCTGAGAACGGACCCTTGTGGGGACCCAGGGTTGAGGATCAGCGGGGTGGAGATGTTGTTACCTACCCTCACCACCTGGGGGCGGCCCGTCAGGAAGTCCAGGACCCAGTTGCACAGGGCGGGGTCGAGACCCAGGGTCTCGAGCTTAATGACGAGTTTGGAGGGTACTATGGTGTTAAATGCTGAGCTGTAATCGATGAACAGCATTCTTACATAGGTATTCCTCTTGTCCAGATGGGTTAGGGCAGTGTGCAGTGTGATGGCGATTGCGTCGTCTGTGGACCTATTGGGTCGGTAAGCAAATTGGAGTGGGTCTAGGGTGTCAGGTAGGGTGGAGGTGATTTGGTCCTTGACTAGTCTCTCAAAGCACTTCATGATGACGGAAGTGAGTGCTACAGGGCGGTAGTCATTTTTCTCAGTTACCTTAGCTTTCTTGGGAACAGGAACAATGGTGGCCCTCTTGAAGCATGTGGGGACAGCAGACTGGGATAAGGATTGATTGAATATGTATGTAAACACACCAGCCAGCTGGTCTGCGCATGCTCTGAGGATGTGGATGGGGATGCCGTCTGGGCCTGCAGCCTTGCGAGGGTTAACACGTTTAAATGTTTTACTCACGTTGGCTGCAGTGAAGGAGAGCCCGCAGGTTTTGGTAGCGGGCCGTGTTAGTGGCACTGTATTGTCCTCAAAGCGTGCAAAGAAGTTGTTTAGTCTGTCTGGGAGCAAGGCATCGTGATCTGCGACGGAGCTGATTTTTCTTTTGTAGTCCGTGATTGACTGTAGACCCTGCCACATACCTCTCGTGTCTGAGCCGTTGAATTGCGACTCCACTTTGTCTCTGTACTGACGCTTAACTTGTTTGATTGCCTTGTGGAGGGAATAGCTACACTGTTTATATTCGGTCATGTTTCCGGTCACTTTGCCCTGATTAAAAGCAGTGGTTCGCGCGTTCAGTTTTGCGCGAATGCTGCCATAAATCCACGGTTTCTGGTTGGGGAATGTTTTAATAGACGCTGTTGGTACAACATTACCGATGCACTTATTAATGAACTCGCACACCGAGTTAGCGTATTCGTGAATGTTGTTGTTCGCAGCAATGCGGAACATATCCCAGTCCACGTGATCGAAGCAACCCAGCCCTAGCCTGTGGTTGACCAATTTAGAATTCCTTGAAATAAAACTGGGCCAATAGCCAAATAACAAGTATCCTATTTCAGGTTCAATGTATAAACAATGTGGACCAATGAGAACTTGCCATGTAGCTATGGGTCCCGGACTGAAATTCTCTGATCCATTGATATTACTATTTGCATTGATCGTTAGTTCTCTATTGACCTCTCATCCTCTGCATTGTGTATTTAATAAAGAAATATTCTTACAGCAGTTTTATGGCTTGAGGGTAGAAGCTGGAGCCTTTTGGACCTAGACTTGGTGTTCCAGTACCGCTTGCTGTGCAGTAGCAGAGAAAACAGTCTGACTTGGGTGACTGGAGTCTTTGACAATTTTTTGGGGCCTCCCTCTGACACCACCTAGTATATAGGTCCTGGATGGCAGGAAGCTCGGCCCCAGTGATGTACTGGGCTGTATGCACTACCCTCTGTAGTGCCTTACGGTTGGATGCCGAGCAGATGCCATACCAGGCGCGGTGATGCAACTGGTCAGGATGCTCTCGATATTGCAGCTGTAGAACTGTTGAGGATCTGAGGACCCATGCCAAATCTTTTCACTCTCCTGAGGGGGAAAAGGCATTGTCGTGCCCTCTTCACGACTTTCTTGGTGTGTTTGGACCATGATAGTTTGTTGATGTGGACACCAAGGAACTTGAAACTCTTGAAACATGCACGCACACACACACATACAAACAGACATACATACTGTAAACATAGACACTTGTCGTATACCATTTCTCCTGCTTTTGTTGCAACCCAGTCTTCAAATAAAACGCCAACCCGTGGCTTGACTGCAGTGACAGAGTTACGCCATTGTTTGACGTTTTAATTACGTCATGTGGCGCCGTATCTTAGCTGTCATTCAAACTCTGCAAAATGGAATCTAAAACTTAAGTTTAGGCATTACTTCCGAATGCTTAGGGTTTGAGAAAGGCTTAAAATGGCTTTAATGCACCTGTACTGACCTCGCCTTCTGGATGATAGCGAGGTGAACAGGCCATGGCTCGGGTGGTTGGCGATGTTTTTGGCCTTCCTGTGACATCGGGTGCTGTAGCTGTCATGGAGGGCAGGTAGTGTGCCCCCGGTGATGCATTGGGCAGACCACACCACCCTCTGGAGAGCCCTGTGGTTGCGGGCGGTGCAGTTGCCATACCAGGCGGTGATACAGCCCGACAGGATGCTCTCAATTGTGCATCTGTAAAAGTTTGAGGGTGTTAGGGGCCAAGATGGATTTCTTCAGCCTCCTGTGGTTAAAGAGGTCGCTGTTGAGCCTTCACCACACTTTCAGATTGTCAGTGATGTGTATGCAGAGGAACTTGGAATCTTTTCACCTTCTCCACTGAGGTCCCGTCGACGTGGATGGGGTCGTGCTCCCTCTACTGTCTCCTGAAGTCCACGATCAGCTCCTTTTTGTTCACGTTGAGTGAGAGGTTATTTTCCTGGCACCACTCCGCCAGGGCCCTCATCTCCTAACTGTAGGCTGTCTCATTGTTGGTAATCAGGCCTACTACACTTTTGTCGACTGCAAACTTGATGATTGAGTTGGAGGCGTGCATGGCCACTCAGTCATGGGTGAATAGGGAGTACAGGATTGGGCTGAGTACGCTCCCTTGTGAGGCCTGTGTGTTGAGGATCAGCGTAGTGGAGGTGTTGTTTCCTGTCTTCAACACCTGGGGGTGCCATTGGGACTGAGGCTGAGGGCCACTCACGGTACTGTCCTGATGAATACCTTGTTGCCTCCGGTGCATGCGGAACTTTATGCTCCATCGACTGTTGAATTAAAACTAATCTCTACTGGGCTGCTAGCCTCCTTCCACTGTACCAGAGGTTATTGTGATCCTGTTCATTCCCCTTTAGCTGCATGATTTATAACTTCTGTAGGATAATTCTGCAGCGTTGGTCGGTCATACACTACGTGACCAAAAGTATATGGACACCTGCTAGTCAAACATCGCGTTCCAAAATCATGGGTATTAATATGGAGTTGGTCCCCCCGTTGCTGCTATAACAGCCTCCACTCTTCTGCGACGGCTTCCCACTAGATGTTGGAACATTGCTGCAGGGACTTGCTTCCATTCAGCCACAATAGTATTAGTGAGTTTGGGTGCTGATGTTGGGCGATTAGGCCTGGTTCGCAGTTGATGTTCCAATTTCATCCCAAAGGTGTTCGATGGAGTTGAGGTCAGGGCTCTGTGCAGGCCAGTCAAGTTCTTCCACACCGATCTCGACAAACCATTTCTGTATGGACCTCGCTTTGTGCACAGGAAAAGGCCTTCCCCAAACTGTTACCACCAAGTTGGAAGCACAGAATCGTTTAGAATGTTATTGTACTGTATGCTGTTGCGTTAACAATGTAAAACAGCCCCAGACCCTTTATTCCTCCTCCGCCAAACTTTACAGTTGGCACTATGCATTGGGGCAGGTAGTGTTCTCCTGGCATCTGCCAAACCCAGATTTGTCTGTCGGACTGCCAGATGGTGAAGTGTGATTCATCACTTCCACTGCTCCAGAGTCCAATGGCGGTGAGCTTTACACCACTCCAGCCGACACTTGGCATTGCGCATGGTGATCTTAGGCTTGTGTGCGGCTGCCTACTAATTATACAGATGGGCCGTATTAAAATCTAATTCTCTAGTCTATAGCTTACTTGTAACTTTATAGGCCACATGCTGCACCAGAATCACATGTTCTCTTAGCTTTAGCATGGTTTGAACGAGGTGTGTAATTCCAGTCATATAATACAGTACAGTAATACAGTCCACACTGTTTAATTTACCAATTTACTGTAGCTAGCTACATCTATGAGCTTTTGTTTTTCTGTCGTGCGTAATGCGCAGTAGCCTACTGGCTCTATCTGATTCAGAGCGGTTAGGTTAAATGCGGAAGACACATTTCAGTTGAATACATTGTTGGACAACTGACTAGGTATCCCCCTTTCCTTTATATCATATATGTCTTGAATAAAGACACAATCATTTGGGCTTTGATTACAACATTTATTTTTAATGTAGGGCTCAAAATGTATTTAATGTACGGCTCATCAGACTCGGGTAGCATCAGTCTTGAATTTTCGGTCAACGCTCCTAATCAAATCCAGACACAGGCCTATTTACAGTCATGGCCAAAAGTTTTGAGAATGACATAAATATTAATTTCCACAAGGTTTATTGCTTCAGTGTCTTTAGTTATTTTTGTCAGATGTTACTATGGAATACTGAAGTATAATTACAAGGATTTCATAAGTGGCAAAGGCTTTTATTGACAATTACATGAAGTTGATGCATAGAGTCAACATTTGCAGTGTTGACCCTTCTTTTTCAAGACCTCTGCAATCTGCCCTGGCATGCTGTCAGTTAACTGCTGGGCCACATCCTGACTGATGGCAGCCCATTCTTGCATAATCAATGCTTGGAGTTTGTCAGAATTTGTGGGGTTTTGTTTGTCCACCCGCCTCTTGAGGATTGACCACAAGTTCTCAATGGGATTCAAGGTCTGGGGAGTTTCCTGGCCATGGACCCAAAATATCGATGTTTTGTTCCCCGAGCCACTTAATATTCACTTTTTCCTTATGGCAAGGTGCTCCATCATGCTGGAAAAGGCATTGTTCATCACCAAACTGTTACTGGATGGTTGGGAGAAGTTGCTCTCGGAGGATGTGTTGGTACCATTCTTTATTCATGGCTGTGTTCTTAGGCAAAATTGTGAGTGAGCCCACTCCCTTGGCTGAGAAGCAACCCCACACATGAATGGTCTCAGGATGCTTTACTGTTGGCGTGACACAGGACTGATGGTAGCGCTCACCTTGTCTTCTCCGGACAAGCTTTTTTCCGGATGCCCCAAACAATCAGAAAGGGGATTCATCTGATCACTCTTCATAACATTCTGGAGTATATGCAAATTGCCATCATACAAACTGAGGCAGCAGACTTTGTGAAAATTAATATTTGTGTCATTCTCAAAACTTTTGGCCACGACTGTACAGTATATGCTTTTGAATACCGGGGAAATATTCAACCCTAGTCTGAGCCCCCCCCCCCCCCCAAGGTGCTTTTGTATTGGCCCCACGGTGTGTGTGTCCCCCAACCGTCCCAGAGAGGTCACAGTTCAATCCCACGGCTCCCTATTGTCAGAACAGTCTGCAGGTCAACTGTCCATGACATACTGTTATTTGCTTCAAACCTGTCCAAATCTCTTGTCATGTAATTAAGTTATATAGAAGGAAATGACAGGTCTTCTTGTCTCTGCCTCACACAATCACATTAGCCTCTGTTCTCCTCATCCATCTCTTCCTCCTCATCCCTACCCCTCTTTTCTCTACTCCTTCAGAAAACGTCACGTTCAACTCCAGAAGCGAGGCGGAGCGGAAGACCCAATTCTACTACCTGTCCTGTCTCAACGAGCAGCACATTGAGGAGCTGGGAGCCACGCCCCTTATTGACCTCATCACAAAGGTCAGTTTTGCTTCGGACCCCGCCCCCTTCATACCTGCACGCAAATACACTCCGGTTACGTCCTAATGATCTCCGCTTTCTGCCAAAGTGTGTACCCTTTACGGATTTGAAGGGAAATAGTAACAAGAAACTCCCTCTTTTATGCCTACACCAATCCAGTGCTTTTACATTTGTGGGGAGTAATGAATGAGTGCACACTTCATGAGAAAGGAGATATTATTGGGACACAACCACGCACTCCATGCAGCGTTGAAGGATTCAATGTCATTAACACATTATGCTCGTGACCACATGGGTTTGAATCTAGGATCCCCTCCTACTTTGTCACAAACCCTCTTATCGCATCCCTTCTATACCGGGGGGCTATTCCAGTCCTTGAGGGCCTGATTGGTGTCACAGTTTTGCCCCAGCTAACACACCTGACTCCAATAATCACCTAATCATGATCTTCAGTTTAGAATGCAATTTGATTAATCAGCTGTGTTTGCTAGGGATGGAGAAAGTGTGCCACCAATCAGGCCCTCGAGGACTGGAGTTGCCCACCCATGATCTATACTGTCCTTTCTCTTTAACCTCTTATGGCTATGGGGCAGTATTTTCACGGCTGGATAAAAAACGTACCCGATTTAATCTGGTTACTAATCCTACCCAGTAACTAGAATATGCATATACTTATTATATATGGATAGAAAACACCCTAAAGTTTCTAAAACTGTTTGAATGGTGTCTGTGAGTATAACAGAACTCAAATGGCAGGTCAAAACCTGAGAGATTCCTTTACAGGAAGTGGCCTGTCTGACCATTTCTGGAACTTCTTTGCCATCTCTATCTTTTACAAAGGATCTCTGCTCTAACGTGACACTTCCTACGTCGTCCATGGGCGCTCAGAGCCCGGGAAAAACCTGAATGTCGTCATCCCAGCCCCAGGCTGAAACACATTATCGCCTTTCTCAAGTGGCCGATCAAGGGACTGTGGGCTTAGGCGTGACCTGGCCGCCCCCGTCTTTGTGATTTTTTTCCCCTCTGTTTGCCGAAAAGGAGATTCCCGGTCGGAATATTATCGCTTTTCTACGAGAAAAATGGCATAAAAATTGATTTTAAACAGCGGTTGACATGCTTCGAAGTACGGTAATGGAATATTTAGATTTTTTTTTGTCACGAATTGCGCCATGCGCGCGACCCTTATTTACCATTTCGCATAGTGTCTGGGACGCACGAACAAAACGCCGCTATTCGGATATAACGATGGATTATTTTGGACCAAACCAACATTTGTTATTGAAGTGGCAGTCCTGGGAGTGCATTCTGACGAAGACAGCAAAAGGTAATCAAACTTTTATAATAGTAAATCTGATATTGGTGAGTGCTAAACTTGCCGGGTGTCTAAATAGCTAGCCCGTGATGGCTGGGCTATGTACTTAGAATATTGCAAAATGTGCTTTCACCAAAAAGCTATTTTAAAATCGGACATATCGAGTGCATAGAGGAGTTCTGTATCTATAATTCTTAAAATAATTGTTATGCTTTTTGTGAACGTTTATCGTGAGTAATTTAGTAAATTATTAGCAAATTCCTCCGGAAGTTTGCGGGGGGGTATGCTAGTTCTGAACGTCACATGCTAATGTAAAAAGCTGTTTTTTGATATAAATATGAACTTGATTGAACAAAACATGCATGTATTGTATAACATAATGTCCTAGGGTTGTCATCTGATGAAGATCATCAAAGGTTAGTGCTGCATTTAGCTGTCTTCTGGGTTTTTGTGACATTATATGCTAGCTTGAAAAATGGGTGTCTGATTATTTCTGGCTTGGTACTCTGCTGACATAATCTAATGTTTTGCTTTCGCTGTAAAGCCTTTTTGAAATCGGACAGTGTGG
Organism: Salmo salar; assembly: GCF_965601325.2. Taxonomy (NCBI): domain Eukaryota; kingdom Metazoa; phylum Chordata; class Actinopteri; order Salmoniformes; family Salmonidae; genus Salmo; species Salmo salar. Next base: position 79,956,925 of record NC_138301.1, on the reverse strand, counting down.
TTAGATAAAGGAGAGTCTTGTCTTTAAAATGCTGTGAAATAGTCATATGTTTGAAAAATGGAAGTTTTTGTATTTTTGAGGAATTTGTCATTCGCGCCACGCCTATCATTGGATATTGGAGCAGGTGTTCCGCTAGCGGAACGTCTAGATGTAAGAGGTTAATAAAAGTGTCTTAAAAACTAGTTTGAAAAAAGAACGGGTAAATGTGGCGCAACGCTCTAAGGCACTACATCTCAGTGCTAGAGGCGTCACTACAGACCCTGGTTCGATTCCTGTATCACAACCGACCGTGATTGGGAGTCCCATAGGGTGGTGCACAATTGGCCCAGCGTCATTAGGGTTTGGCCAGGGTTGACTGTCATTGTAAATAAGAGTTTGTTCTTAACCTCTATGGGCTAGGTGGGACGTCTAGATGTAAGAGGTTAACAAAATCCTGAATTCTGTGAGCCAACTTGCAACAAATAAAGAAGTACAGTCACATTTAACCTCTCTAGGGTAGGTGGCACCAAAGGGTCCCACCTACGTAACAGCCAGTGTAATCCCGTGGCGCGTTATTCAAAAACCTCAAAAATGCAAAAACTTCAATTTTTCAAACATATGACTATTTTACACCATTTTAAAGATAAGACTCTCGTTAATCTAACCACACTGTCCGATTTCAAAAAGGCTTTACAACGAAAGCAAAACATTAGATTATGTCAGCAGAGTACCAAGCCAGAAATAATCAGACACCCATTTTTCAAGCCAGCATATAATGTCACCAAAACCCAGAAGACAGCTAAATGCAGCACTCACCTTTGATCTTCATCAGATGACACACCTAGGACATTATGTTATACAATACATGCATGTTTTGTTCAATCAAGTTCATATTTATATCAAAAACCAGCTTTTTACATTAGCATGTGACGTTCAGAACTAGCATACCCCCCGCAAACTTCCGGGGAATTCGCTAACATTTTACTAAATTACTCACGATAAACGTTCACAAAAAGCATAACAATTATTTTAAGAATTATAGATACAGACCTCCTCTATGCACTCGATATGTCCGATTTTAAAATAGCTTTTTGGTGAAATCACATTTTGCAATATTCTAAGTACATAGCCCAGGCATCACGGGCTCGCTATTTAGACACCCGGCAAGTTTAGCACTCACCATAATCATATTTACTATTATAAAAGTTTGATTACCTTTTGTTGTCTTCGTCAGAATGCACTCCCAGGTCTGCTACTTCAATAACAAATGTTGGTTTGGTCCAAAATAATCCATCGTTATATCCGAATAGCGGCGTTTTGTTCGTGCGTTCCAGACACTATCCGAAATGGTAAAGAAGTGTCGCGCGCAATTCGTGACAATAAAATTCTAAATATTCCATTACCGTACTTCGAAGCGTGTCAACCGCTGTTTAAAATCAATTTTTACGCCATTTTTCTCGTAGAAAAGCGATAATATTCCGACAGGGAATCTCCTTTTCGGCAAACAGAGGAAAAAATCACAAAGGCGGGGGCGGTCGGGTCATGCGCATAAGCCCAGAGTCCCTTGATCGGCCACTTGAGAAAGGCGATAATGTGTTTCAGCCTGGGGCTCGAATGACGACATTCTGTTTTTTCCCGGGCTCTGAGCGCCTATGGAAGACGTGGGAAGTGTCACGTTAGAGCAGAGATCCTTAGTAAAAGATAGAGATGGAAAAGAAGTTCAAGAAATGGTCAGACAGGCCACTTCCTGTAAAGGAATCTCTCAGGTTTTGACCTGCCATTTGAGTTCTGTTATACTCACAGACACCATTCAAACAGTTTTAGAAACTTTAGGGTGTTTTCTATCCATATGTAATAAGTATATGCATATTCTAGTTACTGGGTAGGAGTGGTAACCAGATTAAATCGGGTATGTTTTTTATCCAGCCGTGTCAATACTGCCCCCTAGCCCTAACAGGTTAACTGACTTCCCTAGTTAAATAAAATCAATAAATACAAATAAAGACCCTGCTACTTCACTGTCCCCTTTCTAATCTACCTAGTATAGGCCCTTCATTCTGCGGTCCAACTCATCCCAAACCATCTCAATTGGGTTGAGGTCGGGTGATTGTGGAGGCCAGGTCATCTGATGCAGCACTCCATCACTCTCTTTCTTGGTCAAATAGCCCTTACACAGCCTGGAGGTGTGTTGGATCATTGTCCTGTTGAAAAACAAATTATAGTCCCACTAAGCGCAAACCAGATGGGATGGCGTATCACTGCAGAATGCTGTGGCAGCCATGCTGGTTGTGTGCCTTGAATTCTAAATAAATCATTGACAGTGTCACCAGCAAAGCACCCCTTCACACCACCTCCTCCATGCTTCATGGTGGGAGCCATACATGCAGACATCATACGTTCACCTACTCTGCGTCTCACAAAGACACGGCAGTTGGAACCAAAAATCTCAAATTTGGACTCATCAGACCTAAGGACAGATTTCCACCGGTCTAATGTCTATTGCTTGTGTTTCTTGGCCCAAGCAAGTCTCTTCTTATTGGTGTCCTTTTAGTAGGGAGTTTTCGCTCATCAAACATGGCTGCCACCATAAAGAATTTAGCTCCTATTAGCTTAGCTGACACGCATCTCTTTTCTAAACAATATTACATTTCTCCCTTGGGCTCACCAGAGATGTCGTACATTGTAAACAAGTCTAGCTAGGTCAGTAACTTTTTTGAATGTTTTGTCAGTGCAACCTGTTATTTAGACTGGTTTATGGAATTAATTTAGCTGTGGATGTGTTCCGTGTTATGTTTGGATGATGAAGTTCGCATTTCTTTTTTAATAAAAGGTGAATTTGAGGAATAAAGTTGTGAAGACCTTCTTTCCCATCAGTACAGAACCGATGCTTTTCCGACAACAATGCTGTTTTGACGTGTTTGTTGCATCATACGTGATCGTACACTGCAGGAACCACTCTTCAATGATCACAAATACGTGATCGTACGCTGCAGGAACCACTCTTCAATGATCACAAATACGTGATCGTACGCTGCAGGAACCACTCTTCAATGATCACAAATACGTGATCGTACGCTGCAGGAACCACTCTTCAATGATCACAAATACGTGATCGTACGCTGCAGGAACCACTCTTCAATGATCACAAATACGTGATCGTACGCTGCAGGAACCACTCTTCAATGATCACAAATACGTGATCGTACGCGTCAAAGGGTTAAGTACATTGCTTATATTTACAACAGGAGTACAGCCTACACAAAAATTAACCACAGGATAGCTTCCTCCATTTTCTATTTAAGTGCATAGATGACATGTATTTTTCCCCGCTACCCCTGTTTTGATACAGGTGCATGATAGTAGTCCATTCTAAATCAAAACAAATTTCACATATATTATTTAGTATATGTAAAGACACAAGATTAAATCAAGAATAGTCTGATGGGTGACAATATAAGCCTATCACTTGATGCCCAGCATAAGAAACAATGCCCTTTTGGGCAGGGGGGGGAGCCTAGCCCATAGACCTATATGTTTTGATAACGATTGTATCAAATCAAAGTTTATTTGTCACGTGCGACGATTACAAAAGGAATGCTTACTTACAGGCTCTAACCAATAGTGCAAAAAAGTATTAGGTGAACAATGGGTAAGTAAAGAAATAAAACAACAGTAAAAAGACAGGCTATATACAGTAGCGAGGCTATAAAAGTAGTAAGGCTACATAGACACTGGTTAGTCAGGCTGAGGCAGTATGTACATGTAGATATGGTTAAAGTGACTATGCATATATGATGAACAGAGTGGCAGTAGCGTGAAAGAGGGGTTGGCGGGTGGCGGGACACAATGCAGATAGCCCGGTTAGCCAATGTGCAGGAGCACTGGTTGGTCGGCCCAATTGAGGTAGTATGTACATGAATGTATAGTTAGTGACTATGCATATATGATAAACAGAGAGTAGCAGCAGCAGCGTATCACAACTATAACAACTAAAGTGCTCAAATAACTGCTTAAAATGAATCACCTTAATCCACTTTACAAGGGGTGTAGAGCCTAACTGGAATACATAAGCAGTGCATGAGTTTCAAGTTTGGGGAAGATCATTTTCACTATAAAAATGCACCTTTTATAATAGAAGCATTACATGCATAAATGTATTTGCGGTCACTTTTGAGAATGGTGTTTTCCTGCTAATGGAACATTCGCGCTTATAGCCTACTACCATGTGTGCATTGCTGCGCTTATAATGTGAAGAAATAACCTAATAGTTTATCAACATTTTAAGCTAAACGTTCTGATCTGTTGGGTCAAGTTTTTTTTTATATTAGTGGTTGTATTAATTTGGTATCAATTCCATCCCTCAACTGTCCCAGACTATGTTTGGAATAGTGCAAAAGTCAACCTATTCTATGGGGGATAGTAGATTGACATGGGCTAGTGCTTTTGCTGTTTGTTAGGCCTACTTATCATGTTGGCTGACGAAAAGTAAATGTGGACAGTTCTTCCAATATCTTCAATATGCACCTTGGAATTGGATAAGGACACGCGCAGTTGTGTCCCCGACTTGTCTGTCTTCACTTGTAGCCTGTGAGAGACCCAATCACGTTATGGAGAGCCATGTGAGTGAGAGGTGATTCGGAGTGCAGGGAGAAGGGCACAATGGCCACGGATTCTTTTAGGGTGGATTACAGCCACACGAAGGGGATGCCGCTGGGAAATTCTAGGCATTATCAAGTGCTTGTCAAATTGTGAAGGAGAGACTGATGAAGTGTGTACAGCCTGCTCAAAAAAAGCAGAGCTCATGCATTTCAAGCGACTTTTTTCCAATCATCATTAGTCAGATCATGCAGCCTTATGTATTAACAATCAAAACATTTAGCCCAACGTTTGTATCACAACTAAAGTTACATTAATAACTCTAAATTAAGCATATAGGACTACTGATTTCTTTGTTAATCGCTCAATACAGAATAACTGCATGTGTGCACTCTCTCAAATCGTTTGGAGAAAATATCCTTTGTATTTTATTCAATTGTATTCTTCATACTATAAAATGCCACGGAATTCTAAGCAAATCTTGTCTGCTAAATTAACTAGTGTAGCCCACAGCCATTTAACACAGATCGGGACCTAACATAAGGACAATTCAGTATGCTATTCTGTTCTTCTGAAATGGACTACATTTTCTTCATATCATGCTTCTTTTGACCTGTCTAAAGTAATGGAATTTTTGTGAAGGCGTAGGCTATAGTACATGGATTTATTAGGCTGTAGATCTTCCAAAGGTCTGCATCAGTGGCTTGTATGCTATGTGTGGAAGCCAGGAGATGCTAAACGTGTTTGTTAATTAACGGTCAATTACCGTTATTTACTTGACAATCACCGGCTGACAAAATTCTGTGACCACCACAGTCCTAGGCAAGATTAACGGGCCATCTTTGTAAATGGAAATATTCTACCCAACTACACTGCCATAATTGCACTCTACTAAGATTCTTCTCAGAATAATGTGTAGGCTTATTTCTCATATTACTCGCCCGCCCGGTGTCTTCGCTAAGGCAAGGTGAACTTGCCATCTTGGTAAATGAAAATCTACACTCTGCCGTAATCACGCCACTGAGATAGCTTCTAATATTGGACTGCACCCCACCATTTTAAAATCCAAATAAGGAGGATGAAGTTGGGCACAAGACATGGGAATATAATAGTTTTGAAGTTATATTTAGAACATTGTGAATACAAGTCATATCAGAGATAATGCCTGCTTATTCATGTAACACACTAACATTGTTATACTAGCATGCATAGCATATGAATGTAATTATGCTGTTGCTACAGTAATTACTACTGGTAGAACTAACGACTGAGGGACTAGGACTACCTATGTAAAATGCATGGAAAAATGAGTAAAACATGGATAAAATGCAAGACCTATACCTATTGATGCAGATAATTAAGTACTTTGAACCTTTTGGCTTTCCATAATGCAGTACCATTAGCTACATAATGTTGCTGCACTGAAAGAATACCAAGCCACAGAGACCGAAGTACTATTGAATTGCAGTGATAAGCACAATATCCTTGCTCTTGTCATCGAGAAACATTGACACTTTGTATCGTCGCAATCAAAGAACATCGCCCAACCCGCAGCCGCCAAACATTGCAACATAAAGCACATGAACAATGCAGGCGAGTTTCAAACACCACTGTGGAACATAAGCAAATAATTACAACTAGCAGAACATAGACATGCATGCTACAGCATTAGCATGTCACCAAGAACACCAGCGCCTAGCAGAAAAAGCAACTGCATACTAACGAGCACCCAACAGCAGTAGAGGCATCAGAGAAGGAGTGAGGAAAACTGATCCGCTAAATATAGACTACCATATCAAGGCAGGAGTGTTTGTAGAATATGATTGGCGTGACGTCAGCTGATGCATGGCTGAAGCCAGTACTCGGGATCCCTGTATGAACTAGCTCTGCACTTGATTTACAGGCAAAGCCATGTATTTAGAGTTGGGCCAATGTGGTTTCTGCATTACAATATGATGCATTTTACAGTACATGACACTTCAACATTCTATGGCAGCCATGTTAGCTCCCCATTAACATTACATGGGGAATATTTAAACAGTGCTATGTAACTGAATGTCTAGAATTAGAACAATATTCAAAAAGTTACACTAAATATATGGCTCTGGTTACAGGTACTAATAGTTACTGGTTTATTGGTGAAAGGAGTAGATTTTGTAGCTTATCCATTGATCATTCAATTCCGTTGCAGAAGAGGGGGGAGGAGAGTGAGGATAGAGCGATATATATATCGCTCTATCTCTAATTCGTAGCTAGCTGTGCTCTGTAGCGATAAGCGAAGCTACCATGACCCTGGCTTTTTGTTTTGTTTACTCACGGAGTGTGGGCTGTGCCATAGACCGTATGGGCTGTGCCATAGACCGTATGGGCTGTGCACACGGAGGAAGGTGGAGATCTGCACGCCCGATTTTAATCAATATTTATAAGTAGCCATATGTTGGTGTTTGGAGGGTGGAACTAAACGAGCATTTCCGCACTGGACAGGAATTACGTCCAAATAGTGGCGGCAACTCTGGAGAAGTCCTTTATTGTGCGAATAAACATGAAAAAGGGATGCCATTAATCGGAAGACAATGCTCTGACTATACTGTAGAGAAATCAATGCTCCCAGGATAATTTTTCCCTAGGTACAGCTCAGTGGAGGCTGGTGGGAGGGAGCTATAGGAGGACAGGATCATTGTAATAGCTGGAATGGAATAAATGGAACGGAGTCAAACGGGGTTCCAATATGTTTGATGTATTTTGATACGGTTTCATTTATTCTAGTCCAGCCATTACAATGAGCCCATCCTCCTATAGCTCCTCCCACCAGCCTCCACTGGTACAGATCTAGGAATCAGTTCCCCTCGCCTTAGTGGGGGAAAATGCAAAACTGACCAAAGGTAATACATTTATCTGTGCCTCTGAACTTGTTGTCCCTCTGTTTGGTCTGTGTGTGTTCAGACAGGGGGCTGGAGCATCACTGGTCCTTGGGAGAAGGACAACTTCATGGAGGTGCTGAAGACTGTGTCGGGCCCCTACCGCGCTCAGCCCTTCTTCACAGTCAGGGTCAGCGTGGACCCCAAGAATTCCAATAGCAATGTCATCCAGGTCAGTTGCTCTGGCTTTGGGTCTATTTTAAATGAAAAGACATGGGCTAGCACACACACACACACACACACACACACACACACACGCACACATAGGCATGCATGCATAGGGCTGTTACAATGACCGTATTACTGCCACACCGGCAGTCACAAGTGATAACGGCAGTAAAATTCCATGTGACCATTTTAATCACGGTAATTAGGCTTCCTCAAGCTCTGATGCTGCTGATGGTCATTAGTAGCTTACTAAACTTGTTAACTGCCTGGTATTCAGCACTCTATTGTCCCTCTAATCACTCTGACATCAATGGAAATGTAATCGAAAATCGAATCAATCACTTCATGAGCTCATGTTACGCAACATTTCTATCGGCTATGCAATTGGTGAGAAAACAGTGACGGCCTCTTAAAAAGAGGATCCCATCAGTAGGCTAGGCCTACTATATTTATTTCTCACCTTTCCTAATATTAAGCACATTGTTTCTCTTTACAACAGGAGTATAGCCTACCTGGCTGGCATGAAAATGAACCACGGGAAAAGCGTCCTCCACTCTCTATTTAAGTGCATAGATGACATGTATTTTTTCCCCTCTCCCTGTTTCGAGACAGGTGTATGATAATGGTCCATTCTAAATCAAAAAAAAATTCTGACATATATTATTTAGTATATGTAAAGACAAGATTAAATCAAGAATAGTCTCATGGGTGACAATATTAGCCTATCTCCTATGAATGATATATTATCTCTTGTGAATGATGCCCAGCTTTAAGGCAGGAAACAGCGAAAGCCTTTTATTGTGTGACTTTTTCAGATCATAGTCGCACACCGCATGTAGCCTAGCCAATAGGCCTATGTTTTTATATGGTTTGTATCACAACTAAAGTGGCCAAGTAACTTCTTAAAATGAAGCACATTAATCCACTTTACAACAGGCGTAGAGCCTAACTGGCATACATATGCAGTGAGTGAGTTTCAAGTTTGGGAAGATAGTTTTCACCATAAAAATGCACCTTTATAATAAAACCATTAATGCATAATCGCATCTGCGGTCACTTTTGAGAATGGTGTTGTCCTGCTAATGGAACATTTGCGCTTATAATTAGAAGAAATGGGCTAATCGTTTAGCTTAATGTCGATAAAATTTCTGATCTGTTGCGTCAGACTCATTACTTGAAAACGTTTTTTGTTTTGTCTTTATGCTAGTGGTTGTATTAATTTGGGATCTATCGCATCCCACAACTGTCCCAGACTGTTTGGAATATTTATTTCACGCACAGAATAGGTCAACTTGTGTACTATGGGGGATTGTAGATTGACATAGGCTAGTGCTTTTGCTGTTCGTTTGGCCTACTCATCTTGTTGGCTGACGTAAAGTAAATGTGGACAGTTCTTCCAATATCTTCAATATGCGCCTCGAAATTGGATAAGGACGCGCGCAGTTGCATCCCCGGTGTATTGGTCTTCACTTGTAGCCTGTTAGAAAGACCCGATCATGTGATGGAGAGCAATATGAGTGAGAGGTGCCCTGGGCGCTCCGAAGCACAACGGCCACTTATCAGCCGCGGAGCCCAAGGGCACAACGGCCACTTTCCCACAAAAGGCATGGATTTTTTTAGGGGGCATTACAACCACATAAAGGGGATGCCGCTGGGAAATGTGATTATTATCAAGTGCTTTTAAATTTGTGAATGAGAGTGATGAAGTGTGACAGCCTGTGAAATAAACAAAGCAGAGCTCATGCCTTTCATGCGACTTTCTTCAAATCATAATTAGTCGGATCATGCAGCCTTATAATGTATTAAAAATCAGAACATATACTTTGTTTGAATCACAACTAAAGTTACATTGTTATAGACCTATGTCTATCCTGCCCTACCTTTCTAAAATCTTCAAAAGCCCAGTTAACCTCTATGGGCTAGGTGGGACGCAAGCGTCCCACCCGTGGTGCACTCCATCAACAGCAGGTGCATTTCAAGAGCGGCAAATTTGAATCCAAATAAATGTCAAAATTCAAATTTTTCAAACATACAACTATTTTACACCCTTTGAAAGATAAACATCTCCTTAATCTAACCACGTTTTACGATTTCAACAAGGTTGTACGGCGAAAGCATAAATTTAGAGTATGTTAGGACAGTACATTTACAAGAGTTGTGTGTAATGTTTTGTCAATTCAAAGACAGGGTCACCAAAACCATAAAACCAGCTAAAATGATGCACTAACCTTTTACAATCTCCATCAGATGACACTCCTAGGACATTATGTTAGACAATGCATGCATTTTTAGTTCTATCAAGTTCATATTTATATCCAAAAACAGCGTTTTACTATGGCATTGATGTTGAGGAAATCGTTTCCCTCCAATAACCGGCAGTCAAGTCAGCACCACAAATTAAATAATTAAAATTAGAAAACATTGGTAAAATATTATATTGTCATTTAAAGAATTATAGATTTACATCTCTTGAACGCAATCAACTTGCCAGATTTAAAAATAACCTTACTGGGAAATCACACTTTGCAATAATCTGAGCACTGCGCCCAGAAAAATACGCGTTGCGATACAGACTAGCCGTCATGTTGGGGAGATCTAAAATCGAAAATACTATGTAAATAATCCATTACCTTTGATTCTCTTCATCAGATGTCACTTCCAGGTATCACAGGTCCATAACGAATGTAGTTTTGTTCAAAAAAGCTCATCATTTATGTCCAAAAATCTCCGTCTTGTTAGCACATGATCTAAGCCCGCCGGACTTCACTTCATGAACGAGGGGAAAAAATATATTTACGTTCGTTCAAACATGTCAAACGTTGTATAGCATAAATCATTAGGGCCTTTTTTAACCAGAACATGAATAATATTCAAGGTGGACGAATGCATTCTCTTTTATAACGTAATGGAACGAGGGTACCCAACATGAACTCGCGCGCCAGGTGTCTAATGGGCCATCATCGTTCCATGGCTCTTGTTCGGTCAGATCTCCCTCCAGAAGACTCAAAACACTTTGTAAAGGCTGGTGACATCTAGTGGAAGCAATAGGAAGTGCCAAAATATTCCTCAGCCCCTGTGTTTTTCAATGGCATAGGTTTAAAGGTAATACAACACATCAGGTATCCACTTCCTGTCAGAAAATGTCTCAGGGTTTTGCCTGCCAAATGAGTTCTGTTATACTCAGACACCATTCAAACAGTTTTAGAAACTTTAGGGTGTTTTCTATCCATATATAATAAGTATATGCATATTCTAGTTACTGGGTAGGATTAGTAACCAGATTAAATCGGGTACATTTTTTTATCCAGCCGTGCAAATACTGCCCCCTAGCCCTAACAGGTTAACAGATCACCGACCATTTCGAATCCCACCGTACCTTCTCCACTATGCAAGCTGATTTCCGAGCTGGTCATGGGTGCACCTCAACCACGATCAAGGTCCTAAATTATATCATAACCGCCATCAATAAAATACAGTACTGTGCAGCCGTCTTCATCAACCTGGCCAAGGCTTTCGACTCCGTCAATCACCGCATTCTTATCGGCAGACTCAATTGCCTTGGTTTCTCAAATGACTGCCTCGCTTGGTTCACCAACTACTTTGCAGATAGAGTTCAGTGTGTCAAATCGGAGGGCCTGTTGTCCGGACCTCTGGCAGTCTCTACGGGGGTGCCACAGGGTTCAATTCTCGGGCCGGCTCTTTTCTCTGTATATATCAATGATGTCGCTCTTGCTGCTGGTGATTCTCTGATCCACCTCTACGCAGACGACACCATTCTATATACATCTGGCCCTTCTTTGGACACTGTGTTAACAAACCTCCAAACGAGCTTTAATGCCATACAAAACTCCTTCCATGGCCTCCAACTGCTTTTAAATGCTAGTAAAACAAAATGTATGCTTTTCAACTGATTGCTGCCCGCACCCACCCGCCCGACTAGCATCACTACTCTGGACGGTTCTGACTTAGAATATGTGGACAACTACAAATATCTAGGTGTCTGGTTAGACTGTAACCCCTCCTTCGACTCACATTAAGCATCTCCAGTCCAAAATTAAATCTAGAATCGGCTTCCTATTTCGCAACAAAGCCTCCTTCACTCATGCTGCCAAACATACCCTCGTAAAACTGACTATCCCACCGATCCTTGACTTTGGTGATGTCATTTACAAAATAGCCTCCAACACTCTACTCAGCAAACTGGATGTAGTCTATCACATCTGTTTTGTCACCAAAGCCTCATATAATACCCACCACTGCGACCTGTATGCTCTTGTTGGCTGGCCCTCGCTACATATTTGTCGCCAAACCCACTGGCTCCAGGTCATCTCTAAGTCTTTGCTAGGTAAAGCCCCGCCTTATCTCAGGTCACTGGTCACCATACCAACACCCACCCGTAGCACGCGCTCCAGCAGGTATATCTCACTGGTCATCCCCAAAGCCAATGACTGGAACGAAATGCAAAAATCACTGAAGCTGGAGACTTATCTCCCTCTATAACTTTAGCATCAGCTGTCAGAGCAGCTTTCCGATCACTGTACCTGTACACAGCCAATCTGTAAATAGCGCTACCCAACGACCTCATCCCCATATTGTTATTTATCTTCTTGCTCTTTTGCACCCCAGTATCTCTACTTGCACATCATCTGCACATCTATCACTCCAGTGTTAATGCTAAATTGTAATTATTTCGCCTATATGGCATATTTATTGCCTTACCTTCCTAATCTTCTACATTTGCACACACTGTACATAGATTTTTCTATTGTGCTATTGACTGTACGTTTGTTTAACTCTGTTGTTTTTGTCGCACTGCTTTGCTTTATCTTGGCCAGGTCGCAGTTGTAAATGAGAACTTGTTCTCAACTGGCTTACCTGGTTAAATAAAAGTGAAATAAAAAAACATAAATAACTCTAAATTAAGCGTATAGTATATAGAGTACCTGTTTCTTTGTTAATGTAGATTTTCCAAAGTCCTGCATTAGTGGCTTGTAGGCTGTGTGGAAGCCAGAAGATGCTGAATGTGTTTGTTGATTAATGGTCAATTACCTTGAGACCGGAAGTTATTTGCTTGACAATCACCGGCTGCAGACGCAGTTATCTGAGCTATCCAATTGGCCACCTGTAAGCCTATATGTGTACTTGATTTACTCTCTGGGCCCACAGGGTGTGGCACATGTTTTGAGGCTATACAGTGTGGGTCCATACTTGCAAACTTGTGTTTAGACCGGAGGTTTAGACCTTTGGTCTAAAGTGGCTAGCTGCTAGCTTTTCTCATAGGAGAACCTGGCACAAATAGCCGCCTGGCTACCACGAGTCATTTGTATGTCCGGTAACAAAATAACAAATCAATCTATCAGAGATCTTAAACAGTAGAGCCACCATCCAATCACATTTGTTTAACCCCTGTGCGGCATACGGGACGGACATCCAGCGAAAAATCATATCGCCATTAGCATAACAAAATTTAATAAAAAAAAACAAAAAAAAAAAACAAAACAATTATATCGTTTTATAGATACACCTCTCCTGAATCGAACCACGTTGTCCGATTTCAAAAAGGCTTTACAGCAAAAGCAAAACATTAGATTATGTTAGAGGAGTATATCGTAAAAGTAGCCACATAGCCATTTTCCGACCAACCACATGCATCACAAATAACCAAAAAACAGCTAATTGCAGCACTAACCTTTGACAATCTTCATCAGATGACAGACCTAGGACATCATGTTACACAATACATGCATTCTTTTGTTCGATAAAGTTCATATTTATATATAAAAACAGCATTTTACATCGGTGCGTAACGTTGACTAACTATTTTCCCTCAAATGCATCCGATGAAACAGAGCTACAATTTACTAAATTACTATTCGAAAACATTTTTTAAATGTAATATTGTCATTCTAAGATTTATAGATGAATATCTCTTGAAAGCACCTGTAATGCCAGATTTAAAATTAACTTTACTGGGTAATCATACTTTGCGATGAAAGGGGATGCGATACTCTGAAAAATAGGCTAACGTTACAGGTCAGCGCCATCTTGGAACAATCGCATATCACATCTAGTCTTGTATACTATTGTCAATAATCCCTTACCTTTGGTTGTCTTTATCAGAAAGCACTTCCAGGAATCCCAGGTCCACAACAAATGTATTTTCGTTCGAAAAAGTTCATCCATTATGTTCCATTAGCTTGTTCTTGTTAGCGCGTCTGAAGGCTGATCCAAATCCTCCGTCGGCCACGGGACAGCCATTTCGACAAAAAGCATTTTTTTCCCATTTAGGTTCGTTCAAACATGTCAAACGTTGTATAACATAAATCTTAAGAGCGTTTTTCAACAAGAGAGCCAATAAGATTCGAGGGGGACGATTGCATTGTGTTTCAAAACGTTTCGAAAGGGGAGGGTAACCAGGGGCGCCGGCGTCATAATGGTGATGGCCCTCTCCGTGTGACCACGTTCCACAGCGTCTCATTCATTCAGTTTTCACAGTAGGAGTCTCAAATCACTTTGTAAAGACTGGGGACATCTAGTGGAAGCAATAGGAAGTGCTCAATGAACCATAGCTCACGGTGTGATTAATAGGCAACGTGATGAAGTTGAGTTCGCAATTCAGAATTCCACTTCCTGTTTCGATCTGTCTCGGGGTTTTGACTGCCATATGAGTTCTGTTATACTCACAGACACCATTCAAACAGTTTTAGAAACTTTAGGGTGTTTTCTATCCACAAGTATTAATTATATGCATATCCTAGCTTCTGAGTTTGAGTAGGAGGCCGTTTAAAATGGGCACGATTTTTTTTTTCAAAAATCGCTTTAGCGCCCCCTATCCTAGGGGAACGCCAAGAGGTTAACAGGTCAACTTGGCCAACTTCAAGGTTGACATTGTTACCCTTGGTCTGTAACAAGAGGGTAAGTGTGCCAATATACATGTAACTGCCAAAATAAAGGAAACCTAATTTATTTATAAAGCCCTTCTTACATCAGCTGATGTCACAAAGTGCTGTACAGAAACCCAGCCTAAAACCCCAAACAGCAAGCAATGCAGGTGTAGAAGCACGGTGGCTAGGAAAAACTCCCTAGAAAGCCTGGAACCTAGGAAGAAATCTAGAGAGGAACCAGGCTATGAGGGGTGGCCAGTCCTCTTCTGGCTGTGCCGGGTGGAGATTAACAGAACGTGGCCAAGATGTTCAAATGTTCATAGATGACCAGCAGGGTCAAATAATAATAATCACAGAGGTTGTCGAGGGTGCAACAGGTCAGCACCTCAGGAGTAAATGTCAGTTGGCTTTTCATAGCCGATCATTCAGAGTATCTCTACCGCTGCTGCTGTCTCTAGAGAGTTGAAAACAGCAGGTCTGGGACAGGTAGCACGTCCGGTGAACGTGTCAAGGTTCCATAGTCGCAAGCAGAACAGTAGCATGACCAGGTGGACTGGGGACAGCAAGGAGTCATCAGGCCAGGTAGTCCTGAGGCAGGGAGGGAGGGGGAGAGACTTTGTCTTTCTTTTAATCAAACTTCCTAATTTCATTTAAATACTCACCACCCCCCCTTAAAAATAAAACAACAAAATATATCCTGTACTGCATACATGTACCATACTCACCTTTCCATCTACCACATGATACAAAACAACATCACAATACCCCAAAAAACACACCACTTCTACAACCTTATATCTAAACATCTTCTCCAGCTATACAGACAGCCCCCCTAACACACCATATCTCCTGAAACATCTCCACACACTTTTTATAATTCTATAGAATTCAAACTCAACCCTAAAGCGCGCAGAGACAATCCCATTAAACAATAGTAAAGAGTATGTTATCCCCCACCTTTGACCCTGTTCCTCCTTGTTAGCCAACTTCGCCTGAGCAAACAGAACATTTGGCCTTCTCCTTATTCGAATACCTGTATCCCAATATAAACATCCCAACAGTAAAAACCACCCTAACCTTTCACACAGACATTCCAACAGAGACATGAATGGCATTAACCTGGTGCACACAGAAAACACATGAATCACAGTTTTTTTCATTACACAGAAAGGACACCCCTGCCCAGTTCAAACCGTGCCAACCAGCTGTTAGTGGCCAGGGCTCCATGAAGAACCCTCCACTGGAGGTCCCATGACCTCTTTGGTACTGGGGGTTTGTAGAGCCCCCTCCATCTAAAACCCACCATACTCTCCGCCCCACATACCCCCTACCACTGATGTGCCTTCACTCCTGTTAGGCTCCTAATGTTCCTAACCTTAACGCAGAGGTTGTAGAGGGCTTTACCTCCCACCCCTTCAAACTCCCCCAGGCTCGGAGTGTTAAAATTGAACAAGTCCTCCAGACCCCCTTGCCAGTCTCCAGTCTCTGCCGTCACCTGCAGTGGCTGAAACATTGGTGGCTGCTCAAACCCCCCCCCCCTTACCGGCCCAGACAGTGCCTTCTGGACCTCCTCCAGGAATCACTCCAGCAGCATAAGAGACATTATTCCTGTTTGTTGGGCCAAGACTTCTGTGGTTTTCCACCCCTCTCCCAGCAGTCGCAGGTCACCCAGCCTTTGTAAACCCGCTGCCATCAGTTGCCGCTGCAGGGTGGACGACTGAACCGATCTCAAAGGGATGGCTGGGTTGTGGAAGATGGGCTTCCTCCCACAGCCCAGGCTCCACACCCCTTCTTGTTTGGGTCTTAGCAGCTGCCAGGCCCTCAGCAAAGCAGAGTAAAAATCTGAGAGACCTGCTGTACTCAGCCTCTCCAGCTTCATGAGGAACAGCTGCCGGTCCAACCCTAATCCGCCAGCTCTCCTCAGCAGCACGCATGCTGGTTCCCTCCAGCCAACATCAGTATGGTACAGCAGTCTCTGTACCGCCTTTAGCCAGAAAGCAGCCATCCTGCTCTCCAGTTCCACCAGGCCCTGTCCTCCTTCGTGGACAGTCATATACAACACTGCAGCCCTCAGCCAGTGATGGCCCGACCAGAAAAAGTCCACCAGCTTGCGTTGCAGGTCTGCGAGCAGACCGGCGGGGGGGTTGAGGACAGCCAGTTTATGCCACAGGGAAGATGCCACCAGGTTGTTGATTATCAGCACCCTGCCTCTATATGATACTTGGGACAGGAGCCACCTCCACCTGGCCAGTCTTGACAGCCCCTCCCAGTTCTTCCTGACCCACCTCTCTGAGCCCAGGTACACCCCCAACACTTTAAGCCCATCACAACCCCACTGCAAACCCCCTGGAAGCAGAGGGGACCTATCCCCCCCATGCCCCACATAAGAGCTTTTCTCTTGCCCCAGTTTACCTTAGCTGATGAAGCTCCCTCGTACACTTTCAGACTGGTCTCTAGTGCCTGCATATCCTGACCATCACAGAAACATCATCTGCATATGCTGACACTGCTATGCCTGTCACCACATCCATGCCTGTCCAGCACACTCCCTGCAGTCTCCTGCATAGCAGTCCCAAAAAATGCTCAATGGCTAGTGTATATAACTGCCCAGATAGAGGGCATCCTTGTCTAATGCCCCGTCTCACCCAGACTGGCCTACTGAGCCCCCTCCCACCTTGACCATACATGATTCCCCAGCATAAAACAGCTTCACACAGGTCAAAAAACTCTTCCCAAACACAGACATCACATTGAACAGAAACTCATGGTCCACTGTATCAAAAGATTTCTCTTGATCTAAAGAGACCAGTCCAAAGTTCACATTAGAACCTCTTGACAAGTCCAACATGTCCCTGATTAAGAACAAGTTGTCCATGATTGAGCGTCCCGGTACACTGTTTGGTCCTTATGTACTATCGAGTCCAAATGGGACTTCAGTCTGTTAGAGAGGACCTTGGCAAATATCTTGTAGTCCGCACAGAGTAATGCCACAGTCCTCCAGTTCTTAAGATCTCACAAGTCCCCTTTTTGGGGGCAGCTCTTCGGCAACTCTCCTACCGCGACGCATTCACGCAAAAGAAATCCTGTCCAATTATTCCCCAGAATTTTTTATAAAACTCCACTGGGAGTCCATCGACCCCCGGTGCACGACCGGGGGACATCTGGGTTACGGCCTCTGCCAGTTCATGGGACAACAGAGGAATGTCCATTTCATCCCTCTGTGCCAGAGAGAGCTAAGGGAGTCCTGCAAACAAGACACACAGGATCACACATTTCTGCCCTATACAACTCAGTATAAAACTCCACAGTCCGCTCCCGCATCTCCCCCACCATTTACATTTACATTTAAGTCATTTAGCAGACGCTCTTATGCACAGAGCGACTTACAAATTGGTGGATTCACCTTATGATATCCAGTGGAACAACCACTTTACAATAGTGCATCTAAATCTTTTAAGGGGGGGGGTTAGAAGGATTACTTTATCCTATCCTAGGTATTCCTTAACCTCTCTAGGCTAGGCGGGACGAATTCGTCCCACCTACGTAACAGCCACTGCCAGCCTGTGGCGCGATTTTCAAAACCTTAAAAATCCTATTACTTCAATTTCTCAAACATATGACTATTTTACAGCCATTTAAAGACAAGACTCTCGTTAATCTAACCACACTGTCCGATTTCAAAAAGGCTTTACAACGAAAGCAAAACATTAGATTATGTCAGCAGAGTACCAAGCCAGAAATAATCAGACACCCATTTTTCAAGCCAGCATATAATGTCACCAAAACCCAGAAGACAGCTAAATGCAGCACTCACCTTTGATGATCTTCATCAGATGACAACCCTAGGACATTATGTTATACAATACATGCATGTTTTGTTCAATCAAGTTCATATTTATATCAAAAACCAGCTTTTTATATTAGCATGTGACGTTCAGAACTAGCATACCCCCCGCAAACTTCCGGGGAATTCGCTAACATTTTACTAAATTACTCACGATAAACGTTCACAAAAAGCATAACAATTATTTTAAGAATTATAGATACAGACCTCCTCTATGCACTCGATATGTCCGATTTTTAAAATAGCTTTTTGGTGAAAGCAAATTTTGCAATATTCTAAGTACATAGCCCAGGCATCACGGGCTCGCTATTTAGACACCCGGCAAGTTTAGCACTCACCATAATCATATTTACTATTATAAAAGTTTGATTACCTTTTGTTGTCTTCGTCAGAATGCACACCCAGCACTGCTACTTCAATAACAAATGTTGGTTTGGTCCAAAATAATCCATCGTTATATCTGAATAGCGGCGTTTTGTTCGTGCGTTCCAGACACTATCCGAAATAGTAAAGAAGTGTCGCGCGCATGGCGCAATTCGTGACAATAAAATTCTAAATATTCCATTACCGTACTTCGAAGCATGTCAACTGCTGTTTAAAATCAATTTTTACGACATTTTTCTCGTAGAAAAGCGATAATATTCCGACAGGGAATCTCCTTTTCGGCAAACAGAGGAAAAAATCCCAAAGGCGGGGGCGGTCGGGGTCACGCGCATAAGCCAGTGTCCCTTGATCGGCCACTTGAGAAAGGCGATAATGTGTTTCAGCCTGGGGCTGGAATGACGACATTCTGTTTTTTCCCGGGCTCTGAGCGCCTATGGACGACGTGGGAAGTGTCACGTTAGAGCAGAGATCCTTAGTAAATGATAGAGATGGAAAAGAAGTTCAAGAAATGGTCAGACAGGCCACTTCCTGTAAAGGAATCTCTCAGGTTTTGACCTGCCATTTGAGTTCTGTTATACTCACAGACACCATTCAAACAGTTTTAGAAAATTTAGGGTGTTTTCTATCCATATGTAATAAGTATATGCATATTCTAGTTACTGGGTAGGAGTGGTAACCAGATTAAATCGGGTATGTTTTTTATCCAGCCGTGTCAATACTGCCCCCTATCCTAAACAGGTTAAAGAGGTGGGGTTTCAGGTGTCTCCGGAAGGTGGTGATTGACTCCGCTGTCCTGGCGTCGTGAGGGAACTTGTTCCACCATTGGGGTGCCAGAGCAGCGAACAGTTTTGACTGGGCTGAGCGGGAACTGTGCTTCCTCAGAGGTAGGGAGGTGAGCAGGCCAGAGGTGGATGAACGCAGTGCCCTTGTTTGGGTGTAGGGCCTGATCAGAGCCTGAAGGTACGGAGGTGCTGTTCCCCTCACAGCTCCGTAGGCAAGCACCATGGTCTTGTAGCGGATGCGAGCTTCAACAGGAAGCCAGTGGAGAGAGCGGAGGAGCGGGGTGACGTGAGAGAACTTGTGAAGGTTGAACACCAGACGGGCTGCGGCGTTCTGGATGAGTTGTAGGGGTTTAATGGCACAGGCAGGGAGCCCAGCCAACAGCGAGTTGCAGTAATCTAGACGGGAGATGACAAGTGCCTGGATTAGGACCTGCGCCGCTTCATGTGTGAGGCAGGGTCGTACTCTGCGAATGTTGTAGAGCATGAACCTACAGGATCGGGTCACCGCCTTGATGTTAGTGGAGAACGACAGGGTGTTGTCCAGGGTCACGCCAAGGTTCTTAGCACTCTGGGAGGAGGACACAATGGAGTTGTCAACCGTGATGGCGAGATCATGGAACGGGCAGTCCTTCCCCGGGAGGAATAGCAGCTCCGTCTTGCCGAGGTTCAGCTTGAGGTGGTGATCCATCATCCACACTGATATGTCTGCCAGACATGCAGAGATGCGATTCGCCACCTGGTTATCAGAAAGGGGAAAGGAGAAGATTAATTGTGTGTCGTCTGCATAGCAATGATAGGAGAGACCATGTGAGGATATGACAGAGCCAAGTGACTTGGTGTATAGCGAGAATAGGAGAGGGCCTAGAACAGAGCCCTGGGGGACACCAGTGGTGAGAGCACGTGGTGCGGAGACAGATTCTCGCCACGCCACCTGGTAGGAGCGACCTGTCAGGTAGGACGCAATCCAAGCGTGGGCCGCGCCAGAGATGCCCAACTCGGAGAGGGTGGAGAGGAGGATCTGATGGTTCACCGTATCAAAGGCAGCAGATAGGTCTAGGAGGATGAGAGCAGAGGAGAGAGAGTTAGCTTTAGCAGTGCGGAGAGCCTCCGTGACACAGAGAAGAGCAGTCTCAGTTGAATGACCAGCCTTGAAACCTGACTGATTTGGATCGAGAAGGTCATTCTGAGAGAGATAGCAGGAGAGCTGGCCAAGGACGGCACGTTCAAGAGTTTTGGAGAGAAAAGAAAGAAGGGATACTGGTCTGTAGTTGTTGACTTCGGAGGGATCGAGTGTAGGTTTTTCAGAAGGGGTGCAACTCTCGCTCTCTTGAAGACGAAAGGGACGTAGCCAGCGGTCAAGGATGAGTTGATGAGCGAGGTGAGGTAAGGGAGAAGGTCTCCGGAAATGGTCTGGAGAAGAGAGGAGGGGATAGGGTCAAGCGGGCAGGTTGTTGGGCAGCCGGCCGTCACAAGACGCGAGATTTCATCTGGAGAGAGAGGGGAGAAAGAGGTCAAAGCACAGGGTAGGGCAGTGTGAGCAGGACCAGCGCTGTCGTTTGACTTAGCAAACGAGGATCGGATGTCGTCCGCAGAGAGGGAGGGGGGGAGGGGGAGGAGGATTCAGGAGGGAGGAGAAGGTGGCAAAGAGCTTCCCAGGGTTAGAGGCAGATGCTTGGAATTTAGAGTGGTAGAAAGTGGCTTTAGCAGCAGAGACAGAAGAGGAAAATGTAGAGAGGAGGGAGTGAAAGGACGCCAGGTCCGCAGGGAGGCCAGTTTTCCTCCATTTCCGCTCGGCTGCCCGGAGCCCTGTTCTGTGAGCTCGCAATGAGTCGTCGAGCCACGGAGCAGGAGGGGAGGACCGAGCCGGCCTGGAGGATAGGGGACATAGAGAATCAAAGGATGCAGAAAGGGAGGAGAGGAGGGTTGAGGAGGCAGAATCAGGGGATAGGTTGGAGAAAGTTTGAGCAGAGGGAAGAGATGATAGGATGGAAGAGGAGAGAGTAGCGGGAGAGAGCGAGCGAAGGTTGGGACGGCGCAATACCATCCGAGTAGGGGCAGAGTGAGAAGTGTTGTATGAGCGCGAGAGGGAAAAGAATACAAGGTAGTGGTCGGAGACTTGGAGGGGAGTTGCAATGAGATTAGTGGACGAACAGCATCTAGAGGTCAGGAGGACAGCCGTAGACAATGCATATTCTTGGCTTCACCGCTCTGTCTTTCCAAACCAAAGAAGGAGCTGGGAGCATCCATCTCCTTGCGCATGGAGAACCTAGCTCTTACAAGTGCTCCCATTGCTTTAACCTGGAAAAAACTACCCAGGTCCCTACGTAATTCAGCTAAATTAGCCTGGAGGCCTACATTGCCTTGCCCCACCATCTCTACCTCATCTCACTAATACAATGCTCTAGTTCCCCCAATACTCTCCTATACTCTGAGGATGAGAGAGCTGTATACTGTTGACAGAAAAGCCGAATTTGGACTTTCCCCACATCCCACCATTGACTCAGACTCATAAAAAATCCATTGTACAGTTCCAGTCCCCTCCGACCACCAGCGTCTCCTCAGGCGCTACCTGTGAGAGTTCCTGTCTAAGACACCCAAACAGAACCCCCCTCTCTCTCCCTGTGTTAGGCGCATACACATTTATAAAGACAAAAACCATGTTCATTTCTGCTTTTATAACAAGCAGCCTACCACTACACACCTCCTTTTGAGGAGCAAATTTTTACAGACAGACCCGGTACAAAAAGGACTGCCACCCCTGCCCTAAAATTTGTCCCATGGCTCAACACACTTGCCCCTTTCCATCAGAGCCCCCAATTGACGTCATTCAACACATCACTATGCGTCTCCTGCAGAAACAACACCTGTACTTCTTTTTGTTATTCACCCAACACACTCCTCTTTCCTGCATCTCTGGTGCCATTTATATTGAGCGAGCCTACCCGAAGAGTCTCCATAAGAAGTGGGAGAAAAGCCAGCAAAGAAAGAGACCAATAGCAAAGCTCAAAAAGCCCCAGTGCCAGAAAGAAACTATACATCTAAACAGTGTCTGAAGGTAGACCCTTACGCACTGTTGTGACCCACTTCCTAAACCGTTTCCTGGGTGAGAGGACACCATGCCCCTCATTTTTCATAGCATGTTGTGCTGATCTTACAAACTTTGTTGGATCAGAAAAAAAGCCTCAAGATTAACTTTGTTCCCCTTGGTCTCATTCAGGAACCTTGTCAGTTCCCTCAACGTGTACTTTGACACTTCTGCTTGACTGGCTGTCAGCTCCGGACCCATTGAAGAGGAGTCTGAAAAAATAACTCCTCAGTGTCCTCTTCCTCAAACTCTCACTTTCCTCTCCATCTCCCATCCTGACCACCTGCCCTTCCTCTCTGGTCAGGGCCTCCCCCCCAGCACCAGGCAAAGGTTCCATGGTGCCTTTGACCACACCCTTTTTCCTTTTCCGCTTGACACCCTCCTCCTCCCCCCTAGTCTCTTACACTTCCCCACTATACTCTCTACATCCACTAGCATAACCTGACTAGACCCAGCCTCATCTACACAACCCTCCATAGCATGACTAGGCCCAGCCTCATCTACACCACCATGCATAGCATGACTAGACCCAGCCTCAGCTACACCACCATCCATAGCGTGACTAGACTCAGCCTTAGCTACCCCACCATCTCTAGCCTGACTAGGCCCAGCCTCATCTACACCACCATCCCTGGCATGACTAGGCCCAGCCTCTGTTGTCTGCATCTCATTGCCCCCTGCACGTTGACCTCGATTTTCCCCCACTGGCGCTTGTGCCCTCACCTTGTCTACGGCCTTTATGTGGGCATGCAAAGCTTTTATGCCCCAAATCCCCACACTCAAAACACCATAGACTATCTGTGCTGGCAAACCCTGCAGAGCCCCTCACCATGCCTCACTTTAAAATGCACATTTAGCTGTTGCTCATTGTTATTCAAAAACATAAACACTTGCCTCCGGAATGAAACAACGTGCTTAACGGCATCTGCCTGAAAACCTGCCGACAGTACATGAAAACCACTAGCAAACTTACCAAAATGACTCCGCTCTTTCCTGATTTCATCATCCACAATAAAGGGAGGCATATTTGCAATGACCACCCTTGTCGAAGGGGTAGCCTACCAATTAGCCTACCAACCAAATTTGCTCTTTTCATGAACACAACCACAACTTTGTTCATTCTAGAAGCGGCATGAATAAATTCCACTTCTACCTGTTCACCGACTGCAAGCAGAACCTCCTCCACTTCAACTCCATTCTCAGGAACACACCTGAATCCATGTCGTATCGACAGCATCTCCTCCGCGCTAGGCTGAGACGCCATCACGCAAACCACACCTTCCAAACCCCAGGAAACTCTGTCCTCTTCCACCGTAACTTTGAAAAAACCTGTGATACCGCTAAAACAAATAGTGCATTAACTCTCCACCATAGAAAATACAATTTAAAGAAAAGACAAAGGACAGGACAGGGGGTGAGAGAGCCCACTTTGCCAAAGCACAGCCCTCACACCACTAGAGGGATATCTTCAACCACCAACTTACCATCCTGAGACAAGGCCGAGTATAGCCCATGAACATCTCCCCCACGGCACAAACCCAAGGAAGCCAAACCGGACAGGAAGATCACATCAGTGACTCAACCCAGTCAAGAGATGCACCCCTCCTAGGGACGGCATGGAAGAGCACCAGTAAGCCAGTGACTCAGCCCCTGTAATGGGGTTTGAGGCAGAGAATCCCAGTGGAGAGAGGGGAACTGGCCAGGCAGGGACAGCAAGGGCTGTTTGTTGCTCCAGTGCCTTTCCGTTCACCTTCACACTCCTGGGCCAGACAATGCTCAATCATAGGACCTACTGAAGAGATGAGTCTTCAATAAAGACTTAAAGGTTGAGACCGAGTCTACGTCTCTCACATGGATAGGCAGACCATTCCATAAAAATGGAGCACAATAGGAGAAAGCCCTGCCTCCAACTGTTTGCTTAGAAATTCTAGGGACAGTAAGGATGCCTGCGTCTTGTGACCGTAGCATACGTGTAGGTATGTACGGCAGGACCAAATCAGAAAAGATGGGTAGAAGCAAGCCATGTAATGCTTTGTAGGTTAGCAGTAAAACCTTGAAATCAGCCCCTTCCTTAACACGAAGCCAGTGTAGAGAGGCTAGCACTGGAGTAATAGGATAATTTTTGGGGGTTCTAGTCAAGATTCTAGCAGCCGTGTTTAGCACGAACTGAAGTTTATTTAGTGCTTTATCCGGGTAGCCGGAAAGTAGAGCATTGCCGTAGTCTAACCTAGAAGTAACAAAACTATGGCATTTTACTGCATCATTTTTGGAAAAAGTTTCTGATTTTTGCAATGTTACGTAGATGGAAAAAATCTGTCCTTGAAACAGTCTTGATATGTTCGTCAAAAGAGAGCTCAGGGTCCAGAGTAACACCGAGGTCCTTCGGTTTTATTTGAGACGACTGTATCATCAAGATTAATTGTCAGATTCAACAGAAGATCTCTGTTTTTTGGGATCTAGAACTAGCATCTCTGTTTTGTCCTAGTTTAAAAGTAGAACATTTGCCGCCATCCACTTCATTATGTCTGAAACACAGGCTTCCAGGGAGGGCAACAGGGCGTCACCACGTTTTATCAAAATGTACAGCTGTGTGTCGTCCGCATAGCAGTGAAAGTTAACATTATGTTTCCGAATTCACCAAGAGGTCAAATATGTAGTGAAAACAATAGTGGTCCTAAAACGGAGCCTTGAGGAACACTGACATTTACAGTTGATTTGTCAGAGGACAAACCATCTACAGAGACAAACTAATATCTTTCCGACAGATAAGATCTAAACCAGGCCAGAACTTGTCCGTGTAGACCAATGTGGGTTTCCAATCTCTCCAAAAGAATGTGGTGATTGATGGTATCAAAAGCAGCACTAAGGTCTAGGAGCACGAGGACAGATGCAGAGCCTTGGTCTGACACCGTTAAAAGGTAATTTACCACCTTCACAAGTGCAGGCTCAGTGCTATGATGGGGTCTAAAACCGGAATCAAGCGTTTCGTATACATTGTTTGTCTTCTGGAAAGGCAGTGAGTTGCTGCGCAACAGCTTTTTCTAACATTTTTGAGAGGAGTGGGAGATTCGATATTATCGCTTTTTTACGAGAAAAATGGCATAAAAATGGATTTTAAACAGCGGTTGACATGCTTCGAAGTACGGTAATGGAATATTTAGAACTTTTTTGTCACGAATTGCGCCATGCTCGTGACCCTTATTTACACTTCGGATAGTGTCTTGAACGCGCGAACAAAACGCCGCTATTTGGATATAACGATGGATTATTTTGGACCAAACCAACATTTGTTATTGAAGTAGCAGTCCTGGGAGTGCATTCTGACGAAGACAACAAAGGTAATCAAACTTTTGTAATAGTAAATCTGACTTTGGTCAGGGCTAAACTTGGTGGGTGTCTAAATAGCTAGCCGTGATGGCTAGGCTATCTACTCAGAATATTGCAAAATGTGCTTTCACCGAAAAGCTATTTTAAAATCAGACACCTCGATTGCACAAAGGAGTTCTGTATCTATAATTCTTTAAATCATTTATGTTTTTTGTGAACGTTTATCGTGAGTAATTTAGTAAATTCACCGGAGGTTTGCGGGGGGTATGTTAGTTCTGAACGTCACATGCTAATGTAAAAAGCTGGTTTTTGATATAAATATTAACTTGATTCAACAAAACATGCATGTATTGTATAACATAATGTCCTAGGTGTGTCATCTGATGAAGATCATCAAAGGTTAGTGCTGCATTTAGCTGTCTTCTGGGTTTTGGTGACATTATATGCTAGCTTGAAAAATGGGTGTCTGATTATTTCTGGCTGGGTACTCTGCTGACATAATCGAATGTTTTGCTTTCGTTGTAAAGCCTTTTTGAAATCGGACAGTGTGGTTAGATTAACGAGAGTCTTGTCTTTAAAATGGTGTAAAATAGTCATATGTTTGAGAAATTGAAGTAATAGCATTTCTAAGGTATTTGAAAATCGCGCCACGGGATTACACTGGCTGTTGCGTAGGTGGGACGATTTGTTCCCGCCTAGCCCAGAGAGGTTAGTGCTGCATTTAGCTGTGGTTTGGGTTTATGTGACGTATATGCTTGCTTGGAAAATGGCTGTGTGATTATTTGTCAATGTACTCTCCTAACATAATCTAATGTTTTGCTTTCGCTGTAAAGCCTTTTTGAAATCGGACAATGTGGTTAGATTAACGAGAGTCTTATCTATCTGTAAAATGGTGTAAAATAGTTGATTGTTTGAGAAAATTGAATTGTGGTATTTTAGTTGGTTTTGTATTTCGCGCCGTGCGATGCTGTTGGCTAGGGGTTCCGCAGGCGGAACGGGGTTCCGCTAGCGGAACGTCTGTCCTCAACAGGTTAAACAACTAATTGACCAACATCTGTTAAATTATTTGAATTCCATTTCATTCCTTTTTCTTCTGTGAGCTCAATGTGCATTTTGTCACTGTAGTTTCTCCATAGATAAATCAGGTTAAGCCTGAGCTGTGCAATGTAGTAGGAATTTGTAGTTTCCAACAGGCCAATATTCTACATAGTTTAGTGCAGAAAATGTGGTAATTAACAACAATGACCATTATTAATTACACTTTTGGGATGGTGTATCAATACACTCAGTCACTACAAAGATACAGGCGTTCTTCCTAACTCAGTTGCCGGTGAGGAAGGAAACGGCTCAGGGATTTCACCATGAGGCCAATGGTGACTTTAAAACAGAGAACTCTAGATGGATCAACAACATTGTAGTTACTCCACAATACTAACCTAATTGAGAGTGAAAAGAAGGAAGCCTGTACAAAACATGCATCCTGTTTGCAACATTAAAAACAATGTCCTGAAGACAAAGTGTTATGTTTTGGGCAAATACAACACATTACTGAATACCACTCTCCATATTCTCAAATATAGTGGTGGCTACATCCATATTATGGGTTTGCTTGTAATCGTTAAGGACTGGGGAGTTTTTCAGGATAAGAAATAAATGGAATGGAGCTAAGCACAAACAAAACCCTAGAGGAATACTTATCTAATCAAGATAAACTCAGCAAAAAAAGAAACGTCCTCTCACTGTCAACTGTTTATTTTCAGCAAACTTAACATGTGTAAATATTTATATGAACATAGCAAGATTCAACAACTGAGACATAAACTGAACAAGTTCCACAGACATGTGACTAACAGAAATGTAATAATTTGTCCCTGAACAAAGGGGTTGTCAAAATCAAAAGTAACAGTCAGTATCTGGTGTGGCCACCAGTTGCATTAAGTACTGCAGTGCATCTCCTCATGGACTGCACCAGATTTGCCAGTTCTTGCTGTGAGATGTTATCCCACTCTTCCATCAAGGCACCTGCAAGTTTCCGGACATTTCTGGGGGGCAATGGCCCTAGCCCTCCCCCCTCCGATCCAACAGCTCCCAGACGTGCTCAATGGGATTGAGATCTGGGCTCTTCGCTGGCCATGGCAGAACACTGACATTCCTGTCTTGCAGGAAGTCACACACAGAACGAGCAGAATGGCTGGTGGCATTGTCATGCTGGAGGGTCATGTCAGGATGAGCCTGCAGGAAGGGTACCACATGAGGGAGGAGGATGTGTTCCCTGTAACGCACAGTGTGGAGATTGCCTGCAATGACCACAAGTTCAGTCCGATGATGCTGTGACACAATGCCCTAGACCATGACGGTCCCTCCACCTCCAAATCAATCCCCCTCGAGTACAGGCCTTCGGGGTAACGCTCATTCCTTCGATGATAAATGCAAATCCGACCATCACCCCTGGTGAGACAAAACCGCGACTCGTCAGTGAAGAGCACTTTTTGCCAGTCCTATCTGGTGCAGCGACGGTGGGTTTGTACCTTTACGCGATGTTGTTGCCAGTGATGTCTGGTGAGGACCTGCCTTACAACAGGCCTACAAGCCCTCAGTCCAGCCTCTCTCAGCCTATTGCAGACAGTCTGAGCACTGATGGAGGGATTGTGCGTTCTTGGTGTAACTCGGGCAGTTGTTCTTGCCATCCTGTACCTGTCTCGCAGGTGTGATGTTCAGATGTACCGATCCTGTGCAGGTGTTACACATGGTCTGCCACTGCGAGGACGATCAGCTGTCCGTCCTGTCTCCCTGTAGCGCTGTCTTAGGCGTCTCACAGTACGGACATTGCAATTTATTGCCCTGGCCACATCTGCTGTCCTCATGCCTCCTTGCAGCATGCCTAAGGGACATTCAAAGCAGATGAGCAGGGACCCTGGGCATCTTTCTTTTGGTGGTTTTCAGAGTCAGTAGAAAGGCCTCTTTAGTGTCCTAAGTTTTCATAACTGTGACCTTAATTGCCTACCATCTTTAAGCTGTTAGTGTCTTAATGACGGTGTCCACTGGTGCATGTTCCTTAATTGTTTATGGTTCATTGAACAAGCATGGGAAACAGTGTTTAAACCCTTTACAATGAAGTTCTGTGAAGTTATTTGGATTTTTACGAATTATCTTTTGAAAGACAGGGTCCTGAAAGGGACGTTTCTATTTGTTTCATTTTTCATAAATGTTAGAATTTCTTTTCCACTTTGACAGAATATTTTATGTAGATCGTTGACCAAAAATGACAAATCAATTTTAATCCTACTTTGTAACAGAACAAAATGTGGAATTAGTCAAGGGGTATGAATACTTTCTGAAGGTACTAAGTGATTGATAGTTGGCATTCAGCATTCATAAAAGTATGCCTTATTCTTTTTTAAGAACTACTAAAATAGTGATTTTGTCAGACAGCATAGGCAGCTGCTCTATAGTGATGAGATGAAGACTTGGAAATAAATAATGCAGTGCTTTCAGAAAGTATTCACACCCCTTGACTTTTTTCACATTTTGTTGTAGGCCTACATTTAGGTATAATATAGCCTATGCAGTAGTGCACAGAGATAGACGCATGTATGCTCGCTCTCACGCACAACAGTGTCATTTTGTGGTGCTGGGAACCCAAATAATGCGTAGTACCTTTTTTAAAATATTTTAAATAATTCTCAAAAACCGAAATTGAGAAACATTATACTTTTTTTATAACCGAACTGACCTCAAAAAGCGCTAAAACCCAATGCCCTATTTAAGACACTTTGTTGGTGTTTCCTCTATTTTGGACGTTACCTGTATATTGCATGATGCATCCTTGAGTTGTCTAGCCTACTAGCGTTAAACAAAATTCAAAAGATGCATTTTCTCATATGACCAAATTCATGGTTTTTGCCTATCCGTTTCAGACACATCCATGTGCTTTCACAGGATTAAAGATGTAGGAGGAGTATACAACGAGAAGTTTATATTTGAAAATTCAAATGGCTGTAATTTACCTCTTACTGCTATAACTGACTGGTGGTATGATCCACTAAGGTGGTAAGCCTGGAGATGACGAGGTACAAGAACTGTGAGTTTGAATCCCACTTGGGGCAAAGCTTTTCTTTGTGGAAAAAATGCCCCACTGCTGGTCCTCGAGTCAAATAATGCATATGTGACGAAGAAGATGATTATTAAAAATGCATATAAAACGTTGTAGGCCTACATTTAGGTATAATGTAGCCTATGCAGTAGTGCACAGAGACGGACACATGCACGCTCGCACAACACACTGTCACTTTGTGGTGCTGGGAATAACAGTCTGGTAACACTTTAATGAAGCCAGTTCCTTATGTAAGAACAAAACCATATATTCACCGTAACGTCAACCAAATCAGCAGTTCAGACGTGTGTGCAGGAGTATTTTTTAATAAGGTGTTATGTTTCCCCTGAGGTCGGGATTTATTTGTTTGAGAATAAATATACAATGGCTTTTAGCAGGTGCCAAATGTGAAAGTGAATGGACTCTGCACACTTCAATTCATTCTCCCTTATGATTAGTGTGTTTGCTCACCTGTTGATGTATTTCGGCCAGGTGGACCAATCAGGGTTGTTCCTCCCCCCGCGGGACTATGATGGCAACACAGCCAATGAAAAAGTGAGTAAAGTTTGGGTGGCTAGAGGGATGGGTGGTGCCAGTAAGGGTGGTCTTTGCCTATCCATGGCTGTCAAAATTAGGTACTGTAACAAGTTAGATTGCAAACGTGATCAATCATATCGCGTGACACAATGCACACAAACGCTGTCAGGGTGGAATAGTCCATTATTATGAACCAGTCCGTGGGTGGTTAATGACACTTGTTTCTACTTGTATGAGGAAAAACTTGGATTATATCCCCTCCCATGCGTTGAAGGCATATCTGGATTACATGGTGGAGCTGGGCCTGCTGTTGGGAGGGGATAAGAACTCCACACAGAGCCAGATGCAGCAGATCCTGGACTTTGAGACAACGCTCGCCAACATCACCATGTCGCAGGACAAATGCTGCGACAAGGAGAAGATCTACCACAAGATCACCATCGCCGAGCTGCAGGTGTGTGTGCATCTGTCAGGTGGGGGTTACAGAGAGAGCGAGAGGGAGAGAACATGTGAGCTTCCATGTGTGTGGGAGAGCGAGAAGGAGGTACATAAAGTGAGGTGGATTTGAGTGGACACGTCATCAGATCAGGCTGGAAAACCTTTACTCTTTAATCAATTTTAGTCTGTTCTCACTTTTCCTATTGTCTCCATTTGTCAAAACATGCATGGGTTTTTCACACATCCCATCCCCCACCAAATCACCACCACCATCTGAAACCTGTGGCCTTTTTACACCTTTGTCTGTTTTATTCCTCCTCTGAGGACTATTCTCCTCTGCTTCTCCTGCGGTCCTCTTCTTTGTTTATGAACACTGTCCTGGTCGCCAAGGTGCCTCTTACCAAGAGCTGTTGCTAGACCTTTCTATCTCCATGGCTGTGGCAGAACTGCACATTGTCATGAAGTTGCCCTGCTGGGGAGGTTTATGACCCTCATAAATATCTTTCCCCTATTTTCTCTCACAACTCTACAAATTTGACTCTTGGAAAGCCCTTCGTTAACATTGAGAGAGTCTGGTAACATCAAAAGGTTGGGAACGGAACCATATTTCGGTAATCCAACCAGTTGAAAAAATGTGTTGGTACTTAAAGAATATGATGTCAGATCAGTTGTCGTCTGAGACATTATTACTGATGATAGGATGACAAACTGTATCTTGGAAAGTCTACACATTCTAGTTATCAGATTCACATGGAATTGTTGTGCAATTTAAATGATTAAATATGAAACTATTTGTGAAACGTTTAAATGTGATTTTAGCTTCTCTAAATGAGGGAATTGTTTTCATAAAGTAAACTCTGCTCACTCAGTGGCCCCGCCAAAGTGAACAGACATTGGTTGTGAACTATGAAACACGCCCTTCTCTCCACGACAGCAGCCCATTGACGAAAGTCAACCTGGTGTTCCCGATGACGTGAGGACTGCTGTCCATACGTTTAAAAGAGCTAATATCAACTACAGAACTAAGCCAACCTCAGCGTGTGCTCTGGTTGCGAATGGTTGAATGACTACAACCTAATTAACATTGTGTGGCTTTTAGCATACTCTATACCATCTCAGAATGTTCTGAAAATCGGTGGTTAGAAACGGATACGATTAGCACTCCTGCAACAATACTTTGTTGAAATATACACTGAACAAAAGTATAAACACAACATGCAACAATTTCAAAGATTTTACTGAGTTACAGTTCATATAAGGAAATCAGTCAATTGAAATTAATTCATTTGGTCCTAGTCTATGCATTTCACATACACCTTAAGAAAAAGGTAGGGGTGTGGATCAGAACACTAGTCAGTATCTGGTGTGACCACCATTTTCCTCATGCAGCGCGACACATCTCGAGCATTCCAAACATGCTCACTGAGGGACATGTCTGAGTATTCAGGCCATGGAAGAACTTGGACATTTTCGGCTTCCAGGAATTGTGTACAGATCCTTGCAACATGGAGCTGTGCATTATCATGCTGAAACATGAGGTGATGGTGGTGGATGAATGGCATGATAATGGGCCTCAGGATCTTGTCACTGTATCTCTGTGCATTCAAATTGCCATCTATAAAATGCAATTGTTTTTGTTGTCCAAAGCTTATGCCAGCCCATACCATAACCCCACCACCACCATGGGGCACTCTGTTCACTACGTTGACATCCGCAAACCGCTCGCCCACACAATGCCATCTGCCCGGTACAGTTGAAACCGGGATTCATCTGTGAAGAGCACACTTCATCCACTGTGCCAGTGGCCATAGAAGGTGCGCATTCACCCACTGAAGTCTGTTATGACGCCGAACTACAATCGGGTCAAGACGACGAGCACGCAGATGAGCTTCCCTGAGACTGTTTCTGACAGTTTTTGCAGAAATTCTTCAGCTGTGCAAACCCACAGTGTCATCAGCTGTCCGGTTGGCTGGTCTCTAACGATCCCGCAGGTAATTTAAGCCGGATGTAGAGGTCCTGGGCTGGTGTGGTTACACGTGGTCTGCGGTTGTGAGGCCATTTGGACATGCTAGAAAATTCTCTAAAATTACATTGGACTCGGCTTATGGTAGAGAAATGCACATTACATTCTCTGGCAACAGCTTTGGTGGACCTACGAATACATCCATACTCCTCTATAAATCCTTAAAATTTAACATAAAACAGAAATGCGTAGTTTTTTAAAAAACATTTAAAATACATCTATCTGAGTATCGATTTCATTACCTTCTTATTCTTACAGAGCATAGTATTCAATTGCGCAAACTGGTTATTTAAATCTACCTTTACAAATATTGAATGGGGTGTTTTTTTCCTTAAGTAGTTATGTAGATGTGATATTTAGCAATAATTATAATCAAATTCATCACATACTTTTCGTTAATGGAGAATCTTGGACTATCAAAAACAAAAAGAACATCACAAGCTTGCAATTAATATCAACCTTAAACATTGTCATATACAGTGCCGATTTTAGAATGTAATTCTTGGTTGGACATAAAAATGAATAAATGTGGGATGCATGCCAGCAAAGCCACTACACAACACTAAACAATACATTAAATGCACTATAACGGTGACAAATGGTTCCCACAAACTGTTAGGGCCTACATAAAGCTGTCCCGACAGCAGAGTCCCAACACCTTACCGCTGCTACACCTGGCAATCAGCGGAGCCTTGATTCAGACTCATTTACTACCTTTAAAAAAACATGGCTGATTTGCTTAAACAAATGTGTTTTTTACTGACAATTGAGATGTGCAAACTACAGCATAAGGGGACAGCAAGCGGATAAGAGGCAATCCGTAATTTCGATTAAGACATTAATGAGCGAGCTAGGACGCACGTAGTCAATATAACTATTTGTTCAGCACTTTTGAAATGTACAGCGACAGAATTCAGAACATGGGCCGTTCTTACAGGATTCTCCCTGTACACTAAGTCAGAACGGTAGGATGAATAGAGGGGTCATATAAACAGACAATGAAAGCTCTTACAATATTTGATGATTACGTTTCTCAAAAACGTGTTATAGGCTACATGTGCACCACCAAGTCAGAACAGTTGGTGAAATTAAGAGGTGACAAATTTTGTCATGAAACTGTCATCAAAGTCTGCCATTCTCTGGATTTATAGTGCTTTCAAGACAACTGGGAACTCGAGTTCCGGATTTACAATTTCGAGTTGGATGAAAGTTCAAACGTATTTTCCCAGTTGTACCTCATTTTTCCCCGTGTTCTCAGTAGTTTTGAACTCACTAAAGTCAGTTTTCGCAGTTGCGAGTTAAGTTATGAGCGTGGCACAGATCATGCTTCATTGACAGCATGGCCAATGTTGAATGTTTATAATTTTAAACTAGGAAAAGAGACCCTTCGACTTGGGACCACACAGCCACTCCACTGAATAGCAGTCTGATTACTTTGCAATGCTTGCAGTTAGCCACTGATTCCTTCCAAACCACTCATTGTTGCATTTGCGATTTCCAACTTGTGTAATGTTTATGTCCAATTGCCGATGAGCATTGATGTTTTATGTGTAATTTCTCATTATTTCTCTTCATATGACAAGGATTAAAAAGGATTTGCCAGTAGATTGTTGACTTGATTCTTGATGATGACTGCTAGCTAAGATTTTGAAAGTATTCTTCCAATCAAAGCTACTGTAGATATAACGTGATTTGACGTAATTTTATCTGTGGCCAATGACTTTGA
This sequence comes from Salmo salar, assembly GCF_965601325.2. Taxonomy (NCBI): domain Eukaryota; kingdom Metazoa; phylum Chordata; class Actinopteri; order Salmoniformes; family Salmonidae; genus Salmo; species Salmo salar. The sequence continues at coordinate 79,922,141 of NC_138301.1, read as the reverse complement.
GCCTTCTTGGATGGGCACTTCTAATGTAACTCTATGGCAGCACCCAAGGGGCTTGAATTTTCTAGCTCTACCTTTAGACTTGGTGGTGACGTACTGTGCCCATGAGTGACAGAACACTGAGCCAATCACGGCTCAACACTCTGGATTTTCTGCTGGCTTGCCCCACCACCACAGAAAGCACTGAGCTAGGGGATTTTGGAGCTGGCTTATTCAAGGAAACAAAAAAGAGACCGTGTTTGTATGCGGCTTTATTACTTAAATTTTTTTACATTGTTAGCAAACTGATATTAGACACGTATTAATGCCAAAGTAACATGCAAAACAGGCAAGCCCCCCCCATATTTTGAAAAAGAAAATGCAAAAAATGTGGGGGAGCCCCACCTTCCCTGAATGACAGGTCGCCACTGGTCATATAATTATAAATACCGTTTTTGCATCTTGTATACCAATTTGCTGTATAAATAGCCTCTAAAATAATATGTTAACAGGCCATAAATGTATGGATTGACTGCATTGTTCGACTGGAATATTGGTCTATTGGTAGTTAATTTGATAAATGAATGGAATAATTTCTCTAAAACTGGCTGGCTTGCTAGCTAACAAACATACAGTGCAGATAATCTTCAAACTCATAGTTTAAAACAATCTTATCACAGCACTGGCAAACCATGTTTAACCAACTGCCTTACCAAAATGTCTGACCTTAAGGTTAATGTCCATTCTAGTATTCTAATTCTGTGTCTGCCATCTGTTGTGCGGCTCCAACAATATGCCTCATGAATTGGATCGATGACACAATTTTGTGTGTGAAATCATGAAGCTATGTGGGACACAGACTCGACGTGAGGCCACTTTTGGATTCTGAACATGTCTGAAAATGTGGTTTTGTGGTGAACTTTCCTTTTCACAAAGGTGACCTCTGACCTTTAACCTCTCTCGCCATCAGCTGCTGGCTCCGGCAGTGGACTGGCTGGACTACCTGTCCTTGGTCCTGTCCCCTCTGGATCTGAATGACACAGAGCCTGTGGTGCTCTATGCTAAGGAGTTCCTGCAGCAGGTGTCTGACCTGATCAACAAGACTGATCGCAGGTAAGAACCTGGACGGAAGCCAACCTGGTCTTCCTTATCCCCCTACAGCCAAAGGTGCCGTAACAGGTCACGTGGTTAAGAAGCACTACAGGGCCTTCCATAGCTGCAGGAAATGGGGATGCTGGAGGTGCTGCAGCACCCCCTGAATAGTAAAAATTATTTTGCCAAAAACGTAAAAAAATATATATTTCAAAAATTATTTAACTCTTGTCTGAACAGACATATAAATAAAATAATTCAAAATACTACACCAGCGAGCATACTTTAGCCGCAGACGATCAATAGCTGTGGAAGGCCACAATTTGGGCAGCATGCAGGCCAAACAGCTTGTTGCTTTGTGGCCATAGACATATAATCCATAGAAAGATTTTGGAACCTCTAACCCTGGCAATTTGACCGGTGAACTCATGGGTACACTACCAATGGCTGCCGGTCCTGACTTGAATGGGAACTGCCATCTATTGGTTGTATTTATAAGGTTGGTCGCGGCTGTCAGTTTGTCTTTGACAAATTTCAAAATACAATCAAAATGCTAAAATGTTTTTGGGGAATGCAAATGCCTACTGCTGAAAAGAGATGACTAATCTGTCTGTAGAAGCTAAAATAATAATAATTGAGTTTTCAGCCTTTCAGAACAAACAGCACTTTTTTTTAAAGTAGCTTATCTTCAGATAGGCTATTGTCACAAGCGCATCGGCCATCACTGGTGAGTATGCTAGGTTTCATAATTGGGTGAGTCAGTGCCACTGGCGAGTTTATTTAGTAGCCTACTGTAGCCTATACAGGGCATTTGGAAGGTATTCAGACCTGTTGACTTTTTTTTGTTACGTTACAGGCGTATTCTAAAAGGGCTGAAAAAAATATTCTCATCAAATCTACACACAATGCACCTTAATGACAATACATAACTATTCAGACCCTTTCCTCTAAGACTCGAAATTGAGCTCAGGTGCGTCCTTCCATTGATCATCCTTGAGATGTTTCTACAACTTGATTGGAGTCCTGTGGTAAATTCAATTGATTGGACATGATTTGGAAAGGCACACACCTGTCTATATAAGGTCCCACAGTTGACAGTGCATGTCAAAGCAAAAACCAAGCCATGAGATCGAAGGGATTGTTTGTAGAGCTCTGAGACAGAATTGTGTCGAGGCACAGATCTGGGGAAGGATACCAAAACATTTCTGCAGCATTGAAGGTCCCCAAGAACACAGTGGCCTCCATCATTCTTAAATGGAAGAAGTTTGGAACCACCAAGACTGTTCCTAGAGCTGACCCCCTGGCCAACCTGAGCAATCGGGGGACAAGGGCCTTGGTCAAGGAGGTGACCAATAACCTGATGATCACTCTGACAGAGCTCCAGTGTTCATCTAAATTGGAGTTGCTTACCAAGGAGGCATTGGATGTTGGCCGAGTTAGTTTTGACTTAAATCTATTTGAAAATCTCTGCCAAGACTTAAATGGCTTTCTAGCAATTATCAACAACCAACTTGACTGAGCTTGAAAAATGTTAATAAGAATAATGGGCAAATATTGTACAATCCATGTGTGGAAAGCTCTTAGAGACTAACCCAAAAAGACTCACAGCTGTAATTGCTGCCAAAGGTGTTTCTAACATGTACTTTCTCAGGGGGGGTGAATCTAACAAGGTATTGTTTTATTTTTAATACATTTTTATTAAATGTTAGATCTTTTCTTCCACTTCAACAGAGTATTTTGTGTAAATTGTTGACCAAAAATGACAAATCCACATTTTTAAGGGTGTGATACTTTTCTGAAGGCACAGTACAACCAATATACAACCTGACCATAATGTCATGGAAAAACATAATAACGTCGCTGCAACCAGTTTTGCACTGTGGGAAAACAGTAATTGGATTACCCTGATCAACAGAATGTTAACTGTCCATTGTTTGTTTGCTTATTCTTGTCACCCACTTGCCCTCCTGTTTCCTCTTCCTCCTCATCTCTCTCTCATTCTCTCTCCCTTCTCTTGTCTCTCAGCCTCCTCAACAACTACATGATCTGGAACCTGGTGCAGAAGGGAGTATCCAGTCTGGACCAGCGCTTTGAGAATGCCCAGGACAAGCTGCTAGAGAGCCTGTATGGAACCAAGAAGGTGTGTTTTTAGGCTGAATCCTAAATGGCACCCTAATCCCTATGTAGTGCACTACCTTTGACTAGGGCCCTTAGAGCCTGGTTAAAAGTAGTGCACTAGGGAATAGGGTGTCATTTGGGATGCAACCATATTCTTATGTCATTGATTAACCCTGATTTGTGAAATACCTGGTTAGGTCTGGTTTCCCGGACACATATTAAACCTAGTCCTGGACTAAAGAGCCATTTCAATGGAGATCCTCTGTTGAGCATGCTTTTTTGTACTGGACAAGGCTTGATCTGTGTCTGGGAAACCAGCACTTGCAATTTGTATGTGAGACTGTTTGGGCTCCTAGCAAGCAACGTGTGCTACTTCAACAAACTTGCAGTACACACACTTTTCACAACCAAAATGATAGAGTAAACAGCTGGTGTGAGACTTGTCTTTCTCTGCGTGTGTTCGCTCAGTCCCGCACACCTCGATGGCAGACCTGCATTGGAAACACAGATGACACGCTCGGCTTCGCCCTGGGAGCGCTCTTTGTTAAAGCGACGTTTGATAAACACAGCAAAAAGATTGTGAGTTTGATAGGCGCAGAACTGCATTTGTCTATTCAAGCCTGTGGTGTTTTTTTAAACCACATGAACGATGTATGACTGCCCCCTAGTGGTTTCCATGTGTAGTGAAATGTCATGGGGTCTCTCTGTAAACACAGCCATCATAAAATAACCCTATTTGCTAGCACTTTATTATAATAAGCTATTTTAAATTATTATCAATGTTTATGAATGCCTATAAATGCTTTGTATGATATAAATGCTTATGAATTGTAACATTAATGCTGATTTATGCTAATTTCTTATAAATGTTTACAATTAATGAAATACTAATTTAGTAATAGTTCCCTGTCCTGTAGAGGGGAGGGAGATATATAGAGTGATAAAGAAGAGAACAATTGTACTATTAAATGGAGAGATTGTTATTGGGTAGAGAAAAGAGGGGCCAGTAGAAGAGGGAGACATGGAAGCGGAGAGGCACAGTGTGAGGACTGGCAAGGGGGTTATAGACTGTCACGCACAATTGTTCATCTTTTTAGTGGTTACATATTTCTATCAAAATGTCCTTATGTTTGAGGGATATCAGAGTCTAATTGTAGAAGGATCTATTCCATCTTTCTTCCTTCTTACATTTAATGTGTGTCTCTCACCCCACTATCAGGTAGAGGGGATGATCAATGAGATCCGTACTGCATTCAAAGATGCTCTGGATCACATCAAGTGGATGGACAAACAGACGCGGATGGCAGCCAAAGACAAGGTCAGAGATGTCTCCTACTGGATAGGCTATGTATGGTTGCCACAGGGTATCGTGTGTGTCTGCGTTCCTGCGTGTGTGTAAGAGGACAGGGAGGGAGTATTATAGGGTACCAGGTTATAATACAGTAGTTTGAATAGATAGCCCTCTTTGTTTAGATCTCCAGATAATGGAACTAGGAGGTTTTCCGGCCCCATTCCTCCATCTTGCCCTCTCTCTTATCCACTTTGTCCCCCTGATCTTTAGGCGGACACCATCTACAGCATGATTGGATTCCCTGACTTTATCCTGGACCCCAAAGAACTGGATGATGTTTATGACTGGGTGAGTGGGTGCCTTTTTGTTCAATTGTCATGATTGACAAGTTGAAGGTCAAATTACAAGGGCCCTGTAGATCAGTGAGTGATTATTTCTCTCTCGCTGTCTGTCTTTGTTTGTATATCCATCTCTGTCCACAGTATGACGTCTCAGAAGACAACTTTTTCCAGAACACGCTCAACTTCTACAACTTCTCCGCCAGGGTGATGGCCGATCATCTCCGCAAGCCACCCAACAGTGACCAGTGAGTCTTCATCAGCTACACACATCATCATCACCACCATCACTATACCTCAGTGCATATTTGTACTGTAAATTAACTTGATTCTTGATCTTAACCAGGATTGGGTAGGTTACTTTCTAAATGTAATCCGTTAGTTACCTGTGAAATTGTAATCCGTTAGTTACCTGTGAAATTGTAATCAGTATTGTTACTTTCAGTTACTTTTGGATTACTTTCCCCTTAAGCTTCATTAGAAGAAGACAAATAGGATCCATCAAACGCATTTGGTGTGTCATCATAATGGTCTCTGACTTGTGGTCAGACCTGCTAAGGTGGAATGAATTTAAACTTGCACCTTTTTTCAATACTGAGTTGAATGTCAGTAGCTAGGTTTCCATCCAATTAGACAGATTTTCATGTGAATATTCTAAAAACCACATAAAAACAATATGCACATTTTCCCACCAGAGATGTTTCCATCAAATTGACTTGTTGCAGGTGAAAGGCTGTGCGAGATGACGTAGGGCACATGAAGTAACTTTTGCAGTTAAATTCCCATATACCATACACACTCGCATTTTTAACTCTACTGAAGGGTTTTCTAACAAACATTTTTGCGTTATATAGCGAGTGTGCACACTCTGGGATTGGCACGTGCAATGTAGCCAATAGCTCTTATTATTATTATTATTATTATGGAAAAAAGGCAGGCAAGCATAGATTATCATGTCACCAGAATAAGACCATCAATATTTATTGGAAAGGAGCATCAAGCTCATCTTGAACGTTCACCACCCTGTGAAGTTCATTATTTAAAGGTGCACTATGCAGGAATCGCTCCACCATTTCCTAGTTGCTAAAACTCTAATAGTTTGCCTAATTTCAGTTTGTGACAAGATAAGCTAGTATAGTGTAGAGAATCATTGTACCATTTAACCACGTTGAAATATATTTTCTATAACCAATTATATTGTTGTTTCAGCTGTTTTGAAGCTGTTGTACAAAACATCAAGTAAAAGACACACAAAAACCAAATGTAAGAATGTGAAGCATAGAAATAGCCCCCCAAGAACAGATATACCGCATTTTAGACTTGCTTTCAAGTAGAATGATAGATCTATGACTCCCATTTCTATGGGAATTTGGTCAAATCGCCCAAAAAGGTACATATTGCTACTTTAATCTGTAACCTAATAACTCCATACTTTACTGATGAGTTGTAGTGGGAGGAGTTTACTTCGATATGATGGTTATTCTATCAATATTTGCGCATAAAAGCTTTTCCATTGAAATTTGAGTAATTCATTTTACCAACACATAAAGATCCCACCTTGTCTAGTGTATTTTTTTTCCCCCATCAGGCCTGTCATTTTTTTATCCGACGTACTTTACTACCATAAAAAACTACATCTTCCTAGAGAGAACTGAAAGGTGTCCTAATGTATTTTTTTCTCTCCCTAACATCCTTTCTAAATGCAAAAGTAATAAAAAAAAGTAATCATCCAGTTTATCGAAAGTATTTGTAATCTGATTACATTTAAAAAAATATATTGTTTGATATTCTCATGGAGCAAATCTAAATAGCAC